>NC_045560.1:152928213-153539255 GCF_009819795.1 Aythya fuligula
TAATCGCTCAGAATAAAAGTGGAAAATACAGCAACAAAATAGGACTATATTTTCACTACTCAATAAAACTCTCTTCACTTGTCTGCAAATAAATGATTCCCAGAGGCATCCCCTCCAGGGTTTCTGAAGACTCAAAAGGGCAAGGAAAGGAATTCAGAAATATCACAGCCTGCTCCCACATGCTCATAATATTTATTAAAAACAAATAAACAAACAAAACAGCAGGTCAAAGGCTGTCCTGTTTTATACTGCACGAGCCTTGCTGATTTACACAGTATTCAAGTTAAATCAGATTTGGGCTCCATTTTACTGTCAGAATACATGCCTGCTATTCCCATTGATTGTGATAAAGGTGAAAACAACCTCCCAGTTGACATAAAGCAGAAAAGGCAGGGGGGGTTGTTTGTTTGGTTGTGTTTGTTTATTTATTTATTTATTTATTTATTTAAAATAAGAATGGCAAAAGATACTTGATGATCAAGACAAATACAAGGTATGAAAGAAAAAGTAGAGCAAGCTGTAATATCACACTCGTATTTTTTTGTACATCCATTGCTTTTTTTTCTTGTCCTGTCATTCTTTTTAGTAGCAGTACTATATCTACAGCAACAGAGCAGTACCTGATATATTCTGGATACTACGATAGTGTAACCACCAGTGATAAAAATACATTCTCGTTGCAGTTGCACACATAGGAAAGTATTTCAGCACTAAGTATTGGATCGATTTTGCATTATAGGTTAAAAAAATACAAATGTGTCTCCTAAAGGAAGTGAAGTCCCTCCAGTATCATGGCTAGATTCCATTTTCAGGGTACTTAGGTAGACTGCATTTATTTATAATGTACCTAATTAAATTCTTTCTGCCATTCAATCCTGACACCTTTGTCCTTTACTTCCTGTCCCAAACTGCTGGATAATGGTATTGCATATTTTTCCAGACTATTTTTCTTGCCCAAACAGTGGTCTCATTTTCTTCACAAGCCCTTTATTTCCTCTCAAAAAGTGTTCTTTGAAGAGTCCGAAAAATGCTTTGGGATCCTGGGGGATGAAAGTCTCTACATAAATCTTAGTTATTACTATTAAAAGAACACTGAGTGAGTTGTCTAGAGCCAACTCCAGTATGTGGTTTGGCTGTTTATTGATAAATCATAGAAACCTGCATTGCTCGTTTGCTTTACTGTATATGAAACAAGTGCCGGATGACACCTTGTGTATCACCAGCTGCTTTTGTGCAATTTCTCAAAGAAAGTAACACAATATATGGCCCACCTGCTGGGAAAACATCTGAAATCCTACAGACAGTAAAAAGCCTTTGAGTAAAGTTCTTCCACAGAGTCTTCTGCTGACTTGCTCTATATCCTTTACTCAATTTTTAGACAGTATTTCTCATTATGCATGGCAAAAAACTACTCTTACACTGCTGTTCCATTTCTTATTTGCATGAGAATTTGATGAGAATAATTTTTTTTTTTTAAATATTCTTTTTCCTTTTGTTTTAGTCTTCTGTTTATAATAGTTTCATTCATGTCTGCACAATGGATCAATCAGCCCATTATTGCCTCATTGCTACTAAGTACAAATTTAGCTCCTGCAAGAGTCCTAACAAAGGGCTAATCTTGTATCCTCCACTTAGGTAAGTAAATTGTCAGATGTTAGTGGAACTAATTAAGAAAGAAGAGCTTTCTGCTTTCATCAGGACTTCAAGGCCTGAAGCATTGTCAATATATACCACTGCCTTCCAATACCATCTTTATTCCAGATGTTTAATAAAAAATAATTGTGTTTTTTGAAGAATGTGAAGGAACTTTATAAACATTCATTCTTGCAGTGGCCTGGGAGCCAGAGCCATCCTTCAGACAGGTAGATTGAGTCACAGCCTGATCAGATGGTTCATCCAGCAGATCATCACCAATGATCAAGCAACATTTTCTGTAGCCCACACAATTCTCATCATTAGTTTCCACTTGATTCCCAGCAAGCCCTGTATTTCTTTGATTTATACTCAATTTCTCTAGACCTGCAAAGCAGCCACTAATTGTACTTACATACACAGTGGAATGGGACCTTAAGGGATAGGTTTTTAGTAGCTCTGATGACACCTTTCTAGTTAGTGTGGTGTAGCACTATCCTATTTAAGACTGCTTTGTTTAATTATTGAAGAGCCATTATGGTAACTGGATATACTCTAACTGTAATTTATTAACTCATACATTTGAATTATCCGAGTCTCTATATCCACTTCACAGAGTTGCAGAGGAACTAGAAAAAGTTAATAATATCAAAATTACTAGAGAGAGAGAATATTCACTCTGCTGGGAAGTACAGAAGCTGTCTGTTGTGGTTAACCCAGCAGGCAGCTGAGCACCACACAGCCCCTTGCTCACTCACCCCATTGGAATGGTAAATGTATAAGAACTCATGCACTGAGGTAAGGACAATTACATAAATATATATATATATTTATATATCTGCATATATATATAAGCAAGTGATGCACAATGCAGTTGCTCACCACCAGCCAACCAATGCCCAGGCCACCCCTGAGCAACAGAGCATTTCCTGGTCATTTTTGTTGTTCAGCACAATGCCACATGGTGTGGGACATCGCTTTGGTCCATCTGGGCCAGCTGTCCTGGTTCTGTCCCCTCCCAGCTCCCTGAGCACCCCTAGCCCCTCGCTGGAAGGGCAGCATGAGGAGCTGGAAAGTCCTTGGCTCTGGGTGAGCACTGCTCTGCAACTTCTGAAACATCCGGGTGTTATCAGAACTATTCTCATCCTAAATCCAAAACACAGCATCATGCCAGATTCTAGGAAGAAAATTAACTCTGTCCCAGGTGAAGACAGGATGCTCTCTTACCTCCCACAGCAGAAGGGTTCACAGGCTTTTCCAACCTATGCAGCGAGACTGTAAGAATCATTTCGTACTCTGACAGCAGCAGTTGTTATTCATATAGACAGTATTAAGAAACTATATTTTATATATAGGTATATGTATATATATGTAAATATTTACACTTATATTTGCTTTCACAGACATTTCTTCAATGTGATACTGCCACTTGCTTCCTTTTCTTTTTTTTTTTTTTTTTAATGTAAAAAATGATCCTGCATCCATCTGTTCATTTCTTCCCTCTTTCTCTGTTCCTCCGATTATGCTTCTTCACACCCTGATCCTTGTCTCTTTTTCTACTCCTGTGCTTACTTTCATGTTTGCTACATGTGTTTTCTAAGCTAGGCTGCCTTGTTAAATGGTTCCTTGCCGTGGATGTCCTGCCCATTCCCCTGAATCCCTCTTCACCGTCTTCCTCTGCATACACTGCCTGTCTGCCTCCTGCCAGCCTGCATGGGATTTTTTTATTATTATTTATTATTATTATTCTATTTTTTTTTTTTTCTCTGGAAAATGACAGCTCTGGGAGCAGCACCTTGAGAGCAGTTCTTCCTTGCTCTAAAGTTCTTGCCATTGGCAGCCAGATTCTTTTCTTGCTCTTCAGGTGCTTTAACGCTTCTCAGAGCTGTCATTTGCAAAAAGAATGGAGACACATGGAGAAGCCAAAGAAGAAAAAAAAATAAAATAGACTAAATCATGTGAGCAACCAGCTCCCTGAAAGCCATAGCAAGCACTCACCAACCAGCTCAGCATCATAAATTAATTTAGAACTGCTTAGAAGGGAAAACTTTTGGCACTTGAGATTCTTACTTATAGCAATCTCTTCAACAGAATATTGCTTTTGTTGCTGCATGTATCTTTCTTAGCCCAAGATGCTTACAGGAATTCTGCTGTGCTCCAGACAATATGTCATAAACATCATGAACGTGCAGAGCTATTACAGGTCCAGGATTCTGGGCTGCAGCATCCCTGCTGTTCAAATGTACCAGCACAGGACAGAAAACTGATAACAGTAATTCTACAAAGCTTTTGAGCTAGGAGGAGGAGAGGATTGCATCCAAATACTGCCCTGGAGGCTCAGATGTTCTAAAGTGAAAGGAAGAAAAAGTCATCATTTACCTGGACTGGCCACTCCTAAATATATATATATATATATATATATATATATATATATATAAGAGAGAGAAAGAAAAAAAGTTATTTGCTCTAAACTACAAGCTTGCCAAGACCTAAAAGCTACGTAGGCATGCTTGAGAAAGATTATTAGCAGATACAGAGTGCTTTTCTGCTCAAACAGAACTGTGTGATCACTGATGTACAGCATCCCTCTTGCACCTAACCTGTATATGCTACCAAAGTACAGTGTCAAGACCGTCCTTCAAGCACCTGCCTGTAACTGAAAGCTTTTAATATCCTCCCTTTGCCTCCCTCAAAGCTAGGCTATCTGGAACATGGAAAAATTTAACCACTTATTAAACAGCGCTACCTTGTCAGACAATATGTTCTTTTCTGCAGGGCACTAGTGAATTGAATGTGCAAGGGAGACAAAGTCTGTAACAAAATAAAATAAAATAGAATAAAATTGCTGCATGACAGATCACTTCTGCTCTCCCAAGGAACTCGGCTGGCAAGGAAACCTCCTCGTGGAGCAGAGAACAAAGAAATCCTACAGCAGGAAATGATGTTTTAGGAAATCACACAAATGAAATAAGGATGTAGAAAGAGACTGCTGGACATGGCAATTTGTAACTTCTTTTGTAAATGCTTCTCTAATAAGAACTTGAAAACTTGGAACCTAATTGCTTTGGTGACCTGGCTCATGGCGAACCTCCCTCTCCCTTCCTCTTTTTCTGCAAAGTGGAGTTGGAAAAACTGCCTCTTGCTGCCAGGTTTGACACCACCACTGCACAAACACTACACCAGCATGAATAAGCGTACAAAGCTGAGTGTACCAGGCCTTATGGCAGTACTCGTAAATTTAATTGCATGAAACAAATATTGTTATCCAGCTGTCTGAATTTAACACTGCAAGAAAGCTGTCATTGAGAATTGCTCTGGTGAAAGAAAATGCAATAAGCCATTTTTCCATGGCAATATCAGCACATCTTTGTTGAACTGTACAGACTCACGCGTGTGTACCAACCTAGAGGTCAGCACAAGCCCATGAACGGCCGTGCTACCACACAGTCTGCAGCATCCATGGAGGCAGAGCAATGCAAATGGTTCATGATGTATTTACATCCTACATTTATATGCCACTAACTCCTGTCTTCCACAGAGACCGGTGCTGATGCATATTCCCACTAGCTCACAACTTTTGCCTGTCTTTAATGTTGTGTCTAAATCCATATTGTTCTCTTGAGATACAGACACAGGTTGTACATACAAAAGGCGCTAGCACTTCTGGGCTCTTCAGATTCTGATACCCAACATGAGAGGCACTGACCAACTTACAATATCTCCATTTACTCTGGAAATCTCTTCTACTTTGAGGACACAAGGGTCTGTCAGTGCAGGCACAGACAGAGAAATTTCCATGTAGCATTGGCTTTCCTGTGACTGCACTGTACCCACATATACTCAGCAAGTCAGGATTTAGTTGCATGCAGCATGAACACAGTGGCCATGAGCCCAGCCAGGACCAACATCTGAAACTGCTGGACATATTTTATATTTTTTTTCCTCTTTCTCTTTTCCTTTTCTTTTTCTTTTTCTTTTGGATGCGATTCCACACAGAAAAAGAAGATGCAGACAAGAATGTATGTATGGATGGCAGCCTTGAAAGTCTAAGCTTTAAGTTTTTCTGCTTAAAATAACAGCCAGAAAATGGTTGTCTAAAATTAACAATTTTCAGAAAAGTAGGTTGTAACTTTTACAGGGTCTGGAGCATCCAGTGCTGTTGCTCTAACATCGTGGGATGAGGCCTGAGCAAAGTCCTAAGGTGACTGAGAAACAAGCAAGCAGAAAGACAAAAACAAACAACAACAACAAAAAACACAACAAAGTAACCCCCCAAGACTACATCCCCAAACTAAAAGACATTGTGGTTTTAACATGAAAAGTAAAATATTAATATAAGCATTCAAAATTAACTTTAAAGCCATAATGTTAAATTTACACAGTTAATCTAGTTTTCTTGTTAATTTTACCTTTAAGAAAAAAGGGAATTGTTTCACATTCTGTAAAGCAGACATTTAATTAGCTTTTGTAATTCACATATAATTGAATAAAATAAATGGAAAAGGGCATATTCAACTACTTATTTCATAGCATTGTTTGTGCTAATACAGAATGCACTTCAGAAACAGTGGCTATAACTTGGCAAAATGGAAGTGTATTGTTTTAAAATGGAACATTAAAAATGAGGACGTTTGTGAATTGTTGCATAATCAGTCATTTAAGCTCCTTTCCTCTTCCTTCCCACATTTATGGGCATGGCTTACAGAGCCTTCTGTAGCAACCTTGGTAAAGAATAAAGTTTCTCATCCAATGTGTGCCAGGTAAAGCTGACAGCTTCTGAGACAAGCTTCTGGAGATGATCTGAAATCCCAATGTGGGTTGTAAACTTCCAGATCTCACTCTTTGGGGCTTACAAAGAAAGTTGCCCTTTGTCAGTTTCAGCTCCACACTAATTGTATCCTGCCCATGCTCAGAGCTCCACACCTTATATACATTACGTGTCACAGAATATGTCTATAATGTGATCATGTTTATGTTTTTCACTTATGTAGCACATGAAGAGTTAAAAAGAAGCTGTCTATAAACGTGACAGTGGGAGCTGCTGGAGCAAGTGCCCAAAACTTGGGAGAGACTGACCCTTCTTCACCTTGACTTTCAGCTTTTGAAAACCCAGGCACATCTCAGCAGTCTGAGTGGTTCTGCAGTCTTTGTGCAGGGGGGTCAAGTGGGCCTGGGCACTCTTGGAAAGCCATAAGCAACACAAAGAAGCTAATGCATATAATTAAGTTGAAGTATACAGAATACAGACTCATTAAATCATGAATAAAGCTTCCATTCTGAAAAAAAAAAAAAAAAAAAAAAAAAAAAAAGTTGCTAGCAATTAGACGGCTCAGTGTGCTGCTGAAGAAAAGGCCCTGGACCCGTATTTGACTTAAGGAATATAACGCGTTGCGCACCTCCCTGAAAAGTCTTGCCAAGTCAGGATGAAAAGAAAACAATGCGGTAGGGTTTTCGATCTGAGTCACAGTTGTTGCAACTGAAGTAGAGTAATCATACAAAAAAAGCCAGAAAAAAAAAAAAAAAAAAAAAACACCCTGCCAATGCACATATGGGTGTAGTGATCTATTATTGTATACAAAGAAAGGAATGTGCTCACTTGTGTGCATTTAGCATCCACCACACAAAAGAAAACAACATAATTTATTTCAGCCAAAAGAGCAGCTTTCAAATGCACAGGCAAGGAGAATGAATGACACAGGAAGCCACCGGGAGGCAGTGTTGTCACTTTGCAAGCCCGGTGTCAAAGCTTTTTCCCTTCTGCTGCTGGCCCTCGACCCTACAGCTCTGGGAAGCTCAGCGGTGTGTGCAGCCCAGCTCCCGAGCAGGAACAGCAGCGTGCAGAAAATAGATCACCTAAAGACCTTTAGGAGCTGATGCATTTGTCCCTGCCTTGCATAGGATTTAAAACATTTGCTATAAGATTGATGAATGACTTGTGCTGGTTAACTGAGACTAAAGCTTTTAGGGGATATCCATAGCGTGAGTACTTTTTCGTGATTGCAAACTGCTGTGGAAAATAAGATGAAAGTGATGATTTAACATGACTCTTCTCTTACTTGACAAAACCCTTAAGTTTGTGTTTTATTAATTTTCCACTGTATAAGCCCCTTGGTTATAACCTCACAAGAAGAAACAAAGCTCTGTGTGGCACAGATGAAAATCAGAAACTGCAGAAGCCTGAGATATTCTGTTGTAGTGCTGTCTCTCATCAGAATAAAAGTTCAGAAAATGCAACTTTTTTCTTCCAATACACCTAAGTAAAAGCTTTTTCGCTTTTTTTTTTTTTTTTTTTTTTTTTTGTTAATGTAACAAATAATAATACTGCAAAGTGATAAATAGTGTAGATCTTTTTATCCCTACATTCAGTGATTCTGCAGGAATTTCATCAAAACCTGTGACCCTCACAAAGTACCACAAAGGAGGCTTTACCTACTAATTCATATACTTATAGAAACTGCCATAAGCTCGGAGGAATTTATCATTTATAAATTTTTTCTATGTATTCATTTTTTATTTATTTTATTTTATTATTTTTTATTTTATAACTGAAATATCATATGAAAACTACATTAAGTAACATTTTATGATCTCTATGTGTCCATATGTTTGAGCTCAATTCCTGAGGCTAACCCTGTGTATAAAATTTTCCTTTTCTGCTGTTACCCACAACATCTTTTAAGAAGGATATTAGCTCTTTTTCACCTGAAGGCAGAGACACGCACACCTCTAATTATTGATAAAGGTGCTATCATCTCTCTTGACTGCCCAGCAACAATTAACTCAGAAAGATCTGCTGACAGCAAGAAGTATAGAAACATTCATAGTGTAAAGAACTGAAAATGGACAATTTTAAGGCACATTATACATTGAATTATTTAGCTCACTACACAGAGTAAATTGGGAGAAACACAATGCACATCTCAACTGAAACTCCTCTTCAGTAAAGAGATTATAATGTTAAAGTGAGCATACCAGGTTAATCCATGGGAATATCAGATGACTTCTGGCATATCTGTCTGTGCCAAGAGTGGGTGCTCAGGCAGGCAGAAACATCTGGCTTTAATTCTGTCTCAACTCAAAGCTAGCAAAGTGCAAATCAGCTCCAGGTCTGATAGCTGTGCTCATCTGAGAGCATCACCTGAGATGATGGATACGAGCACAACCCTGGTACAATGACATGAAATAATGCTGCTTTTACACCTGGCTTGCACTCTGCCATGCCCCAATGTGAGCAGAGCTGGCCCAGGTCAGTATGTGACCATGAAGACATGCCAGGGCACCAAAGGCTGGTTTGCTGTATAGGGTGCTTGCTGAAACCTAATCCACTGCTATGTCACATCTTATCTGCAGACAATTTGCTGTACTTTGGATTCTCAAAAACAAAAGCTGAATTCTCTAATTATCACAGAATTTAAAATATAAATCTTCTAATGACTGTCATGCAGGTTTTCATAGTTGTAATGAGGCTTATCTAAAACGAGAGGTCCATAGAGCTGTCTTCTGCAAAACTGCAGGAAAGCTGGACTGTCATTTCTTAACATGCCACAGGCATTAGACTCCCAACAGTTTCAGGAAGAGGAAAAAATCTATTCATTTGATGCACTTGTCTATTTCTTATTGCTGTACAAAGGGAATAAAGAGTGATCATTAGTTCCATCCCAGAGAGAAAAAATAAAATGCAAAGTTCAGCTAGTGCTGGCTGCTCACTTCTACTTTTATTAAACACAATGTGTGAAATTCTAAAGTCAAGTTAAACGTGGGATTCAGCCCCACCTGTGATTCATGCAGTCAGTGCTTATGAAGCAGCTCTGTCCGCACACTGCTTATTGCCTGGAAGTAGTGCCAAGAGTCCCAAGGAATCCACTTAGGAACACAAGATGACATAGGTGCTTATGTCCATTCTTTTATTGATGGGAGTTAACAATATCAGGGAGAAAAATAATTTTTTAAAGTTGCCATTTCCAACCTTAATGTCAGAGGTAACCTGCAGGTAGGAAATGGTTTCATTGATTTTATTGCACAACTTGTTTTTTCACTTAGCCTTGGCTATCTGGGGTTACGGGCAGGGGCCAGACCAGGTTTCCTGAACCAGTTGCACTTGGTAGCTCATCAAAAAGCACACTGGATAATACTCCCAATGTTGTCAATCTAAATCAAACCACCCAGGAAAGACGAACTAAGCCAATTCCAGTGAAATCCTGAGTTTGAACAAATGAAACTTACCTACCATCATTACTGGAAGTATGAGTTTGTACAGGACTAAGGGTATCATTACTTTTTTTTTTTATTATTATTATTTATATATACATACATATATATATATATATGTATTTTTTTTTTTTTCCCAGAGAACAATACTATTTCTACTAAGTTGGTGGGAGAGGAAACCTATAAACAATGGCTGATCGGTTGCAAATTAGGCTGCAAATTGCAGCTGTACTGAGTAAAAATCAGAATTATTAACTTAGTAATGTTCTTTACAATATCACGACCTGGTAGAAGCATTAACCTATAATTAATTATCTTTCTCATTTGGATTTGTTTATTTATTTATGTATTTTAGAAACAAGAATAACAGTATTTGTCCTGAACTATTTAACTGCTGGCATTAGTCACTGCAAAATTCTTTGACAGTGAAATTTTGTTTATGATTTGCACCAATGAGAACAAAATTTTATGCATAACTCCTGTAAATTTCATTGAAATATGCAAAAGATTAGCTTGCTTTTACCAAGGTACAGAAATATATATATATATATATTTTTTTTTTTTTTTCTATAAAAAATAAGATGAGAATATGCACACTTAACTTTAATACCTGGAATTTGCTGTCTCTTTCTTTCACTTTAATAGCACAGTGTCTGTAGAGGACATTTGCCTGAAAATGTAGTCTTTGAAAGTTATTGGAAATACATACTTTTTATGGAAAAGTGTAGCAACAGCAGAAAGACAACACACAATCAATGAAGAAATGTGGCTGTTTCCAAACCCTAGTGTGATGATGTTGTGTTGTTCTAGACACCAGAAATGCACATTTACCTGCAGAAAGGCTTACAGAGCTTTGCTTACTTCTCAAAAAGGATTGATAAGCGGGGAAAACCATCCCAAAGAATTACCTTTGCTTAACAGAAACAGAAGCACTTTCCAATACTTTTTTTTTTTTTTTTTTTTTTTTTTTCCCTCACATCTTCCCTTTAATAAAATGACTTATACACACAAACTGTTTATTGTCAGTTTGCATGCTGTACAATTTCGGTAGTAATAACGAGGGCTCTGAGGACTCCTCTGTAAATGCTTTTCCCATTTTATTTGTTTGTTCAACACAAATGTTTATCTAAACCCCAAATCTTATTCCCCCCCACAGAAATAATAATAAATTATTAAAAATAAAAATAATAAATAAACACACATATATATATATAATTTGGAGATACTGAGGTACTAAGGTATGTTGCTGTCTCCGCATCTTCCCATCTGTGGAGTGGATGGAATGGGAATGGGAATGTTTACTTTCCTGCAGGATTGACTGTGAGATTTATTGCACTTAGCTTCACTAGGTGTTTAAGTTCATTTTGTAACAGCTAACTGTAGGATTGAGAGCTAACTTGTATGCTTTCCTCTCAGAAAGCTACTGTAGCCAGTTAGAAATTTACTCTTTCACATCCTTTCTCCTCCTGCCCTCATGAATCTTTCCTTTTCAGCAAAGGGGAACACTTTGAATGTGCCTACAGGCTACTGTGTTTTTCATTACACAATCAATGGATAAAAATAATAAATAAATAAATAAATAAATAAATAAATAAATAAATAAGGAATCTTGAGGGCAAGGTGAGACTCCAGGACTATACACTTTTAAGTCAACTCATTAGGCACTATTGTAAAAGAATTTCTTATTTAGTAAAACAGGGATGTTACAATGTTTTTAGAATGGTATCTTTTCCATTTGTTCACATTAGGCATCTTCCCTCATAAGTGGGTTCTGGCTTTTGACTTTGAGGAGTTTTTGTTGCATCTCCTTTGCAGAACTGACAGTGAGTGGAGTGAGTGGTGCCTAAACTGCAGACCAGACACAAAATCTGGACCTCTCCCACGGTCAGAATTTTCCTCTGGTAACTGTTGACTGTGTTAGCAGATCCCTGTTGAATCCAAGGGTGTTTGGATTGCCTCTCCAAAGGAACTAGTTGTCCCCAGTGCATTGCACAGAAAGCACTCTGAGGGGTTTGGCTTCCATTTGTTTTGGCACCAGCCACCTAAAAAATAACCACTTCAAAAAATCACTGCAGTTCTCTATCCATCTGTCTTTAGTGGTGGTGTGAGACAATTTTATTCTAAGTTGCTAGCACTGAAGGAGTCCTACTTCAATGAAGTATCACTACAGAACAGAAGCTGCTCTTCAGAATATTTTTGCTCACAGAAGCAGGATCATGGAAAAGTGAGAAGATGAAGAAAGTTCATTTTGACTAAGGTTTCTGTGGCTCTCTGTCTCCGTTATAGATATGCTCATTAGAAGCCATTGCAACAGGCCCGTGTATACGTTTGAAGTTAAACACCTGCATAAACTTTGGCACAATGTGATCACAGCAATTAGCAGTTATACTGGTAGTTATTTTCATTTGCTCTCATGCTAGATTGATTTGTATACTTTAAAAGGTTACCACAGCACCATGAAGTCATTAAATATTGTCAGGATATGAAAAGCTTGGTGAAGAATTTCAGTTTCTATAGTAACCCTAATAAAACCACAGAGGAGCAAGCATATATATTAATATATATGTATATATATTAATTTTTATTTTATTTTATTTATTTATTTGGTAAGAATCTGCCTTACTTAGCAGACTTGGTAAGTGAAAACAAACCAGCTAATGACAGATTTCATTGAGGTTTCCAACAAAGAAACAGATTGTTGCCATGGGACACACCTCATTTACAAAAAAAAAGTAAACACAGTCTGAAGTCAATATATTTGTTTTCTTAACTGAAATGAGAAATTACAATCATTCCAACCATTTTTTTTCCTTCTTTTTGGTCAAAGAAAATAGTGTCTTTTCATTGTTTTTCCATAAGCCAGGAAGAAATTCTCCAAGAATGGGAAAGATGCAATTCAATTGCCTAGGAATGAGCATCTGGTGTTACCTGAGATTCCTCGAGACTTGATAACAAGGCATCATTTGTACAGGGAGAGGCAATATGACACAAGATCTATAGGCGATCCACATCCATCTGCAACAGTAGCTGGAGGTCACATCTGCTATACTAAGCATGTCAAGTTGCATTAGGGACATGTTTGGTACCTGCTGCCCACCCAAATGAATGCTGTGTCACCTTTGTGCTGAACAGAAGCACAATCCTTGGTGTGCACTCTGTGCTGAATCACGAGTGGTGGCCTCACTGTCACACTGGTAATGAAAACAGAGAAGTCAGAAACTACAGTTATGGTTGTCAGCAATTCTAAAGCTATTCTCTCTCCTTCAACTCCAAAATTCATGCTAAGATCTCATTAGGAGTTAATAGTTTTTCATACAGAAAACAAAACGTATATTATTACTGCTTAGACAGTTTGTGCAAAATCAAGTATAGAAATCAGTGTTTTGTTTTAAATATTGGCATTGGCAGGTTCAGAAGGAAAATAAAAAGAATGCACTAAGAATTTCTAAAAGACATAATTCAGTTCTAATGACCCTCTTTAAAAATGCAAGACTGTAGTATCATAAACTAAATAGTCATTTCCAAGAAATTCTATGTCATCCAGATCCAGGGGACTAAAAATGTTCTCCAGCAGTACAGAAACACCTATCTGCAGGAACAGCACAGCATCAGCACTGCAGGAAACTGAATTCTAACGTGTATAAAACTATTGATTACATCATATAGGTAACAGTGGGGTACAAGCAAAAGCTATATCATCCATCTGTGTGAATATTTAAATAGTACAATAAAATTCAAGATTTCAGCTATTAGTACAATATATATATTAAGTGATTTATTGAATGTTACTCATACACCCTTTTGTAAAACAACATAAAACCAAACTGAACTGTCCTACATTATACTCAAAAAAAGCATGTCTTCTTCAAAGAAAGCAATCACAACACAGAATCTAAAATCTCCAGATAATTTTAACCAAACATAGCACAAACAAGGATATAGACCCTTATTACCCCTCAATGCTGTCTTGCTACTGCCATGTTTCCTTTACCATTTCCTTTACATACATTTTAATCAAGCATTACCAGTACTTCATCCCCTTTTTGCAATGTGTTTATAATGGTTATTTAACAAAATAATTACTTCAATAGAACTACATTTCCCAGACCATTTTGTAAAACAGTTATTTTTTGACAGCTCTCAAGACCCATATAACAGGAAACCACCTTCATGAACCGTTGTCAAGATTTTAAAACCCAGTTGAAACAGCCTCTATACCAATTGGCACTGTAGATATTTTATCAACTCCAGGCTTGCAGGTATTTTTAAATAAAGAGGAAAAAATCATTTTTATAGAGACATTATCTTGTCTCAGCTTACTCTACTGTAGTATCTGTACACTGCTGTCTATTATAACTAAATTCTTTATAATAAAGTTTGGAGGTTGAAGAAGAATTTCTTCAACACGGGAAATGTTAAATGACGTAGTACAGAAACACCTAGGGCTGTTTTGAGAGCTTCCATTTTGAAGCCTTACGAAGTCCTAAAAACAACAGATTTTTTTAATGACGACTAATATTAACTTTCACATTATTAATCCATGCTAATTTCTATTTCTTTAATACTTTCTAATATTAGAGCCTATCCCCTCTTTTGGTGGGTTGGTTCTAAGGCTCTGGGGGATGAAAAATGGATTCAGAATTCCAGAGGCTTTTCTTTCTCAATTTTGAAAAGAAACACAGTACAAATATCACTGCCTGTGTAAAACTTTAGAAGTGTTCTTGTTTTTAAGAGTGGAGGTTGATGGATTTTATAAAATCAGGCCAGAAATTACTTCAGTAAAGACTCCTGCTGTATCAGCATATCTGGATGAAAATCATCTGTGTAACATGATGTATGGATTTTCTTTTCTTTAATTAAAAAAAAAAAAAAAGTTGAGAGCTCAGTGTTAGTAAGAAAGAGCTACTTGTGATAAAGATTATATGAACACTAAACTAGCTTATAAATTATTATTTTTCTTCCAACTTCTATGATATTTTGAAATTACACATTTGATGTAATTTTATGTCTCTGAAACAAAGATGTGGACTGCATTTTCTTATTTGATTAACAATAACTTTAACAGTTGAATCTTCTCTGGAGGGATACAAATATTGGTGCTGCCAATTGCAAGACTGTCATAGTAAGGAAATGCTTTGAGTCTAGCTAGATCTTGTAAGCTGCGGGATATGAATGAACCATCCTTTAAGTTTAGGACCACAGATAGTGGACAGATTTTGATTTCACTCATTAAGAAGAAAACAACTTTTTGTTCCTCAAATTACAGTGTTTTCTAATCTGACATCAAGTTCTAAGTTTACAATAGAGAGAAAAACAAGATGAGCACACTTCTTTGGACTTCCTTTCATTTCTTTCATTGAATTAAGATCTTTTGTCTTAACATTGCTGGAATAATAATACTCTCCACAACTATTTTATTATTATTATTTTTTTCTGATTCTTTTTGATTTGGAGCAATTTTAAGATTAAACATTATTTCTGAACTTTACCCATCCTGTATTCTAGTGCATAAGGATCTAACTAAAATGACTGAACCATTAATATTTTATTTAAATTTTTATTCAGAGTTTATTCTTCAAGAGCCCATAACTTTTTTGTTAACCTTTCACAAGTCTGGCTTTTACATTTAGTGAGACATGGAGGACCAAAGGTTTGCAGCAATTTTATTGCAGTAGGTTTTAAATAAGAAATTGGTTTGGCATTAACCTTTTTGTCTGGAAAGGGGTTAACTGGGGGACGGTATTGTAAATATGATTTTCACAGCTATGGTTGTTGCAAACTAAAACACTTTGGAAACACATGAAAGACAGTATAGTGAAGGGTAAAGTTGGGTTTCTATCTAGCATATTTAATATAAGAAAGGGTAGTTGGGCAGTTGTATAAAGACCTGTGTTCTAAAAACATAACTTAATTGTTCACATCCTTTGCGTTAGGTGAATAATAATGAACAGATGCAGGATGCATAAGAATAACCTCTTTACATAGTCCAAGTGGAATAAACATTATATACATTGTTTTAAAGCTTTAGGACAAAAGCTCAAGTCCTACAGTGAACTCTGTTTTGGCACACTTGCACGCATGCTTTACTTCAAAGGAGATGTTTGTAGGTATAAGGAAAGGCCCTCACTTGTAGAATACTTTATCCAATTTTCTGTCAAGGCAGTGCAGCTGATATTAGTGTCCCCTGGACTCATTCCTTGGGCAAATTGTTGGACTAGATGACCTGGGGGGGTGTCTGTTCCATCTTGTTTTTCTACAGTTCTGTATCATGCAGCTCCCTGTAAGACTGTTGTCAAAAAGAAAATTCACATTGATCCTGTTCCTGCATGTGAAAGAAAATAGCATCTGCCAAGGCATTGTTTTATAAAGCTACTGTTGACTACTGGCCTTTCTGCTTAAAGAAATTTGAATATTCATATCTTCCTCTATGTGAAAAACCAACAGGACATTAACACTGCCATAACTAAATACCACAAATCTTGAAATGTAAGCATATGTTTCTTTCACACATTCCCACTTTTATGCTTTAATTTGTCCCAGCCTACCTGAAGTGTTTTTACTCAAATTAGATCTGTTACTAGTATAGAATTATAGCTGTTCTATTTATGTGCTATAAAAATGAAGTAGAAATGTATCTGGATATATTTAGGATTGAATATTTTTAGGATTGTTTCCTAATCTGCAGAGTAAATCTAATGCAATATAGAGCACAAGAGATCACATTATTATCCTTATAGCTATAATATAGGGCATCATGAAGTAAAAAAAAAATAATAATAAAAAAAGATACCATAGTGAATATTAAAAATAAAATTATTTCTGTCATTTAGAACATTGTATTTGTTTCACAATACAACTAAGAACACAGCATATTTGTGTAACACATTCTGTTTATTGAAAAACAGACACAAAATGGGGTAATTTAACTGCATATTATATCATGTGAACAAAAGATCTGTCACAAAACACCAGAAAAAATCACAGCAATGAATGAAAATATCAGCAGCCAATTGTTATGCTAATTTTTGGGACTTGCTGCAGCAGCAAAGTTGAGATTTAGGATGACTGCATCAATTACTAACTACTAATGCTATAAAGATATCCTTAGCTTCTCAAGGTAATATAAAAGACACATTTATATCCCATTTTTCAAGCATTGCACTTTTACTTGAACTGTATAAGAGGTGAACTCTTGAAAAGTCAATAAAACTTAACAGTTTCCTTAAGAAATCAGAGGTTGTTTCCTTGGGAAGTATTGTGTTCTAATTCTCCACTAATTAAAACCAAACAACAACAACAACAAAAATATCTAGAGGCCTGAGAATAAGAGCCAGAATTCAGGTATTAGCCATGCGATGTGTAATATTTAAGGAAATCTGTGCTTGGATAGATTTTAAGCCTTACTAAGCACTTCTTATACTAGCACACATTACTGGCTGTTCATTGCCAAAATAATAAGACAGTGCATCAATAAAATTCAAACTATTGATTTTTAGTAACTTGTTTTTCTTCTGACCAAAAATAAATATCTCAGTTTAAGTCACAGAATTGCATTAAGTCAATATCCCAAATTATTAAGGAAAATGATTGGGCAAAGGAGAGAAATTACACTTGATTTAAGCCTTTTAGCAGGAAAGCAAAGGCCAATTTTTGCCTTAACATTTCACATTACACATGGAACTAGAGTGAAACAGTCCTGTCTATTACGTTCCTTCATTTTGCTAAAACCTAATTTGGTGACAGAAGTGCTGTTATAATTGTAACATATGGTCAGGACTATTGTTTTCCATTTGAGTTCAAAATTAAAAATCTAAAATAAGGGCGTTCTCATCTATTGAATTCTCAAGAATACTTTGTAGAAACTGGTTATTTTTTATACAGTGACTTCTCACAGACACATTTTTTCTACCCAGCCCCCAAAGCAACAGAGCTCTCTCAACATTTCTTATATTGCTGTCTTCTATGCATTTTGTCTTGTTTTCACAACACATTTAGGACTCACAAATCTGGGACAACTTCTAGAATTTCTCTTTAAATCCCAAAAGCCAATCTGTTAATACACAACTGCTAGGCTGTATTCCCAGAGCTCTTTCCCCTGGGATTTATTAGTGCTCTGATTTTTTTATTTATTTATTTTTTTAATATAACTGTATTTGATACTTCTGCAGATGTTTTGTGTTGTTATTGTTACGTCACAAACATTCCAATATATTCTTTGCCATTATAACCAGTCCTCCAGTTTGTTATTGTTTTTGTGTTTGTTGTTATTGTTGTTGTTTTAAAAGGACAAATAATACTGATTTTTGTCTCCTAAGATGTTGGCACAATACCTTAATTCTTTAATCATTCTCAAAACTGGATGCAGGAGATAGCTAATGCAAGATAGCTAAGTGTAAGATAGCTAATAAGATACCACCTTATAATTGTAAAGCTAATATGAGGGTTGCAACAACTGTCCTAATAACACACTCTCCCCCTCCTCCTTATGTAATGGTACCTGATTTTGTGACCACTCAACATTCAAGCAATGCGCAATACAAATACTGTTTTTCTCATGCTATGAGACAACTAATGGAAAGATGAATCCTGATAAACAAATTAAATTGATTCTTCCATCCAGATTACTTTATCTTAAACAGTGAAATAAATATAATGCTATATATGTCATATAACTACTATAGAATGTAAAATTATTACAAAGAACTGAAGATTACTGTTTTATTAATACCATGTTGCAGGGCAGGTACTTTCAATTTCAATTTCATCTCAAATGAAATCAGCCTGGTATTGAAATGGAACTTCACTAGTTTATTTACTGTCTATATCGAGATATGCTAAACCTACAGAGTTAATATTCAATTTGCTTAATGCAAAAAATTTAGAAAAAGATAAGTGTAATACAGAAACTTATTATTCCAAAATATAAAACCAAAACACACTGATCAGAAGTTGCATTTGAACTGTATTTAAGCTTGTCATGTAATGGATTTAAAAATTGGTTTTCTTGTGAGACAAACATCATAAATATAGTATTTGACACAATTCTGCCTTTCTACCATAGGTTCTCTCTTTTTCTAATACTAATGATTATCAAGGTATGCACAACTGAGACTTTCTAAAAATATATATTTTTTGAATATATTGGTTGCCTACTTTGTGATAGAATGAAATTAAGCAGTGAACCCACACCAACATTTCATTGCAGAGATGGTATTGATAGGTGGCTTGACAACATCAGCCTCAGAAAACAGAATTACTTTGTTGTAAAAGCGCAAATGACATTATTTGGATCTAGACATAAAAACACACTAGCCTGTTCAGCAAGTGCTAGTGAACTGAGCAAATCTCTGATGACAAATGCTTGATGGTT
This sequence comes from Aythya fuligula, assembly GCF_009819795.1. NCBI lineage: Eukaryota > Metazoa > Chordata > Aves > Anseriformes > Anatidae > Aythya > Aythya fuligula. The sequence continues at coordinate 152,947,424 of NC_045560.1, forward strand.
GTTTCTGTCCTTTTCTTCTCTGAATCACAGAAGATAGTTAGAACATAGGATACCGAGAACATTTTGCGCTGCTTGATTCTTACGTTGTAGCATACTTGCCTGGCAGAGTGGGAGCACTTATAAAAATCAATGTTTCACATATTTTCTGTATACTTTCTTTGAGCAGAAGGCAAAGACTTGCTGTCTTTCATGGTGAGTTCATTCTCTTTCATCTGTTGCCTGTAGAAGGTACAGAAGGAGCATGTTCCCATTCCCCAACAGAAGATGAACTGGTTATGGTGTACTTTGAGTATAGCTGATTTACTTTTCAATGGCTCCTTTGGGGCTCTCCTACCACTGCTGCTTTGCATCAAAATCTCACTTCAGGTAAGCAAACACTTAGAGGTCACTCATAAGAGCTCATTATTTGTGTGTGTATTTAGGTCTCATCGTACTCTGCAAAGTCTTCATTAAATGCTTTCTGGTTCATTCTAGTAGCATCTGGTGTAGCTGAATACCTGGGCTGAAAACCGCTACCTTCTAGAATTTTAAACAAGATTTATTTATTTATTTATTTTCCCCAAAATTGACATTTTACTGTTATCCCTTCTCCTTAACAGAACTAAAAAATTTGTTTCATGATTATCGTGTCTGAGTTAAGTCTGAGTTAAAAGCAAATGCAATAAACTACCAGCACCAAATGGCCTCTATTATGTATCTTTAGTTTACCCTACCTCTGCAGATCTGAGCAGTCTGAACAATGCTATTTTATGATACATTATCAGAAGGAAAGAAACTAACTACAATTTTCATGCAGAATAATGAAAGAAATAGAATATGAGTAGATCAGAAAAGAATTACCACAAAAAGTAGTGGTAGGTAGAAGACACTAATGTAGTGGATTTCTTTCAGGGTTTGGAGTTCTTAATATTCCTCACTCTTAACTGCCACTCTTTCCACCTGGTAATGAAGTGTGGGTGTTTTACCCTGCTGAGCAGCTGAACTGCACCACAACCACTCTCTCACTCCTCCTCGTCAAAGAAAATGGTGCAGAAAATAGAATGAAAGGGCTACCAAAACCTTGACATATAAACCCAATAAACAAGGAAAAAAACAGAGGTACTTTAAGATCTCAGGTAAAAACAGATAGGAAAACAAATTATATCATTCTGAATTAAGACATATTTCTTAGTAAAGGAAACATCACCATACAAAGATAAATGTTTCAAGAGATATCAAGGTTTTTTTTGATATCTCAACTATTAAGTTATATATTATATATAGTTTTATATATATATATATAATATATATAATATATATATATAATATAATATATATAATATAATAATATATATATAATATAACTATATTATATATAGTTATATGTTAATAGTTATATATAATAATATAACTATTATTATTTTGATAACTACAACTATTAAGGTATGGCTTATGAGGTTTGGTAGTTAGGAAAGGCAGTCTATGAAAGACTGGTTTTTAATGAGATTGAATGAGAGAAAAAAAAAATAGCAACTGTTTTACATTGGAAAAAGCTGTCCAAACAACAGAAGAAAACATTTACTGGCACACAACATAATGTGCGAAAAGAGGTGTAACCAGGATGATGACAGGTATAACAAAGATAAGGGTAAAATAGATTTTGGCACCACCCAAGATCAGAGCAATAAAAGAGGCATTTGGAAAGCCCAGATGCATGTAGCTTCATAGCACATACAGATTGTTCAGCCGGGTACAAAGCACATCATATCTACAAGAATGCTACACAGGAAAAAAAAAATGCATACAATTTGGCAAAAGTTCAGAGCAGAGAAATTCAGCAATAATGCAACATTCTTTTATAGCTACAGTCCAGGATCAAGAAAGAAGTAGTGAAAAACTATTTATAAGCCATTTTATACATACAGAAGTATACTTAAAATTTTTATTATATATAAGAAAGAAAGAGTATACAAAAAGAAGTCCTTTCACCATGACTATACCAAAATTTTTTGCATCATCACAACTATATGAAATATTAGGAAATACATAAAGGAAAATGTCAAAATGTAGATTTTTAATAAAAACATGTACAGAACCGATACCGCGACAGAAGGATGTAAAATCATTGCATCTTAATTAAAGCAAAATTAGAAGAGACTGTTTAATCTTATGAAATAGCTCAGTGCAAAGAAAATAAAGTTCTTCGTGGTGTCTGAAGGTAGATCATATGATCAAGGCATATGTGCATGCAGTTACAGGACTACATGCACCATTAAAACTGCCATTAGCAATAATGTATAAGCAAAAGAAAAAAGCCCTGTGGATCATGGCTTACATGAATATAATGAACAAGGTGGTGAACTCACTGCAGTGTATTGCCTCAATTACTGTACAAGAAAATGGAGAGGCTGTTGTGATGCTTTTAAAAGCCGGAAAAGAATAATGAGGAATGCTAAAATATGCCTGCTACAAATGATGTCATCGTTGATCTTTCCAGTTCTTACACATTTCATGTACTAGGTGCTCAACCTGGATAGCAGGAGGTCAGCCCAAGCAGAGATTAGTGACACAGTTTTCCGCTCTCTGGAAGACAGCAGTTCAAGAAATGATTTTTATCATAACTGTTGCCCATGAGATTTTTAAGGAAAGTTAAATGATATACTAACAGGATTGTTCAGAACTAGCCATTATGAATGTCTGAAACAGCAAAATTATGGCAAAATCTTAATGTCGCAGGCAAAAATATGAGGAGGTGCAACCTAGAACTGAATTACAGTTAACAGAGAACAGGTGTGGGTAAGTTAACCATTTTGATTATGTCTAAGAACAGAGGAGTACCTACTTCTGAGTAACGAGAGTTAGTGTTATAAGCAATTAGAAATATTTTTCTTTCTTATAAGAGCTGAAGAACATAATGAAGATGATAACTTAGGCAGAAGTCTAGAGCACCTTGTGTGGGAAAGAAGTAAATGATACTGGGATCACAGTCCGAATGATTTCACAGAGGATGTTTACCACACATTTTCAACAACAACAAAAAAAGGTCATTTACTTGTTTTGCTGTAGTATCACTGGTTCAACACCCCTGCTCAAGCAGGGACAGCTAAAGCTGGTTGCCCTGGAGCATGTCTAGATGTTGTTTATTTTTTTTTAAGATCTCCAAGTTGAGAGACTCCACAATTTTTCTTGGTAGCCTGTTCCAGTGCTCAGTCACCCGCACAGTAAAGCCCTGATGTTCAGACGGGACCTCCTGTGTTCCAGTTTGTGCCCATCACCTCTTGTCCTGGCACTAGGCTCCACTGAAAAGAGGCTGGCTCTGCTCTCTTTACACCCTCCCTTCAGGTATTTATAGACATGCATAAGATTCCACCGGAGCTGTCTTTTCTCCTGACTGAACAGTCCCAGCTCTCTCAGCTTTTTCTCATAGGAGAGGTGCTTCAGTCTCTTCATCATATGTGTGGGCCTACATTGGACTGTCTTCAGCATGTTTGCTTCTCCCAGGTACTGCAGCTTGGACATGGCATTCCATGTGTGGCCTCACCAATGCTGAGTAGAGGGGAAGGATCCTTCAGCCTCCTGGCAACACTTTTCCCAATGCAGCCCAGGAGGCTGTTGGCTTTTGATGCTACAAGGACACACTGCTGGCTCCTGTTCAACTTGGTGTCCACCAGGACCTCCAAGTCCTTTTCTGCAGAGCTGCTTTCCAGCTGGGTGGCCACTGGCATGTACTGGTTTCTGGGGTTGTTCCTCTCCTTGCACTTCATAGAATCACTGAATGGTTTGCGTTGGAACATACCTTGAAGACCATCTCCCAGGAGAAGGACATCTTATAGCAGGTCAGGTTGCCCTGATCTAGCCCTTTCTGAACTCCATGAGGCTCCTGTTAGCCCATTTCTGATATTTAATATCCAAAAACAAGGTACAAAAGAAATGGAAGACTTAGATGAGCATGCACATGCCACAGTGGCTATGAATAATGTGGCAAAGAGCTTATCTGCCAGAATTTATTTTCTCCTCATGCAAGCTACTTTTTTTTTTTTTTTTTTTTTTTTTTTCCCGCAAATCTTGCTTCTCTTAGAAATAAAACATAGAGAAAGAGTGAATAAGATATGAAACCCATGTAACAGATCTTTTAAAAGAAACAGCCTTAGGAGTAAATTTCCTTGTGGATGAAAGTGGCCTTAACTTTTAACTGTGGAGCAAACAGGGTAAAAGAGAAAGCCACAATTCAGAAGAAAGCCTCCAGAGCTTCTGAAAACATTTTGTGATACATGTGTTGATTGATAGTTTGCTTGTTTATTTCTTCATACTTTAGTCCAAATTCAAATAAAATAAAAAAAAAAGAAATAATAATAATAATAATATTAAAAAGAAATAGCTACAGCTATACTGAGGTAAGGAGTGCAATGATAATTTCAATGTGCCTAACAGAAATTGGCAAGTAATATATTGGAGCACTAAGGAAGCCAGCACCTACTTAGCAACATGCTAATCAGAACCATGGTGAGTCACATCAAGGACATATTCACTAAATGTGGTATTTGTGACAAACTATTTCCCAAAATAGATTTTGCTTCTATAGGTCTTCAGCTGTATGCATTTTAATGAGCCGAAGGCTTAAATAATTAATAATTCCTTAACAGTCTGCTACGGTTTGTGCTTTAAATCAGGACCCGCTAAGTCAGAGGTAAGAAGTACATTAAAGCCATGTAAAGTCTACTATGGTCAGTGGCAGCTTAATATGATTGTTGAGTAAATGGAATAACACCAGTCATATTAAATAAAAATGAGTGGACAGTAATTTGGGCAAAACCATGAATATCTCAGTGCGGTTGCAATACTAGGAACATGACTTAGTTGTGAAAATACTGCTTGTTATTCTGACCCAGTAAATAAGGAAAATGTGCCTGCAACAAGTTGTGCCAGAGTGAGGATGCAGCTCAGTTACAGCCTCTTTGCACAATCCTCTGACGTCCCTTCATCTGTGTCAAGAGGTACAAGAAGTAAGGAATTGAATTGCACAGCAGAGGGCAAAGGTACTAAAATGTCCTAGTGCTTCAATTATGTGGATATTAATTTTGGCATCTACTTTTTCTTCTTAATAATTGACAGATGCTGACAGGTCACAGAGCTGGTGGTTTCAGAGCTGTTACTCTGACGTTGGTTCCCAGCTGATAAACACCTACTGGACTAACTTCGTGAGACTGCCATGTGCATGTAGACAGCAGAGTGGACATGTGTAAAAAATCCTGTTTATTTTACTGTTGGAGAGTAGGCGTAAGCACTTTAACTGTGAAGTTTAAAAGTTCGGACTCATGATTTTTACACATTTGTGAAAAGTAAAGCTAGTACTTACTGGACAGTTCCTCGACCAAGCTGTTTTTCAAGCTTTGTATAGATTGCAGTAGCAGGAAAACAATCAGTCCTTAAGATTTGTGTTTTTTTTTTGGACAGTAAGAACTGTTTTGGAGTTTTTTCCCAGGTAAACAGATCACCTAAGCTGCTTTCTATACCATGTATTTCCATCTGTTCTGTCCTCCTCGTTTTATTACATCCTAGTGAATTTCACTGGAGAAAACAATATATTGTTATGTACAGGTTTGAGTTTCAACGATAGGATAAATTGTGGATAATTTTACACTTCCTACGTTATTATAGACCTGGTGAGAAACCAGTGTTGACATACAGTAAGCCTTTCTATATTGAAAACCAGAGGGAATTGGTATACTTTAGGAAAAAATACTGTTGTTTTTTTATAAAACATCAAATGTTTATTTAATCAGGTACCGGGGGGAATACGACTTTTTCCAAGAAAGGTACATTGTGTTTTATACCATTTGTATAATAGAGCTAGCTTTTTGTCTGAAGTTCTGTATGCTGTAGAGGGACTTTAAATATATTTTTGGCTTTACAGGCAAAGGTAGGGATTATTTTGCTCCAGGTCATTCAATAAAGATTACACTCCTACATATTGTTCTGTGTCAAAGTTGTGTGTGTCTGCCTGTTTCACAACAGATGGCTGCATTTCAGTATTTTTTTATAGAAGATGTATATAGAAGGTTGAAATAAAACATTCATTGTAATCCAACTTTTTGCAGTTGCTTGTATGTTTTAGTTGTATCTGTCAAGTTTGATGTCATGCAGGAGATTTTAAAAATACATTTCTGTAAATTTGTTTCTGGTTCTTGTTACTGCTGGGTCAGATTTATTTGGAGGGGTAGTACAGCGAATGTAAATCAAGTATATTTTATACTGTAGAGCATCGAACATTTCTTATGAGACATTCCAGTCTGTGAAATATAACAAGATGCAACATACCTTAATAGATGGCCCTTCCGTTTTGAGGGTGAAAGAGCACATGTAATTCTCAGAAGGGAACCTTAACCCCTGCTTCTAAGCACTGAGTGAGTGATTTCTCATGTTAAGCTTTTTTTTTGGAGTTTTTTTCTCCATTTTGCAAGGACATGACTAAGATGCATTACAAACCTATTTTGCATGAAATACAAATGGGAGATTATTCAATTATTGTCACAGAAAAAAAAAAAAAAAGATTGTTTCAGTGGTCTTTTAACTGTAGCTGATCATGTCAAAATGATTACAAAATTTAGTATTAGGATTTCGGCATCAGTGATTTTGTATTTTTGTTTTGCCCTTGTGCTGTGTTACTGAGGAGAATGGCTGTTCTCATTTACTCTGGGTTTTTGTCACCAAAGACTCGTTGATAAAACACCTAAGGTCTAACGAGGAGGCTTATGTAAAGTCTCAAAGCTAAAGATCAAAGTGAATAATGATGTAATATACCAAGTGCATTCACTGAAAAAACAGGAAAATAGGCTTGAGTCTCTCGAACTTGCTTTCTCTTACCTGTGAAATGGGCCGCTACTGAACCACAAACTCACTTAAAGTCGTGTAATTCAGCGGTATGATTTTCTAGCTAGTATTTATGAAGTGCTTTGTGCGAGAGAAACAAATACAAAACGCTGGATAAACAGAACGAACGGTGTTCGGGGGAGGAAAAAAAAAAAAAAAAAGTTAAAAATCGTGCCTTCTGTTCTCGTTTAAAGAGCAAAATCTCGCCGTTCTTGGCTCCTTTAAGGGAGGACGCTGCCCTCACCAGCCGCCCTCAGGGGGCTGAGGATAGCAGGTCCTGAGGCGGGGAATGGGGGCAGACATCCCCTCAGGGGAGCTCTGCCGTGGGGGTTTCAAGGGGACAGACCGCCCCTCGAAGCCCCTTAAAACCCCTCACGACCCCTCAGAGCCCCTCAACACCCCTCAGAGCCCCTCACGACGCCTCAGAGCCCCTCACTGTCCCCTCAGAGCCCCTCACTGTCCCCTCAATACCCCTCACAGCCCCCTCAATACCCCTCACCATCCCTCAAAAACCCTCATAGCCCCTCAAAAAACCCTCACAGATCCTGAAAACCCCTCACAGCCCCCCAAAACCCTTCATAGCCCCCACCTCCCCTCAGAGACCCCACCCCGCCCGCCCCGCCCCAGCCCAACCCCCGCAGCACGGAGGGGCGGGACAGACCAGAAGGGGCGGGGCTCTCGGGCGCGCAGCCACCAATCCTTAGCCGCGGCGCCCCCCTAACTGACAGCCCAAGCCAGCCAATAGCAACCGGCGCCCCCATAGGCGGGGCGGAACACGAGGGGGCGGAACCGGTTCCGCCCGTTGGGAGGAGCGGGGGCGGAGCAACGGTCAACGAGGGGGCGTGGCTTAACGGTTTATGGGCGTGGATAAAGGGGCGTGGTCTCGGCGGGGGTATTTAAACCTGGCGCGGCGGGGCTCGCCCGCTCAGTCGGCGCAGCGCGGCGGCAGGTGTGGGTCTTGGCGCTGCGCCAGCAGCCTCCGTTATTATTATTTTTTTATTTTAAATTAATTAATTCCCCCCGATTTTTCTCCTTGGGGGCCAGCGTGCTTTGAACTGCTTCCTCCCCCCCAGCCCTAGCAGTGCGTCTCCATTAAAGGGATTTGTCCGTGCCCGGAGCAGGACCGGGGGAGGGGGGCTCGGCGCCCCTTCCCTCCCCGCTCTCGGCCGGGGGCTCGCGGCGCTGCCCTCTGGATGCGTCCCCGCAGCCCCTGGCGGGAGGCGGCCGGGGTTGGGAAGCGCTGCCTCCGAGGATTTACCGCCGCCCGGGACGCAGCCCCGCACCGCCGCCTCCTCCTCTTCTTCCTCCTCTTTCCCCGCTGGGGCTCCGGCTCCCCGTGCCTTCGGCATGGACGAGAAGTACCTGCCCGAGCTGATGGCCGAGAAGGACTCCCTGGACCCGTCCTTCACCCACGCCCTGCGCCTGGTCAACCAAGGTGAGGGGCGGCGGGGGGGGCGGCCCCTGCCGCGCTGCTCGAACTTTCCGCCGGGGTTCTCCACTTATCCGTGTCGCCTCCCTCGCTGCCAGCTCCCGAGGGGGGGGATTGGGGACACCCCCCTTTCAGCCCTCCTTGGGGTCTGTGGGGCTGGGGGGTCACGGTGGTGATCCCCCAAAGATGGGGGTGCTCGGCCGGACCCGCTCCGTCTCCCTGAGCGGCTGTAAATCCGGCACCGATATCCCCAAATCTCAGCTTTTCTCCAGAGATAGATTTCAGGCCACCAGAGACGGTCACTGGTTGATTTATCCCAAGCCGAGTTGCATAGGACGGCTTTGGGGTTTAGGAGCTTCTGCTTGTGTTAGAAGTTGGCTTCCCTGTTAAATGCCCCAAATGCTTTCCTAGTTTATCTTGCCTGGGGTGTTTCTGCATAATAAATAGTTTACAGTTCATAGATGCGTGATCCTTTTTCAAAAGGACACTATAATCTATATCTTTGCGCATGAGCTTATGGCTCTAAGTATTGGCTGTACCTTAATACTTCAGTTATTTCATTGATTTTTTGAAAACATTCTCTTTTTCAATTATATACCTCCAGATAATCAAACAAAATGCGTTTTTGGTCATGTAGCTCCAGATAATCAGATGTGATTTTGTGTCCTCTGCATCTGGCATGTCACATAAGCTGTAAAGTGCTGGTTCTTTGTTTCAGTAAAGTCCCATGTGACTTACACTCTAATGCCTCATGTAAATTTGGAAATGGGTAATTAGCAGGTGACTTTCAAGTGCAGCTCTGTAGATAGACACTTAATAGAGTGCTTGGGATGGTCAAGTGAAATATGTTATGTTAGATCAGCATATAACCTAAGCAAAATCAAATGATTTTTGCTTCAACTGAAGTGATTGCAGAGCTGTACTCCAGTACTTCACATCACAGGAACAAGTCTCAATCAATGCTGCTTTTAATGCATTGACATACTTTTTGATGTGTAATGGACTGCAAATGCCAATCTCTAAATCTGATGGGGGATCAACTGTTGTGTGAAATACTCCGGAGTTACAGGTAGCTGTCAGTTTCAGCTGTGGAATGCATATGCCATGTGATTTGTAGCTGTGTGCCCTTGGGCTGTTGGTATTTTGCATGTTTTTCCTGATTCTGAATTTGGAAATGTGCCACTGATAGTGGGAGAAAGGGGATTGGATTAACAAACAGATGTTTGTTTGCTATAAGTGCTAAGCTTGATGGCTAAGAATTTAAGGCTGCAAATTAGTGAAGTTACTTTCAGTTAGTAATAGTGGATTTTTTAACATGTACAGATTGTAAATCGTAATTACTAAGAAGTTACAGAAGTATGTATATTATTTCAAACAGTGTTTATGGAAGTATATAATGGAAGTATATGATTCTACAACTATTACTAGAGTCATGACTCGGTGGGACACTGAGCTTTTGCAATTCCCACTGAAATTAAATCAAAGGGCAGGAACTCCGCTTGCTTTTTGTTTAATATCTGGTATCTGCATGCATACTTCCAGTACCAAAAATTGGTGTTCCCTGGAAAAAATTTAGATGACATCGATCCAACCTCTATTCTAGTCTTTATTTTTTTTTGCTTAGTTAAGACAGTATTGTCTTAAACTGGAAGCATTTTGCCTGTCAAGTAAAATTATTAAACAGGACAGTATCAAACAGTTGTAGTTTAAGATTTCTGTAACTTCTATGAAATCCTCCTAGGCAGATGTACAGTCAAAGAATCAAAGGTAAATTGTCTGTGTAATAGAAGTAGGAGATGCATGAATAAGAAGATGCTTTACAGCCCCCATTGTCTTCACAAAACTTTATCAGTGTCTGGTTCATTCGTCTCGATTGTTATTTGCAGGTAAATTAATGCAATTAGTAGGAAAGTATATGTAATTTTAGTTTGCATTTTGTATGTCAGGTTCAGTGAGTTCTATGACAGTTTAATAAGGCAAATGAAATGGTTTGTCTATTTTCTAAAACCTAGCTTGTGTAGCTCTTCAGCTTAGAGTGAAGCATGCTTCAGTGCCTTCTCCTAGTTGTAGGAGATCTTACCAAAGGCTTTAAGTGCTTAAAATAACTGGCTTAATTATGTAATGGTGTTTCTGATGTCTTAATACCATTGTTTACTGCCTGCATTTACTTTAACTGAAATACTGTAGATAAGCCAACTTTCTGGAGAAACGTTGGATTGATTTGTATGAATTGTGTGGTTGAGCCAGCAAATCCTTCTGAGGTGCTGAAGCAGCTGAAGTATGTGCTCTTAGACAAAAGAGCAACATCACTAAGATTTCTACTCTACCCATGTTGGAATTTGGCTTCTAGGGAGAAGTGGTCCTGTGTATAGAGTTCCAAAAATTTGTTAATTATAGCTTTTGCACAAGTGGACACATTTGCATATTATACTTGTAATTACAAATTATAATTTGGATACATACAAATTGCATAATTGTAAATGATACAGGAAAAATAGAGCTTGACATGCTTTCTAGTTTCAAGGTAGTCATCTGAAAAAGAGCAATGATGAGATGACTAGGATGCTGCAAGAGTATTCTTTATTCTATATTCTTTTATTCTTTATTGTTAATCTCTTCGGGAATTGAGGTAACTGTTTCCTTTCCCTAATAAGACCTTTCAGCATCTTCAAAGCTTTAAAATCAAAGATAAGTATCCTTCATTGCCCTGGTATAGTACTGATTTTTCTTGCTCAAAACTGTTCAAGCATTTGGAGACTTGCCTTTTTGGGATGCAGTCCATTGCTGAAATTGTTTTAAAGAATCAATGACATATTTAATGTTTAAATTTTAGAGCAGTAGTAATCTTATGAAGGAGACTAGACTGTATCCTTTCCTGCTTCAAATGAGGTTTACTTGTATACTTGAACAGTAAGTCCCTTTAAAAAGGACTTATTTTTATCTGTACATGATTAAGCATGTTACAGGTCAGAAGCAGACTTCTTCTGCATGTGCAATAATATGCAATAAGATGTCCATGCTAATAGGATTAATCTGCAGCTGGTACCAGACAGTGGGTGCTGGAATGTTATGTCCAGTTACTGTCTTAAAGGTTCTGTAGATGCAGAATCTTGACAAGGATAAAGTTCTCTGAATTAGCAAAAATATAGTAATGTGTATTTTTCCAATTCATAACTGTCAGGTACTCTGCTTTACATAAAAATTTTCTGTATGTAGAAGTGATACTTCTGAGATCAAACCAACTCTTTATCACTGCGAGGCACTGAGCAGCTTTTCAATGTTTTTGATAGCTATTGACATTCTGGATTGCATGTGAATGTTGGTAAGTGCTCAAGTGTAATATAGATTGTAATAACTTAGTTCACAAGTGATGATATAAAATGCAGAAAGATTGGTAAGAAGAGTTACTTTATTGTCATCATTCTCTTTCAGACCTGTGCGTGGTATTGACAAGTATTTTGTGAATGTTGAGTAAAGGATGTGAGATCATATGATAGAAGTTCACTGTGAAAACATGTCAATACCAGGCATGTTTTGTGATGGAAGACATGAGAGCTGATGTCTGGCACTTGCTTTGTATGATGGTAAATGTGTAGGTGAAAGAAACTCTAAGGTTAGGGCAGCTGAAATTTCTACATTAGGAGGTAGAGTCCCAGTATATAACCTGAAAGATGGGTTTTACTTCTATATAGACTGGCCTTGTATAATTCTTCTGATCTCATTTTAGTTATTTTGAGACTGAAGGTAGTGCTTCAGTCACCAAGGCTACCCTTAAACTCTCCTCAAGAACAAGACATAGAGGAATAACAAGCCCTCTGATCAGTAGATGGCTGTATGTGCTAGCTGTTGGGTCCCTTTGCTGAGCCATGTGACCAGTTCTGATTAGTACAGGTTTGCTGGAATTTGTGCTCAAAACTTCAAAAGTAGGAGTTTGGTAAACAAACATCTCCTAAAAACAGTACCTCCTTAAATGTCAAGGAAGGACTGTAAAAAGTATTGTTCCATTGTGGAAAATAGAAACCTGATTTTTTAAGCAGACAAGATAGCATTGTAAAAATAAAGTAAGGATGTAATAAAGGTTCCATAGATATTAACTTTGAATCAATCCCTTTAGGGATATGAAGGTTGCCAGGTGCTTACTAAGGATTTTCTTTAAGTTTTCATAAATAGAATTCTAATTTTCACAAATCTAAAAGGTGTATTTGATTGCATGTATTGAAATAACATACATAGCTTGTGATATAACTCTGTTAGTGAATAATCTTCTTGCTTTAAGGGCAAATGTGGGGTGGGACAGACATGCATGGTGCCTCCAGTTCCCAGTCCCTCATGGAGTTACACATCCACTACTGCTGTACAACCTCACATTTGCATTCACTTCTCACTGCATTCTCACACATGAGCGAAGAAATAACTCATTTGAGGTGTCCTGCTCTTGGAGGCTGGCAAAATGCTTTTTGAAGGTTGTAAGCATTTTGTAAAGCAAATGAAAAGCTGGAGGGATTTTAAATGTTTCAAGTAGCTTTAAGAGTTAATTCTGTAATACACCCTTCAGACTGAAAGATTTCTTCAAAGTCCCTTTAAGTTGTCATTCCTGGAGGTTAACTAGAAAGCAAAAACTGCTGTTATCTTCTCGTAATCAGACTTCAAAACCCTGCGAGCTTTCATAGACTACTGTCATTTTGCAGGCATAATGCACTGAGAAATTTGTGACAGTAATATGAATGGATGTAGCTTGATGGCAGCCCAGTAAAACCAGACAGGGCTGACCTAGGTTGTTTTGTTAATATAGCTTGAAAAAAGAATTTGAAGCAATCATTGGGGTGGTTGTCCCTCATGTCTTGGTCAGGCCATATATTCTATGCTCTGTAACACCTCATAAGCTGACACTTGTAGCTGCCTCACTGCTTTACTCTAGTGAAATGGCATGGGGAAAGTAAGTCATAGAGCTTGTGAACAATTAGATTCTTAGTCTCTTAAAAGTCTGGAGAAATGGTTTATCAGGCATTCAAGTCATGTTAACAGGGAAGCTGCAAAATGCAGCTTAAGATAATCATGCATACTTCACCCTGGGCTCATCTGCTCTGAAGCATGACTCTAGCCTGCAGCTGCTCACCGATGATCACACTGAGCCCAAAGCTGACTTCTAATTCACTTGCACACTTACTTTGGCAGTCAATGAGAGAGATCAAATTTAAAGGTTTCGAATTTAAGCTGACATGGTTTGTCACTTTCAATCCTTTTCGACACCAGCCATGCAAATTAAAACTCTAACCTTCTGAACACTTATTTACTGGCGAAATTGCAAAGTCACAGCACTGAATGGCTTCTCCTCTGGCCCATGGCTTGCTTTACTCTACTTGTGTGCTCTTAGAATTTATGCATGTGATGTCTCTGCCTCCTGAATTACCTCCATCTGACTTGAACTTGAAGTGTAATTGAGAAATAAGGTAGTGCTTTGATTTAAGAGTTGGTTATTGGGGTTCAGAGTTGAGCAGCCTCTGTAAAGGGTTTGATGTGGTACTGCATGCCTTTTTAATTAATATTAAGCAGTTCCAGTAAAAAGCATGTTTAAATGGATTAACTGGTACCTGACATAACAGTCAATTTACCAGAAACTATTAGTTATCTGAGCTCTACAGGAGTCTTGCAGGCTTAATGTTTGTTATTAATAGTGATAGAGAATGATAAAGGACAAGTACACTGGGTAAGTGGCATATCTTGATAAAGTAGGGGCTGTTGATCTGCTTGACCGGCATAGGCTTGGGGAAGAGTGGCTGGAAAGCTGCCCAGCAGAAAATGACCTAGGGGTGTTGGCCAACAGACAGCTGGCTGAACATGAGCCAGCAGTGTGCCCAGGTGGCCAAGAAGGCCTACGGCATCCTGAGTTGTTTGGGCATGTGCAGAGAATAGAAATGAAGCTGGTGAAGACACTAGAAAACAAGAGATGCTGATGTGGCACTAAAGGATGTGATTTAATGATGGGACTTGGCGGGTCAGGTTTATGGGTGGACTTGATGATCATGAAGATCTTTTCAAACCTAGATGATCCTATGATCTGCAGAGATAGGGACCTGAAAAGTAAGAAGGAAAGTCTCCAAGTGCATCACTAGGTAGAAAATCCATATGGCCCTGTAACTAAGGTCATATGGACTAAAATGTCAGTCTTATGACATTCTAGGTACAGAATTCTGAACATCTTTATCTTCAAGAATATCATGGAAAGCTCTGCAAAATGCTTTGCAAGCTTGATAAAAGGTCTGTAGGCTGCTTGTTAGCCTGACTCATTTGTGAAAGTGATCATTAACCTGTGGCTTGAGTGCATAACTACCTCCACAGAGGTAAATAAAGGTTCTTAAGAGGTCCTTTGAAGTTACTGTGCAATATGTAGCAAAGAGTGCAAGTGGAAAGTAAAGCACAGTACTAAAACTTTGGATGATTAGCTGTTAAATCAAGTATAGGAAATACAAGACTTTTCTCTTGACATATTTGATTCAAAGTGAGGTGTGCGCTGTTCCCTCGGGTCCTGTCAGTATCCCCAGAGAGCAGAGAGCTCAGTGCTTGCCCCTCCACTCCCCTCATGAGGGAGCTGCAGGCCGCCATGAGGCCTCCCCTCAGCCTGGGTTGAACAAACCAAGGGACCTCAACCACTTCTCATATGACTTACCCTCCAGACCCTTCAACCTTGTAGCCCTCCTTTATCACTCTCTAACAATCTTATCCTATGCATCATAGTGGTAGGCTAGATATTTATAACAAAGATGAAGCTGAAGAGTAACAACTAGAGGTTGGAAGGAAAATACTTGAAGCTGAGGAAGTGGTTGTGCCAGCAGAGGTTTAGATTGGGTATCAAGGAGAATTTCTTTCCAGAAGGGGTGGTTAGATGCTGGAACATACTGCATAGTCTAGTGGTTGCCATCCCTAGAAGTATTTAAGGAATGTGTAGATCTTGTGCTTAGGGACATAGTCTAGTAGTGGACTTGGCAGTTAGTGGATGGCTGGGCTCGATGATCTTATGGGTCTTGTCCAAACTAAATTCTGACTTCTGTGCCTTAAGCTGAGCTGTCTCAGCAATTGAGCAGTGCCTGTTTTGTTCTCCTTGCCTATTTTAAAACATTCCTTTGCTAGAACTCATCTTTCTCATATTTATTTTTTACTGTTCTTATGGCATGTGTTGTCTTTTAATTGTTTTACCTTATTGTCACGGTAAGATTCATAGGAAACTGAAAAGTTAAATTTCTGTCCTTCCTATTCTCCATTTCCAGTTGCTGTTTTGCTGGCTGCCTTCCATTTCTTATTTGATATGTTTATCAGACTTGGCTTCAGCTATCAGCTCAGCAGAAACGAAGTTGCAAGGCAGCAGCAAACAAACGTCAGTTCAATGCTTGTAGTTGGTAATCTTTAATTTTTGGCCTATCTAGGTGTTCTTTTGTAGGTTTTCAGGAAGGATTCCTTGACAAAATATTTGGAAACCTAAATCAGGAATAATTTCAGTAAACCTATTGCTCTTGCACTTAACAATTTCCCCTTTAGAAGTTTGGCTGTGCTGATCTTAGTGTAATATAGTGACAATGAAAAATCTGAAGTTGCAAATCCTTTGAGGATTTACTATTTTCCTTCAACTTTATTAATCCACTTGGAGTGTACAATAGGAATAACCAGTAAGGGAAGGTGCCTTTTCATGGATAAAACAGAATCTAGTGAAAATTGCTGCTGTTGCTCTGACACTGAAGATCCTGCTGCATTCATTGGATGCTCGGAAAGTAAATGCATTTGTAGTCTCAACTGTCTCTGATCATCCAGGCGCAGTAACAGTATTCCTGAAGGAAAGTTCTTTTGAAAGCAGGAAGTTTTTAGATTTCTTCAGCTGTATTTTCTGCTTTTTTGGGGGGGTAGTAGTGGTGCTTCTGAAATGTACAGATACCAAAGAACTGCTCTTAACACAGGAATTCTTCCTTTACAGTATATTCTTGTGTTAACTGATAATGGACAAAACTTTTCCTTACTGGTTCCTTTTGATCTGTATTCCCCTAGGAGGTGGCCAGCCAGAGTGTGCAGTAAAGCAATGATCTCTGGTCAGCAGCTCAGTTTCCATTCTCTGAGCTCCTCAACTGTCAGGTACTGAGGATCTATGATTTTTATTTCTTAGCAGAAGAAAGAAAAGCAATGAGGTACCCTCCTATGTGCAGACCTGAATGATACAGCTTGGAGTAAATTGGTGTGAAAAGTTGCCCTTTTATCTTTCACCCTTCTACAAACTTAAGTGATATATTTCAATTTTGCAGCAGTGAAAAACTGAGGTTCATCATAATGTCTGTTTAGTTCTTTCATATTTTTTTGCTGTGCTTAAGTATAGCCCACACAACCAAATTTGGCCCAAAACACTTTTCCCTCCTAGAACTGCCTTCAAATGGTTTGAGCAAATTTCTTACCATATTTGCATAGTTACAAAAGTTCTGAAGCCCAGAGTGCTTTTCACTGTACTAATTACCTGACTGCTTCCAGCCTGCTTTGGTTTTAGGAGCAACATCTGATTTCTGTGGAGAAGGGCACATCACAGCTGACTTTTCCTGTGCCTTACAGGGGCTCCCCAAAACTTTTGTGGTAGGTGTTGGGGTTTCCTAAAACAAAACAGTTTATGAATCATTTGACCTTCTTGCTTAGATCCTGGTTGTTTGGAAGAGAACTTGCATCACTTCCAGTTTGAAGATCCATAGTAACTAGGTTGTGGTGATGTTTCTGGCTCTAGTTAAACTTCCTAGAGCTATTCTAATAATAGTCTGGACAAAGACTGTGGGGTGAAATGTGGTCCTGAAGACTAAAAAGGACTAGTGTGACCCAATTTATCTGGTCTAACAAATTGTTCTTAAAGATTCTTTTCACTTACTATATACACTTGACCTTTTTATTACACCATGCATTCATGGTCTGGAGGAATACGATTTTTTTTCTGGCCAACTGTATAAAAGCGTGTAACAGGGTTTAACAGTGTTAAAGCTTACTGTATCTGTTCTTTAAGTTCTCACAGGTACCTGTTAAGGTCATATGAAGCAAGCTTCAGCAATGACAAGAGTATACTAAAATACTTGAGGGAAGGGATGTATTTCTGAGACTTCTTTCAGCCTTATTTTCTTGTGAATTTGGATATCAGGTAATTATGAAGTATTAATTGGAGCAGAATGAGCAGAAGTGTCCCACAATGGGATTTTCTGTCAGATTCCTACAGAGGATCTTAGTGATTTTTGAAATTAAGACAACTTCTGGATACTATCCTTCTGTCAAACACTGCTGTGATAGTGGTAGGTCACTAAGTACTAGAGTCATCATGTGGTTTTTACTTGTAGGTTTTTCTGAAGGGCTTTTCAGACATTTTTCTGAAATACAGCCTGTATCTTCAGCATGACAGCAGTGCTGTAGCTCTCATACTGACAATGTGTCAGCAGGGGGAGCCGGCATTCAGCCTAACGAGCATCTGCTGCTGTGTTGAAACAGAACTGTTGGGAAATGATGTTGCTCCCTTTTAAAGAAAGCTGGTAGCTGCTTCTGTGGGAGCTGTACCTGGCTGCTGTATGTATTCAGTGTTCATTAGGCATAGGGACTTTGTAGCCAAGCATTGTCTGCTTCTTGAAATGCAGGTCCTTCCTGCTGAAAATGATATACTGTAAAATGTGAGTAATATTAAATGATTCTCTAAGCTTCAGTCTTAACATGTGAATATGAAAAGTTGAAGGCTTAAAGGCTTCAACTGGTAACTGACCTGTTTGAAAACAGTATTTGCATCTGACTGTTTTGCCATCCCAGAGGTTTTCCTTTTTACTGCTTGTTGCTTAATCAGAAGCTTAGGCTTGTGTGTGCTGTAATTGTAGTAGAGCTGCCTTTGGGCTCAGGGTTTCCAAATGCAATTAGGATGTAGATGGAAACAAATAGATTTGGCCTGTACTGTTCTCCTGATGCATTCCTTAACTAGTGAGACCCAGGATGGTTTGGTAAGTGTTAAGTTGAGTTTTAAAAGTAACACTTCACTAAGCCTTTAAACTGTAAGCTCTTAGAATATAGCAATTATCACTGATTAAATGGAGAACGCAGGGCAACTATCATATTCATAAGTCACTTATTCATAGATGCACTTAAGAAATTTATGCACCTCCTGAAATAATAGGCCTTGTTTGGAACACTAAGTAATAGCTCACATAGATTAATACAAGGTTAATTAAAAATGCTGATATGTATTTCATTATCGCATAAGTGGCAAAGAGATGGTTGAGGTCAGCTCTGTGAAGAACTCTAGACAAATTATCACTTTGAAATTAATGCTTCAGATAGAAGGAAAAAGATACAATGTGATCTCAAGTAAATTTCTTCAATGGGTAAGCTCAACATTGTTAATGTAATCTATTTTCTGTCTTTAAGTAGCTAGTAGCTCCTCAAGGCATTGATTCCTTTTGTCTATGTGTTCAAGGCAATGGCCAGAGTTTTCAATGGCTGTTTGCGTAGGCTAGAAGGCTCCCTGTTATACTGGCTTGCATGAAGATGCTGAGAAGTTAGCTGCTCTCTATGCTAAGACAGAACCCGCCCAGTATCTGAGCTGGTTTTTGTACTGGTTAAATTAATGGAAAAGTTGGAGTCAGACAGTTGCCTTTCCTGCTTGGATGCAGTGGGAAATAGAACTTTGCTTCAATCTGTACAGTACTTCCAGAATCCCTTGCTTAATTAGATATTATTGTATTAGTGATATCTGGCTGTAGCTCAAACTTGTAGTTTGCGGTGAGTAAATTTTTCAGAAGTAGCATTTATTATTCATAAGTCCTTGCAAATGGTGCTAATCATGTAGATAAGGCTTGTCAGCATTTGTGTGAGGCACTTTGGGCTCCTCATTTGGAAATTTTTGGTGCTGTTATCAAAGATTTGAAGCTTTTGTATAGTCACCTGAAGGAGAATAGCTGAGAGGAGAACAAACCTAGTCCCTCTTCCATTCAGGTTTGGCACTTGAAAACATGGCTGTAGATAACTTGTCAGTAATGGATGTCAAGCTGTGTTGTAATAAAACAAATGCTAGAGAAAGGGTTATTTTCCCTTCATTTTATTGATGACTAATTAGCTATTTGAGCTGTATAAATTAGTCAATCAGCTGTTGGTAATAACCCTTTTCCCCTCTCACCTTATAGCATTTCATCCTCATGACAGCCATCCTGACATGGGAGAAACTTGCGTGCAACTAATTAAAATACTAACGGAATAGTGAATGTGATTTCAAGCTAGGGCATGAAATGAAGAAATAAGAGCAGATGGCCCCTTCAGAAAAATAGATTAAAGAGAATGGATGCTTCTGGCCAGCTACATAGTTAATCCCTTGCTTCCTGTCAAGAGGTACTGCCAATAGATGGTTATTATGCAAGGGGTAAAATGGAAGCTATATGAATTTAATGGAAAAGAAAAATGCTTTTCCTATCTCAGCTCTTTCAGATAATTTAGTGTTCATATTTTTGAGAGCTGTAGTAAATTGGAATAATAACCTATTAAATAATGTGTATTGCTTCAGAAGTGAATGCTATCAAAAGAGCAGCCCTGAGAATGGAGTTTTGTTCATGTACTGTAGAGATTGCGTAATGTCTCTGATATTTTCTTGCTCTGAAACACTGACCATTAGGTCTTTATACCCCCAGTTGGGGATTTAGAAATGTTTATGGCTATTTCTGCTGATGGCTTGATGAGAAGTTAAACTTTTCCCTGGTTAAATGTTCTTTCCAGTTTTAGTATTAATGGACAGTCAGATCCTGTTCAGTTCACTTAAGCACTTTTATTTCTTGGGTTTATATTAAATAGTATGTTTTTAGTTACTGTTTTTAACTAAATCAGTTATCTTTGCACTTGCTCAATGAATCAAGATACGGAAGTGATGTGAAACATTAATTTGTATATCAATACCTACAAGAACAATTCTTCATGAATGCATTTGTAGAATGAAGTGTGATTGGTTGTTTTGGTCTTTTGTTCTCAAACATTTTCTGAATGTTTTGCTTCCCATGCATGATACAACAATCTGCCATATTGAGTGTTTACTGTTTCCTTTCAGCTACCATTCATCCTCTGGCTTCCCAGACCCTGCATTTCTTGGGCAGCTACACTTTTGAAATGCAGCCCCTTTTTCCACTCACATCTAGATAATACTTTGATTCTATGTTTTTAGAAATAGAAGCACCAAACTTCCCATTTGGAAACATCTTAAATGACACTGAACCAAGAGTAATGATGCCTCAGGTTCTTGGTGTTGGTGCTTTTCATAATGTTGGCAGGAAGAAATGGACCAGGAACTTGACTATATGGGTTTATGAAGGCAGGGCAGGCATCTGGTCAGTTGAAGCTTCTGCATTTTCCCAGCATTACTCACTAGATATCTCAAACCAGTGTAATCAGTTTAGCTTTGATCTCTCTCACCTTCAGTGTGGATATACTTTGCTGGTTGTGAATTGTTCCACTAAACTGTCACCTGTCTTGTACATCACATGTGAGAATTACTAGCATAAAGGAAAAAAACATGAGTCATTACCAGGGAAAAAGTTGTAGTGGTGAGGAAAACAAGGTTTTGCATTTAGCTGGATTGAAACCCAAATGATATAATTCCTGAAATTGATCACATGACTGTGCAAGATAATGTGTTTTCTGAAAGTGGTAAACTGAGGCGCATCAGACTTTCTACTTCTGTATAAGTGCTTGGTTTTAAATTGCTTTAAAATAAAGACTGCTGGATTTAATACCTTGACTGCTTAGTACTTGGACAGAACTCCATGCATATACTTTGCTTCTTGCAGCTGTCACATGACTGCATATTGGGGAGAAATCAGACCTCAGATTTCTAAAGTAACTTCTGCTAATAAGCAAACTTACTAACCTGAAATGGCTTTTCCTATAATTTGTTTTATAGAGAACTGCTTAGATTTACTTCAAAACATGAAGACACTTACTTTAGATAAAAATACATAGAGCAAATACAGCTATACCGTAAATGCTACTAAAAGTGTTTTAAAACTTCGTTTACAAAATCTTTCAATTTACTTTAGTTAAAGCTTACTGGCAGAAATCGGTAGCTACTTCAGATACTTATGCAGGTATAAAACATTGTGTTGTACTCTTTCAGTCTTAAGTCTTGAAAATTATAAATACTCTGCTAGGGGAATGCTAGAAGTACTAGTTTTATTTTCTTAAACTTGGATAGATGCCATAAAAAAGGAAGATCACTTTCTTTAGTGGAGGCATAGCATAGATAAGCAGGTGCTCCTACAGGGAATAGACTTTTCACAGGCTTGTATCTTGCTTTTTTTGCTGGGAAACTAATGAACAGATGTTGGTGCCCTCCCTTGTGAGAACTGCCGCTGAAGTGAGTCCATAAGCTGAACTTTCAGGTTTGCTATGGTTGTAGAGGAATCCTATATCTTTGTCAAGAACTTCATGAAGTGGCTCAACTCATTGTTATTCTCAAAAAATATTTGGAACAATTGACTGTGGTAGTGATCTGCTTCTCTAATACGTTTCTTCATACACAAATGTTTGGGAATGCCTGATGTTAAGTATGTGGAAGGGATCTTAATGATTCCCCTTCTGCTTGTTAGTTTTTAAGTTGGATGCTAAGTTTTTTTCAACACTGAATTTATGTTCAAGCTGATACAACTTAACACTTTTTGAATTTTAAGTCCTTTTCCTTTGGGTAGCAGATATATAAACTACCTTTGTATGTTGTAACTGCCAAGCATGTTTCTTCAGGTATTCATACTGTAACCTGTGCCTTCCAGGCAAAGATGGAAAAAATAAAGGTAACTTGGCTTTACTGCAGCAAAGGTCAGTAAGAAATAATAAATAATAAAATAAAATAGTTTTGCTTATTTTGTCTTCTGACAATAGTAACAATGGCCTTTTGAAGGAGTAGAGGTGATTAAGTTAATCAGAATGGTATACTAGAATTAGTTGCCTTCTGCATGTAGAAGTTAGCCTCTGAATGCTTGTTTTCTTATGTATGTAGACCAGAATACATAAATGCTCTAGGACTTTATCATGAGGGTAGTCAAATGCTGGGCTGGGCTTCCTAGTGAGGTGGTTAATACCCCATGCTTGTCAGTGCTCAAGAGGTGTTTGGATAATGCCCTTAATGTTGTAACTTCTGGCTAACCTTGATGTCATCAGGCAGTTGGACTAGATCCTCATATGTTACAACTGAACTACTCCTTTGAACAGTAGGTTGACTCAACAGATATACATAAAGATTACACCAGCATAAGACTTTTTGAACACCTTATAGGTACTGAAGTGGTAGCATTCACTTCCATAGTTTATTTGAGCAGTGTAATATCACAATGTAGGTATTTTCCTTTGACCTCAGTGATGTGATAGTTCTCACTGGATTTTATTAACAACCTTATTTACTATGCCTTCTGAAACTGAAGAGCGACTTGAAGAGGAGAAATGTTCATATAGCTTTGAACAAGAGTGCAGTCTCAACAAGAATAAGCCTTAATATGCTTCAACATGAAGATAAATGAGTATTGGAATGGTTTACGCGGAGGTGGTGAAAAGGCAGCTGTTGAAGGCAGGTTTTAAGGCATGTCTGCAGGTATCATTGGGTTCAATAGTACTTCTAGTAAGGTACAGATTATGCTTGCTGGTACTGATTATGTTGAATCTAACAAGCATGAGTTTTCTGAAGTCCAAACACTCAAATGTCCACTAGAACTGATTTTTGCTGAATTCAGTGGAAGAACTTAAATGCATTACATGTGCTTGTGACAGCTTCATCTGTTCTGCTCCCTAATACTTTGAAGCATGAACAATGGCAAGCTTTTGTGATTTCACACTGGCTCACTAAGCTCTACCGCAGTGCTCACTCCTCCTCTCAACACAACAAGAGGACAAAATAAGATGAAGAAAAGCGCCTGGTTTGAAATGAGGACAGATCACTAACCAATTACAATCTGTAATTGGGCTGCAATGTGGAGATCTGCTCCATGTGGGACCCATGGCCTGCAGGGGTCTGCTGCTGCGTGCCTGGAGCACCTCCTGCCCCCCTGCTGCACTCACCTTGGGGGTTGCAGGGATGGTTCTGTCTCATTTTTCTCACTCTTCCCAGCTGCTGTTGCACAGCAGTTTTTTTCTCCTTAAATCTGCTTTCACAGAGGCACAAATAACATCACTTACTGGTTCAACTCTGGCCAGCAGCGGGTCCCTTTGGAGCTGTCTGAAACTGGCCTGTGTCAAACATGGGGCAGCTGCTGGGCTCTTTTCATAGAGACCACCCCTGCAGCCCCCTGCTACAAAAACCTTGCCACATAATCCCAATGCAGTTTTTTAAAAGTTGTTTAGTTTAGAAAACATGTTCTTCTGGGAAATGTTTGGAGGAGATGGGTGACTTGGGCATATACTTTCAACCATGCAAAGCAGTGTAATGATGGGGCTATAGACTGATGGGCACTGGGTTTGTCTGAATCTGTCTAGACTATTTGAATATATATAATCAACTGTAGTATGAGCTTCCAGTGTACTTTTAGGTATCAAATATGGCTTTCTGGGCTATAGTACCATAGAATTATAGAATGGTTCAGGTTGGAAGGGTCTTATCCCTGTCCATAGCAAGGAGGTTGGAACTACATCTTTATATCTTCCACTAGACCAGGGACAGGTCATCCATAATCTCTCTAGCAACCTGTTCTAGTGCCTCACCACCCTCTAAAGAATTTATCCCTAAGTTTTACTCTATACCCTCTTTCGGTTTAAAGCTATTATGCCTTGTCCTGGCAAGTCCTTTTCCACCTTTCCTGTAGGTGCCCTTTAACTACTGGAAGACTGCTGTAAGGTCTTGCTGGATCCTTTTCTCCAGGCTGAACAACCCCAACTCTCTGTCCTTGTACGAGAGGTGCTTGAGCCCTCTTCGACTTTGCTCTGATAGTTCCATGTCCTTCCTGTGCTGGAGGCCCTAGAACTGAATGCAGATGGGGTCTCACAACAGCAGAGCAGGACAAACACATACCTTGACTTCATAACTACACTTCTGATGCAGCCCGGTGTATTATGATATGTTTGATATGTTTGGTTTTCTGGGCTGCAGGCATATGCTGTTGCCTCACGTCCAATTTTTCATCCACTAACACCCTCCAAGTCCTTTGCAGAACTACTCTCAGCCCCCCTCCTTGCGCAGTCTGTACTGATGTTTGGTGTTGCCAAGTGCAAGGACCTTGCATTTGGCCTCAAACCTCATGAAGTTCACATAGGCTCACCTCTCATGCTTGTCCAGATCCCTCTGGATGGCATCCCTTCCCTCCAGTGTGTCAACTGCACCACACAACTTGGTGTCATCAGGAAATGTGCTTAGGGTGTACTCAATCCTGCTGTCCATGTCCCTTCAAAGATATTAAAAAATAATCCTGGTATAGACACCTGAGGGGCACCACTGCTCACTGATCTCCACCTGGACATCAAGCCTCTGCCACAGCTTCTCAAATATGATAGATATGAGTGACTTCATCTGCAAGTTCCTTCAAGACCCTTGGATGTATCTCATTGGGTTGTATGTACTTGTGTATATTCAGGCTCCTTGGTTGGTCTCAAACCAGATCTTCCACAATGAGTGCTTCATCATTCTGCCAGGCCTTACCTTTGTGTTCTGTGAAGTGGGTGGTGTGGCTACAGCACATGCTGGTAAAGAGTGAAGTAAAAACGTTGAGTTCCTCAACCTTTTCCATGTGCCAGAGAATTCCATAGGAAATAAATTTTGGAGGGGGGTATAGAATGGACTGGAATTCATTAGAACTAATGTTTTTATTAAATACCAAGTATCAATAAGATACCTTTATATTGCTGAATTAAATATTACCAGTGTGAAGTTTCACCATAGCCTTCTGTCAGTTGGGATGGAGGGTGCTGGCGAAGCTCTAAAATTGCTGAAAATGACTTAAAGTAGGGGAAGATAATGTTACTTTGTCTTGTTGATGACTGCATAAATCTTGCTTAATGCTATGTTAAGTTGTACATTTGAATAATTGTCAATTACACAAAACATAGGGGTAGAGGATAGTCTACTAAGATGTATGCTTTGGTAGTGCAGGTATTTTTCCAGTATTAAATGTGGTTTGTGTGAATCTGTCAGCAGACTGTAGTGGTCTTTGTTAGTCCTCTCCAACTTTAAATATGAGACCTGCTAGTGCTTGTCTCTCTGCTTTAGGCTTCATTAACTGGATATGCTATGGCTAGATAGTAACTGTTTTGACTTGCCAATATTTTTGAAGTGTGATGCATGCATATTAAGAACTGCGGGTTGTATCCACTTCTCAAGTGAGACCTAAATTATACTTTCCTTTCTTGTGAATGGTGCTGAAGGAATCAGTGGAAAAAAAGTGTATTCAATTAAGGTTTTATGTACAAAGTGAGGAAGAAAAGATGTAGGCTCTTGATGACTCACCAAGATGACAAGTTAAATCTTGCATGAATATGATCGGGTAACCCTTACACATGTAAATGTGAGAATTGGAACACCTTTTTGTAAGGACTCTTAATATAGAATATTAATCCAATTTTGTTTGTGTTCTATGCCATAAGCCTTATGCGACCTGTTTGCTTGATACCCCCTACAAAATAAAATTACAGATTTTCATTTGAAATCTGCACTTGTTATAGCTTTATATCTACTGCAAATAATTGTTTCCCTGTGCTGCTGTCATGGTTCCGCTCGAGTGGGCAGCCGAGCTCCACCACAGCTGCTCTCTCACTCCCCCTCCTCAAAGAGGAATGGGGAGAAAATATGTGAAAAGGGCTCAAGGATTGAGATAAGGACGAGAAAATCACGCAATAATTATTGTAACGGGCAAAACAGACTCGGCATAAGGAGATAGTAAGATTTATTGCCTACAACTAACAAGCAAGAGAAGTGAGAAAACAAAGGAGAAAAAAAAAAAACCAAAAGCACCTTCCCCCCCCCATCCACCCTTTTCCACCTCCTCCCCCCGAGCGGCGCAGGGGAACGGGGAATGGGGGTTATGGTCAGTCTACAGCACTTCTTCTCTGCCGCTTCTTCTCGGTCACTCTCGTCCCCTGTGCTGTGGGGTCCCACCCACGGGATGCAGTCCTTGATGAACTGATCCGGCGTGGGCTTCCCACAGGCAGCAGCTCTTCCAGAACTGCTCCAGATATGGGTCCGTACCACGGGGTCCATCCCTCAGGAGAAAACTGCTCCAACCTGGCTCCCCTACGGGCAGCAGCTCCTGCCAGATCACCTGCTCCTGCGTGGGCTCCTCTCCACGGGCTACAGGTCCGGCCCGGAATCTGCTCCGGCAGGGGTCTTCCACAGGCGGCAGCCTCCGTCGGTGCAGGGCCACCTGCTCCAGCGTGGTCTCCTCCACGGGCTGCAGCGTGGAACCCTGCTCCACCGTGGTACTCCATGGGCTGCAGGGGGACATCCTGCTTCACCATGGTCCTCACCACAGGCCGCAGGGGACTTCTGCTCCGGCGCCTGGAGCACCTCTCCCCCTCCTTCTACACTGACCTTGGTGCAAGGCTGTTCTCCCACTCCCTTGACTCTCCCGGCTGCTGTGTGGCGCAGCGTTTTTTCCCTGTCTTAAATATGCTCTCACAGAGGCGCAAAACAACATCGCTTATTGGCTCAGATCTGGAAAACAATGGGGCCCTTCCCAAACATGGGGCAGCTTCTAGATCTTTCTCACAGAAACCACCCCTATGGCTCCCTGCTACCAAAACCTTGCCACGTAAACCCACTACAGCTGCCTTTGGAGGGAACTATACTAGGTTGATGAAGAAGTCTTCTAAACCTAAACATCACTTGATATTAATGCATATATTTTATTCTTAGTGTACTCTAGTTCAGAAGGCTTCCAGAGCTCTGTCTTTTGTTAGGAGTTATTTGTGGGCTACCTGTGCTGTTACATGAAAAACAACAACAACAAAAAATGTATTTACTGGATGTAGTAGATGAATATAAGACAGCAAGGGTCACTTCTCAGACACCTTCTACTTAGTGATCCACTTAGAGGACAGGATCACAGAATACCTGACAAAACCTCAAAGTCAAATCCCCTGCTCTAAACAGAACAAATACCAGTGTTGCCATTATTTAGAAAGCAAAGTTAGGCATTTTTGAAGCAGGAAGGAACATAGGAGTAATTGGTTTTGTCCTGGTAGGGTACAGCATCCCAGTTTGAAATGTGTGTGGGGGGTACAAAGTATTGTTTAACCCACATGTATATTCAAGCTACTTTTGTAATTTCTTATGAAATCATGGAACAAATGAGCTGATGTTTTTGTAGCTAATGGATTACTGAACTTGCAATGTACGATTGACAAGCGTTCCTGAAAGAAAATTGTCAACAGTGGGTAAATCGTATGGGAACTTTTAGCACTTCATTATACACATGCGTTCCAAGGCTCTATTCACAATGAGATAAATAGTAATTTTCAGTGAAGTAGGATGGAAATATAGGGCTGAAGCTTATGTTTACATCTTTTTTTCCTGAGAGGCTGAATGAACATCTGTTAATATCTTAGATATTACTTCTCTTATGACAGTTCCTACATCAGTATTTTCAACTATTGCTAGTATTAATCAGTCTTAACAGAATCTAGTGTAGGCATTTCTGATGTAAAGGTGTTCAATTAGTTTTGAATTGCTTAAAGAAAAAGGCCTATTCAAAATATTTGTCATATTGGTGACTGAAAAGTATTTTCAGATCAGTGCAGACAGCAGTACTCCGACTGTAAAACTGAATTTACGATGCCTGTAAATGCAATTTATATCAAAATTGGTTTAAGTCCTTCAATGTGGATATTCATAATTTGAGTATGTTGAATATTGCAGACATTCTAGCATGAACCACTCATTTTATTGTAAATTCAAATCAGATTTGTTGTCCTTTGCTTCTGCAAAGGCAGTGGCATATAAAAGACAGTTATTCTGAATTCAACTGTTGTAATGTGCATTTGTTAAAATAAATTTTTTACACATAGTTCATGCTAACTATTTGTTTTTATATCAATTCCAAATTAGAACAAACTGTTGTGGGTAAACTTGTATTTAAAAATGCCTTTTGTTTTTGAAGTATTGAGATGATGTCTGAGGAAACTAGGTGGAATTCTCTGAAATGAATGCAGAAGAATGTGTGTGGGTACAGTAGTAGAGCAGCTGCATTAAACACCAGAAGTTTCATTCAATTTTTCATTCAAGTCTTTTATAACTATTCAGGTTAGATCTAGATATAACCATACCACAAATATTTGTTCATTATTTTTAAGTCTCTGAGGGTAGTTTTGATTACTCTACTTCTCTAATTTGCATTTCTCATGAAAATGAGACAGTATTTGCTTTGGTAAAAGTGTGGGTGGGAAAGATCTGTCCAAGCATTTATTTACATCAGGAAACTCTTGATTGTTGATTATTAAGTGTTTTATTTTTTTAAAAAAGTATTTTATTTACTTTATCTGTCTAGCATAAAAGGTGTATAATCTGAAGCATGGTCAAGATCCTTTTACAGTGTCAATGAGATTAAGCCCTCAAACAATTATAACTATTGTTGGTTTTGTTGTCCTGCCATACTGCACTGTGGACTTAGCAGAATAAGTCATGGTAGGGCTTGTGAGCATTAAATCATCACCTGGCTTTACAG
Source organism: Aythya fuligula (assembly GCF_009819795.1). Taxonomy (NCBI): domain Eukaryota; kingdom Metazoa; phylum Chordata; class Aves; order Anseriformes; family Anatidae; genus Aythya; species Aythya fuligula. The sequence goes on from NC_045560.1 coordinate 152,976,353, forward strand.
ACTTCCTATGGCTTCATTTTAGTGCAGGACTTTTAACTGCCAGCATTTTCAGAATTGGTGAGCTTCAAATGTGAATCTCCTGAGATACAAGTGTGGATTTTGTTGCTGGAAATCTTACAAATAAGAAAAACAGTATGGAATGCTGGAGAACTTTACATATGGTATAAATGTAGTCCTTTAATCCCAAAGACTGTTCAGAAGTGGTTACTGATGCTCTGTACTGGAATAATTGTAGAAAGCTTGAAACTGAACAGATATTGTCCTTGTTCTTCAAAGAAAAACTGTTCTGAAATTTTTCTAAATCTGACTTAGAATCTACCTTTTTGCTTTGGAAGCTAGCCTTTTCTTAAGGCTTGGGTGTATTCCTTAAAGGGGATTAAAAAAATAAAATCATAAAACCACAATCTAGTATGCAAAAGTGTTTTTGTAGTACCATTGGTTTTACTGTTCTCTTAATGTGAGAGCATACCGAATGTCCATACCATCAGTTCATCTGGCCAGTAGCAGAGATTTCTTTCAAGAAGTATCTAATGGTACTTTCCCAGTACCTCCTTCAAGCTCCTGGCAATAATTTGTCTAATGCAGCCCAGGGTATCGTTGTCCTCCTTAGCAGCAAGGACACACTCCTAGCTCATGTTCAGCTTGGACTGGGACTCCCATGTCCTTTTCTGCAGAGCTGCTTTCCGGATGGGTAGTCACCAGCATGTACTGATACCTGGACCACTCTGTCCCTACGTGCTGGACTTTGCAGTTCTCATGATTGAATTTCACAAGGTTCCCATCAGCGCATTTCTCCAGCCTTCCAAGATCACTCTGGAAGCTGCATGACCCTGTGGCGTATCAGGTGCTCCCAGTTTTGTCATCAGCAAACTTAAGGGTGTGCTCTGCCCTATCATCCAGACCAATCACTAAACTAGATCTGACACTCCCTTCTAATGCAAACCATTCTGTTTCTAGGTTTAACAAACCCGTGTCCAGTAATGACTCCTGAGGTATGCTGAACATTACTGGCTTCCAACTAGACTTTGTGCCAAAAGGTCCTGGCCATTCAGTCAGTTCTCAATGCACCCCTTTTTTCCCTGTTCAGTCCATACACCAGCAGTTACGAGGCTCTTATGGATTCCCTTTGGTGAATATATGCTGACTACTGATGATTTTCATGCCTTTCATGTGCCTGACAATGGTTTCCAGGATTAGCAGCTCCATCAAAATAATAAAGCAAAATATATTGCTGCTGTTGTACTGCTAGTAACTTCCAAAGCAGCTTCAGTATATTATACCATTGCCCTTTATTTAGGAACATTTGTAATATTATTCTTAAAATATTTGCATTTTGAAAATGAATATGAAAATTATTTCCAGTGAAACTGCTGTAGTTCTGTCAACACCATATGTTTTATGAAGTCATGATTGTTTTGATGTCCTAGTTCAGCCTTGAGTTATTTATTTACTCTTCCATCTGAAATAGAAAATCAGTATGAAATCACTTAAATTCATCATAGTGTTCTGGGTTGAAGTGCAACTTTAAAGGCTGTCTAAATCCTCTGCAATGGGCAAGTACAACCTCCCACCAGCCCAGGTTGCCCAAAGCTCCACCCAGCCTGGCCTTAAACACCTTCAGGGATGGGGCATCCACAGCTTCTCTGGGCAGCCTGTACCAGCACCTCAGCACCCTGTCTGTGTGAAAAATTTCCTCTTAACACTAAACTAAATTTCCACTCTTTTAGTTAAAGACAACTAGTCCTTGTCCTATCACTACACCCTCCTGACAAATGGTCCCTCCACAGCTCTTTCGTAGCCCCCTTTAGGTAATGGAAGGCTGCTGTCAGGTCTCCCCAGAGCATTCTCTTCTCCAGGCTGAACAACCCCAACTCCCTCAGCCCATCTTCAAAAGAGAGCTGCTCCAGCCCTCTGAGCATCCTCATGGTCCTTCTCTGGACTTGCTCTAATACTTCCATGTTCTGGGGGCCCCAGGGCTGAATGCAGGGCTCCAGGTGGGGTCTCACAAGAGCAGAGGGGGACAATCCCTTCCCTTGCCCTGCTGGCCATGCTGCTTTTGATGCAGGCTTAGTGCCTCTAAGACCTCTCAATCTGAGGGGAAAAAAAAAGTACATTTTCTTAAGGATTTCCAGACAAACTTAGCTTGTTCTCATTTCTGTTGATCTTGTTTAGTAAACATCGTATTAAGGATAAATGCAATAAACATTTGTTTACTCTGGCATTTGATCTTGCATTGATTTACAAATTGATTTACACCAGACAAGTACAGAGAGCACTTCGTTCTGCATTAAGCGCAGGTACTTGCATTGGTTTAGCAGAGTGACCTGGAATCCTGGCTTGTAGTTCTCCTGTAGGAAGATTAATTCTACCTTGAGATTAACATGAAACAATTGTACTTCGTCATTATCTGATACATCTAGCAATATTGTTTGGTGAATTAACTGGGGAGTAATCATTGCTTAAATCTCTCTGCTATGATTAAATGTAAAGGAGAAAAATCCCTGCAGTTATTTCTTCATCCAGCTAAATTCCTGGACTATTGCATTAGCTGCATCCTTGGTCTGAGAACATGGGATTTTAATCTCTAGCATTAAGGGAAGCTTTAATCACATGTACATTTACTATTTGTGATCTAGGAGATGTTGTTGCTTCATAAAGCTAAGCAGTAGAGAATGTGATCTAAGGATTAGGAAAAAGCAAATCTTTGTCTGACCTTGAAAATCTGATTGGATTTCTTATGTGATCTGAAAATTTTCCCTAATTACCTAAAACTGGATGTATGTGAATGATAGAATCATATTTGTACAGCTCATTTGATATCTATGCTTAATTCTAATGCTTAATATTTCATATTCATTTTAGGTTTGAGTGCAATGAAATGAAGAGGAAAAAATCTGATTTTTGGTCACAAGATAACTTTTGTCAGTATTTCAGCGAATGTGCATGAAGTCTTAAGTTGGTTTGATAAACATAGGAATAATAGAAAATTCTTATTTTGTAGTTTTATGCCAGTGCTCATAGCTATGGCTGCTCAGAAGGAAAGTCATTTGGATTTGAAACAAATTCGGGGAAAATTGTGCTCTAGTTTGCTAGCAGTTGATTGGTAGTCTCATGAGTCTTGGTAGCTTTTTCAATCAAATAGAAGCTTTAAACAGTGGGAGTTCATGTAAATAAATGGTTCTTAAAATGGTTAAAGTATACAGCTATCTGAGGTATGTAGATGGATCTTCAGACTAATGAAAGGATTTCTTTCAAAATTTGACTTGGCTGCTTCAAGTTAAGTCACCACTGAAACAAGCAAGACTTTCCATGACCTTTTAAATTTTTGTATTAAGTAAATCAAAATATGACAGAATTAAGTGAATATAATATTGAGGTTGCCATCAACAAAACCTTCAAGTACCAGAATCAAATGATTATGTAAGCTAAAATTTAGGAAATGCAAGTACAGTGTATTGAAGTAATTATCCAGCGGTGTAACTTGAGGAATGTTCATGAGACGTTGTTAGGACCCTACTCTTAACTCTCTAAATAGTTTAACCTTGGCAAGTCTAAGAGCTGGATGTTCCTGAAACAAAGCTCATTCAGTTGTGTAATGCTTTTTAACATTTTGCATGAAAGTCCCTGAACCAGGGTTCACTCATAAATTGACAATTCTCACTTGGCATTTACAGATGTTAGAAATTGTAACTCTGTGAAAATAAACTTTCAAGTGGGCAGGGTAGGGTTGCAGTGTGTATATACTGTTGTGTACAACAGTGTATGGCACAACAGAACAGATCTTGTGTAAGTCTGTTTATTGGGACTCTCCTCTGCACTGATCTGTTTGAAAACTAAATCAATACACTGTGCTGTAGTAATTGGGATCGTGATTGGAGTCAAACTATGTTCTGCTTTTCTGAAGAACTTCTAGTCCTGATCTTAAACTTTGCTGTAATTACATCGCTTCATCCATAGGAGTAGTTCTATTTTTATTACAATTGCAACATTTAGTGACATTTTATACCAAAATATACTAAAGAACCTCTTACACTTCTGACTGCGTAGTTTTGAGCTTTGAATATTTATATTTAGTGCTGCAGCTTGTACACTATTAAAAATCAATGTCAATTTTTTTGTTTTGCGTATCCAATCTTGTCTCCCAGGAAATATGAGACCTTTGTCATTGCCCTTGTTATATCAGGAAACAGAGGGTATTAGAAGTAGCTTACTTGTATTAATTTGATATTACACTCCAGGTTTGTATTTGCAGTTCAGAAATTTGGATTTAACATGTCACCTGCTTTCTGTGAGTGGGAATATCATACCTTATAAAGTTTTAGTCTTAAAATCCATTTTCAGATGAAGTTAATATAACTTTACATCAATCTAATTGCTCATAATTCTCCAGTTCATAAAGTGACACCTACAAAAACCATAGTAATTCAGTTGTTCCTGGGATTCAGCTGTTAAAATCATTCATACATTCCTCAGCTGTTGTCAATCTGTGGGGCTGTGGACTGAGCGATTTGGAGGTTTTTCTTATGTGTGTGCTACAACATAAAGGTAACTTTAAAGAAAGGCTGCTTTACAGAATATGGATCCTCCAGAATGTTTATGCTGCTAGAATGCATATGATTAAGTTTTTCTAGGGACTTGCCAAGAAGATTTAAAATCATAACTGGGGAGGACTGTTCTTTCAGAAGTCTTCAACTTAGTCTGAGTGCACAGAAGAGCTAGTGAAGAAATGAGAAAAGACCTGTGAGGTGCAACTGAGAAAACTGGGGTGAATTAGCCTGGAGAAAAGGCTGAGGGGAGACATTATCATGTCCTACAAGTACCTGGAAGGAGGTTGTAATGGGGGAGGGTGTTGGTATCTTAGGTGGCAAGTGATAGGATGCAAAGAAATGGTCTCAAGTTGTGTCAAGGTAGGTTTAGGTTGGACATGAGGAGGAATTTATTTGTGGAGAAGGTGGTTAAGTATTAGAATGGGCTGCTTGGGGAAGTAGCGGAGACCCCATCCTTGGAAGCATTTAAGAGATGTGTGGACATGGCACTAAGGGAAATTGGTGCTGTTACTTTACAGGTCAGGTTGATGCTTGGACTTGATGATCTTGCAGGTCTTTTCCAATCCAGACTTCTGTTACAGGCTCATATGCAATAAAGAATAAAAATAAACTCCAAGCTTGTGATAAATACCACTAAATTGTACTGAAGTAGAATACAAGGTTGCTTACTTTTGCTAAGAGTTTAAAGGTATAGTTGAAGATGGCTGTGGAGGACAAATGCTAAATGCCCATAGAAGAACTTCCATAGTACTTCTGACATTGGGTTTTTCTATGCCCTGTGTTTAACAGATTTGAACCTCTGACTAGCTGGACTCCAATCTAGTAAAGACCTCAAGCAACACTTCTTTAGTATTTGTATGCCCCTTTTATTCTACCACCTGTGAAATGAAATGATCAATTTTTCATTAGCACAATGGAGAGTCAATATTGGCAGGAACTAGAATCAAGAATCAATCCTTTGTATATGTGAAGTATCTTTAGAACGAGCATGATCATGCATCCTGAGTTCCTTTTCGTCGCATTCCTTCTGAAACGTATTCCTGTCATCTTGGCTCATACCTAGAAATCTGAGATTAGTGTTTTACCAAGGTGCTTTAATTGCATTGCTAAGATTTCAAAAGCTTGAATTGACACTTAGTATGCAGTAGATGACCATCATACAACTGTGTGCTTTACAGCTTATAGAAAGTTCTATATATTTTATATGGGAGAAAATAGTCAAGTATTAAACTATGCTGTAAGTTTTTGAACTTGAAAGGACTGGAAGTGTCTTGCTTGATCCATTTTAAGATCCATTTTAATACATAAGCATATTCTGAATATTAAGTTAAAAGTTCATTTAAAACACTTGCAATGCTAATTGAAAGTGCTGATATGAACATAAATATTAAACACTGTAAAAGAAAAACATGGTTTGCTCCATTCACCTGTGTAATGTGTATTAATTATGTATTATGTCACTAATATTATACTATAAGGTATTATTTTTAAAGTTACTATTTATAATTTATATAGACTTTAAAGATTCTCAGTTTTCAGCTTTTAATATTAAACTGAGAAAATAACAGACATTTTTCCTTTAACAGAAATTGAAAAATTCCAGAAAGGGGAAGGAAAGGAAGAAGAAAAATATATTGACGTAGTCATCAATAAAAACATGAAGCTGGGACAAAAAGTTTTGATTCCAGTAAAACAATTCCCTAAGGTAAGTTCAGTTTTCATACCTTTTTAAGTGCTTATAAAAGGTATTCCACTAATATCTTAAGATAGTGACTGTTCCACTTAAAACAGTCTGTACCAGTGCTGTTCTGTGGTCTATGGAAGTTGTAAGGTAGGAAAGTTTCTTGGAATAAATGAGCAGAAAAGTGTTGCTAGTCTTACAGAAAATAGTAGGTTGTAAACACGTGTTTTCAGTTCCAAAGACCAAAGAGGATCCTACTGCTCTGAAAATGCTTGAAGGAATTATATTTAAACTGATGCTGACATCAGCCTTTGAAATGTACTTACTGTATGCAAAAGTGAAGCTTAAAATCCACTATTAGAAGAATTCTTTGTGTAAATACCTTACTTTCAGCTAGTGTTAGTCTTGAACTAGGTATACCCACGGTGCTGAATTATACAATGGGTTCTAGGGGAAGCAGGGACTATTCCATTAATAAATTTAACCACCATGAATTCTTAATATTTCTTTATGGTCAGATGTTATCCTGGTTTAAAATATCGCTTCATGGAAGTGTGTATTCAGTGTACAAGAGGCTGTGGAAGCTCATTGTTTTGTATTTCTTTACAAATTTTAAGGCTAATGTTGTGCAAAATCATCAGGATGTTAGTGTTTATCACCTGTTTTAAATAGCTTTCCTTTTCCTATTGGAAATGTCCAGACTGCCTTTGTTTTTACTCATGAGGAAAGGAATGTCTTCAATCCTTCTTCCATTTCACTTGGAAGACTTTTTTCTAAATAGCTTTATTTGCACTACTAGTGTTTTTCTGTTCTGGGTAACTTGCAGAGATTTTTTTACTGCTGTTCAAAGTTTCATGAAATACTGCTTCAATGAACTTGTGTGCTTGCATACCCTTTGTATGTGGGTACCTATTTGGAATTCTGCCTTAGAAGTCATCTTTATTTAATGACTGGGAAAACTTATCTATAAACACCATGTATAGTCCTTGTAAAGAAGAGGAGGTAACAAATAGGGGAAGCTTATGTGGACAGTCCTTCTAATCAGGATATTTTTCTTCAACTATTGAGATGTTTTCAAATGCTGAGATATGTGGACAGATGAGCTTGAAGGGAGAAAAAGCGAGGTGGTTATTAAAAGGAGAAAGTATCTTTTGGAAGATTTGGTTTCTTCAGCGTCAACTTTCTTTAAAGATCTAAACATTAAAATTGTTGTTTAGCATAGCTAGTGGGAAAGCCAATGCTGACTTTTGAAAGGGAGGGATGCTTTGCTATGTGTTTAGTAGTTGTGTTCTGTGGACATTGTTTGGCTGTCTGAGATGGAATTAAGCCCAGTATGTGCTATAGAAAGAAACCTTTATTTATGTCTGAACACAGAGCTTTGTAATCCTGTATGTCCTTGTTTAGAAGACCAGGATCTAGGTGGCAGAGTACAACTACTGTGCAGCACAGACTTCCTATGTGAGTTCCTGTCTCCACTAGTAATTTTTCCACAGAAAGAAGAACATTGGTATCTCCGCTCACACAAATCTCTTCTACCGGAGGGAATAAAACTAAGTATTTTCTGGTTTAAGAATATTTTTATTTCCTAATTGGTATGGAGACATTCATTTTCTCTCAAAATTTTCCATTTTATTATATGATATTTTTGTCAAGCTTACTCATCACAGACCAAACATAGTCAAAAGGCATTGGGATTTCTCACTGGATAGGAGTAGTTTAGGAGGTGAGCATCAGTTCAAAATTGTGACAGGCCCTCTTGAACTTCTCTGGAGGGGACCCAAACAACAAGCAGTTGCTGCAGTTAAGTGTTGTCTTGTTTACTAGAACCAGGCTTGTTTTATTTTGGAGCTCTAAGAAGTTTAAATGTTTTGTACAAGGTGATGTAGCTTCAACTTGGCAAACTGAGAGCCTTATCTTGGTGTACTGTAGCCTGCAGCAAGTGACAAGATTTGAATGCCTATACACAGGGTAGCAGTCTTGCATCCTAATGTTTGCTCTAGATACTAATTCTAGTTCTGTTCATATGTTCAGAGAAGGGCGCAAGTGAGGAATGTTTTATCAAGTCTGTCAGGGTACATATGAAATTATTCCAGTCACCTTGGTGAGCTGTATTTATAATATTCAGATTCTGCAGAATTTAAGAAGACATTATGGGGTGCTTATATAAAAACCTGAAATGATGCTTCACATAAAAGGTTTATGCCTCTGGGTCATGCTTTCCTGTGCATATGTTGTTTGCTGGATCATTTTTCCTGCAAGAGTTGTTAGAACTCATGCAAATGTCATTTGAAGAAGTTGATAGCTCCTCACAAAAATGGTTAAAAGTTGATTCTCACTTGTGAGTAATTTTCTCCTTTCTGCTGATCTGTGTTAGTGATAAATGCTTCAGAAGCCTGGAATGTAAGACTTAAATATGGATGACAGCTGTGTAAAAAGCTCTTCTGCATGTGAATATTGAATTTGGAGCCATTCTCCTAGCAATTTTTCCTTTCTTTCTCTATGTTAGCAGTCATCACTAAAGTTGACAGTTACCATACAAGTTCCCAGACAAGGATTCGTTCAGTCTTTCAGGTGTAGCCTTTTCAGTGTTAGTGAACAGAGAATCTGGTGTTTAGAGCTGACAAAGTTACTACAATAATTGATAAATCCATTAAGCACTGGGGTGCCAGTTTGGGTTGAATTTGGAAAATGTAAGTATCCAGAAAGTGACAAAAGTGAGGCTTTCTTCAGCTTTGCAAATAGAGCACTGTCTCCCCAAGTAAATGATGCGGGTTTTTCAGCTTAAATAGGATCAGAAAAGCAGGTTATTAAAGTTCTCAAATCCTTAAGGTGAAATATCTAAAAATGAAGCTACAAATGGAAGCGATTTTGATAGCAGAAGCTATTCTGTTAATGTTTGCCAGTGGTTCTCTGGCAAGTCATGATGCTTTGTAGGATATAATTGGGATCAATGAAGTATCAATTATTAGTTTTGGTTGTAAATGAGGTCCCTGAACCAAAGCAGCCCACCAGCATACACCAGCATACTTTTCACTCTTCAGATACCTTACGAAACATTGCACAGGGTTACCTGAATTTGCTTTAAGTATTTCACTGTGCTTTCCCTCTTTAAGACCTCTCCACCTCTGACTCCTTGAATAAATCATACAAACCCCAAAATAAGTCAGTCAGTTCTAGCTCTGATTTGACAAAGCTGTCACAGCAATGCCTGCTTGTATTCCCTGCCCTCTTAGATGCATTCTTGCAGGATCAAGGCTGGGTCCTGTGCATACTGAACCTCTACCTCTGACATACCTGCATGGTGACAGGTTAACTGCAGTAGAAGGTTATTCAACTAAAGTTTGGAGCAGCTGGTTTGTATCTTTGAAAAGAATCTGGACCTCAGGTTCAGAAGTCATCTCTTTTTCTGTCTGGATGTTATTGCTTTCCCTTAAAAAAAAAATAAAAAAAAATCTCCCTGCTCCTGGTCTTCTGCTTATTGCTCCAACAGTTGAGTGTTCATTCCTGGGGATGTTAAATTTGCCTTCTACCTGACAGCTCTTGGTTGCTTTCTATGGTACTATGCGTGTATTATTTAGCCATGACTTTGTCTTGCTCAGTCATGATAGAAGTTAGCTTTAATGTTCATGCTACAGGTAGTTGGCCTAAGATTTTTTTTTGTTTAATAGAATGTGAGAGAAGATAACAAACTATTTCATAAAGCAAAATAGTCTTAGGTTCAGTTTCAGCTCCAGTTGGTTGTGCATTCAAATGATCTTCATTTGAACTCCTGTACATGCTGAAAAACAGGACAAGTATGTTTTAATGATAGTGTTACTTGGTGAGACAAAGCCTTGTGGAAACTCCTTGTTGGTTGCAGGTCCAGTCAAGTATTTTCAAAATCTGATTGTATGCAATCATGTCAGGAGTTGTTCAGGTTGGTCTAGCTATTGAATTGCTAAGATAAGAAACTAATCTGAAGCATTTAGTTGAGGCTTGAATGTTTTGATAATGCGGTCTGCAGTCCTGTTCTAACTGGACTAGGATTACAAGCAAGGATTAGGTTGCATACAATCCTAACTTTTCCTCTAATTGGAAAAGGAACAACTTCCTCAGGTAGGACTCATTTCCAGGTTTTCACCTTTTTGTAGGATTTCCACATGGATGCTGGATGTTTAACTTGGAGTTGGTGGAGCGAGATCTTGTCAGGTTAGGCATTGGAGTTTAGGGTGACTTAATATACCTTACTATTTGATCAGATGAATATCTTTGACTCCAGGTCAAGTGTGAAAATGCAATCCTTAAACCTGTACTTCTGTTGCATTTCATGCTTGAAAAATCCATCTTTAAACTTGCACAAACTTTAAGGTAGGACTAAAGTGGGCTGGCAATAGAAGGTCATGATGTGGCTGTTTGAGAGTGAAGGGACTCTAAATCTATCCTAATACTGCTATGAAATGCCAAGAGTTGAAAGGTGTTTCATAGCTTACATACGTACATATGAGGCAAGTGCTATCTTTCCTCCCACAAGCTTGATGAATATTCACTGAAGCAGTTTTTCTCAAATCTGATTTTGTTTTGGCAGTTTAGTGAACTGAAGTGTTCAGAATTTGGTGAAATAGCTTCCAAGGATAAGTGGAAAGATGGTTTTCAATGAGATTGATCAAGATGGAGAATTTCTTCCATTTCATAGGCTACTATTCTAAAAATTGCTTACAAAGCTATAATTAAGTATTGAGCAGATGTCAGAATTAGTAAGAAGTGGTCCATACTGTTTCACTGAAGTGATACTCTAAATACATTCTCAAAATTAATGTGCAGGTGTGCATTAATCCCTTAGCTCAACATTTAAAGTTAAAATACATACATTACACATGCAAATGTCATTTTAAAATATTTGCAGTTTTACATAGTCATGGAAAGATTAAAATATTAATTACATGACTAGTTAAAAACAAACTTTCACGACAGCTGGGTTCTAAGGATTTCCTACAGTAGGAATGAGAAATGACATGAGTATATAATCACAAGTGATATGAAGGAACAAGTGTTAGGTTTAATACCAGAGAATTTTTGAATAACTTTATAGTAATTGACCAAGTTTAATGTCAAATAGGTGTTTAGAAGCCTATTACTGTTCTGAGAGCTGTGTGAAGGAGACAGCACTCTGTGCTGGTGTAAATGCATGAAATAGTTCCATTCCTATAGGAACCTTATTCTCTTGAAGTGAGTAAGAAAAGTTTTTGAAGTTTTCCCGGTTTCAGGTCATTCTAAGGGCAAGTGCCCTGAATGTTAATTTAAATATTTTTATTTTTTTCTAGTAAATCTATCACAGAGGAACCGTTGCAGAAAACTAATATATCAAGAAAGCTTTCTACAGCTTTGACATTGGCTGGCTAGAGCTTTACAGCACAGCATTTGGTCAAGCATTTGTATTTTCACTAAGTATTTTAAGCTGGATGAACCGTTCTCAGTAGACTTGTCTTGGTGGGGATAAACAAGGATTACTTTTTATTATATCCTTCCTCCTGTAATATATACATTTAAACATGATGTAGCATTGGCATTAATTCTTTTTTTGCTGAAATTCATACAGTAGATTAAATGCTCACAAAAAGGATGTCTCATTTGTATAATTCCTTTGTAGCAGTGTTTTTTCCAGAACTGTTTTCAGAAAATAGATTTAAGCAGTGCTTTGGTAAGGAAATAAATCTCTAGATAACTGTTAAAGGCATATTTTGATGTGAGGATTCTGAAGGAAATGGGTGTTAAGCAGTAATGTCCATAATCTCTGTTGTACTATATCTGCAAAAATGCTTTATTAAAACGAGGATTTATGAATACCTTTGGCTTAAACAGTAGCTGAAGTAACAATTTCTAGTGTTTTTTCCAATCCCTTCCAAGTCTGTTACTCTGTATCTTGATAACATTTTTACTAAAAATAGTTTAATTCTTTTGCTATAATCTTGTTTCTGTAGGTACCATATCTGGCACAGCCTTGAGAGCAGTCCCAAAACAACTTCATGATGATGTTCATCTTCAATTTTATGTATATAATATATCCATAATAAGATCTTGATTCTTATCTAGGATATTGCAAGCTGTTTTAATGTATAGACAGCCCTTGTTTTAATGCTACAGAATATCACTCATACCTGGCACTTGTTCCTACTTCAGGTAGCTGAAGAGAATTATTTGCAGGTAATAGCTTCCAGACTGGCCTGGGCTGGAAAGCAGTGTGACTGCTTTAATACAGCATTAAGCTGAAGCTAGTGGACTTGAGTACAATTTGGGCTATTTGAGTGCAATTCAGATATGATCATGCTGTACAGGGGAGCAAGTAAAGAGAGGAGCCTGGCATTTCTGATTTTGAGCTAGAGCTGATAAGTGACTGATCCAATCTGACTTGCCCAGACCTGCACCAATACCCTTTTGTTACTATTCAATGCCTAATTCAGAGTTTATAATCTTGAGTTCAATACTGGGCCTGTACTTGTTTTTTTTCTAGGTTCAGAAGGGCAAATAAACTTTAGGAATGTGAAGCATGGGAAGCAGCCATGAAACTTGTACATGAGCTAACTTCTACAAGAATTTAGATCTGCCAGATGTACTTGCTTCTGGTTCACCAGCAGCTAGGCTGGATTTATTAACTTTGTAATGAAAACTTGTCTGCGTGGGGTTTGACTTAGGTTTGACTCCTAGTTCTTGACTACTTGAGATAATACCCTGTATAAATAGTGAAAGCAATTTACTGATTCTTTTTGATTTGTTTCTATATCTTGGTGAAATATTTAAAACTAAGCTTTTGCTGATCAGATGTTTCACATTTAATATAAAAGGGAGATAAGCCAGTAGTTCAAACAACATCCAGTATTCGTTCAAAGTAAATTTTCTCTACTGAAAATACTGAAAAGCTTCATTCAATATCACATGGGTTTTACAGAATCTGAAATATCAGTCGATTTCTAACTTTCTTACATGTGAACAAAGTCTTTAGAAGTATGTAGTAAGCCATTTCTAGTAACCTCTGGTCACAATCCTCATTTTAAGCTGTATCTAGATGTACTGTACCTTCAAATCAGCAAAATTTCAGACTTGCAGTGCAGATTTCTCATGCTTCAGAGTTGTCAAATCTAATATTTGTAGCATGGGTGCACAGGAAAGAATAGTTCAGTGGATCTCAGGATATAGATAATACATTTTCATGTTCATTAAATGTGTTGTCTAGAACATGTCAACTGTGCAGCTACTTGAATAGCTACCATATCTAGCATCAGCACTAGATGTTTTCTTGTATTTGCAGAAAAAAATGCAAAAACATTTGGTATTAGTTTTGTGGGTCAAGCTTTAGATATATTTACACAGTACTTGGTTTTAAACAGAATAAAACTATTTGGTTTTAAACAGCTGAGTAAACAAATCTGCTTTGGATCACAACTCTTCTCTGAGCTCCGAAGCCAGCTAGTTGCTTTTTCTGAAAATTACATGCAAAAATAGAACCCATTTTTGTTGTTGCAAGTGTGCTCTTCCATCTAAGTTGCATTTTTTTATTTTTTAATGGTCAAGTAGTTTGTTTCAGTGATGTGATGTTCAGCCTTATACACTGTGTAGTTAAAATACATGCTTGCCTACTGCTAGATTGTGATAAATATTCACATGGAATTTCACTCAAAAAACCTGAACTTACTAAAATAAGTTTAAGTCTATATCAGACTGTAGGTATTGAACATTGAGAAATAATTTTAGCATGCTCTACTCTAAATGGAAAACCTCATTTAGAAATGAATATAGTACTTGTTTGCATTAAAATAGTCTTGTTAATTCAGAAAACATAAGTAACCTGAAATAGTAAAAAGCTGACAGTATTCCATTACATGAAGGTTTCCATTTAAGTTTAGCCGTAGTCCCTATTCATAAGCAATGATCCTTTATAGAGGTCATTGACAAGGTCTTATATTCACTTTCGGAAGTTCAGTATTTGTTACAGATTATTTCAACTAGTTTAAATGCTTTCATTGCAGGAACACCTTTGTAATTGTGAAGGTGTAGATCTGTAGTAGAGGACCTCTGGAAAACGTGTAGTACAACCTTCTGATGACCTCCTGACTGTAAATTAGGTGACACCTGAGTCCTGAATACTGTCAGCAATGGAAATTTCCCCCATTTTGGGCAACCAATTTCTAACACTTTTTCTTTGATAGCATGTTAAGACCTGTAAGGACAAAAGCAATGTAATATGTCTAATAAAATGGAGTTAAAGGTATCACCTGAGGATTTATTGAAATTTGAACAGACAGCTTCAGGAAATACTAGTTAATGAAAGGCCTTAAATACAATAGCTGGTGTGGACTAGTCATCCATGGCCATTCATTCAACTGTATCCTGTTTCTAACTCAGGAATCAAGCTCACAGGTTCTAAAGGGGAGGAGAATTACGTTTTCATTTTTAATAAGCTTTTTTTAATGCTTGAGTTTCTTTTGTCTCAAATTGAAGTGGGTTAACTGGAGCTGTAGACTTTCTTCATTGCAGGAGGACCACAGCTGGGCTCTTTTTTTTTTCCATCAGCACTTCCATTGTAGCAACAAAGGAGTTTGTTAGAGCTTCTACTTCCCCATTGTCAAGTGTTATCAAATTCATCTAGGGGGATAAGGAGATCAAATGAGCTCATTGTGGCACTCTAATGATGTAGTACTAGAGGAAGAGTCAACTGTTGCATAAATGAAACCAGAAAAACAAATAGTTTAAATGTATTTTCTCTGTAGCCATTTTAGCAATTTACCGATTGCTAAAACTGTTCTTTTCACGATGAGTGGGTCACTTTAGATTACAACAGTTTGAATATCTTGGTTTTACGAAGTCTTATTGGTGATAGTAAGTACACCTGAATAGTATTTTATTTCATAAACTTATTATTCTGAATTGAATCAATTATTACTTTTAAGAAGTGATAACATTCCATCCAAATTTCAATATGCGGCTTATATTTATTGGTGCTTTTTGATCCCCCCCCCCCCCCCCCCCCCCCCCCAAACTTAAATAGAAGCCTGTATACTTCAAATGAATCTTAATGTTTTTTCTAATTATCCTTCAAATTTTGTATACCTTCCAAAAGGTAGTACAATGATATACAAAATTGGACTATTGAATTCACACAGCTCTTCTCCCAGTATGTGACTGGGAAAATGCTTTGTGGAGATTTCTTGCCCCTGTGCGCTCCTTTGAGCTCAATTTTGTCTTTAAATGACAACAGGAACATTACTTTTGTTATTTTCCCTGTCTCGGGTAGGGTTTTGTAGTTATGTTCTTTAGCTTATTTCCCCTATGGAGCACCTTCTTGGCTGAAGGAGCATCATGTATTTGTGGTGGCCTGAATTTTAATGTCTTCCATAAATGGATGTGTTTAGACTTTCCTCAAGTAATTTTCTTCCTGTATTTTTGTTGCACACCACTTTTTTCTCCCTAGTTACCTTAACAGTAACGCTGTGGTTAGGAACCCCAGATGGTTTTGGTAAACTTCAGTGATAATAGGGGTTGAAAAGCAATTGAGAAGGTCTTAAGAATGTTAATTTTGGTTTGGGAAAAGATTTATATGTTTACATTTTCTGGTTTTAATTCCCTGTTTCTGTATTTTAGTGTAGGGTATATTGTATGGGTTGCTGTATTACTTCATAAATCTTAATGGCAGCATAAGGCAATTCAGATTTTTTTTTGTCTTCAAAGCTGTGGTTGGTTGCTACTGCATCTGTGAGAAATAGCTGCCAGTTTTGTTTTTATGGTTATGTACCTGATAACAACTGTTGAAAAACTGAATCACAGTTTGACTGAGCACATCTGTTCAGCATTGAATGTGACACTTTTTTATGCTGTTTCAAAGTTCTTTGAGTTCAGATATTTCTAGGTTTCTGTTGGCATCTGGTAGAGTCACTAACTTGCTATTAACTTGTCCAACACATTTGTATTTGACTGTCATAATTTAATAGTTGCACCTAAAACAAAAAAGAACTTTATCCAAGTGTACTCCATTTTGCTTGTTTCTGTGCTTAGAAATCCAATGGGTTTAATGTCTGTTTTCTTACAGTTCAACTTTGTGGGAAAGCTTTTGGGTCCACGTGGCAATTCTCTAAAGCGCTTGCAGGAAGAAACACTGACAAAAATGTCTATTTTGGGAAAAGGTTCTATGAGAGACAAAACAAAGGTAAGACCTGAATATGTTACTGGAAAGTGATTAAAATTCCTGAATCTTTAACATTTGGAAAAAGTTTAGAGTGTTTACTTCTCCAAGAACAAAAGAAAAAGTCTGAGAGCAAATAAACATAGGTTATGCTTGTACTCATTAGATTCAGTTGGAGTCTGTTTTCTGTGAGGAGTCTATTCTCATGACCAGTATTCTGAGGCTACCGTAAGGTGTACTCTTGGTCCCCAAACTAGAGTCCCTTGGGAAGCAACTGTGGCATTATCAGTGGCCTGTCACTAGATCAGTCCTATGCTACTTATAATGAATAATGCCCAAGTGCTTTCACCTTTGAAAGGAAGTGATTTACAGATAGTCAAAGATTTTCACAGAAAATAGCTTGTAACATTTAAACTTGACATTTAATAACATTTAGTTTTATAGACAAAGAAGAAAACAGCTGATGAAAGGAGATTAATTACAAGTGAAAAAAATCAACCCTGACTGAGGATGATTTATGTGGCTTAAGCAAATGGCCAGTTGTGGTTTTCATTGGAATGAATTTCCTTAAATTGACATAATTTTTAGTACATCTCTCCATAAGCAAAGTAAATGTTATGTGATTTATAGAGTATTTGTTGAATTTGATTAGAGTCCGTAAAAGACTCGATTTTTCTGTGCAACTAAATTAAGAACTAATCTTAATTCCTTCTTGAAAACCTTAATAGCTTTTATTTAATACAATTATAAAAAATAAACTTATAAAAATTTATTATTGTATAGTAAAGGCTTGAAAATATGAAAAAGGGTTTATTTGGAATGGGAGCTGTTATGTTTTAATCTACAGTATAGAAAATGCAAGTAATTTTAGAGCACAGTAGTAGTGAAAAAAAAACCTATGTTGCTAGTAACTTGAAGACAATATGCTAGTTTGACTAGAGAATAAAGAAAAGTGTACTTAAAATTCCTACTAAAACATCTTTACAAATAAAGGCTCCAAATACTACTTTAAATGACATATGGTGAACTTTTCAGTTTTTGTGGAATGTGTTGAACTGACATTATTCTGTTACCATGCATGCTTTTATATCAAAATGCGTGTCATGGAATAGAAAGCCCTCCACCCCCTGAGTTTTTCTAATAGCTCTGCAGTAGAAAGGTTTTCTTCATATTAAAAGCAAAAGCTTAAGTTGAAAAGTTCATATCCTAACTTCAAATCCACAAGCCTGGAGGAGTCTTAAAGGTTTCTATTTGAATCATTTGAACTTTTCATGTTTCTTTTTGGTAATGAAGTAATTGTTCATATCTTTATTTGACTTTTTCCTAGTTGAGATGCTAGCCAAATGTGCTGAACTAAAATTTTTTAAATGAAGTGGCTAGTAAATTTTGTTACAGGTTGGAGAGCTGTTCGCAGATAATTTTAATGCAATTAATATTTGAGTAAGGTTGATACAATTGTAGGTCTGATAGGGCTTTTACAAAGGATAAGGGATGTAGACATTCTAGAATAATATAGGTAGAACAGATTGTTTATTTGGGGTAGTTCTTATAAAGCATGAAAGCATCGTTCAGAACTAAATCAGACCATTAATTACTACCAGTTACTACTTCTGGTACTCAAACCTGTGGAATATGTAGAAGGTACTGGTGCCATAAAGGTATCCTGTTGCTAATAACCTAAAACAGGTTGCATCCGTCTCTAGTTCTTTGGAGGCACTGCTCAGCCAGCTGGAGACTCCATATGTAGAACTTAATAGAAAAGAAACCTTAAGACATTATTTTTTTTTCTAGCTTTGCTTGGATCATCTGTGCTAATTGTTTCAACCATCTTTTGCTAACAGATGATTTAATTTTGTTTGCCTTGATCTTAATACGTTCTGGGTTAGTACTTTGGAACTGCTATATTAAAACTTGTCCAAAGAACAAGCAAATGAGAGAATATTAACTATATAGTTCTCTTTGTATAAGAAGGAATAGCAGTCTTCAATTCTGGGCTTCTCTTCAGTGTATTATTTGGTGTCAAGTTACTGGTCAGAAAGGCTGGCAAGTTCTCAGATGTGACTACTTTATGCATTCCTTAGAAAATCTAGTTGAAACTTCATTATTTGTCAAATACCAAACTGAAGTCCATCACTCTTGCCCTGTTTGATATAATACTTCGATCTTGAATATGGAGAGAAACTATTTTCTCCTATAGGAGAACAGTAGGTAAACAGACTATACTGCTTTTTCTGTTTAGTAATCCATGTGCCAAAACAAGCATTTGCAATTTCATCATTGCTATGCTCAAATACAGTAATGTTCAAAGCAGTGGTCTAGAGAAGATGGTTTGGGCTAGAAGCAGGGTATCCCTGCAATAGGCAGGGACACCCCACCAGACCAGGTTGCCCAAAGCCCCATCCAGCTTGGCCTTGAGCACCTCCAGGGATGGAGCATCCACAGCTTCTCTGGGCAACCTGTGTCAGTGCCTCACCACTTTGAGTGAAATATTTCTTTCTTGTGTCTATTCTAACTTGAGAATAGGCACATAATAGACAACATAACCCTGTTGTAGTTTAGAATATCACTCATTGTCCTATCAATTGAGGCCCTAATCAGGGCCCTGTTTAGGCCCAGGTGTCTCAATCTTTATGTACTGAAAGGCTGCAATGAGTACTTGCCAAAACATTTTCTTCTCTAGGCTGAACAACCCCAACTGTCTCCTGTCTTCATAGGAGAGGTGTTCCAGCCCTCTGATAATCTTTATGGCCCTCCTGGACCTGCTGTAACAAGTCCATGTCTGTCATATGGTGGGGGTCCCAGAGCTGGATAAAGTACTCCAGGTGGTGTCTCATGGGAGTGGAGTAAAGAGGAGGGGAGAATCACCTCCTTCAACTTGTTGGCAAAGCTTCTTGTTTATTCTCTTGGAATGCACCCATCACTATCTCAGTGAGAAAATGAAAAATATTTGAGGATTGCTGTGAAACAAAGATGGAAATACTGGTGTAAAAAACTTGCTCTTATGGAATATTGGAACAAACCTGTTTCTAAAGACCTTTTAATAAACTTTAAAGTTCATGTTATTTGTTTCTCTGTAATCTCTTCTGTGTGAAACTGTTGAACATGGGGGGGAAAAGTTTTTCTCCCTTGTATTGCCATTCCTGTATGTGGATAGAAAGTGCTGAAGCCTATTCTGTGTATTACTAGGCATGGTGTTAAGTAAACTGATAATATTCTGATATTTTAGCAGATGTTATTGTTTGAAACATGTCAGGAAAATATAATTTTGTATTTTTAGTTGACATCTAAACATGAGCAAACAGTAAATGCAAATGTCTCCAAAGGAATTTTAACACTTGTTTTCCTACCTTCTCATTTTAAACATAATAGAACTCCAACTATTTTCTATTCTCCCAGGAGGAAGAATTGAGAAAAAGTGGAGAGGCAAAATACTTCCACCTAAATGATGACCTGCATGTTTTAATTGAAGTTTTTGCTCCACCAGCAGAAGCGTATGCCAGAATGGGACATGCATTGGAAGAAATCAAGAAGTTTCTCATCCCTGTTAGTATTTTTTTGTTCCTTTATTAGACTTTGATCCAAGTAGCAGTTTTGCAGAACAATTAATTCATCGTGTTTGATGTTATTGTTCATTAAAGTCCTTATCCTAATATTTTGATACTTGCAAGAAAAATCATTTTTAATTCATGTATACTGTGATATTTTTAAATAGAAAGGTCACTGGAGTTAGAACTGTTTTCTCCAGACTGTTCTTTAGTCTCTAAAATCAACTTACTGTATGATATTGGTCAGGACATCTTGCTTCATTTGCTTTATCTTGAAAAACCTTCAAAAGAGTGGTGTGTATAAGTCCTTTCCTTCTGATAATGCAGCTACTATATGAATGCGTAACTGTCTGGATGAAGTCTGATGTCATGATAATAAGAGCTATGTTATTCTTGTTAACTGGTCATGTACAAAATATTTAAGCTCAAATTATAAAAATGTGTTAATATGGAAGTCTTTACAAAACAAAGCTTGGGCACTTGAGGTAGTGTTAACTGTGTGCAGAGGTCCTAACTGTATTAGTTCCACGGTGAATGTTGTATTGGTTATTAAATGAGCAAATGCAGAAAGCAAAACATGCTCAAGGTATAATGATTTTTGGTTTCTTTTTATAAGGTGCTGATAATGTTATACAAGTAGTGTTCTTGATTAGTATCAGATCTGGAAATGTGGGAAACTTCAGTAAGGGAACTTTGCTAAGGTGTATACCTCTGAGTGACAGTAGCACAGATGTTGAGTAAGTTGGTATAGGTGTAAGAACCAGTTGGTGTGTGTATCAGCTGTATGGCTGCTACAGCTTTTTAGGAGTACAGCTGCAATTTCTATTCCAGGGTGAAGCAGTTGGTGCTGATGACCTGACAACACTAGCATGTATATATATTTTGGGAGTTTTATATTGCACTAGTCTAGATCCATGAAACTGGAAGTCCCCAAGTGAGCCAGGTTGACTGTGTGCTCCTTGGCTGTTTGTTCTCACTTGATTCTTCCTGAATGAAAACTGGTTTCTTACAAAAACGTGCCCTGAGTTGGAGGAACAAACACCCAGCCAACTCTGAAATTGTGTGGGATCTGTTGGAAGTTTGTGGAGCCCAATTCATCCCGGTGTACTCAAAGAGCTGGCTGATGTCATAAGACCTCTCTAAATTTTTCAACATTCTTGGGAATACAGAGCTTAAGAGTGGCTGAGGGAACTGAGGCTGTTTAGTCTGGAGAAGAGGCTCAGGGGAGACTTTACTGCTCTCTACAGCAAAAGAAAGCTGTGGGGAGCTGGGGGTTAGCCTCTTCTCACAGATACCTAGTGATGGGACTAGATGGAAGGGCCTCAAGTTGTGTGTGCCAGGGGAGGTTTAGGTTGGAATGAGACATTTCAGAGTGGTTGGGCATTGGAACAGGTAGCCCAGGGAGGTGGTGGAGTCACTGTCCCTGGGGCTGTTAAAGAAAAGGTTGGATGTGGTTTTTAGGTTCTTAGGGACATTTAGTGTGTGACACTGGTAGCAGGGTCATGGTTGGACCAGATAATCTTGGAGGTCTTTTCCAACCTTTATGATTCTACAAACTGGGAGAGTTCCTAGTCAACTGGAAGTGGGTAAATGTTGGCCACATTTTCAAGAAGGGCAAGAAAGAATACCTTGCTAACTACTAGTCTGTCAGCCTTGTCTCAGTGCCTGGTAAAATTATGGAGAAGATTGTGGGAGTTACTGAGAAACAACTGAAAGACAATGAGGACACTGGTCACAGCCAACATGTTCATGAAGGGAATTTCTTTTTATGGCAAGATTAACCAGGTTGGATGAGGGAAACCAGATGATGTGATCATTTTATATTTCAATAAAGGTTTTGATGCTGTTTCTCACAGTGCCCTTCTGTATAAAATTTCCAGACTCCAGCTAGATGAAATGCTGGATATTTTATAACATGAACTAATGCATGGCAAGCAGTGATAATCAGGAGTTTTATTCAGGACTATATCCTGATGCAAAATATAGTATAAAATCTGTGTGTTTTAAGACAGTTCAAGTCCAAAGGAATGTACTGAGTTTCCAGAAGCAGAAGAAGATTGGGGGAATCTTATCAATGTCCATATATACCTGGAGGGAAGGTACAAAGAGAACAGAGCCAGGCTCTTTTCAGTGGTGCTCAATGTTCAGAAAAAGAGTCAATGGGCACAAACTGGAGCACATGAGGATCTGTCTGAACATCAGGAAGAACTTATTTACTGTATGTGTGATGGAGCACTGAAATAAGTTGCCCAGAGGTTGTAGAGTCTGTCTTGGAGATAGTCAAAAGCCATCTGCACATTGTCTTGGACAACCAGCTGTAGGTGTCCATGCTTGAGCCGGGGAGTTGGACCAGGTGACCTCCAGAGTTCCCTTCAAATCTCAACCATTCTGTGAATGTGATTTATCTTTTAATGGTAAATCAAGCATTACATCATAAAATTGTGAACAAGTTAAAAATAACTTTATTGATGTATATGAGAGGTAAATCAACATACCACTGTTCAAACGTCTGAACTGATTATGTAGGGACACCCAGCAGAACTTGTAGGAATGCTGGACTGTCATGTTGGTTACTGTATTTACATGATTCATGATTGTGTGAAGCCTTAAATATATTTTCAGTATGAGATAAGGGAGTTGTATTGTCTACTCTAGTGAGCAAACGTGTGTTTTTAGATAAAAATGCACGCAATTTGACAAATGCATTTTACATTCACTGAAAATCAGGATGTATGTCTGGTGTCCACATGATCTTATTTCTTCATTGAGCTCAGTTCACTTAATGTTGTAATAAATATGCTTATCAAAATCTAGTTATTACTGTACTGCTATTAAGCCAGCAGAATTAGTCTGATAATGAGCAATTCCATTTATTGGTTAGACACTTTTCCTACTCTTTTGATTGCTGCCTTTATTGTACTGAGCTGAACTGCATAATCTCTCCTGAAATATGAGATCAAGTCAACACTGTCTTAATTTCCCTTTGGCTTTTCAAATGTAATCTTATCACAATGGTTCTAAGTGCTGTAATCTTTTCTGCCCCTTCCTTGCGGCAGTAACTCCATGAAGCAATAAGGACTGGCTTTGTATCCTCCTAGAAATAATATTGGGTTAAGTGCAGCCAATGCAATTTGATTTTATTTCCTGGAAGATCTGCTGTGGCTTTCTTAGCAAACTATCAGTTTTCTTTGAAGCAAGAAGTCCTGCTCTCAGTACCTGACCTTAATTTGTGTTTTTTACAGTACAAGCTAACTATGCCTTCTAACACTAGGTGTTGATCCTGACTCATGAACATTGTGGAAGTTTTTCGCTTCCCAAACCAGGCTGAATATACAATCGCATTTGATGCTAGAGTGCAAAATACAAAATATCCTTGTAGCTGAGTAAAGCAAAAATGCTACAGGCTTCTCTAATCTTTCAGGATCCACAAACAAACACCCTTACTCACCCTTACTTGAAGGTCAGCAGCTGCAGCAGTGTATAACTGAAAGCAAGACATAAAAGCTTCTGATACATTTTTTTTTTTTTTTGGCTGTGCTTATCAAGTTGCCTTGATTCTTACCTGGCTTGTTATATTCTCCTTTAGATTAGGTAGTCTGTTTATTCTGGCAAGACACTGACTGCTAGATTGGTGGATGTTGTGCTTGGCATTAATCCATCCCAGAATTCATTCTGTCAGATGGACAAAAAGCTAGATACTTTCCCCTCAGCCTTGCCCTGCTGCCTTCCATCACCCAATCCTGTGTGCAGTGGGAGTAGTGACCGATTCACCAGAGGGCTCTGCTGCCATCCAGAGGGACTTGGACATGCTCGAGAGGTGGGCAGTCAAGAATCTCATGGAGTTTAACAAAGTGCCAAGTCCTGCACCTGGAGACATACTCCATGTTCAGAGAATGTTGTCAAGAAAGACGAGATGGATAATGTCTGTAAAATGAGAGAACCTTTGCTTGTTTCAAGTTCACCAGCAGCATTTGACTGAAATGCATTTGACCATTGCCTCTGCCTAAACTCTAAAGGGGAGGAGTGCAGTCTGAGGGGTTTCCGTGTCCAAGTGTAGAAAAGGGATGATTGTCTCCACAACTTGGAAGTGCAATGTTTTCCAGCAGGGTATTCATAAATTGACCATCTGTTAGCTTTAATTAAAGAATCCATTTTAGTCTAATGGATTAATACTGTTGCTTATCATGGCTACTTGTATTGTTATTTCCTTGTACAGGCCCATCAATCTGTATCCTCCTGCTGCTTCTGGCCTTTGTGATAAGGACCCTCTCTTCTGATCTGTGCCTTTACATGATGGAGTCCTTGTCTGTAACTAATGCTGCTGGTACATCTAGTATTATGCTGCAGGAAGGAAAAGGACCCAACAGGCTTAGGTTGCCACTATACATATCTTTAAGAAAATAAATTGATATCAAATAATGGTGAAAGGTATTTTTCTAGGAGTCTTATTCTGAGGAGTATGTCTTGTGGAGATGTTATGAAGGTCATCTTTGAAGTATGCTATGTCAGAACTTTGTTCGCTGAATATTGTGTTTGTGGTGTAATTTTAACAGTTCAGTAACATTTTAGTTCAAGATCAAAATTCTTTACTCTGTATTTTGCATAGACTTTTTAAAATTTATTGCCAGATCTGGTCCAAAAAACAAAGTACAAAAGTAAAGCATTTCTGTTCAGTAGTTGATCAGAATATTGTTTATTGCCTCTTTCTAGTCTACTCCTTGTGGTGGTGAAACTGTGCTGGGTCCAACTCTATTTTATAATGGAATCTGCTTTTCAAAAATCTTCAGATACGCAGTTTAGAACAGCACAGTTGATTCAATCTTCTAGGCTTTTTCTTCCTCTTCTTTGCCACTTGGTTGCAGATGTTAAATAGAAAATGATCATAAAGGGGCAGTTGTGAGTTTCAGGGCCTTGAAAAATGGCAAAATATTTGAGTATAGTACCACATTTTAATGTAGTAGGTATCTTCATAAATGTCATATAAAGGGAAAAAAATGACATCTAAAAGAATACTGTAGTATTTGTGGAAGTCTAGGGGAAGCAATGTTTCAAGGATAATTGATCCTTGAATTCATAGAAGTATTAATGTTCCAATAATCTTCCAATGCAATGTTTTGGAATGAGTTGTCTGATGCAAGACTGCCTCATGTTTTTTTGGTACCTTCATAGTGCATAAATGTAATCAGATTTCTGATAAAAGATCTGTTGTTTCATAAAAGAATTGTAAAGTAGGTAGTACTTAAAATTCTTTGAAATGGGTGGGCTTGCAGAAGATGAGTGTTTTTTATCAGAAGCATTGGCTTATTCATTCTTATTAGAGGACCTATCAGTATTTTGGTACTTAGTGTGTGTGTTAGATGCTGAATAAAGCATTCTTGATTCACCCTGCCTGTTTGACAGGTTCATTTTTCGGCTCATTTTAAGTGTGGGGGAGAAGTGACAGCAAAATATGCTCTAAAGAGTTCATTATGGTACTTATTTTATTCCTGTGATATGCCATGGAGGATGGCTCAAGGTACCCTGGAAAGACTCGTGTATTTGAGAAGTACCTTATTAATACCATGTAAATTACTTCAACTTTCTTTTCTGTAGACCTTGGGGAAAGGTTTGTATGAAGTAAGAAACAAATCATGTCTTCAGCTTGCTCACTCTTGCAAACTGTAGAACTGAAGATTTTGGAACTCTTTTTTTTTTTTTGAGATGAGTGCACATTTGTAGTGAGAAAATAAACATGAAATTTGTTCAACTCCTGAATTTAAGTGTAGGTGTATAATTTATTCCTTGTTCACGAGGGCTGCTCTCAACAGTACATTCTACTACTTTAAAATGCAAGGCTGTAGATTTTTCCTGCTTTTAATGAGCTAGCCATCTGAAACAACTATAGGCTAGATCTCAGCTCAGAATATGGACCTTGATTTCTTCTTATTACTTTACAGCATCTTAACTTGATCATTTTAACTGGTAAAGGTATGTGGAGGTAATCAGTAGAAAAGAAAAACATGATCTGAGCAAAAATTGCAATAAATACATAGAATTCTTTTAGAAAATTTTGACTGAATAATATGCCTGTAACTTTCTTCTGTTTAATGGGATGTTTGACTAGGAGGAAGCCTTTATAGGAGTGGCATTTGCTGATTCTAACTTTGTATAGTGGTTGAACAATTTGTTTTCTCTACCTCTGTTTCCCCCCCCCCCTCTGTTATAGGACTACAATGATGAAATCAGACAGGCACAGCTTCAAGAATTGACATATTTGAATGGTGGTTCAGAAAACGCAGAAGTTCCAGTAGTTCGTGGAAAACCATCTATTCGTGCAAGAGGAGTACCGGTTCCTGCTTTGTCCAGGTAAATATCTCAACTGCAGTGGGTTCTTGTTTGAGTATGTATATTCTAAGCTTATTCTTTCAAACACTAACAATAATAAAAACCTCAAAGTACAGTGGTAAGAAATGTGAAATAAAGATCCCAAAATAAGAACAAAGGGAAATTATCTTGATTCTTCAAAGCCAGTCTAATCAGTTTGGACTGAAGTAAGAATTAACAGTGAGCTGAGATCTGTCTTATGGAACTTGGCAGGTAGGGTTTAAGAAACACTATGCATCATAAAAGATGTTTAGGCTTACTATGAGCACTTACATGACTGCTAACTTTCACCTGCTCTTTAGGTACGTGTAGAGGCTACATCTTGACCCTGTGGAGTTGACAGCTTTTGCAAAACTGCTAAAAAGTGTCCTGCTTTTACTTAGGAATTTCATAGTGATTTCTCTAGAATAATATATGATGCAATAATACATAATAACATAAACATTCCATTTTTTACTGTTATAGTGGGCTTTCAGGGTTGTGTTATAGAAATGTAGAAGTGTTTTAGAGGTAGACTTACGATTTCAGCTTATCTCAGTGGAACATTTTTCATTTAAAAAGTGGATTTTGTTTGATTCAGGAATAGACAAGTTTACTGCTTCTTTTGCCTTATTTTTCTTGACACAGGAGATCTCTTTACTCTAGCATCCCCTATCTTCATTGAAGTACTGAGATGACAGCTTCAACTCCTTTGAGTGCTGAAGTGTGAAAACAAAACTAAATAAAGTGCATAACAGTTTGTTACAGTACAGAAAGATTGTGACTGCAGCAGCTAAGTGTAACAGTTTTCTCTGGTAAACTGTTCTCCTTCAGCTGTAGCTATGTTTCTTTATTAATGCAAGCTTGAAACTAACATTTCAGCTTTTAAAACTTCAAACTGTTTTGAAGTGTTTTAGCTCAGATTAAGCATGTTAGACTTCAGTTAAATATCTTGTTTTCAATTTTTCCATAGATACCTGTAACAGGTCTCCTACAGATGCTGTCAGGGCTTGGTACAGACACTTGCAGTTTTGTTTCATGTTTTTGTTTCTAATGTGTCCTTAAGCTAGTATTTTTGTGATACATAAGATGGTTGTTTACTCTGATCTTGCATCCTTATCTATCACTAAAGTTCCTCATATGTAATTTCCACTATTAATTATGTAGTACATGTGTTCTTAACTTTTTCAGAGTATTAAAATTCTCACACTCATGCTTCCATCCTCTAGATTTCAGATTAAGTTTTCAAACATGCATGTAAGACATGCAGGCTGTTATTCAGCCAAGTCATTTGTAGTTCATTACACTAGCATATTCTTGAAGAGCCTTCAGGGTAAATTTAAATGTTAGCATTTGACTTGGAGATGACGGCTAAAAATTGCTTTTGTCCCTCTGTTTTCTAAAGAAAACTGTAAGGCTGTTGGTTATGTCCTTACTTTAAAGATTCTCCTTAAATTTGTCTTTTTTTCCCCTCAGAAATTGAGGTTCTACTGTAACATAAAAGATTCCTTTAGTGAGATTTAAAATGTCGTTGCTACTGAGAGGCTACAGCTGTTGGGATGAGATCTCAAACTCAGTTCTAATGCTCTGATTCTTTTTAGCACAGACTGTGACTTCAGTGAGTAATATTTTCATTAGAGGAAGGCTTTGTTTTATGATGAGACAAGTTGGATAACAAGCATCCTTGAAACCTGTAGGAGAGACTGAAGCAAAGCTTTCATATTAAGAAATTGTACTTGAGTATCTTCAAAGTAGTCAAAAGTCTGAGAAGACTGGAAAAATTAAGTCTACAAGATTAATCTGTTTGTAATCTGCAGAATATTTTTAAGGTATCAGCCTTTGATCTTTGGTACTTGACATATCCCAGTGAGGATGTGATAAGTGTTAGAGTTCACAAGCCTTTCTATATTAAGTTATTCCTGAACAGTTTCTCTTAAATACTAATTTATGCCTTTTCTTACTCCTTATCAAACATCTTGAAACTGGAGATAATGCATCTTAACAAGTGCCTTCTTTTAAGATGACTATATATATGTTCAGTCGCATACAAAAATTTCACTTAATACATCTGTCATGCTTTCATGCAAAATGCTAGCTTGTACACAGGTATTCCTGTATACAGTAAGTAAACTCCTAGTGGTTTTGGTTTGACAGCATAATTTTTATTCCAGTGTTTCTGGATTGCTCCAGGCTTCTTTGCTGTAACTTTTTTTAATGACTCTACAGCCAAATACTATTCTGGGGAGGTAAGGGGAGATCACGGAACTTGGGCTTAGACTTGCTTCTTTCCATCTACTACTGACTCCTTTTATATTTTTTTTCCTCCCTCCTAATACTGCTAGACATTATGACCTTCAGATACTATCACAACATTTCTGCCATTTTCTGTGGGGATTATGCTGAACATCAACTTTTTATTAAGTATTACTTGCCTTCTCTGACAAAACAGGACAGATCTTCCCTCAGGTTTATCAATTGAAAAGAATTTCTCATAAAGCCGACATACAGGAATTGACCTGACCGGTAAAAGAAATAGCTACATATCTGTATTCCTGAATGTGTTCACATGTTCTTTATTTTGTTCTATTTACTTTTGATTAATTTTTCTATGTATACAGGGTTAGGATCCTGTCATTCCATCTAGGGACAAATAAAGCTATTGCAGAAGTTGTAGGCTAGAATTTGCTGTCTATATTAAAAGTAATACAAGGTGATGTGGATCACTGCTGTAATGTGTTCACAAATTCAATTGTCCTTTGTTGGTCACTTCATTAAATTTAAGTAATTCCTTATATACTGTCTACAATAAGCTGTTTTTTGAAGAATAGTTTAATTTTGGAAGCACATATATAATGTTCTCCAAAAGCATCTATAAAGGTTGATAAAGCCACGTATATTCAGTGTATTCGACTTATTTTATCTTTTAATAAATCCCCTATTTATCAAAAAAACCCCACCACCCTCTGAAACTTGAATGTATGTATTACTACTTGACACAAGAATATGAAATAAAATTTATGTGGGAGTGTTTGCTTCAGCAGTGATTCACACTTTTTTTTTTTTTTTAAAAAAAAAGAGACCAAGATCATCAAGTCCAACCATCAACCTGTCCTGTCAAGTCCATCATTAAATTGCATCCCTCAGTGCCACATCCCCATGTCTTAAATACCTCCAGGGCTGGGGACCCCACTACTTCCCAGGGCAGCCTGTCCCAATGCTTGACCACCCCATCAGTGAAGAAGTTCTTCATGTTCAATCTAAACCTATCCTGGCATGATTTGAGACAGTTTCTTTGCATTCTAATGCTTGTCACCTGAGAAGAGATTGACACAGTCTTTGCTGCAGCCTCCTGTCAGGTAGCTGTAAAGAGCTCTACCCTCAGCCTCCTCAACTCTATACTAAATCCTAATTCCCTCAGCCATTCCTCACAAGTATCATTTTCTTGTCTCTTTAATGAGCTTTAAGAGCTTCATGGCTCTTCTCTGTGCATGCTCAGACAACTCATCTTTTTGGGTGAGGGACCCAAAGCTGAACACAGTGTTTGAGGATGCAGTGCTGCATACAAGGGGGATAATCCCTGCCCTAGTGCTGCTGGCCATGTTAATTCTGATGCAGGCCAGGGTGCCTTAAGCATTCTTGGCTACCTGGGTGCACTGCATAGCTCATGATGGCCAGCACCCTCAGGTCCTTTTCTGCTGGGCAGCTTTCCAGCCACTCTTCCACAAGCCTATACTGCTGCCTGGAGTAGTTACGACTCAAGTGTAGGTCCCAGCATTTAACCTTGCTGAATGCTGTAGAGTTGGTCTGCCTGTTGATCCAGTCTATCCTGATCACCATGCAAAGCCTGCCTTCCTCTCAAGCAGTTAAATGATACAGTGATTAAAAGGTGGGAAGCGTAGCTCTGTGATGGACACCTGGATATTGAAGTGTTCAGTAGTTTGGTACTCACAGCTTAAAATAATAGATGTCTACTGTAAAACTAAGCAAAAATATCTACTGTTTGAGCAATGTTGACTATGCTTAAAGAAGGAAAACATCTCAACATCTGTTAAAATTTGTTAGTTTACTGAACAGCTGAAAGTACTGCACATGTATGGGATTATGAATGTTAAAATTAAAGAATTCCAAGTATTAAAGTGTTTTTTGGAACTGGTCCTAAATTTCCCAAGTGTTTTTATATTAAATCATTCTTACATTTACTTCCTCTCCTTGAGGAGTGACATTGAAAAAAGATCTTCATACAGTGGATTCTAATTTAATTTGTGTTCAGTAAAACATAAAAAAAAAATAAAGGAAAGCTGTAGAGTGCCTGTGATTGCATAATCAGAATACTTTTACTAACTCATGAATTCATCCTGTGAAAGAAGAAACTTGAACACACTTGAATAACAATCAGTATATAATACTAGAGAGAAGAAATAGTGGTAATTGATAAGATGTCAGAGCTATTACCCAGAGAAACTGGAGAGAAGGTAGGCCTGCTAGGGTCAAAGGCAGTAACTTTGTTGTGAATAAATCATAGAAATTGCATAGGGCTACTATAAAGTAGCAATGATAATTATTGTTAATAAAGACCTAAGAGGAATAACTGTTTAAGTAGTTCTCTGTGGGTGTATTTAAGTTGTATGAGATAGTAAAATACTACTTCATTGGCAATCAAGGATCATAATAGTACCTGTCAGTTACTTCTAAATGTTTGCTTCTCCAAGCCTAATAAATAATATAACCTGTTTTTGAATGGTACTGGTTTTCTGTTAGTGTTTTTCCCTGTTTTCTTAGTGGTGGCTTCACAGCGAGGGCAGCTGAACTCCACCACACTTCTCTTGCTCCTTCTTAAAGGAAGTGGTAAAGAAAATAATCCTCCTCCAGGCCACATCCACCTGCTCCACGGGGGGCTCCTCCATGGGCTGCAGTGTGGAGATCTGCCACAGAAGCCACTCCTGCAGCCCCCTCCCCCCTAAAGAAAAACTTGCCACGTAAACCAAATACACCCATGTGCCAAGTCAAAAATCAAGAAATTAATAAAGTACAAAATTCAATGCTTACTTAATATTTTAACTGTCTCCAGTAAGGTGCACTTCAGGATTTGTGTATAGTGATCTTACATAATTACTGTTCTATGACACTGTAGCACAGTAAAGTTTTTTGTGAAAGACCCGTTTTTTTCCTTCTTCAATTTATTTATGACAGCAGATTGAGAACACTGCTTTATAGAAATAGCTTCACATTTGATTTGTAATTTTTTTCTCATACTAAATTGCAAGCGTATATAATAAAACAGTGGTATGGGAGGAAGGTTCAGCTTCCAACAAAATAGTTTACATGATACAATTTTCAAGGGGTGTTGCGATATGATTTAACTTAAATTATTTTCGTGTGCTATTCTGACACAGATTAGTGTGTAAAAAAAAAAAAAAAAAAAAAAAAGCTTCGACATTTTGCTTTATTTGGTCTTGTCCCAGGGAACAAGACTGAAAAACTTTTTTTCCACTGCAGAGTGTATAAGTTAATTACTAACCTCCAGGAGTAAAAGTAATTCTTAATTTAGCATCTGGATTCACTTTGCCCAATTAAATGGTCAGGTTGAATTTCCTTCACTGAATTCACCACTGCCAGATAAATGCATTCTGGAAAATCAAAACTGAACTGATAATAAAATAAGTCCCAGTGGTCTCAAGTACCTAGACCATTGGATTTTTCTTTAAAATTTGTCTAGAGGTCACAATCATAGCACCTGGCTGCAATCTAGGTTTTTGATATGTGTTTAAGTACTTTTTAACTATTACAGATTGTTTAGTAGAAAATATACTTAATAGGTACTTAAAGAGTTGAATTTTCATCATCAGAGAAACTCACAGTTAGCATACTAAGATAAGATTCAAGGGTAGAGTTTTTCTCATAAATGTAGCAAAAGGCAAGCATTTTTTGTCTCCTGTAGTACTTGTTTTTGCAGTATCATAAATCTGAGGAATCACAGACAACAAACATTTTATTTCAGGTGTCCTGAAAATACGACAAACACATTTGTCTCCCATAGTGCTTAAGTACTTGGCGTATTTGTAGTATTATAAATCTGAGAGATCATAGACAATGACCATTTTATTTCAGGTGTCCTGTAAATAAGACACATTAACCCTGTTTCAAAGTTCATACGCTGTCAAAGTATACAAAAAGTTTGAAGACATGGAGAGTTAAGTGTCCATTTGTGTACACTGTTAGTCTGGATATTACTGGCAATCTCAGTATTGTAAAAGCTGTTCATATGGGCATTGGGGCAAAGAAGACATTCAGAAGACTTCTGAATGGGTATGAGACAATATGCTACAGAGGAGGGAAAACAGAAGGGCAAAAGACACTTGTATTTCAGAATTCAATGAGCAGGTAGTCAAAGCTGACATCACAGGCTGACAAAATGAGTTTTGTTAAAGTACATCTTTCAAGGTTTGGAGATAACGCTCTGTATCCTTTAGAAGGGAAACAAAGATATTTTCTTCTATAACAAAGAAATGGTGGAAGGATTAAGGAGAAGGCTAAAAGGCAACAAAATGTGTTGATTAAATTTAGATTCAGAAGCATTCTGAATGAATATTAATACAATATTTTTCTTTCTCAAAAGGAAAACTTATTTTCATTAATTTTGCTGTTTGTAATGAAACCATGGATTATATATATTAACTAAAGTTGTGGGTCAAGACTGTTTAATAGCAATTTGAATAACCGTGCTATAATTATAATTTAAATAGGAATTTGGTACCTAATTGCTGATGTTTCAGAAAGTTTCAAAATCTACTTATCCAAACTTTCAATTAATATGAAAGAATATCTGATTTTTGAAGGATTTTCATTTTCTTGAAATGTTGATGTCACCTAAAATCTTCATGACAAATAGTTTTACGTAATTAAAAAAAAAAAAAAAAAAAAAAAAGGCTATATTTTAAGTGTTGTTCATAAAGAAAAAAATACAGCCTGTAGGCAATGTGCAAAGACAAGGATATTTGGTGATGACAGCTGAAATTTGGTGTACAGAATGATGTCCTCAATCGTGAAAGTAGTGGAAAAGATTTGGGCAAACTAGAAGCCATTACGAATTTGATTTTATGGTAAAATGTCTCTCTGAAATTGATGGAACAAAGCTGTTTTGGTTTGGATGAAATACCTGTAAAAGGGTGAATTTAAATTTTACCAGATACAGGTAGGTTTTTGGATTTATAAGTGAGATGGTTGTTGTTTAAAAAGGGTAGAGAAAAGGATATCTATGCAGTTTCTGCGGAAACTGCAAAGCAGATGACTGGTGTCCCTCAGTTGTTGATTAGTGGAGAAAAAGAGCAGGAAAATAATATATATAAAAAAAAGAAGCATGAGATCAAAAAAGAAAAATGTGTTTGGATCAGAAATGGCAGACACAGCATGGAATACATGGAAAAGCTCTTTAGGAAATCTAGCTGAAAAGTCATTAGTTGTCCAGTGGGAGTGCTTTCTAATATGTTATGTGTATTTGCACACCAATAAACGTCTAGGGTATAAATGGAAGAAGAAGGATAATTAGCACATAAAATAAACTTAGAAATGGAAGTACAGTGGGTTACATTTAAGTATGTGTGAGTGTAGCTTTTACTTAAAAACACAAAACTAGAGAAATACATGAATTAAAATAGGTGTTTTGGAAAAAAAAATAGGCAAAATGAATCAGAATTCAAGTGTGGTAGGATTAACTAAAGCATAGATGAAAGATGGGCATCTTTAAAAGGATGTATTGGGAATAACCAGCCATTGGGCCATCTGTTTTGCCCATAACAGATGTCTGCTGCATAGCTGTAAGTTTGAGATGACTTACAGGAGTCATCACATTGTTGAGAGATGTCAAAGTCAATAAGAAGGGCTTCTGTGAATACTTAAGTACTAAAAGCAAGACTAAGGAAAATGTGGCCCCACTGCCAAATGGAACAGAGTGACACACACACACACACAAAAAAAAAGGCTAAGGTCCCTAATGCTAATGAGATCGTGAGGTCTCCCTTCTTGGAGATCCTTAAAAGCTGTCTGGACGTGGTCCTATGCAGCTGACTCTATCTCAGGTGGCTCCTCCTTGAGGAGGGGGACTGGGCAAGATGACCTCCAGGAGGGTACCTTCCAAAATCCACGATTCTGTGATAACATTTTGTAGGATCAGTCATAGTGGCTGAGACCTTAAGGCAATCTGGTTTAATATTCTATTTCTCCTACTTGATATGCCCTGTTTCTTACATAGGGAATGACAGGTGAATAATTCCTTTTATATCTTTTCCACTGCATTGATGTTTTTGTTATATTTTATCAAAGTATGTTGTCCTCAGTTTTCCTTTGTAGCCTGAAGTGCCTTAATCTACTTAATTGTTTCTTATATAAAGGTTGTTCTATACTGCTGGTTATCATAGTTCCTGATGTTCTTCCAGTTTTTATGCCCTTTAAAAATGAGAAAACAGAATCATAAATATACATAGTAGTATTACAGCTCTATTTATTCTCTTTTTATATTTTCTATTTTTTTTTTGTCCTGAATACTGGACCAATCTTAATTATGAATGTGCTGTGCGTAGAAATAGCTCAGAACCTATTACTTTGTCTAATGTTAGAATACACACACACACTCCTACCTGCACCCTCTTCCAATTTTCTGCTTTGAATTTTGTTTGATATTTTCCTTTCCTTTCCTTGACATTCAGTTTGGCATTCAGCTCCAGATTAAAGAGCTAGGCATCTGAATTCATATTACATTTTATAAAGAGATAGTACAATTACTTTTACTTGTTCTTTTTGTTCTGTAACTTGTTTCTAAGTCAGCTCGCCACACCATCCCATGCATTCCCAATAAAAAAAGGTTGTAGCATGAGAACATTGTCCAATCCTTTTTGATTGTATAGCAAAAAAAAAAAAAAACATATATATATATATATACACATATATACCTTAGCATTATTTACTGTTGTTTTGGCCTTCAGACTCTAGGCAACCTTTCTGATTTCAGGGTGTTTGAAAGATTTCTAGCTGTTTTAGGCTTTTTACAAATGTCTTAAATTATCTGACCTGCTTTTGTGAGCGTTTCAAACTTATTTTATTTGTGTTTGTCCCTCAGGTTCAAAGATGGGTTCAGCTTTTTAAGTTATACGTGATTAAATACCTCCTGCCCTGCTGTCCTAGTTTTACTGAGCTCCTTTTGCCTTCTCAAATTTATCTTGATTTTTTTTTTTGACAGTCGTGTATTTGGTGTGACTTCCCTTGGGATGTTCTTGAATGTCTTCCCATACTGTATATACACATTTTACTCTTAAATGAATCTTTTAAAACATAATTTATATTCTAATGTAAATTAATTTTTCAAATTAATTAATTTTCCACATTATGCAATACCAGAACTGTGTTGTTTTTTTGTGAAGGTACGCAAAGGTTCCCATTCAAGTGGTTCTCAATACTATGAGTCAGTTTCTGTTTGTTGCTTCTGCCAGCCAAGCATTAGTTCCTTGATACCTTCTTTAGTTTCTAAAAATTATATCTTACTATCACACCGTGATATGACATTGACTCCATCTGCATGGTGTTAACTGAACTCTCCTGTTTTTGTCTTTCTTGTCTCTGCACCGTTCTGTAGTCTCCTGCAGCATGGTGCAGTAATCATATGAGTGGTGTAACACAGTACTAGGCTTCTCAGGTTGTTCATGCCTCCTTTAAGAACTCCTGAAGAAAAATGTATATAAATGGTCTCCTAAGACAGCAGAAGCATGGTTTCCAACCGTCACCGCACCAATCCTATTAACTTTTTTGAAATGCAGAAAAAACCTTTTCATCCCGTGTATCTGATGTTATAATACCTCTTCAAGAGTAAACCTATGCTGGCTCAGAAAACGGTTTTCCTCCCTCAAACGTTTTTCCATGTTTTTCAGCATGTCCAATTTCCTGCTGCTTTCATTTGTACCCTAGCTAAAGGATGCCATGGAGAAAATTACGGCTTGTGATTCTTGAGTTTTTTACTGATTTTTTTTTTTTTTTTTAACTTGGTATTGACTATTGTCTATGCCAATAGGCTCATTTCCCTTTCTTTGGCTTCACTTGGAAAGTGTCACATTTGCTATTTCTTTATATTACTTCAGCAGGCTGTGTCTGGGAACATCTCTGCTCACCCCTGCCCCCACTACAATGAAGTCAAATAAGCAGCTGGTACCCTGTCCTGAGGAGGCATTCTACAGATTAGCCAAAACCAAGTAATAAGCACAGTTTTAAATCACTTACTCTCTAGGCTTGTTTAAAATACTTTGTGACTGTGTTTTGATCAGTAATTAGAAGTAATTAGATACTGATTGTAGCCAGTGTTTACATTTCTGCATTCTTTCATCGCTGGTGCACTTTTTCAGATACTAATAATCTCTGCTAAATTTATTATATTTTTTTCTGATAAGTTAATAAAAATATATGACAGTTGAAATACGAGATATCAAGAGATTTGGGTCTTATTCTGTACCATTGGTTGAGTTGGAAATTTCTACTGAAATCAGGACAGAATATTTTTACTCAGCTACTACTTCGGAAATTATTTAGATAACGGCTTGATATGTAGAAAAGGTTGTGAAGAATTTGTGCTTGTTCATTTTCTTCTATTAACTGCTACATTAGACTAATGGTATGACTTCCTCAAAGCAAGTCTGTATGCCTACAGAGCAGTCATTTAAACTCAGTTATAGTCAGTGGGGGAAAATGGACTCCTTTAAAAAGGAGATGTCTATTAGCAATATTTTAGACATCCTGTTTAAAAGTGGATAATTGATGTAAGCTTCACACAAGTTATGCCTGTAGGTCTCTCCCTTTACTATAGGGAGGCAGGAGGGAACTCTACCTGTAAATGGATCAAATATTTCTGAAAACTGTCCTTGTTTAGGTTTCAGATTTTTACATATATTTTTACATATATTAAGTGTTCAAATTAATGTGTTACAGATTAACCTTTATTATTCTTTTAGAATTTTAAAAACACCTATGTATATACTGCTATTTCATGTCTTTAAGTACATATAGAACATGAGGTTATGTCCAATTAATCACCCTGCACATTTATTACGTGTTTGAATGTTTCCTGCAACAGCTGGAAACCTCTTCTTTAGGGAAAAAAAAAAAAAAAAAGAAAACTTATTTATTCTGATCTGTTCAATCTCTTACGTGCAACATGATATTTGGATTGCATTTAGAAGCTTGCTCAGGATCAGAAGGGAGTTGCAGCTGATTCCTCTGTGCAGGATTTGAGTATTATGTGTCCTGACAGGTTCAAATTAACATGATATTCTATGATTGTGATTTCACATACTATAAATAAATTGTAGTGAAGATGATTGATTCCAGCAAATTGATTTGGGTGTCTCTGTGTATATGACCAGCAAAAAAGAATGGCTGAAGCTAGTAAGAAGTTCATCAGTGAATCATACGTCTCATTTTTATCTTTCAGTATTTATGGCTTAATGTGTATAATTGGATTCAAACACAAAGAAAAATGCCAAACTAAAATTGCTCTTTCGTAGGGTTTTTGTCTGGCTGTAGCAGAGCAAAACTGTCATATGTGAGGGAGGGAGCTGTTGAAAGGGATACCAGGGAGTTGTTATTTAATGATAAGTGATCCATGTATTCACAGGGGTCGTGGAGGAGTGCCTCCGCCACCAGCAGGAGTACCAAGAGGTGCACCAGCGCCCAGAGGAGTGCCTCCCAGTAGAGGACCAGTCAGTCGTAGCCGTGGACTTCTAGCACCCAGAGCAAGAGGAGTACCTCCACCTGCAGGCTACCGGCCCCTTCCACCACCTCCAGCACAGGAGACTTATGGTGAATATGTAAGTTGAGCTGTTTTCAGAGCTGTTGACATGAAGCGTATTGATTTTTGGAGGGATGAGCCTAACTATCACTTTAGAACTCAGCAGAATTTCTTTAATTAGTACCTAATTAAGTCTTGCTCCGAGAATTTATGGAGAACGTGCTAATCTCATTACTTTCTTAGACTTGAACTGTTTCGTATCACTTCAGGTTGTATGTGCTATCATAAAGACATTTGCAGTGCATTTGGCAAAATATTTATGTAGCTCTTAACCACATTAGGTTTCTGCTTTAAAAATCTGAAAAATCTCACTGTCAGTAGACCTTTAATTCTGAACTGAGAATAATGTTCTACTCTTTAGCCTAGAGTCATATTTATAGTCATACTGCAGTTATTATAATGATTAGACAATTAAAATACTTTTATGAAAGCTTCAGAATTGATCAAAAAATTTTTAACAATTGCACAGTGCATCTCAATAAGCCTTACATTTTTGTCTTGAGTTCACTGCAATAAAAATTAAACATATCAAAATATTTTGTCTGACTGAAAATTACAGATGGTTATGAATTGTATGAATTGTATGAATTTAATATATTCTGAACTTATGAAGCAGAAGAATAAAGAAGCTTATGAAATCAAAACTATAGTCATAAAAATGGATTGTCTTACAGAAAACGTTTTCAAGGATAAAGCTTTTGATGTTTTTGTATATCTTAAAGCTTTGTTTGTCCTTTTTAGAGCCAGATCTGTTGTTCAAACTATGTATTTTTTTATTCAGACTAGCAAAAGAGGAGTTCACGAGTTCCAGAAAAAGTTTTTCCTATTCAGAAGTCTTCTTTTATGTCAAAACCTTTCTTCTATCTATATTCTCCCTCCCATCTTACCACATCTTCCCCCCACAAAAGCTCCAAATCAAATCTTAACCGTTGTCCATTTGATCAGAAACCTAAAGTTCTACGTAACATTGCTTTATGGAGATACAAGTTAAATGTCATTAGCATGAACATTTTTGTACATACCTGAACAATAAAGGACAATCCAATGTAGTTTCTTAACATTATGAGAATTCATATTTGAACAGCATGTTTAAATGCCCCTTGGCTATACCTGGCTTGACTGTTCAAGCTGGGCAAGTAGGTGGTTATTTCATAATGCTTTCAAAGCAATCAACCCTGGTAGTTCTTTCAAATCAATCCAGTCTTTTTCCACAGCATAGGCAGTAGAATGGATAGTGATGTGGTAGAAAGTAAACCTGAGTAATTTCATACTTAAAAATACCTATTTGTAGCATATGTACAAAAAAGTGTATGGTATGGATATAACCAATAGCATCTTGAATCTGTATCCCGATGTAGGCTTCTGTCCTGAGAGAATGATTAGAAAACACCCACTATAATGAAAAACAGTGCTACGCTATAAAACTGCTAAAATGAATATTCTCTACAACTGGATCACTTATTTTCCAAACAAGATATCTGAATCAGGATAAATATGTTACGCTGCAATTGAAAAGACGAAACTGTGCAAACTGGTCCATTTTAAAATTACCATATTTTGTGTCTTTGTGAGCTTTGTTAGAAAACTCTTTCTAGGACATGAACCATTAGGGTATTATATGTTAGGTGTTAAAGCTTGATACTGTTTCCACCTGCCCAATTGTAGCATACAATCTAAGTGCCCAAACTGTGTATTTTATTGGTTTAGGTTACATGGTGAGAGTCATTAGTAACATTTCTGTCCTTGCTTACTAATTGCTGGTTGCCTATGTCTAAGTATCAAGTGCTGTTTTGCAAACTCAATATCCAAGGATGGTAAAGTGTCACAATTTGCTGAATTGTCGACAGAGTGACAACATCACTCATACTGGAGGTATCGTAACATGTTATTTTAAGCAGCATCTGTGGCATATAGTTTCTGAGCTACAGAGACCAGGATATCTGGAGAAGTTACAGAGCAGCATTTGAAACTTTTCCATTGAACACTGGAATGTCTGTGAGGGTCCATGATGGTTTTCATTCATATAGGCTTGCAAGCCTCTACTTTGTGCTTGTTAAAATAGTGTGCAAATATACAAGTTTAGAAAGAAGCAAACTGTATTCTGGATGTAAGCCTTCGACCGCTTGCTTCTGTAATTCCGTAATCTAAGATGATGCAGTACTTGCATACATAAAATCTTGCCCTTTTCCTCTGACATACTGTTATGTACATGATGTGACAGAAAATGAGGCCATTATTAACTCACATAAACAGCTTCCGCTTTCAGTCACTCCCTTTAGCAACCTCTTTCTGTAGCCCTGAACATCTGTCAGACCAATGAATCTTTAACATCTAAGAGTAATTTACTCAGTTCTGCCTACTGCCTAACATGCTCCCCTCACCCATCCCCCCCCCCCGCCCCCCCCTTTTTTAAGATGTTACTTTATAAAACACCAAAATGGAAGATAGTAGTCTGAAAAAACAGAAGGGTTAATTCTGAAGAAAGAGTCTTACACTGGGAAAATAGTGCCAGAAGCAAAAAATAATTTATTTGGATGTAGATGCATTTTAACAAGGACTCAGTGATCAACAGAAATAGGTGATCATTTCTGTCCCATGTTTGGAGCCCATAAGGAAGTTGTCCAGAACGTAACTGTTACAGAAGGGTCTACACAGAGGTAGACTGTATCCATCCATCAATCAGCCCTCTTAAATGTCTGTAATGCTGACTCTGGATGCTTGATGTGGCCTTTCCTGCTGAAGTCACACAACGTACTGGACTAGGAGCAGTGCCTGCACATTTTTCCAGTTGAGTATGCCTAGTTTTCCCACTCCACTTTTGCATGTCTCACTTACACATCTCATTGAGTCCCACAACCCATTTCTCTGGACTTTACATTATTGCTAGTACCATGATAAAGATTTTGAAGCTACTAAACCACAGTTCCTTATTGTTTCCTGTTAAGTTTTTTTTTTTTTTTTTTTAATAGCTGTAGCATCAGCTTGGACTGTAGGAAAAATCCCAGCATCATCAGCCAGACAGCTTTATAATCACTTTTCTAACCTCACTGCTCTGGTGTGATAAACTTGTTCCAATGGCTAATACGCCTCCCATTTTTGCATCTTCAACTGCTTGGGTCAGGAAAAAGCCTAGTATGAGATGGAAGCATGGCCAGGATTATTTTTATAATACCTGGATAAGGGAAAACATACGAGTTGATAGATTTATTGAAGCACTTGCAGATAGTCTCAGGGACACTGTTCTCTTAATTATGAGACTGTTTCTGTATTTACTGAACCAAACATGTGCAATAGATAAAAGTCAAAATATTTTTAATGTGTTTTTAAACTGACAATTTATTCCATTAAGATAAGGAACAGAAATTGTATTTAACTACTACCTGGAGATTTTAATCGTTTCCATAATTTTCAATAAGCAAGAAATACGTAACAGTATGTTAGCAATTCACTACTTCTTTTTTTAGTGTTGACTCCTTAATCAATATTCAGGTAAACAGAGGTTAGAACATAACTGTTCAATCTCAATTACTGTCTAGTAACAGTTTATGCTTTTTGCTTCTTCTTCTTGTCTCTACCAGCTTTAAACCTTTGGGGCTTTTTTCCAAATCAGTAATACAGCAATGGGGCTGAAGCCTTTTAAGATTAGATTTTTATTCACTCCTGCTCTTGTTTCACAGAAGTGTTTTTCAAAAATTCTCTAAATATTTGAATTCTGTACTCTGTGGGAACATATTTGTTATGATGCCCTGCCGAGTCCTATTTTGACTGCTTATATGTTTTAAATGAAATGGGAGATTTATCTGAGTTGATAATCAAATGTTAGGCATTAAGGACTGGGCTTTTAATGTAGATTGTTTAAAGTAAAATGAATTCTTGTGGCAGTGTGGAACTGAAAAATAACTGTGATTGAGCAAGTTATGGTCAAGATTTGCTTCAGCAGTACTTCAGAAAGCAATCAGTTCTAAATGTTCCTCCTAGTGTGTGTGAGTGTGAAGTGGATCTTTAGTTCTGTTTCTGGATGTTTATTGTTGTTTTCTTGTGTCCAGACAAGGGTTACCTAAAGCAGTGACCACGTACATAATGTCTAGCAGTGTTTCAATTAGAGTGCTTCAATGAGATTGCTTTCTGTAATAGAAAATTGAATTATGATGGAACGTCAAACAGTAAGAGACATAGGGAGCCTTCCTAATGTTAGGTAAATTGTAACTTGAGAAAGAACATTATGAACAATTTAAAATTACATGTCAATATTTTTTAATTTGAAGATACAGGCTTCTTCAAAGGATGAACAAAGCAGTTGGAATATAACAGA
The DNA here is from genome assembly GCF_009819795.1 of Aythya fuligula. Taxonomy (NCBI): domain Eukaryota; kingdom Metazoa; phylum Chordata; class Aves; order Anseriformes; family Anatidae; genus Aythya; species Aythya fuligula. The sequence continues at coordinate 153,018,754 of NC_045560.1, forward strand.
TACTGATAACAAACTTCAAGATCTAAACTTTAAAATCTGTGCTTAGTTATCATTTGATTCTGTAAGATCATAAAGCTTAGAGATTAAGTTTCTAAGTTTATAGTTCCTGAAGCATACATTTGTGGATATTTACAGAGATACCGTGTTTTTACTGGTAGACAAAGCAATGTTTTCAGACTTAATTCAGATTTAAGATTGTAATTCTCCTACTAAGTCTATTCTACAAGACTATACTTACACTACATATACTATAAGATATACTTGCTACAGTGGTATGAGACTATGCTCATTCTATTCCATGTGAGAAATGGGGAACATTCGAAGACATCATTGTAACATGCTGGATAACAATATCCTACCCAAAAAATAATCAGATAGGATGTTGTATGTCATGCTTGGAATCTCTCCAGTATTGGAAGGCCCTTGGTTTAGACTCTTGTTACAGGTATTCACATTCCTTCAGTTCTCTCTGGAGAGCATGTGCTAACCACCAGGCTGATGGCTGTCCTGGCATTCTCAGGGTCAGGAGCTGTGGTTTCCATCCTTTCCGTTTTGGAAGGAATTCTTAGAATGTTGTGCAAAGCTTAAAGGGAAAGAAGGGGTGAGGTTGGTTTGTTGACAAGTAGTGTGTGTCTGGATGAAGTCTAGACTTCATTTCACAATCTGGTGATTAATATAAAATGTGCATGAATCAATTAATGAAGGAATGAATGCAAAGTCTTACTTTTTACAGGTGAAAGCACATTCAACTGAGTAACCTACAGCCTATTGTTTAGCACATCCTCTTAGAAAGTTCGTTCAAATTCTCCCAGGCTTGATGTTGAACATTCAGTTTTAATTCTGCAGATGCTGAGTATTTGTTGTAATACAAAGTCCATTTCCTTTGTGTGAGGAAAATACCAAATGCAATAGATGCATTTAGGACTATGGACTCTGAGCGGAGGGGAAAATACTTCAATTCCTAAAGAACTGTTTACCACAAATGGAGAACCATAGAACATCCTGAATAGGAAAGGACCTAGGAGGATCATCAAGTCCATCTCCTGGCTTCACACAGGCCAATCTGAGAGTTAAAATCTAATCTGAGAGTTAAATCTAAGTGCGTTGTCTAAATGCATCTTGAACACTGACAGGATTGATGCCACAATCAGTGTATTTTTCATACCGTCAGTGTTACCACTCATCTCGTTAACTGAGTTGGCCTCAGTCCCTACTGGGTCATATGAGATCATATTTAGTTTAGAAGATTTTGAAAAACAGAGTAAGGCTTACAAAAAATATACTGTGGGAGCAATTTCTTGGAGCAGTGTTCATGTTGATTTTGCAAGGTAAACTGTTTGTAAACTAGACTGCTTCTTCTCATTAACATTCATTTGCTCACTTACTGTTCCTGGTTGAAAAGGAAAGATCTGTAGGGGAAAAAAAAGGAACAAAATCTTTGTATACCATATGAAAAATACAAGTTCTTTATTTACAAGGTGAATGTCTCCTGGAATGGGGAGCAAAATATTAGGCAAAATAAGGGTTAGTCCAGAGGACGTAAGACTTGGAAAAGAGTTTAAATCCTACCTTCGTTGATTTCCAGTATAATCTTAATCTCACTTTGCAATAGTTGCACCATGTTTAAATTTACCTTGATATTCTGAATACTGATACTTTCCTAAAAACTTGCAATAGCTTTATTCAAATTAATTTCAAATATTCTTGTTTCTGTAGTTATTTTGAGTGTGAAGCTTTGTCTGATTCCTGGAAAAGGGTTTGAAGAAGCTTCATTCTCTAGGAACTACATAAATGATCTTTTTGTCCTTTCTGTCTCTGTTCCCTTCTGTGGATAACGTTGTGGTTTACACTTTTTTTTTAAAGCAACGCGTTCACTGAGTTTTTGTTTTACAAAAGTGCTTAAAGTCAGTGTAAATTCTGGTAAGGCTTTTAGAAAGGAAGTTCAAAGCATCAGAACGTTGTCTTTTTTTTTTTTTTTAAATTGCAATGTTCTGTTTCATGCTAGTTAGGTCAAGAAAAAAAAAAGAAATGTGAAAAAAAAAATTAAAAGAGTTTTAAAGGTATTAAGACCCTCAATTCATTGTTTCATTCTCTTTTATGTTTACCTTTGCTTTTGGGATTTTCAAGATGTGCTGAAGAAACAGTGGAAAATCTTTCAATCAGACATTTTAGCTGTGGAAACAGTAGAATTTTTTTTGGAGGAAAAGCTGAAAAGTTTTTATGCCTGCTTATCTTGAGGTTGCAACATAATCTGTATTGTGTATATAAAATATTTCTTGAATTATTTCAGAGTTCAAGCAGCTAATCTGAACTGGGGCCATGTTGTGACTTGATATTATTGCATAGGCCTTAGTTCTCCTCAGGATTCTTACTCTGGCCCTTGCCACTGTATACAGGAAAAGAGAACTGTTTTGGCGTGATAGTCACGTTGATAGTCACTTGGTTTAAATGCTGCTGCCTATACTCATTAGCAACTTTTTTGTTTTGTTTTTTAAGTGCACAAAACATAATCCACTGGTACATCTCTCCCATTTCAGAAATACCTTATTTGTACCTTATTTGTTCTGGTTGAATATGCTCTGGTCTCCTTCTAGATGAAAACAGATGAAAATGTACAAACTAAGAGCTTACAGTCTGTACATGTTTGCTGCAAATGTCCTTAATGCTAGCATTCAGACTTAAGATGGAAGTAGCTGCCCATATTTGTTTTGATTGCCCCATATTCCCTGTTGTTTAAGTGATGGGGAGATGTTATTTTCACACAACAAAATGTCTGTTCCTTCCTTTTACAATTCTAATTTGCTGAAAAAATTCTTTACTGCCCTATGCTGATGTTTTCTCTTGTGCTTTCTCCTTCAAGTTAATTTCTGAGCACTGTATTTTTTTGAGCGTGATCGTTTTTATCTGAAAAGACAAAGTTCCACCAGTATTTGGTGATGAAGTACTGGTTTAAGTATTAATTTCAGAGAATGATGAGGAAAAGAAACAACAACCTTTTAGTTATAGTGATAACAGCCTTAATTATTTTTTTTTTCCCTTGGATGTATTTCCGTAGTGGGGCAGAGCTGGGAAAATGATTTCTTATTGATTTGATGATTTTTTTTCCAGCACTGCAAATGGCCTTTTTGCTAAAATGAACTTTTTACCCCCTCTTTTTCCTGCTTCTCTGTCTTGTTCTCTTTGAAACATAGTTAATTTCACCTAAAGGGGGGCCAAACACTAGTCTGTCACTGTCACTGCCAGCAGATTATAATTTAAAGCCACCATTTCCTATTCCCCATGAACAAGGGTATGTTCAAAGTACTTAATCATTAGAAAGAAATACAGATGAGCAAGATTTAGCTTGATTTAGAGTATGTCGGGCACTGCAGAGGTTTTGGCAAAGATTGCTTTCATTGGTTTTATCATCATTTGACCTGTGATTGTAACTTACTGTTTAATATACTTGGAGGATGCATATTTATGTATTGCCTTTTGTTCTGTCCATGAAAAATGTCTGCACTTTGCACCAAACAATTCCAGCTACCAAACACTGCTCTTCACCCTTTGGATTTACATCAACTGCAGGTGCTATCATTAAGACAACTGCAGGCAAAAGCCCTCTTGAAGAGGAAACGTAATGTGATGCTGGTTTAATAGTGGAATTGTTAACAAGGTTAGAGATTTTGCAGAACAGTTTCTTTTTTTTTTTTTTTTCTTTTTTTTTTTTTTTTTTCAGAAGATCTCTCTTGTAATTCTAGCCATTCGTTTCCTTTGGAAAAAAAAATCTTAAGATCATAAAGAACATAAGTCAGGCCATTGCCTCTTGATGTCTTCCTGCTTGGTATTTCAAGTGCCCTGTGGAAAGTACCTGCAGTTTTAAGATGACTATAGCATTTTCAGCTCAGTATTTTTTCTACATTTTTGTATTGTAATCAATCATAAACCGTACAGCACATTTGCTGCCTTTTCTTCAGACTAATTCTGATGAGAGTTAGTTTTCTAAGTTGTCCTGAGAAGTAGAATAGTGAATGATAGAAAGTGCTTCCATTCATGGGCTAAAAACATGATTTTGTTGGGCTTTTGTTTTTTGGAGAAGAAATATGGCTTCACTCATATTCACTGTTTGCCAGTGAGTATGACATACTTAAATATACACCGATATCCTATGCTAAAGTTCTCTCCCTTTTCATTATATATATGTAAAAATTGCTTTTATTTAGGTTTGCATGATGTGTTATAGTACTGAAACATATAGTGAGATTGCTGAGAACATTTCGTATAGGTACTAACGAAGGTTAAATAAAACTCTGTCAGGAAAGTGGTCACAGCACCAAGCCTGCCAGCTGGAGTTCAAGAAAGATTTGTACAATGCTCTCAGACATGTGGTCTGATTTAGGGTGGTCCTGTGTGGAGCCAGAAGTTGGTCTTGGATGATCCTTGTGGGTTGCTTCCGACTCAGGATATTCTATGATTCTGTGATTTATTGAATCCACAAGAGGTCTGTTTCAGAAACAATAAATAGTGTGGTTTTAATTAAAAACTGAAAATACTCTGCCTTGACTAGCCTTAATAATAACCTCCCAAAAGCAAAAGTTTTCAAATGCAGCGTGACTGACAGAAAATACGATGTCAGATCTAGTTCAGGGAAAACTCTGAAACATAATTTGTCTGCCCCTGCCTCCTTACTGTTTCAAGGGAGTAGTGCACAATAAATAAATGTGGAATTTGAATCTTTTCTCTCTTAACAAGACATCATAAACAGCTCTTTAAACATAGTCTATTTTCGTATCATGTAGCACAGGAAGTTTATTTTGTTTTTAATGTATATCTGTGATTTTATAAATGTAAATACAGCAATAAAAAGGAAGAATGGATCTATTTAAGCAGATTATGGTAATTGCAACACCACAGGTTGATCTTAATGCTTAAGTGCCAGGCATACTTTATATGAAAAATGGAAACCAGTTATCTTTCCATTTAAAGCTTAGAGTCACCTTCAGCAAAATAATAATGCAAAATTTCATAAATTCTCTACTTTAGAAATTAACACACACAATGGTGAGCAATAGTGAGTTCCAAGCAAAAGTTTTCTGGAAGAGAAAGCTAGCTACATACACACAAGACTGAAAGAAAGCATTGGCCTTCACAGAATAGTACTTTCATTCTGCTGGGCATTTTGTTAGCCTGATAATGCTTTTCCTATTTCAAGTTAACTTTGTTCTTTTGTCTGCAAGAAGTCATAGATACACCATAGCTTCAGGCTAGTCTCTTTTCCCCTTCCTCTTTTTTTCCTCTTTTTTTTTTTTTTTTTCTTTTCCTTTTTTGAAGTTGTTGGTATAATGTGAAGAATAGGACCGATTGCTTAAGAATTCTCCATGAATTCCTTAGGGCCAGAGTTCTCCTAAAATGTTAAAAGGTTAATTTTAGTCCTCTGCTTCGATTTGTTGTCACTGATGTGCATATACCGCTGGAGACTGGGGAGCTAGGGATGGCTCGATCACAGTTAGCAGATTCTATGAGAGGAGACCAAATGTCATGTAAATGCTCTGGAACAGAGCAAATACATTGGCTCAGACAGCTTCTGCTGCTGATCAATGTCTGTATTGTTAACAGATGTCTGTGCATTGCATCAAGAAGTAATAAAGTGCTTGTTCATAATAACTGCCAGGAGGGAATGGTTTTGTGGGTTTAGTGTGTGGCTCATCAAGGAAAATCCATATCTGTATCAGATGGGCAAAGAAAATGCTAAGACTCTATTTTAGCTTTTAGTTTCAGGACAATGAATTATTGAAAGAGCAAACAATGAATTTCCTTTTTTGAGTGGTACCGTTTATCCATGCATCTCTTTGCGACATGCAATTGGAACAATCTTTGTTCCCTTTTCCAGGCCTATATGACATAGGCTGTCACTCCCTTGTGCCTGCAAATATTCATGGACACCCTTCTGTAATCATTGCTGGGAAGCAATCATAGTCACTGAGCTAGCAGTGGCAGAACAGTCCTGGTGGGCTGCTTGCTTGGTTTTCCATATAAGCAATTTCAAATGACGTGAAAATATTAGAAAATCTCTCAGCTTCCTGTTTGTTTTGAGGATGTCGTTGGCATTTCTGCTGTAGAAAGCTTTCCTTCTGAGCAAGCCATCAGATACAAATTATTGAAGGTGTTTTCTACTAGGGTAGGACAAGCCCCACCTAACTGACACAAGCAGTAGTTTTTATTATTATCAGTCCTCACTGAAAATTTCTTGAAAAGGGTTCTTTTCCTAGGAGAGAGATTGTTCTTTCATAAGACTTTATTCTTATATTGATACACAGGATTGATAAACACTTATTCAGAAAAAAACATTTATGTGACATTGCCTGATTTTGGTTTCTCTGGGTCCTTATGTTTTCAAAGTGCCTTCTAATTAGAGTTATTTTCATCTGGTGAAACTGGAGAAGATAACTCTAATTATTCATTGAGGCCTTTGGGATATTTGCATAGGATTTCCTAAATCTCCCATGTCAGGGATCAATACAAAGGAGATGCCATTTTTACTCAACATCAGCTTAGTTCAGTTAAGTTTATTGTTTGATCCAACGGTAAATTAGTGACAGTTCTTTGAATTTCTACATTCCATGTTTCTATGAAAGCACAGCATCATTGTCACCTGTTTTTATATTAAGCTTCCGTATGGCTTGTGGCTGTAGCTAACACGGTTTGATAACATTAGTATTTAAATGCCGTACTATTTTGGGAAGAGCAGTATTGTGGTATATACTTCAACCAAATTCTTAAATACTTCAAGAGAAACACTATTGGAGTCATTAATTTAGTGTCTTAAATAATGGTTACTAAACTCCTACAGGGTGAAGAGTGTACAGAGAGCATTCAAGGTAAAGTGGTGGTTCTTACTAGTGTTATCTCTAGGGAATTTTTCTTTCCTGTCTGTAGTCTACATAGGAATACTGAATTTAGTGTCCAGAATTAAGAGTCAGCAGCATGAAGCAGTTCACAATCTTTTATTTAGATGTTTTGGTTCCTAACTGAAGTGCTTCCCTGAACTTTCTTGAAGGTCAGTAGCTGACATACCTCAAATTCAAAGATGTGGAGACATGAAGTATTTGTAGTTTTCTCTGCACAAGACAGTAATGTTAACTAAAATATCTGTTTTGAAGCACATTGCTGCCAGTAGCTCAAGATACTTCCAAACTTATTATACAATCTTAGATGTGTGTGGAATTAGTCTCTTAATATCAAGATTTTGCCACTTCAGAGTGTATATATGTCATATATCCATTTCTGGACGGTATTGTCTTTCATATTTAGAACTAAGTTGCTACTTTGTTTCTAGAGTATGCTCAGGGTTAATATTACCTATATTTTATATCCTTTCAGGAGTATGATGATGGTTATGGAACTGCTTATGATGAGCAAAGCTATGATTCCTATGACAACAGCTATAGTACTCAAGCACAGAGGTAAGTCCAAGATCTGCAGTAACTACAGATGAACTATTGTACAGTTGGAAAGTTAATTTTGCTTAATTACGTTCTCAGACTCATTTTAGACAGGAAAAATATTATGAAAGGCTTATTAGAAATAACCACTAGTGTTTTGTCTCTAGTAGCGCAGAAGTAAAAAAGTCAAGTTACTTAATGGTTGAAAAGAAACAGTGGTATGAGACAAAGAATTTCCGTGACGCCAAATCACAAATCAATGTGTTAGGCTGTTCAAGAAATTCAGGAAAATTGAATATTAATTTTGAATTGATGTTCAAAACATAAGGTGTGGGAACTCTACAAAAGGTCGTAAATCAGCTGAAACACAGCTGATTTTTTTTTTCACTTTTCAAACCTCATTATACTGCAGTATTTTACATTTATTTGGTGTTGCTATGTTAAAAAAATAGGCAAGCAAAAAATGAAAGTATATGCTTCTGTGGAATTGTGTTTATGAACAATTTAAATCTCATGTTAATTTGTGTCCCTTTCCTCCCTTTACATAATCAACAGTATTTTTAAGCACTTCTGATTTATTCACTTACAATTTCACTTTCTTAAAGAAACTATTTTATAGTTCCATGAATTGCAAGGAAAACTATTGTGTCCTAGTTCCCAGTGCTGGAAAAAAACAATACAAGCTGTGATGTACAAACTACTTGTATCAGGTTGTAACAAATATGACACATTTTTTAGTAATTTGGCTGATCATCCCCATTTTGGGATACTTCTAGTGGGCACATTTGAAAAATGAAATGGAATTCTTGTGCACCTTTTAGTGAATTTCTTCTTATTCTTTTCTTAGACCCATGCTGATAGTTTGATTAGTAGTAGATTTCCTAATCTCACTGAGAATTTCTTGAAACAATATATGGAAATAAATTTACAATGGTTGAGACAATGCTGAAAAAATGCTAGGAAATACAAGTTATACGTTATTGCTGTGGTTATTTGGGGTGCTTAGGGCTTCAAAATATGCCCACTGGCAACAAGACAGAAGGAAAGGAGAGATTTAGTTGACACTGTTACTGTGAGCAGTATTCATTTACCTTCCACTGAATGTTTAGACTACTTTGAACAGCATAGCTGTATCTGAAATACTACAAAACTGTTCACAGCAAAGTTGAGATCAAAGCTGTTTGCACTTGACATCTGCTTAGCTATAGCGTTGACACATCCAGCATAAATTTAATTGTATAAATGAATATTTTCCTGTGCCCAACAACTCAATGTGAAAAAGCATAGTGGAAAGTTCCAATGTCATTATTATTGAGATCTAACACAAGGAAAATAATACTTTTGTACATATGATACTTGATTCCTATAAAGTCTTGCAAGGTACTGAAAATTGGTTTAAAAAAAAAAAAAAAAGGCATGACATCAGCAGCGTAGGACCTCCAAAATATGATGCTCTGTAGGCACTTAGAGACCAGCTGCTGGTAATGGATTTTTTTTTTTTTTCCAAAAAGAAAATTACCAAAATAGTCCTCAACTTTTATGTTGGTAATTCTATTCTGTTTTACTGCTTCTAGTGTTGGTAACAGTGTTTATTGCACACAAACAGTCAGATTTCATTACCAAGTCATTTGACTGAGCCCAAACTGAAAACATTACTAGCATTTGCTTCTTCATGCTAAGCAGGCTTTCACTAGAATGTTTTTTCATTTGAACTAAAATTAGCAAAAAGCAAGTTTTCCAAGAAATATATTTGCTCGTGTAAAGAGCTAATGATCATACATAAGAATATGTATAATATTCATACATACAATATGAATGTTGAACTCAGCGTGGTCTGGAAGGAGATGATTCACAAATTGTTTGCTTTACTTTCTCTTTTGCCCGTAGTTTCACAATATTACATATGGGTAGATTTCAATTGCATTATCTCTTGAATAATAATTCATATTTTTTACCGTAATCATATTAAGTGATACATGGTAAAACAAAACAAGAAATGATTCACTTGCTTGTATATTTCAAATGGGGTATGGATACTCATTCTCTGGCATGTTTTCTGGCTTGGCAAAAATAATTTTAGGATTGTATTGGCAGGCAAAAAGTAATAACTATAAACAGCCATCTGAGCTACCTAGAACAGCATTCCTGGCTTTAATTTGAATATCAAATAGTAGCCCATATTGCAAAATGTCATTTTGTAACCACTGAGAGATACTTATCATATTTAGGTGTATTACTATGTTCTTTCTGTGAAGGAAATTACAGGAAATAGAATTATTTGCGTAGTTTAACCTTATATCATTCCTGATATTTTACCCTCATTATAAAGCATGGATAGAAAAAACTTGTGTATAGAGGGCATTTATATGTTTAAAATGCATTAGTGACAAGCGTGTATAAACAACATTTCTTCTTTTCATTTGTAATGTTGAAAATAATCTTTTAAGGGTAATAGTATTTTTAGTATATCTTCTGATACTAATTTCTCTGGAAGATTGTGATATTAAAGACATTCTGTATTAGTGAAGAAAGTTGAGAAATAGCTAATAGACTGAAAAGATGAGTTTGTTCTGTTTGCAGTAGATTTTCAGCATTTGAATCCTGTTTATGCACCTCTTCAAACCTGGTTGATGTTTACAAGTGTATTTTCCTGTGGGATACGCTGGAGACGGTTGAAATATTCCTTTTCTTTTTAAAGATCTCGTATATTTCACAGCTTCCTTTGTTAAAGATGGAAAATTACAATATAATTAAAATACCTCTCTGTTTGTTTTTTTTGCATGGCAGCATGTTTTTGAGATGTCTGTGTGCACAAGTATATGTTCTCCAAATTCAACTGTTCAGTACAGCACAGCAGTACTCTCCTGTACTCTGTATTCTGTTTTTAGTTATGACATGTTTAGTGTATTTTCCAGAAATGGCCGAATCTGAGATTGACTAGGATGGCGTGCTATGTTCAGATATGAAGAACAGCATATTGTGTATTTCTGTGTGCATTAAGGTAGCTGAGAATTTGCATGCGTTTGCAAACAGTTCTTCCTGACTGTAACCTGCTTGCTTCTACCAAATCGTATGTGCTTAAATTTCAATGGCATTTTATTTGACATTGTCAAGTACAAGAAGGGATATAAAAGTCACGCACAATGTGAAGCCTTACTTAAAACCTGTCACAGCACTAATAGGGAGAGAAACATCAGAGTTCTTTCCAAGTTGTCATCCATCTTAATGCCCTGTAATCCCATAGAAGTCGTTTTCATTTAAAACATTTTCTTATCCACTGCTGTTTGTTCATGTAACAAAGCCCCAGATTGTAGTGCTTGGGGATGTTTTTTTATCAGAATTATGTTTTATGGTTAAAGAACCCTTAAAAAATATCCCTCGGAGCTGCACAAAGTTTGGCTGGTTAACAGATTTTTAGAAGAGATGCAACTAAATTGTATGCTTAGTGTTTTTTGTTTTGTTTTTTTTTTAGAGAATCCTTGAAATATATGCCAGTACAAGCTAGTAGGGTTAATAAATGAGGCTGTTCAGTATCTTCATAAATATATATATACATACATATATATATATGGATAATCTAAAATTAATTTAACAAAACATTTCTCAGCTTCTGAAAATCAAATACTTCAAGCAGCCAGGACAGTTTTAACGTTAGTAGAGTACTGAAAGCTGTCAGAAGCTATGATCATTTATGGGAGATACGTAATGCTGAGGTAAGGAAAGCAGCAAGACTAGAATTAGTTACTCGGTCATGCAGGGCAGGCTTCACGTTATGCCATCAGTAATTCCTTCAGGAAATCTGGCCTATATACGTGTGTAGTAATTTAATATTTGCAGTTGTACACCAAAATCTTTCTGGGGTCTTAAAGAAGAATGTGAATTGCAAGTGTGTGATACTACTGTGATACCCCACATGATTCTTGGTGCAGATACTTACATATGTCAGATGCACGTAGATTTGGGAGCTCCCCTTATTCCTGCATGAATGCTTTCTTACGTGACCCAGCTGACCCTTAAAGGACTTCCCAAACCTGTCTAGAACCATAATCTTTGACTTAGATTTACTGTAGCAAGTAGTGGTTATTTTAATGGGCCAATGTTACTGCTATGAAAATTCAGAAAATAATATTGTGGAGGAAACAGCAGAATTTAATTGGGTCTTAATTTTAATTGGTAGATCAGTTTAAACATTTTTTCCATATGAAAAAAAAAATCTATTAATTCTAAATCTCTGAAATATGTTACAAATTGAGCAAACATGTTTTCATCCCTTAGTGGCTCCATACATGATGTGCACAAATGTTTGCGAAGACAATAATAGGGCAAAGGGAAACGGATGCTAATAAATCAATTGGTGCTGTCAGTTCACTGTTTAATGTTCTCTAGAATACGTAAGATTTATCACTGAGGAATTGTAGAATAATGGTAGTGTATGGAAACAAAGTCCACCAGGGAGATGTACTACATCATTCAGATTTAGCGCTGCCATCTGCTTAATAGCATTGAGATGACTACAGAGGTACTTATGATCAACCATTCATAGCATTGACAGATGCTGCAGAGAGTTAACATGCCAGAGAACGAGGTTTGTTACTAAAATTCAGATTATGTGACAAGGTTGTGGAGAAGGGGGGTGGGTTTGTTACCTCTCCAACAGCATTAAAGGTTTACTGTTTGCTTTTAAGTTTGCTATCAAGAGAGAAGGGCTAACGTTGTTACTGTAGCACAAAAAAAAAAATAATAATCTAGAGAACCCCATCTGTCTGTGTGTGCTACTCAGAAGCTTCTAATAACTTCTTATGCTTTTCTGGTAGCATTTAAAACTGGATTTATTTATTTATTTATTTTCCTGGGGAAAAAATTGCTTTTGACTAGCTTCATTATTTTTATCTACACTGGAGATCAGCAGTCTCTACTATAAAATAAATAGTTTGTATAACTATACGTCTGTGTCTGTTTAGGGACAAAAATAGTAAGTCACTCATGTAGTAATGTAGTCATTTGGTGTTTAATTTATAACATTTATGATTTTAAAATTGCTTTAGATCTTCAGTCTGGATGATCTTGCCTTCACTCAGTTGCAGAAGAATTTAATCTTAAACACCAATACAAAAGGGGAAATATTAGCACTTAAAATAATTGCTGGCTTTTCCTCACTGTTTCTTGCACTGTTTTCTGATTTTCACAGTTGCTTCTTAATCCTCTACATTTCTCTCAGCAACAACCATTGTGCTATTGACTTAAACAGTGTTTCTCAGTCACTTTCTTTGCATATTGAACAATAATTGCTACCACTTCAAATCACACCAAAATGTGGTACATTCAAATAACTGCAATTTGCCTGTAAGCCTCAGAGCCATCCTGTCAAGCTAATCTGAACTTTTGGAGGGAGTTTACAAATTCTGTATAGTCCACTTATTTTTATTCAATGCATCTAGTTCACTTTGTTCATTCGTTAATGTGTTGAAGGATAAGTACATTATGCAACTTTAAATCTTTTATCTAAATCCTTGAAAACATAACCATACGTGGTAATTGACAAGCATGTTAAAAACCCAGCATTATGAATGCCATGCAGTGAAGCCTTACTCTTCACCGTTCATCAAGTGACTGTTTCAAGACAATTTCTTTACAGAAGACTACACACAAGGACCCAGGAGTTTGAAACGTTTGAGTAGATTTGTGGTTAGTAGCTTGTGGTAGTTAACTAAGAAAAAAGTGATTGGATATCACATCAAAAATATTACCTTTTAATAAATAAATACATAAATAAAATCAAGCAATGGCCATTGCTCAACTGATGCCTAAACAACACAGCTAAATTGATGTCCTAAAATTCTCCAAATATGTAAATCCCTGATTTTATACCACTCCAGAAGCACCTTAGTTTTGACAAACTGATTCTGTAGATGTAGTTGTTACCATGGCCCAGAGATGTTGTCCTCCTCATTTTCCCTTAGGAATTCAAATTTTCAGGTATATTTTGAAACCATGCTTAGTAGTCACACAGAAGATGACAATGTTTCTGTTTATGAAAGGAGAATTTTCATACAGCTGAGTATATGGATTTGAAACTAGCTTACGGAGGTGTTGCTGTTGGCATTTGAAAGTTAATTGCTAACATTTTGTTTGTGATGCTCAGTGTTTTAAATTTACATTGTTAAGTTTGTCAGCAATCATGCATTTCCAGGGTGTATAAATATGCATTATATGCAAAACAGTGTCTGTTACTGTAGCTTTTCAAGATGTGATTCTCTGGATTTTAATGCTATTAGCTGCTAGTGTTTCATGCTCTGACTTATAAATCAAACCAATCCACAGCAGTGTGGGGAAAATGGCTACTATTTTGCTATTATTTTATTGTTACATGAAGACCAGGTATATATGAGCTTATTGGAGGTTGTAATTCTGTACAAATAAAGCTTCAAAATCATTAGCATAAACAAGCTAATGTATCTTTTAACTAAAATTCCCTGCTATATGGTTTTCTGCTTAATTTTTATGCTCATATTTTTGGAAGACATTATTTTCTGCAGTTTGTCAGATCCAGTTCTTCAGGTAAATCTTCAGATAGCTGATTTCCTTTTTTTGTCATCTGTGAAGATGTGATAAGATAAAATATTGAGAAGTGCCTCACAAAAGCACAGTTACTTTTAATTTTTATTCTAGCATATGTGTTTGAACTTTAAAAAAAAGGAGGTTTACAGAAATCAGTGTTCTGAAACCTCAGTAAATGGGAACATGACTAAGCCAATTCAGTGTAGTGATGGAAAATAACTGGAAAAAAAAAAAAGGAAAGGAAAAATAAATTGTAACGCAAGTATTTCACATGGTGTGCTCATAAAATTGGAAAAGTTTTTCAGAGTCCTCATCATGTAGATATTAGTAAATATCACTATTTAAGAAATTAATTTCAAGTTTTAGTAATACTACTTAATAAAATATTCTTTAGATACCAAAACTATTTTTGGTATCAAAAATATGGTAGCCCTCATGGCTTTGCTACTCTATTTTAACTGTAACTATTCCTCAATGTTTCTGAAAACTTGTTACAAATGAATTTAATAATATATGATTAAGAGACCTGCTGGAAAAATCTTACATAGAGGTGTTAAAGTAGTACAAAAAGAGAGGTAGTGTAAAATTTTAAGTGTATGAAGAATACAAAAAAGGAATTTGTTTTAAAAGCAAAATTAAATTTTTTAATTTACATGAATAGTTTGTTTTTTTCCTGGATGGCTGTACAGCATTTAAAAGTAGTGTCATTGAATTTCCACAGTATAATTAAAGAGGATGAGTAGGACTCATCTAAAGGATGAGTCATCCTACTCATCCTCCTAAGTAGGACTTAGGAGGTTTCCTTGGTTGACTATACAGGTGAAACTGTAAGAAAAAGATAGGATAAATAGGATCTTTGAAGAAATGCTTAATAGGAAGAGAAAATTATTAATGGTAAATATTTTTTGAATATAAAAGGCTACAATGTAGGTATTAATGGTTACTTCTGGAATTAGATTAAAAATATTTTAATTGTGAGGGCTTCAATTTGATTACAGTATGATTTCAAAAAGAAGGTAGTTTAAGTTTGGATAATGAAGATTACAAAGATGTTACGTTCAGTAAGAGGAAAAAATTAATATCCAATTGCTAGGTCTCAAGATGCTGCAGCAATGACTCTGGATGTATGGTCTTCGGAGAAAAAAACCTGGATAATCAGGCTTCTAGAGTTTGGAATTTATTCTTACTCACTTGGAATTAACTTTTAAAATGTCATAAATAGGAATTCACTTTCTACCAGTTTCACTAAAAAAGATAATCAGGGAAGGAAGAGAGACAACATAGTCCTTCTACAACTAGAGAAAGGATTGCATCATAAATTCACACTTGCAGTAGACAGTGAAAAATATATAGGGAGGATTTATTTCCCACATCTGGGGTGGAGAAGGAACTTCGCTGGAAGCTCACACTGTTTTGGAAGCCAGTGTCTATTAGTCAGATGACAGAGGCATAAGAAACTGGACTTCATCAGTTCAGAACACTTTATTGTGTTGATGAATTTGTGTTGATGAATTGTGTTGATGTTGTTTGTAGATGACAATTTGATGCTGTTTTACTGGTTAAAAGTCCATGTATGATATGTGCTTACTAATAGTTACTGAAAATTGCAGTTTTATTTTTTAGAGAGCAAGCTGGAGTATTTTCTTTTCTTTCAATGAAAGAATTTTTTTTTTTTCAATTGGTGAGGAAATGTCTATTTTAATTGGGCAAATTTTAGAAAAAGGAGATGATTGCAGTAAAACCTTGCAACTTTCTTCCTCTCTCCCCCCACCCCTACTCTTCCCAGTTTTTATTTTAGAAGAAATAACTGGGAGCTGGAAATTGTACTTTTAAGCACAATTTTGGCACCAGATGCCACATAATATAAAATGTTCATTTCATTAGCCATCAGAATTTAAAGTTTATTGTCATATAGTCCCATCAGATGAGAGCAGTATGCAATGCAGTTGGAACATGCATGTTGATACATGTCATAGAGTCCACAGGAGACCAGCAAGCAAGTCCTAGCAGTTAAACAGATTGAACTGTGTTTTTAACACAAGAGGAAAAGGTCTGCCTTATTGTACTTCGGGAAACATGACTTGAACCTTGCTGGTGTAAGGGGTGCTAGGGAAGCACCAGAAATATCTCAGACATGGCAATGCATTGCTTTTAAGATCTGTCAGATTCTTATGATTATGCAGTCCTGAAAACACTTAAATGTAGTCTGCCTTTAACCAAATACATTACTTGATGGCACTTTTATTATTTTGAATTCTAATCATAAAACTGGGATGGAATGATAATTCTTTTCTCAAATGCTCTTCAATTTCAGCTGATGAGTAAGGCTATCAAATTTATGGGAAACTGATGAAAGTTGTACTGTTCCTTCAATAAATTAGAAAGACAAGAAGGTGTGATGTATATCTTACTGAGCAGTATTTCTAATGACAGAATGGTGACATACCGTCTGTGCAGTTTTTGTGGATGATAATGTATTATAGACAATGTTATCTTGTACTCCAATATGTGACAAGGAGTCACATATCTCAGCTCTCCAGCAGCATCTTTTGCAGGATTCAAGAGGGAAAGCCAGGAATTAGAGATGGAACAGTTCCCACAGCTGCTTCTGGGATTGCAGTAGGTAGTCTAAAAAGTCTGACTGACACCATTCAGATCTTTGTTATCCTCACTGCTTCCATCATCCTGAGTAGTCTCTGTCTGGAAGTGAGGGTAAGAAAACACATCCTTCAGTGTTATGCTTATATGTTTCATTTCTCTGTCCTCATTTAGCTTTTGGAACACTCCCGGTACACACCTGGATTATTCAAGACTTCCAATTTGGTTTCCTGTGATAGCAGCCTCGTTCACATGTGTCCCCAGACTGCTTTGTGAGCCAGACAAATGTCATGGGGATGCCAGGAGTTTGGTCCTATTTCACAGACCAAACCAAAATGCCAGTGTGAGGCAGCTCAACTTCTTAGTCTCTCTATTAGTGCTTACTTGTTTGGTGTGGCAAACTGTTGGCATTTTATTTAGCAACTCCCATGCTGATGAATGATTATTATGGTAGTCTACTGATAGTTTCCAGATAAAGCTATAGGTTCCTGCTGCTGCTGTTCCTGAGAGGAAGTACTACTTTGTGCCCCTTGGTCACTTCCGCTACTTCCATCTTGGGAGATGGAACATGATGAGAGTAGAGTTGAGGGAGAAGAAGCTGAATGAGTTCACAGACATCAGTAAGTGGACATTTCAGATGGTAAAGCTTAGCTTTATGGCAAAACTTAGTTCTTAGAGTGGTTAGAGTTCTGTTAGAAATACATAGAAATACTTCAGTGCCTGGTTTGAAGAAGGTTCTGAAGACGTTTCACTATTCTTCAACATAAGTGAAAATTATTACAACTCTTACCATAAAAAATAATTTCTAGAGATAGCTAAGGGAATCCTTGAGAGGGCTCTCTGGTCATCTTTTAGGATTATAGGAAATAAGATTTGATATTTGTACTATGAGATTAAAATGGGATGTAGTTTAAGGATGATTGCATCATTTGCTTGTATTTTATAAAGCTTTCACTTACAGGTGTCAGCTGCTATCTGCGATCATTATCTCTGTATTACAGACATAAACTGAGATGCAGTGATAAGAGTATGTACCAAAGAAACTTCTGCCAAAAAGAGGCAGAACTGAGCAGTAAATAAAAATCTTCTATCTGTAAGATGCAAGGAAAGACATGAATTTCCTTCTGATGTCCCAATTTCATGCTATGCTACTGAAAGCTGGGTTACAGATTCTATTTTAATGATCCACAAACGCATTAGAACAGATACTCAACTCAATGTTCAAGACAATTGTGGAGATGAGGAGCTTCACTACTGTGATCATTGTCTTGACAATAACATTTGGGACACTCTTCTTCCTGTTTACTGTTGACAGATGGTTTGTGATCTCAGAAGCAGCTGAGCATGAAGATCTGATAGGAAGGCTAGAAAGAGTCTTGTCCTTGTGGAAGAATTCTGTTCAGATACAATCATATCAGCCAGGGTCTATCATACAAGTTATCTTGCTAGAAAGATCTTTACTTGTTCTTTCTACTTCGCTGCTTTTATGTGTAATTTCTATAGGACAGAGGTGACATTTGTGAAGCTGCAATTAAAATAAAAGGAAGTCTTCTCTGTTCAGAAGTTTTCTGAGACTGCCCAGCTTTCTGTCAGTCCCCAAATTAATTCTGATACCAATTTGTAAAATAAAAAGCAGAAAAAAAAATCCTTTTTAGCCATTTTTCCCTAGCAAGCATTACAGATGGCTGAACTGGTTGGGAAACCAAAACCAAAAACAAAACAAAACAAAACAAGCTGGTTTCCTCACTGCAAAGGAGGAAAGTGTTCTACTTTACTTGGTGTTTAGAAACCCAGTAACCAGTGCTAAAGTCTGGGCTTTTGCACTGAACTCCCCTTACTCCATTTATTCTCCCCTTAGTGATAAGACTTGTTACCATACCACTTTTGCTTCACGTGTAGAAATAACAATGCTCATTATTGCAGACACTTCTCACAGCATAGTGGTTCTAGAAAAATGGCAGGCAGCTTCTCAGTGCTCTGTTTTACGTAGTAAAACAACTTCTCTAAGACTTTACTTCATCAGCGTTGCAGTGCTAGAATCTGAACATGCAGATTCTCAAGATCTCTGCCTTCTTCTTGGACAGAGAAAACAGGCATTTCTTCATGGCCATACATAAACTACTCAAACCTCACGTTACAGTTTCTCTAAGCATCATAGGTTTAATGTCAAGCCCACACCACTTTGAGGCAATATACTTAAGTTTATTGCTGTGTGCTATCTTTTTTTCTTTGTCTTCTCCCTGACTTCTCTCAAAGCTGAAAGACATTGTGCTGTTATGGGAATACAGACAAAATTAAATATGAGTAGATGTAAAAATGGACTCTATATGTACATGAGATCTGATTCACAGCTGATACACCGGTGTTGATTGCACTTGTACTGTTTATTCCAAGATCAGGAAAATGCCTGAAAAGCTTACCTGACTATGTGCAATTACCCATTTACAAAGAAGGCGCTGCAGAAGTTTCAGGCACTGCCCACATCTGCTAGGGAGAAACTGCTTGCAGACATTTGGACAAGGAAAAAGTCAGGAAAGAAATTTGTAGAAAATGGCCTCAAGAGGACATTTCAGAACTGAAAACGTAATAACTCAAAGCAGACTCCCAGTTTAGTATTGCCAGGTGAAAAGAGAAGGGATCCTGTAGTGTTTTTTCCCTTGTTCTGAAAAGAGGGAGGTACATGAGATGAAAAGGAATAGAAAAAAATGGGTTTCCCTTGCAGAATAAATCAGTTAAAAGGAAATATAAAACATGAGCAGTCTTCAATCAGAATTGCTAGGATGCCATAGAACCTGCATAAAATACTGCAAATATCAAGGATGCTTTTAAAACAAAAAAGTCACACAATGTTTTTACTATTGCCTAAAGATTTTTAAAGTGTGTGTACTTCAAAAATGAGACTTAACATCATACTTTCTGTCCAAAGGGAAAAAAAAATAAATTATATTTGACATAAATACTTAAATTCTCACAAAATAATTGTCCTCAACTATCTCAGTTAATGACATTAAATTCACACTTTAGGAACTAGTTTGATTCTGTACTGTAGATTCCTTTGAAAAGTTTTCCTATGAGAAGATTATTGCCTTGAAATGATAGAACTCTCTAAATTGCAACTTCATGTATAGTACTTTAGTACTTTTGTGTAATACAAAGATAACTTTGGCTCTGAATGCCACAGCGTATTAAGACTCTACAACAGGTGAAACATATCTCTTTAATGCTTTTTGTTTCTTTTCTTTAACACAGAACTCCTTAAAGCATACATGTCTGTAGCCTTTTCTTTGGGTCATAGTCTCTTGGTTGCCTTCTTAGAAGTTTTGCATCTGTCAGTTGAAATGAGAGAGTCAGTGTTGTTACAGAGTACTAAGGAAAGCAGTCAAAACAGAAGGTATTGAATATCACTGGGCAGCATTATTTCCCATTACAATTTGGGCTCTTTTTTACACGGGTTATTAATTTTGAAGGGTCTGTCCATTAATATAAATAAGTCATAATATCATTTTAGTGAAAGTAAAAGATTTTTCCTTTCAAATGTTTATTCATTTTGCAGTTTGCATACTGTAAAATGAGTCATTTTTTGTTTAATATATATTTAGGTCTGTGAAATGAAACCCTGCAAAAGTCATTTTGACAGGATTGACAGATACGGGGATAGGGCTCAGCTGCTATAGGCATCTAAACTTGACAGTCTTAAAATAAATAATTATGTACCATGTGGAAGGATAGTGAATGTCAATTTTAAGTTGGTTGTCAGAATAAAGACTTCTATCGCTGGCTGCTGCAGGGCAAAATTGTGTTATTTCTTAGGCTTCAAACTTCGACCTTGTTATTCTGGTCTGCGCTGCATGGGCTGGCAAACCACAGATAGCATTTATGTTGGACACACATACTTTTTGGGGGGGTTTTCATAGTACATTCCTATTAACTTTTTGTTGAGGAAGCTTTATTTAACAATTAAATACTCATCCACAGTTTTTGGATATGTATTTGCACACATCAGGGCTTTACGGTGTCTGGCATGGATTATTTTGTGGAACTTAAAAATTGTTAGTTAAAAAAAAAATCTATATTGCAATTTTGCTCGTTTTAGAAGTGATTTTTACTTATGTGTTATTTGTGGTAAAATAAATGCTTTATCTGCTAGTTCATATTAAGACTATAAATAGCCTTTTCTCTCTGGTTTTAATTTTGTTAACAATCAATCTAATTTTGGAAGCATTTTGTCAATATTTGCAATTACTTGTTAGTGATCATATTTTACAAGGATTTCGTTCTCACTCAGCAAGTAAAGATTTGGTGGCATCAGTTTGTGGAGTATTTATTTTCCAATTATCATCAGCCCTGGGTCTGTCTATCATTAGAAAGAAAAGGAGAGAAAACCAGACTTTCTTTTGACATCCTGTGGACATGTCTAATGGTCTTCTGTTACATATTGCCTGTTCCATCAATTATGTAAAAGACTATACATAGCTACATTTCTATAAAATATGAAAACATGATGGAAAAGGAGCGTGTAATAAGGCTAATCCTCCAATTTCCATTCAGTGGTCTTAATAGAAATAGAAATGTCATTACAAAATGGAAGACTGTTTTAGTCCATGGTTATAATATTCGTACAGATTTTTGAATACTAATGACTTCAGGTTTCTGCTTTTAACTTTGAAATTTTGATTGCCGTTTCTTGTCTACTTGTTAAAATAATAGTCTTTGAATATGTGTGTATCTTTCTTGTTTTGAAGACATTGGACCTTACAAACACATAGGAAGCATCTAACTCTTGTTTATCCTTTATTATGTTTTCTATCTGTCAATTCAAAGATGCACAGGCAAAATACTAGACAGTAGTAGGCACTGATGGCAAAGGAATTGGGTTCCATACATACACCAGCTATTCTTCTTTCATTGGCAGTCTTAAGATCTTCAAGCTTCCAACCTATTGGCATAATTTTAAATACAAAATTCCCACATCCGCATTTACCGCTATGGACCAGGGTCTCAAAGATGAAAAATAAACCTAAATGGATATAAATACATCTTATTTTCCCTTCTCATTAAAGAACAAAGAGGACCTCAGCTGTCATTGTCACATGGTTGCTTAGTTTCCTAAGCTTAGGACATGTCTACATCCTTCAAGCTTTCTCCTCTTCACAGGTAGAATGTATAGTAATTGTAAAAACTGCTTCTTAAAATTTAACTTCTTTATTTCTTGTTCCCCTCCTGCTTCCCTCCTCCTATACAGTGGAGCAGATTACTATGACTATGGCCATGGACTGAGTGAAGAAACATACGACTCTTACGGTGAGTAGCTTTGAGCTGAATGAGTACAGTAGTAAAGTCTTCTGAAAAAGTAATATAAACATAGAAGAATAATTTCCCTAAGGCAGACTTCAGTTCTGTGGTGGTTAACAGCTGTTCAGGGATTCTTGCGCTGTGACAGAGCTCCACATGTGGTTATTGAGAAAAATACTGTAGGAGGCTTCTGTGGTGTGTTAGCTAACATAGTCATCTAAAACTAAAACCAAAGAAATAAAAAGCTAAAAGAGAAAAATCTAATTCATGCTGCAAGTACTCCTTTCATGTCACATGCAATTAGATTTATGGAAAGAATTGGTGTGTTTGGACTTACTTCAGAAGCTGTTTGCTGCTTAAAGCAAATGTTTCTAGTGTGGCATAACTGGTGTGCAATTTGATACCAGCCAGGAATATGCTGAACTTCTGTACTGAGTCAGAGCCTAATTGAGAGTGCTGTGTATGGTCCTCTTGTATTCTTATCATGCATCAGTCTTGTGAAATCAAGCAGGGAGTCATTATGTAAAGGTTGTAAAAGTACTTTAGGTGGCTAATAGACACGAGGGCAGTGGGTTGCTCATACAGAGACAAAACAATGCATAATGAAGCAAAACCATATGCCAGTGGTAAAGATTACACTTTTTTGGGGGCTAGAATTACCGTAGTGACAGGTTTAATTAAAGAAATCTGTTACGGATTAGAAGCATAAAGCATGTTAAAAGGCACCTTTGGTTAAGGGATCAATGTTAAATCTCTGGCTAGAGATCAGAGAAATAAAATCTAGATCACTCAAATATCAAACATTTTAGGATTGCTAGTACATAGTGTGAGAGTTGTGACTCTGGGCAACGGGTGTTACAGTGGTTTCAGAACTCAACTGAAAATATTCCGTGATACATTTCTTGGACTACATTTTGAAGTGTTTCCTGCTGAAAACAAAAATGATCTCAACTAAGATGTTTGTCTTGATAAATGAACCTAATACAGAAGTTTGCTCAATATCATCTGCTTAAACGAGTTCATTTTGCTTAAGGGAAAAGTCAATTTATCAAAAGAAGAGGTCATTTGAAATTCCTCTATCCCCCAGCACTTTCAGTTGGTCTTGATAGATATATAAGTGAAATGTTTATTTCAGTATTAAAACAAATGCTTTGCCAATATAAGCATGATATTTCTAAGAGTATTTCATGAATGCAAAATTGATAGGGGGAAAATGTGCTAAACTGCTCAATATAGATGGAGTTGACTGAGGGGGGAAATGCGGATTGCAGTATTTAAGGCTGAAAAAAATATTTATTGTTTTTCCCATTTAGAATTGGTTTTCTAAGCACTGCCACTCAGAATATTAAGTGATATATTTATTCATGTTGAGAGGAAGACTATAAATACCTTGAATGATTTGGGGTTAGAGCCAATAAAGCCTTAGTGACTACAAGTTACATACTTTCTTAACTAGATCACCCTCAAGTACACCCTTAAATGTGGAATCAAGTACTAATAATCATCCTTACGTTACACAAAGAACATCAGTTGCCTCAAAATAAAATTCATAAGACAGCTCACTGAGCAGATGGCTGCCTAATGCTGGCCAGGATGAAACGGTGTCCCAGGAACTGAATTTCTTGTTCTCTGAATCTGAATTTATTGTTCATATCTGAATTTCAAGAATCTGAATTTCTTGTTCTCTGAGAAGCTCAGGTGTCAAGTCCAGAGGATATAGGAAGAATATTTTTTAGAATTCTGGGCTCCAATGGCACCAAAAGGAGAACTGATGAAAAGTAACTGTGGTGACAGGACGAGGGGGAATGGGCTTAAGTTGCACCAGGGGAGTTTTAGTTTGGATCTTAGGAAGAACTTCTTTACCGAAAGGGTTGTTAGACATTGGAACAGGCTGCCTAGGGAAGTGGTGGAGTCATCATCCCTGGAGGTCTTTAAAAGACATTTAGATGTAGAGCTTAGGGATATGGTTTAGTGGGTACTGTTAGTGTTAGGTCAGAGGTTGGACTCGATCTTGAGGTCTCTTCCAACCTAGAAATTCTGTGATTCGGTGTGTGTTTTACCCTACTGATTTAGCCAGGTGCTTGAAAAGGAGCAAGTACTCCCCTCAAGCTGTTCTTGCTACTAAACCAAGATTGATTTTTATATTTAAACTATTATTTGCAGCAGTACTTTAAAGTTAGGATATTATTTAATTCTTGTCCCTTAGCCAGCTGCATTTACTGTCTGGATAGGGTTCTCTTCCTTAATATGAACCTTGTTCTCATTGTAATGAAGAAGCCCATGACGTTGCTTCTCATTTATGTTATTATGTTACCAAATAGCTGGAGAACATGCCTAAGATAAAGTTTATTTCTAGCCTTAGAGCAAAATTTGAACTTGTGCCTCTTGCCTACTAGGCAATTGTTCTGTCCACCTCAGTGTGATACGTAATCTATGCTTCCCTCATCTTTTTTTTTTTTGTTGTTTATTTCTTATTTATTTATTTAAATAAAGTATCTCGGATGAGACTATTATGAAGAGACGATGAAACCAGACCAATGAGTTTATGGGATCCCTGCCACCTAATTTCAGATGTCTACCATCTGAGGAGGTTACCTTACCATTCAAAGAAATGCAGGGGGTTGCTTGATTGTTGACTCCGATACTTTTTTTCTGTTGACTAGAACAGTAAATAATGATGCCTCCATTTTAGATTACCATATTTATTCATTTGGATTCCACAATTTGTTTCTGAATTGCATTGTGTTCACTTGTACACCTGCATGCTTAGGGCAGAGCAATTCTCCAAAAACAGATTTAGAAGCACATTCACTCTTTTCAGGTTGCTTTTGGGATTTATTTTTTTTACCCTCTTGGTTTCTATGGTACTCTTATTTGTGTTCACATGATTAAAGCACACCTAAGTCCTGTTTAGTTATACATGCATTTGGTCCTGAATCTTCCCTCACGTTGTGAATGCCCTGCACAGTAGGTCTGATTCTCATTTATTCAGACAGTATGTTGCTACCTTTTATTTATATTTATTACCATTAAAATACAGTAGGGTTTCGAAGCATTAAACATAGCACATGTTGTTTCACAAACTTCTTTTACTTTCAAAATTCAAACAAGCAGTGTCCCCTACTTTTTAATGTTTTTATAATCTACCTTCCAATTTCTTGCATGTTAAAGAAAGTGTGTATTTAAGTGAAGATCAATATTGCCTTTATATTGTTAGAAGCCACAGGTGTTTGTAGTGAAACTTGAGGCTTTTCACTATTAGATTGCATATTTGAATTAAATCTAAAATGGTGCTGATTCAAAGAAATTTCTTTCTGAGGGTTGCTTATTTATAGCTCAGATGCTTCATTCATTTCATTCTAACATAATTATTTCTTAGTCTGTTAGTATAGCTGGCATTTCTATATATATTGAGTAAGTAGACTCAGCTGAATGACAGAGCCCTAAATAGTGTCCCTGTAAATCTGTCACACTCCATGGTGTTACAAGCTGAAAGAGCATCATGGGGTATCTCATGTAGGTGCGTTGCTCCCTCATTTTGTGGTTCAAGTGTTAAACTTCAGTTTGGACACTTTGGTTTGAGTTAATAGTGTTGCCATTTAAATCACAAATAATAATAATTTTTTAAAAAGCACAGCATCTGAGAATATTGAAAGGGGTCTAACTATATTTTATTTTCCCTTCTTGTAGGGCAAGAAGAATGGACCAACTCAAGACACAAGGCACCTTCTGCAAGGACGACAAAAGGAGTCTACAGAGACCAGCCATATGCGAGATACTGATTGTACTGTCTGATGTTGTGAAATATCCAATCTCCACCAGTCCTGTATACTGTTCAAAGTAATTTTTTCTATGAACAATCCCTTTTTATTAAATCAAAGCGCTTAAAAATCTGAATGGATGGACTGAACTTAAAATATTTTGTTGAAAGAACAACCTGGACAGAAAGATATGTAAAACAAGGAATTTGTTATTTCCAAACTGTATTTGAAAAATAGGTGATCAAAAAAATAACCTTTGATTAACTAGTGTTAAACTAGGTTTACTAAATATGTTAGTCCATTCTTTTAACATAAGCGTAACCTTTTATTTTAAAGGTTTTCAACAGTTTAGTTTTTAGTCTTTATTTTCAGCCATTTGCTAGTTTTTCTCTTTGCAAACATGCGTAAAAAGGGAAGCAAATTACAAATGCAAATAATGTGGTATTTTGTAACTCAAGTCTTGAAATGTTCTGTAGTGTTAAGCAAAGTTTTACCCTTGCTTGATACTAAATAAACTTTTGAAAGAAAATCAGTGTGTGTGAGATTAATTTTATGCTTTATCTTATAATAAAACTCCATAAATAGTAGTAAACAGGGAGAAATCCGTTTAACAATGATCAGCATAAAAGGCTCATATTAAACATTGCACAATTTCTTAAAAATGGTATAAACCTAAATGTACGTTTATATACTCACAGTAGATATAAATGCTGTTTAAAGTATCCAAATGGTATGGATCTGCTTGAGTGCCACATTAAATCAAAATATTTTTGTAAAAAATGGTTTAAAATAGCTAATGAATTTTCTGAAAAAGATGTGACTAGTTTTCATCTTGTTGAGCATTTTTTCACTAGTGCAACTTTGGAATTTTTATGAGAATTTTGGTACGTTAATGACCACCTCGCTCCGTGCTGGAAGCAATAAACACAAAGCTTTTAAAGACTTTCTGACTTGACTAATTGAGGTCGCTTTCGTCAGAGGCAGAGGATGTGTAACCCTTAAAACGGTCTTCATTTGCAAAGGTAAATAAATCAAATAAGATTTTAATCTCACTAATTTATCGTAGTATAACCAATAAAAACAGGGAGACTACAACTTAGAAAGTTTCATTTCAGAATGTAGGAAAGGCTTTAAGAACACCTAAATTCTCATTTTAAAACGTTTAATTTGTGTTAGTAATCTAAAATCCTTAGTTTAGCTAGTTAAATTTGGACAAACTATTCCCTATTAAACAACTGTAAAACCTCATAACCGATAGTTTGTAATATATTATTTTTCCATAAATTCTAGTAACTTAAACATTACAAATGTTATCCAAAGTTTTTTGTTGATCATTAAGTTTCTATTAATTATAGTTTGATTTACATTGTTTTCTTTAGTTTTTGTTTGAAAGTCTTTCAAATTTAGTAAAAGTATTTTGTTTTCTCTTGTCAGGAAACCTAACTCTTTGGACAGCCAAGAGAACAAAAACCTTAATCTTCTGATGCTTTGGTAGGTATCTTTACTCATCTGTGAAATTATTAGATAAATAATGGAGCTTTTGATCAGGTCCTTAATTTTTTATACACAAGGCTTTAATTACTTAATGGTTACAGGCATTGAACTAGAGCGCAATCAAAATCACTGCCTATTTTCAGTTCCTCTGGGAAAGGCCATAATTTTAAATTGTCATTAAACAGGACATTAAACTGTGCTGGTGTGCAGACACTGTCCTCTGGCTGTTTGCTTATTGTGTAACTGTATCTGAGACTGGAAATCAAAGGTATACCTAATTCTGACAGCATTTCAGCCAATTAATTATTTCATCACATAGAGAAAGGTGAAAGAAAATGAATGTACTTCTATGCTCGTAGTGTTCAAATAGCTTAAAACTCTTATCTAGTCTGAAAACAGATCTGAAATGGTTTTACGAAGCTGAATAAAGCATTTTGTAGAGTGATTTTTTGAGTCAAGCATTTCTGCATGAAAAGCAAATTTGATTTTGGCACAAATGGAGGACAAGTCCATTGAGAAACATTAACTATAGACCTAGCTTTACTGTTTCTGATGAATTCAGTACATAAAGTTTAGTGATGGACTTGGCAGTGCTAGGTTAACAGTTGGACTTAATGATCTTAGAGATCTTTTCCAGCCTAAATGATCTTAAAATTCTATGAAGTAATTTTACTGTACTTTGTACAGATTTGTTATTTGTTTTTGTACTTGGAATGGAAATTCTTCCTGCTAACCTCATGATCTCAAAGTCTGTAGTGGACTTTAGATCTTTATACTTCAAAACATTGCATACATTGTACTGCTTCCCTACAGAACAGTAAATGTAGGAGTCTGCTGTCACAGGCCAAAGGATTTTTTTGTACATACAAAATGGCCTTAGAACAATTTTGACACTACTGTAAATGTTTACAGCAAAATACTTTTAAAAAGGTTACGAGAGCTTAGAGAGGATTCCTGCCGTCTGGGGCTCAAAGGGCAAAGATTAAATAACCAAGAATAAGGCTAGCTGCTAGAACTGCTAGAGCAAATCCTAGAAAATGTATCTTTTTAAAATACATATATACATACATAGTGACCCTGGTTAAATCTTTCTTTCTATTGACAACTTCTTTTATTATGAGTTGCATAAATCATTAAGTTTTCATCTGCAAATATTAAGTTGTATATTTGCGATATACAATGAAACAGGTTGGCATAAAACTAAAATATCTAGTAGCAGGGATAGCTAGTAGATGCGTGAGTGAATCAGAAGTGAATTCAACCTTTTGGAGTGCTTATCTAACTCATAGCTTTGATGCCATCTTTCCTTGGTGCCTTCTATGTGGAGGATGGATGGATCAGCAGAGATATGTGCAATTTCTCTTGAGGGGGCGGATCAGAAGTCCCTGTCAAATCATGCAGAGGATGTTTGCAACTCCCATTGTTTCTCATGTGACTGGATGTTGCAGGTCATGATTTAATTAAAAAAAAATTCCTCACATGACTAAGCGCACACCCATCCTAGTGTAGGCTTTGAGCGCGTGCCAGATCTGCATCTGACAGAAGACAGAGTAATCCCTGGCCTTACAGTGTTCCTACTGAGTAGCTATGACCCACCTTGCCAGAAAAGTTAATAATTTGAGTCCTAGTTTATTTGCTCTTTTAATGAGATGCCAGATCTATATTTGGTAAATGTCAGAAAAAAAGTCTGCGTAGGTACTGAACATAATAGTGGTATGAATTTTAAATCCAGTAAGTCTTCCTTCTTTCAATGCTCACATTTTATTTCTTCCAAGAAAATAAATGTTTATATCACTTAAAACAGCTGATTCTAGATACTCATGGAAACTACAAATTTGCAGTGTAAAATTTGATAGTTCTGAGATAACATGCACTAGCATTGTGTTCAGCTATTGCATTTTTGTTTTTTCTTTCTTTGGAGTAATCTATGAAATTAAATTTGTTGGGTTTTGAACTGAGGGAAAAATAAATCTAAAAAGGTCCCTAAATCAGAGAAGGAGGAAGGTAGAGAGCACCAGGGGAGAGGGAGAGAGAAAGAGAGAAGGCAGTCTTTTATCGTGACAAACTTAAATCTAGCAACATTTATCCGTTCTACTAAGAATAGTATTCTTACACTAGTCAATTGCTGTGTTACTGGTCAAGTAATATGATTATAATCACATCATTAATTTACCTTTATTGAAGCTTTTATCACACTTGCATTGAATTCCAATGAAAGCAGTTTCTGCAATGGTTTCCATAAATCTGCATACGTTTGTTTTATACATTATTGCCTGATTCAACTGCTTGTAATCTGACAGTCTCCAGAGAATTAGTAGTAGCTAGTCTTGGGATGTGTACAAATAAATACTGTTTTTCTCTTTTTCAGGAACTTCTGCCATGTTAATTACGGACTGCTTAGAGCATTGTACTTGTCCGTGTGCCTAGGCAACAATGAGACAGGCTTCGGAGTATGAAAATCCTGTTCTGTATTTCTTGTATTAAAGCCTTAAAGTGTATAATGTTATATACTTTTTAAAATAATTGTATATATAAACCATTAATTGTTTAGTGACTAAACAATGTTTTATTTGGAGGTCAATAAAGAATTTCAATTTAAGTTCCTGTTACAAAGCAATAATGCAACTTCATGTTCCTTTAGTGACTTCTCTTAGCCTTACACAGCAAGTATAAGCATGTGTGAATTCTCATGACTTAGAGTTTAAATATGCTTTTCAAAATAGCTTGTCTGATATATGAACATCATGGATAAATTAAAATGAAGATTGGTGTTTTATTCTGAAGCTTTTCATATTAACTAATCATAAACAGGTCTACTTAAAACAAGACTCATGAGTAGAAATTATATTCCAGCTTCCATTTCCTTCAGAAACTTGTTGTATAACATGAAGGTGTTTCAATTCCTGTCAATTATATTATGCTGCTTATTCTCTTTCACTTGGTGTTTGCATAGAAATGTTTTCTCTGATACAAAATCACAGTTTTCTAGTAGTAGTATTGGATGAGGCTTTTACACCTTGATTAATCTTGTATCTTACAGCTATGTTTCCTCAATGCTTTCTCTGTTTTATATTTATATTAATCGTGACTGTGATAATTTGTAACAAATAAAATTCTGATAATTTAATTTCTTTCGTTTTTTTTTTTTTTTTTTTCCTAAATATTTCTTGTGGAGTGTGCGTCTCATTCCTTGGTTACGTTTTCATCAGATGTATTTTTCTTTTTGTATTTACCGAAACTCATTCATCCTCAGAAAAACAGTCTGGGCCTATCACATTTATTTTTATTTTGAAAACAAGCAATACCACTTAATAGCTTCTTCACACCAAATGCCTCCTCTTCAGCATATATTGTTTTCTAATACTGTATACTGACTACTGAAGGATGGATTGGAAATTTATGGGAATATGGGAAAAATTAAGATTTCATATTAAACTTTACATTGATGCAAGTATCATGAGTAACATACCATGTTTAATAAACTGGAAAAAAAAAAAAACAAAAAAAAAAAAACACAACAACAACCAAACAAAAAAAACACCCTATGATAGTGTAAAAAATATTTACTTTTAACCTTTGAACATTTAAGGTGCTTTTATCAGTTTCTCTCACAATTGAGAATATTTTCCCTGCCATCATCTCTCACTGTATTACAACTACATTTCTGCAATGTTTTCCACAGCAAGCTATAAGTACGTAGTAAATAAATAACATTTAATAAGTAAGAGCAAAATCCAAAAATGTTTGAGTAAGCACAAGAGACATATAATAATGGATTCCCTTCATATTGACAGGCAGGAACCTCTGGTGTGGAACAGCACCTAACATTTTAAATGCTAGCCAAGTGTAAAAATTGTCTGTAGATCCTGGGCAGGGAGGGCTGGAATTTAGATAAGCAGAATGCAATTTCACTTACTGCAATTTAGACTGGACAGTGGGATTACCAACACAATCTAATTTGAGGACTGCTATGAACTATATAATGAGTAAGGTATTGAGCTTTCACTCTGGAGTCAACAACAAAGCTTCCTAGTGTTGATATTGAAATGTTTTGCTAGCATAACTTATTTTAATATGTGGCACTGTAAAAGCTACCTAGAATTTCCAATAATGTTGATATATTTCCTAAATGCTAAGTAGACTAACATAGAAACTGATAGTCAAGCCAAAGTGGACTAACTGCAGGCTATTTGCCTATTTGTCTTGCACATAGTTCGCTTGATTTCACTAAAAACTTGTGTTTGTACTCTGAATGGTCTTCATTTCTGCTGGGTTTTATTAGTAAGTGGGGTTGTGTATTTCTTGTGATCTCCTTTAAGTGAAACTTGGGTCTTGTTGAAAGGGGGAAATTTTTTGTCACTCACTTCAAGAGACCATGTATGTGTGTTGGAAGGGAAGGCTGCATCCTTCCTGGGGTTCTATGATAACCGTTCATACCATCACCTTTTTTAAAGGTTTGGAGCAAGGACATGAGCCTTCAGCTTCAGTCTGCTTCACAGTCTTTCCAATAGAGTACTTGGACATCTGAAAGTGGGGGTCTCCCACCATTACTTAGGTACAAATGTTTATGAAATAATAGTCTAAGACTGTGAATTAGAACTGTGGTCATCCGTCTTTCTAAAGAATGTTGCAGAGCATATTTTTCAAGTTGGAACTTCTCATCTTTCTGGGTAAAATAATGGAAAATTTAAAGATGAAAATAGAAAGTTATAAAGCTAAAAATAATATGCAGATAAAGGGGATTGCATCTGTCATTGAATGATAGAATTTCCAGGTTACCAATATCCAACAACCTCAGGGCTGTCACAGCCAAGTAAATTCACAACCAAGAATCAGAGTATCTTTGGCTTCAAGTTTATGAAAAAGATTAATTGGTTGAAGGGGCTGAGAATTATTTTCACTAGCTCAGCATTTTTTTTTCCAAGACAGCTGCAATTGTTTAATGGGGAGAAAAACCCCTTTGGTAATGGAAATTATTGAAGGTAGTTAGTGTTAAAGCACATATTGCTAAGATGATAAATGTTTGTGCACTCTCAGATACTGGAATGTGTTTGCAGTGCACTGACCCTTGTCTTCAGGCAGGCTCTCTCTACAACTGCAAGCTGAGAGAACATCTCTGCTAACTTGGATTTTTAAAATGCTTAAAAACTTTAGCCAAGGGCAGAAATAAAGCTGCTGTGCTGCATAGTTCTTTTTTAGCCTCCTTATTGGAAAGTATTAAGTCTGAAATGGTGACATTACTAAAAATATCAAATTAGGGAAGAAGCTTAACGGAAATTTCCAGCTTTCAGTCAAAGATGTACTTGGGATTTATGAAATTAAAATAATTTAGATTTAATTAGGATATGGGACAAATTTTCTCAGGAATCTTTACATCCACAAATCAAAATAGCTCATGCTATTTCAAGATAGAAAGCTGCTGTGCTAGAATTCCTGACTGAACAAGGTTTCACTCTTACCACCCTGAGAGAAATCAAATGTGAATCAGTCCATAGAGTTTACTTTCTGCTTTTGCAAAACTAAACACTTATCCACAGTTCTTTATGCGTAGAATCATTTGGCGTAACATAGCTTAAATGGTATTATCTTTATATTATACTAAAATTTAAAATCAAGAGAGAAGTATTGCACCCGATGTGAAATGATGGCCCTTCTGTGGAGTCAAAAGGAAGGGTTTTTACTGATCCTAGAATGATTTTTCCCTCCTGTTCAAAACCCAGTGAACTGCTCCAAATGCTGACTCAGGCAGCAGCCTACAAACTCAGCAGTTCATTGATTTCTGAGGCAAAAGAGTAAGTGGCAACTTGTGCTAATACTGTTGATCTGCTTGTGAAAGATCCTGACCCTGCAAGCATCTCACAAAGATGGAATACTGACTTTTTTTTTTCCCATTTGATAAAGTCTTTTTTTTTTTTTTTTTTTTTTTTGGGGGGGGGGGGGGGGACTGTTTTGCTTTGTTTTTCTTTCTTTGGTGGTGGTATTTTCTTTTTTTTTTAATTATTTTTTTTTAATGCTGTTTCCTGTTTATTTCTTAGTGAGAGAAAATATGCAGACTTCACCTCCACAGAAGTCATCATTGTATTAAAAAGAAGGAAAATTCATTTGTTTTGAAATTTGTTCACATGATAATGCAACTGCCAGCTCATAACTCCATAGATATGGATTACCTTGCCTGTGATAGTAACAGACTGCTATAGAGTTACTCTGCTAAACATACATTCACGGACTTTGGGCTTACACTAGACGATTTTGCAATGTTCGTATTGCAATATGAATATTTTCTGTTCTAAAAACTCATTAGGCCAGTTGATGGCCTAAAAATTTCAGGACAGTTGATCACAGACTCAAAAGCAAATGAGAGGACCAAGTATTAACTATGTTAAATACCACTTATATGCATTTTGGAAGTCATCTGACTTTCATGATCAGAAATATACAAATGTGAAAATTAACCTTATTTTATTTAATTTATAGGTTCCATTTTGTTTACTCAAAAAAACTTTTGTTTTGAAACTTCAGTTTCTTTGAGAGTGAGAAGTGAGAGTAAGTAACCTCAGTTTCTTTGAACAGAAACTTTCATTGGACATTCAAAATATTCTAGTGATTATTTTCTCAGATGTACAGCATATTAATAAGAAAAGTACACTTTTTTCTTGATACACTTGCAGACTATGTTATTGTTCTATTAGCAATAGAAACTCTCTAAGACTGATATGCTTCAGTAGAAGTTAAGAAAGCAGAGATTATCTTCTAGTCCTCTTGAATGAGTTGTAGGATAAATGTGTAAGGAATTGTGGTGAAGTTTCTTGATATGCTTTATGGTGGCGACTGTGAGTTGCACTTACTTTTTTATTATATTTATTTGTGTTGGGTCTGTCTGAGCTGGAGTCACCTTTTCCCTGCAGCAGCCGTACAGAGTGCAGAGTACAGTGCTGTACTCTGCACTCGTAGCTGGAACAGCACTGATATCACTCCAGTGTTGTGTCTATTGCTGCGTAGTGCTGGCACAGCATCAGGACTCCTTCCAAGCCCCCAAGAGCCAGCAGGCTGGGGGTGGGCAAGTGATGGGGAAGGGACATTGCCGGGGCAGCTGACCTAAACCAACCAAAGGGATATTCCGTAACACCTGATGTCACACTCAGCAATAAAAGGGGGGGGCTCTCGTGGGGGAGGGGGCTGTTCCTCCTGAACAACCACTACGCGTTTGAGGCCCTGCTTCCCAGGACGTGGCCGAACGCCGCTCGCTGATGGGAAGTAGAGAATAATTTTTTCTCTCTCTGTGCTTCCGCGCGGACTGATTGCTTCTTTTGCCTCTGTTTTTTCCTCCCCATTCCCTTTCCCTTTAATTAAACCTTTCTTATCTCAAACCTCGAGTTCTCTGTGTTGTATTTTCTCCCCCTTCCTCTTTGAGTTACTCCACCAGCGGTTGTGGTGGAGCTCGGCTGCCCACCTGAGTAAAACCACCACACCATTACAGATTTGAAGAAATGAAAGTAGAAATTAATAGTATATTAAACAACAGGAAACTCTAGATGGGGAAAAATAGGTTGTTAAAAAAATCAATCTAAATACTGAAAGCCATTTTGTATTTCCAACTCTTGAATGGAAGAACAAAGCCCCCGTGTTGTAGAGCACAGCTTCTCTGAGCCAGTTTGGGAAGCCATGTAATCAATAGTTGCTAATCTTTAAAATGCTGTAGTTTTTTTTGGCACACAGTATTCCAGCAATGATTCCCTGGAGTTCACTCTTGATTTAGACATATTTGATGTGTGGAAGTTGGTGTGTCCTAGGTCAGAGGGGGATATCCTGTAAGAGTAAAACGTAAGGCCCAAGTATGGTGTATGATAACTTACCCTATTTTTTTTCCTAGCTGGTCTGGCATTGGAATCCCTCGCATAGTAGTAATAACTTCAGTACTTTTTGGTGGTAGCCTTCAAAGGTATAAGCAGATAATTTTTATAAATGCCGCAATCAGTATCCCTTTGAAAGGTCACTTTGTGTACTTCTGAATAATATTTATATGCATGTGTACATAATTTAATGTATTTGGTAAGTGCTCTTCAGAAGAATAATTCAAAGGATAGAAGATATCTTACTGTGAAAGACTTAAAAAGCTTGATTATGGTTTATAATTGCTTGCACAAGGATAAAATAACAAGTACTAAATGACTCTAATCTAGTAGTGAAAAAAGTAAGAACTAATGCTGGGTGTAAGCCCTGCAGTTTTAAATGAGAAATTAGGCTCAAATGAGAGTGATTAACCACAGCAGCAAACTACATAAAGGAGAACAGGATTCTGTGCTTTTTCCTACATAGGACCCTAGATTGAATGATCTAATAACTGTATCTGAACTAAGTTGTGGATGTGTGATGACGGTATAAAAATTAAAACCTTCACAAATTTTTTTTTCCCTTTCTTTTTGATTTACAAGCTGATGGAATAATCTGAGGTTTTAAATGATAAAAATACATTTTATTAACAAAAATGAATTCTCTATTTCAATATATTTAAAATATAATATTTCCACGTCTCTTACTGCTTTTGCAAATAGTAAAAGCCACAGTAAACCAGTATTTACCGTTATTAACATACCAACAAATCTGCTGTTCCTCATGCAAGACACAATTAGAAATATCATACGCTATGAATTATGCTTTTTAAAATTAAAGGGGAAAAAAGCATGTAGTTATTAATTTAACAAAAGTCTGTAAAGTTTGTTAAAGAAAAGAAATGGGGCAGGTTTTCAGTTCTGATTTATGTATCTAAAACTCAGATGACAAACACTAGACTGGTTGCTCAGGCTCCCCTTATAGTCAACCAAGAGAAACAACTTGAAATGTTAACTCATCTTATTTGAGACAGAAGTACATTGGGATCAGGTGTCTCATCCTCTGAAAGCACCTGTCTCTTTCCCCTTGGCTCTTGTGGGTGGTTAAACACATTTGGATGTTTAAACTTTAGATGTATGAAGTGAAGCATGGTGATTCTCACTTACATTTCTGTTCCAAATCCAGCTTTGTTGATACCTTGAAAACTATGGCAATCAATGCAGTCTGGAAATAAACAGAAACTTGGAGAAAATCACAAAAGACAGCTCTCATAGTAATGTGGGTGGAAGATGTGGTTTGGTACACAGTATAGAAGGGTCTTTTCCAAGTAGGAATATGTGAGAGATGTATATATAACTCTGTTGTTGCCTCCCATCCTTCCTTTATTCTGTCCTTCCCTCCAAGGTTTATGCTCTCCCTATTGTAAGCAGAAAAGGGCTGTCTTTTGATGGTTTCCACTCTGAATGTTCCTGTGACATTGCCTTCTTGGCATATGTATGTATCAGGACATTTTAATACCCAGTGTTTGTTTCTAGAGCCTTCTGTTAAACATGACTACATCTCTGAGCACCATAAATCTAAGGATTAGCTAGAATATCGGCCAAGTTGACTCATACAAGAGGAAATTTATGGTTGTGTATAAACGTTAGTTGCTGCTTAAAGGGAAGTTTTAAATGGGATTGGTTAAAGTCTAGAGACTAGAAAATGTAGTTGAATTTCTATGCATAAAACTTAGCACTAAGAAAGTAAAATATTTCCTCTTTCAGCCTAGTGCCTAAAATATTAGTGTCTAGCCCACAGTAATAACTATTAGATGCTGCATAGAAAGAAAATAAAAACCTTCATTGTACTTATCCAGATATCCAGAGCTGTATAAATAAGATTAGTTCTCCATTGGAATATGTATAGGAAATCTTTTAACTAGGAAGCAGAAAACATGCAGCGCTTCCACTAATGGAAATCTAAGACTGTATGCTTCCATGGTTCTTAACATCTGAGGAATTTGCAGACTTTCAAATTCTGATGTGTTAAGAAAGAGGTGATGCATGTAGATCATTTTGTACTATACAGAAGAGGAGCCAAAACAAACTTGAAATTTTCTATCAACACAATTTTCCAGTGATTAATCCTGTATATGCCAATAAGACTTTTTCATTTTATTGAATTTATTGAATTTTGATATTCCTCAGAACTCAACTTTTATCAGAAAAAAAAAAATGGTTTGGAAGTTTGGAACAGTTACTACTTCATTTCAAAATAAACTTATTTAAAAATCTTTTTTTTCCAAATATATATGTATATATTTAAAGTATACTCTTTTCTCAGGATATGTCTGGTGTTCCTAGGCCATTCAAAAGATGAGAAAATTATTTTGACCAAAAGAGAAAAATGGGAAAAAAAATAAGGTAGAAACAACAAAATATGATACTGACTCAGAATGCCCTAATGTTTGCACAAACTGTAGTTCTCTCTATTAACATAGTCCTAGACAACTTGTTCAACTTGCTTGAGGTGACTTTGCTTGAACAGGGAGGCTGAGCAAGATGATTTCCAGAGGTCCCATCCAACCTCTCTTTTCAAAGTGCATGACATTGGCTGCACTTCCCAAGACTACCATGCCATCTCACCACATAAGGCAACCAGGCTGGTCAAGTGTGATTTGCCCTTGGTACATTCACACTACTCTTCCCAGTCACCTTCTTGTCCTTGGCATGCTTCTGTGAACATGTACTTCTGCATGGATTTACTCCATAACCTTCCCAGAGACTAAGAACTACAGGCCAGACAGCCTGTAGCTCTCCAGATACTCATTCTTCATGACGGACATGTAGTTTGCCTTTTTCCAGGCATCAAGAAAATAACTTTTCTGCTTTATATTTTCAATTTTGTACATAGCAAGGGGAAAAAAAAAAAGGGGGGGGGGGAGGGAGAAGGAGAGAGGGGGGCAGGGGAGACAGGATCTTCCCTCAGATATTCCTATAATCTTCATTACCTACTGCACTAGACTAACCAATTACTCAAGGTCTACCCAACTCAAGGTAGTTGGGAGGAATCTAAAACTAGAGAGGTCCTTCTTCCTTTGATTTCTGTAAAAATATGTAAAAAGGCTAAAAATATACTACATGCTTTCTTGTTGTTACTTTTTCTCCTGAGGCCAGTCATTGTAACAGTCACATCTTTTCTTCTCCCTCAGCCAACAGGCATGGGACCATTATTACAGCTTTGATTAGTGCAGTTCAGATTGATTCTTGAAGGATGCTATAAGAATCTGAGGTTTTCAAAGGTATTTACAGTGTCAGGGAATGTAAATCCCTCCACTTTATAACCAGGCTTATGTGCTTCAGGTGTTTTGGACCCACATAATATGATCTCAAGTTTGAACTGTGGTTGGTTTTGTTACCTCTATAGACAGATGTGAGAGGGAGCTGTGGAAGAAAGGGAAAGACAGGACTGCCTGGTATGATTTGGCTAGCAAAAGGAATATGGGAGAACTCCTCCTATGCTAGAAGCCTAGTTTGGTTGCCTGAGCTTAGCTGACACCTCCTTACTGACCCGTATGACTGCTGTTGAAATAATTGAAGTTGTTAGTTTAATAATATAATTAATTTAATAATGAATAAACACACTAAACATGAAGTCTGTGCTCCCTCGTCTGTCTTCTCTCTTGTGCAAATGCAGACTGTAAGTGAGCTGATTATAAATAAGTTCCTGATAATCAGATTATGTTAGCAGGAAAGGGTTGACTTCCTTATGCTACTCCACCACCAGTCCCATTAGTGTCATTCACTGACGATACCCTGTTCTGCTAATTCAAGTGGAGTATTGTGTAAGTGGGAATGCTGTTAATCAGCTAGTGCTTGAGAAACAGTGCTACTTATTAATCATCCCTACAGATCTTTTGTTCTACTACAGATACATCTCAAGAGCAGGCAACATTCTCAATTATACACAAGCATTTATTTTTTCAAAGAGTTTCTTAGTACATTATATATATATATATATATATAAACCTAGCCAACTGCAATTTATTATTTACTTTCTTTCTAGCACCTGCAGCATTTCATATCCAGTGAGCAGAACACAACACTGCCTTATTTCATGTATCTGTGAATGTATTGTTCCTATTAGCCCTGTGTAATGGGCTTTAAAATTTAAAAAGCCTCAGCTATATTTTAGGACAGGCATCATGATCCATCTGTATCTTTCAAATGAACAATGGTCAGAATTTTAAGTACCTGGCCATAACGCGTTATAGGTTGATTAGGACAGGGCAAATCTGAAAAGATTTACAGCCTGGATTTAGACAGTTACTTGCCCAAAAGTACAAGTCTCCAGTCTTGAAGCAGAGTTCAGGATTTTGCCACAAGAGTCCTATTTGCAAATCAGGGCTGCTGTATTTTTCCATAAAAAAAATCTCTTGAGCACGGTAACTTTTGAAACAAGATGTGGTACTTTTTTTCTTATTTGTCCCATTGAAAGGCATGAATCAAATTCTGAGGGTCTTACCAGCTGGATTTATCGGAGTATCCATAGACAAATGAATTGGTGATTTCCTGGTCCCATGTGGTGGGTTAGCCTTCACTAATAACAAAACTCATGCCCAGCTGTTCTCCTCAATAGGACAGAGGGAGAAAATGGGATGGAAAAGCTTGTGGAAAAACTTTGGGAAAAATTAATTTAATTTATTGGCAATTAAAAAAAAGATCCACATAATAAGAACAAAGAAAAACATTTAAAAACACATTCCTGCCCCTTCAGACGTTTAGATGTAGAGCTTAGGGATATGGTTTAGTGGGGACTGCTAGCGTTAAGTCAGAGGTTGGACTCGATGATCTTGAGGTCTCTTCCAACCTAGAAATTCTGTGATTCTGTGATTCCCCAGGCCCAACACCCCCTTTTCACTCCCACCCCCTGCCCCCCCCAGCAGCACAGGGGATGGGATGGGATGGGATGGGATGGGATGGGATGGGATGGGATGGGATGGGATGGGATGGGATGGGATGGGGGCTGTGCTCAGCCCCCCCAGCCCCTCTCTGCCTCCCATTCCTCCTCACCCATGGCCCTGCCCCAGCAGGGGCCCTGCCCTGGGCTGCAGCTCTTCAGGAACACCCTGCTCCCGTGAGGGCTCCCCATGGCCGCAGCTCCCTCAGGAAATGTCCCCCTGCTGCGGCATGGGCCCTCCCCGGGATGCAGGGTGGAGATCTGCTCCAGCAGGGGCTCTGCAGGGCTGCCAGGGAGTCCCTGCTGCCTGTGGGCCTGGAGCCCCTCCTGCCCTCCTCCTGCTGGGGCCCTCTGCTGCTTCTCCCTCACCCTGGGCCTCCTCCTCGGCCTGTGCCCGCTCTGCCCTTTCAGAAATCTGTTTTCCCCGAGGTGCCACCAGTTTGGTGCTGGGCTCAGCTGGGCCCTGGCACAGGGCTGTTGGAGCCGGCTGGAACTGTCTGGGTCTGACATGGGGCAATCCCTGCCAGGACCTGGGCATGGACACACAATCTATCACCTTAAGCATATTTGCAGTAGACTCAATCTTCTGTTAAAATTACATTTTCATCACTTTGTAATCTACAGTAGACACAGTCTGGCTGTTTCCAACATGGAAACAGAACAGCCATGAACAGTGTCCCATGGCCTTCTGTGTAAACATCACCTGTTGGTCCTACAAGTGCCCTGCC
The DNA here is from genome assembly GCF_009819795.1 of Aythya fuligula. Classification (NCBI taxonomy): domain Eukaryota; kingdom Metazoa; phylum Chordata; class Aves; order Anseriformes; family Anatidae; genus Aythya; species Aythya fuligula. Next base: position 153,059,377 of record NC_045560.1, read on the forward strand.
TAAGGGGACATCTATTTCTCAGTCCTCTGCTCTACTGCTCTGAAATTACTTTTGATCATGTGTTCATCTTTACTTACCAGCATGCTGTACTCCGGGATCAGTACTGTGTACAGTATGGTACTACTATGGTAGTGTACAACACTATGCTGCAGTAGTATCGGGGGATGAAATGAGCTATTGACCTCTGGATGAGTTTTGTTTGGATCAGTCCATGCTTCCATCTCATGTACTGATGTCTGATTAAGGTAATGTAAGTATTACTTACAAAGCAAGACTAGAGATGGCTGGTGTGGATGCCAGGCCTTGACTCCATATGCACCAGAAAAGAGGAGCAAATCTGACTCCCTTATTCTTGCAGGTGCTGGATTTGGCCTTGCTATAGACCAGATCTCCAGTGGGACTCACAAGCATCTCCTTACCTGGTTCTAAATCCTTGACTTAGTGAGGGGTTGGTATACTCTTACTGTCAAGGCAGATCATACAGAGGGTGTCTGTGCAAAATCAGCATCTCTCTGATGACTCAAAACCTATGGAAGGTCATAACAGCTCACTTGCCTCCTGTTGATAGCAATTATTTGTGAACCTCAGATGAACTGCCTGGGTATTCTTCTTTGGATGCTTTTTACATTTACTAATGCTCTAAGCAGATTTAACAAAATTCCTTTATGGGCAAACCGATCATCTCCCAAGCCTCTGGCAGGGCTATTTGTTTGTCTTTTACATTTCCAGTAACTGCATTCAGTTTTCACCATGTACTTTCCCCCTTGGAGAAGTACGTAAACCATATTGCTAAGCTCTCTAATGTCCATCCAGAGTCAGGTATTTATTATCTCAGTTCAGGTCCCTGTTGACTCAGTGGGTTGTACAGCTTTTGAATCATATTTAATCATATTTGGATTGCTTTTTTTTTTTTTTTTTTTTTTTTTTTAACCTTTTTGGAAACAGCTCATTGAAGGCACTCAATTGATAGGCACCAGCAAAATCAGTCTATAACCAAATGTTGCTTCTTGGTGAAAATCTATGTGCATGTATGACACCTGTACAGCATAAGTAGCAGCAGTTATCAGAGCAAAGGGCCCTATAGGTGGTGGGCAGCCTTTAAATAAGATATCAAACTTCAAACTTTGCCACACAGGGGTATTTAAAGACCCTGTGGTACAGGAAGTTTAATTCCCATCTCTGTCCCAATAATCTGAATGGGTAATGACTGCAGAGTTTTCTACCAAGCTTCCTGATGCTGCTGTACTTTCACATGCAATTTTTCCTTTCCTGTCAAGTTCCTCTGTGGCATCTCTATGTGGTGTTGCACAGCTGCTTCTCTCTACCCCAGAGAGAGCTGCATTTCAGCTGAAGACAAAGCAACTGCTGTTCTTCAAGCATGTGAAATTCCCTGGGAGTAAAGAGCTCCTACTCTTCTGCCTTATTTGACTTTAAAATCTTTTTCAGACATCTGTAGATTTAGGAGTCATGTTTTAGATATTGGTACGGATATGGCCTTAAATTATTATGTCCCTGCCAGAGGACTAGTTCTTTTCATCTCCTCACACCCCCAAAAAATAATGCAGTGATCTTTTCTGGAAGAGGCAGACTTTTTAGATTTACTAATCAGATTGAATGTTTGCAATTAAATTTCAGTGTTCTGGAGGTCATTTGTATTTGATATTGATAAAAAAACAACACCTTAATATTTTACCAGATGTGTTCCCTTTGCCTGTTCTTGTAATGAGTTATATTTAGTATGAGTTCGTGCTTATTCCTACTGTAATTTTTAAGCTGACTTCCACAGTTTATACAAGAAGGTATGACCTAAGTGTTTTGGTAGAATTAGGTAGTAAGCAAACAATCCCTATGTATATGCAATTCATCTAAGAAGAGCTCTTTACACACAGAATCTCTGTGCATATGAGATTCTCTTTCCTGCTCTGTCATCTCCATAGCTCACTTTATCTTGGCAGCCTTACTTATTTAGTATGAGATCTGCTGCAAGCAGGGATCAGAAGCATCTCCACAGTGTGGAACAGATACCTGATGTGAGAAGGGTTATGTCTCACAGACAGGGCAAGGGATAGTCATCACTGTCTTGGATAAGGTGAAATACCCCTCTAAATGGTGGACAACAAATAATGAATGCAAATGAAACAAAGACAAATTTAAAATGGGTCAGTTAAAAGTCATTACATTTTATATTAGGTCCTCTGATTCAGAATTGAACAAGCAACTGAACATTGTGGAAGAAGGCATGAGTTTCTTGTGTGAAGGTTTCTAATGGTTTCTTTTGTTTCTGTTTTGCAGTGGTTAATTCCACAAACTTGAGCTTCACCTGGTAATAAGCTACTAAAATTCTATGAGATAGATGGTGCCTGGTTTGGACACTCAGCTACACTGGAGGGTGATAGTATTATAGCTAGGAATACTTAACATCTCCCAGTGACAGACAAAGCAAATTGCTATTAACCCTCAGCTCACTTGCATGCTTTCTGCTTCCTACCTGCCATATTAAAGTCTCTGTCTACAGGGCTTGCCACTTAATGTGTATTTTTACAGTGTATTCACCTATGTGTAGAGAGGCATGTCCTGAGTTTATTTTCTTTGTTCTGAAAATTTTAACTGATCATTCTAACTCTCATTTGAACTACTGCTAATTGCAGTTTGCTCATTATTATTTGTAAAAGCAAACACTGAAGGCAAGGGTTACACCAAGCAGAGTGGTTCTGTGGACACAAACCAGTGGAGCACAGTACAAGATGTACTTCTGATACTTTTTTTTTCTTCTTCTTTTTTTTTTTTTAAGTACACAGTTGAAAGAAAAAAAAATTCTTCTGACCTCTGTAGGTGATAATCTGACATGCAAAGTTCAACTGCAAGAAATAACTAACCATTAGCTAAACTAGTGTGTCATAAATACATTGAAGGCAGCACAAGAAATTCCATTCCTCCTAGCAGCACCCATAGCCATTGAACAGAGGAAACTCAGCTGCCCTTTCTCTGACAAAAAATACAAATCTAATAATTCTTTTCAAAGCTGGATAGAGGGATCTCAAACCTTTCTTAAAAGGCCACAGAAGCCCTTCCTTTTCTTGTGTAGGCATTGTATCAGCTCTTAGCAATACTACTTCTAGGAAACCATCACTGATTTCAAGGTTGGATTTTACCATCTCCAGCTTATAGCTTTTGCTGTGCTCTCCTTAACAAGGTCAAAAAAGTTAAGGTGTTTGCATGCAAGTCTACAGAATGAATTAGCCCAGATCTGTTACCAAGTGTTTTCATTTTGTACTAGAAAATTGCAGGTGATGAGAATGTGACATTGTTTGAGTAGTAGATGCAAATCTAGAAGGTTGTACACTGATATATACTTTCTGAAATTGCATAGCATGCCATTCTACAAGTGCCAGAACTGACACAGAAAAAAAATAAAAAAAAAAAAAAGAAAAAAAAAAAGTTTATTAAAATGGTGTAAGGCTAGCAGAGTCTGTCCCTAACAAGCCAAAATGCTACAGGGAGAATAGCTAATAGGAAAATAAACTGTAGTGATAATACATGTAAATATTTCAAGGGACAAGAAAAATATCAAAAAACAAAGGGTGATTCAGATAAAAAGGTTTCATGATATTTAAAAGTCCCTGAATCGTTCATTAGCTTGCATGTTCACAGAGCTGTCTGTACATAGGAATGGATATACTGTGCTCCATCACAGAGAACAGCACAGGGGAAGAGGGAGCAGCTTCACTATTCTAGTGGGACTGAGAGCTGTGCTTAGCAAAGCCAGTTCTTTTGGTCTTTTTACTAAAATGACAGTAATTTGACAGTAATAAACATTAGGCTGTCACTGTAATGTAGCAGTTTGCAAATAATGTTGACATTATCTTATGCTTCATGTCAGAATGTGGGTCCCCTTTATCGTCTGATTAATGGGGAAATTGGATAAAATTCTTTAAATCTGACAAAAAGGAGCTTGGATTGCACTGGGAATAAGCTGTCTTTTGTTTTCCTCTCTTCATTTTAAACTCTGGTAGTGCTTTTTCATTTCCTCATTTGAGCATTTGTGCAAAGCTGTGACAAGTTGAACATAAATGGTAACGTTGTCTAAACTACTGGAAGTGTCATTTAAAGAAGTCCTAGTTTGAAAGCTGAACCATTTTTTTTTCTTTCTCTCTCTTTTTTTTTTTTTTTTCTTTCTAGAAATATACACTTCTGATATATAGAAGTTGTTCTGTTGTTGGTTTTTGTTTTGATAAAAATGCCTTCCTCATTAATTTCTGTCCTTCTTTCACAGACTGTCTATTCCTACATGCTAATGATCTAATAGAGATGATGATTAGCCTTCCAGAATTCATTTTAGGGCTGAGGGCGTTACCAACACAGAAATTTGCCAATGCCATGCCAGGAATTTCTTCTGTCACTGCAGTCCATCTTTATAAGTCAGGCAGTCTTCCATACCAGAGCCCTGGCAAACACATTCTTCTGGTCATGTACTTTTTCTTACAGGATTTCCTTGAAATGTAGCTGACTGTTACTAAATGGCACTGGGAACATTTTGGCTTTGCATGCATTCAGTAACCATGTGTGATCCCAAATCATTTTGTGCCATTGAAGATGACAATCAGAAGCAGGTTATATGTATGTAAATGCTAAATGAGTTTATCAACTGGCTTCTTTACAGAAGGGAAGGTATTACCATCTAGGCAGAGGTCTCTTTCTCCAGAAACAATAGTTTGTGTTTCAGTTTGTGCCCATTGCCTCTTATCAGGTCACTGGGCACTACTAAAAAGAGTCTGTCCCCATCCTCTTGACACCTTCCCACAAGATACTTGTATACATTGATAAAATCCCTTCTTAATCTTCTCTTCTCTAGACTAAACAACACCAGCTCTCTCATCCTTTCCTTATAAAAGAGATGTTGCAGTCCGCTAATCATCTTCGTAACCTTCCTCTGGACTCAATCCAGTAGTTCTACATCCCTCTTGTACTGGGGAGCCCAGAACTGGACACAGCTCTCCATGTGTGGTCTCACCAGGGCTGAGCACAAGGGGGAGGATCACCTCCCTTGACTTGCTGACAGCATTCTTCCTAATGCACCCCTCTAAGTACTCCCAAGAGGCACTTGACACCCTCTACAGGAAAACCAGCAGCCAATATTAAAAATCAATTAGCATTCCCACAGTACAGCCTTTGCCATACAATGCATAATGACCTTTACAGGCCAGAGAAGAGTCAGTTTAATGTACTATATAATGCCAGATGGTAATGTCTTTCCTCACTTAGGTGGCTTGTGATTAAACTCAATTTTCTCAGCCACCAATTGACCTTTATCTATCTCCCGCAATTTAGTGAATGGAAGTTGGTTAAAGCTAACAGGGTATATAGATCATGTTCTGACAACTTCTCCTTATAACAAGATACAAGTGGGCAGTGAGGCACATCTGAGACGCAGTCATTTTAAGCACATTTTTTATTTGTTCAGGTAAAGGAGAACTGGTTGAGGTGCAATCAAGTTACTTTTGTGTCCATCGTGTCCTACATGTACATTTTCCATCCAGTGAGAAAGTGGTTATAACTAGTCCTCTTTTCACTGCTGAGCTATGTTTGAGGAGGTCAGTAGATAAATATTTTCCATGTAATAAGAGAAGGATCAGACATATGTCATATCCCAAAAGCTGTTCCTTTAAACATGGAAAGAATTTGTGGTCTACCTTTGGAGTTCAGTCTGTTTTCAAAGGACATCTAGTACTTGATAATGGGTGCAAGAAATGGCCTTTGCACAAGTTGTTTACCTCCTAGCTGATGCAGTGGTTTCTCATGATTCAGTCATTTGATGGCCTTAGGCTAGCAATAGTCAATAGTGTCATGGAACAGTTTCTTCCTCCTTCCATGTTCCAGTGCATGTGCTATGCCAAATAATTGTGACAAAAAGACAGATTACTTTATTTATCTGGGAAATCCATGCTGGGGATAGGACTAGTTGATATTAGTTCTAAAACACATACGGTTATATTTATGTGTCTGTATAAAGAAAGTAGTTCAACCTGAAGTGGGATTTATTATTTACAGTTGCCATTTTACTCAAAATGTTTGGCTTTTACAAGGTCCCAGCATGTCTGTGGCGCACTTGCCTTTCTTGGTGAGATTTCTTAATAACATTCTTTTTTCTTGTAAACATTCCTCACAACTGTGTCCTGGACACAGTCTCAAGATACCAGATCTTGAAATTTGCTTTAACTGGAAGCTGATCTGAACTCTCGCTATGGAATAGGATATGGTTAACTCTCTAGTCCAGTAATCCATCAAATCCAATACATCATTCAAAGAGTGTTATTAAAGGAAGCATCACATCTTTGTAACTGAATGTTTTTCTTTTTCCATTCTTTAACGTATTTCCTTTCTATTGAAATAGCAAGGAGGGAAGGAAGGGTAGCACAGTTTTGTCATACCCTATTCTTATGGGCTCATTTTCCTTCCCTTGCTCATTTTCATGCCTCTGACATTGTCATAAGTGATGTCTGAAATTGTTTCCCTATTGCAATTGCCTTTCAGAGCTTTCCTTTAGTGAAGTTTTCCTTAGGATGGTTTTATTTTCTCTCCAGACCACAAAGATGCCAACATATGGCAATGAAACACCATCACTGAATTACTGTCTCTTTTCATGGTAATTAGTTTAGACTTTTGGACTACATCTATCCTAGCTAATTGAATGGTGCCAGGGAATGTTCCCAGGGATGGGAACTTGATCGCCAGTCCTGTTAAATGGTTCCTGTTATAGTTTCAGCTGCAGCCAGCTGGCACTCTCCCAGACACATCCTGGACACAGCTCGGGAATCAGCACAGACCGGGGACCATTCCCAGTTAGCAGTTTGGATGTACCCACCCTGTTTTTCAGGCTAGGAGAGTTTAATAGTACAAATACAGGCCACTGTGTGCCAAAGAATGATCCCAGGCATGTATACATTTCTAGCATAACTGCCTAACCATATTGTAACCCAAAAGCAAAGTCTCCCTTTCCCTCTTTCACCAGAAAGAATCCTGTTTACTGCTAGTTTACTGCTAGTTCTTAAAGAAGCTTACATGTGTTTTTTAAACATAGATAACACATAGCATGAAAATCACTGGAACAAAAAATTTCTGTGCCACCTGAATTGGTGGATCGGTGCTGTTCATAAATATATATTACCTTCCAGATATTGATTATGCAAATATATGCACATATTTTGTGTGTGTGTATATATATATATACATGTATATATAAATTTCACAGATGAATCAGGGCTGTGTAGTGAAGGGGCTCCTATGCCTAGAGAAATGGCTTCTTGAAGCAATTAGAAATTTATGATGAATAAAAGAACAGAAGAGGGGAAAGGAAGGGAGGATTTATTGCTTACCATGGCTGAGTATCAAACTGCAGAACTGGACACTATCTTTGCACCCACTGTGGAGTTCCAAGAGATGGTCCACCAAAGACTTAGAGTCACTAGATTAGCCTAACTTCCATGGCAACTTTTAATAAGTTATCATGACATCTCAAAGGAGTACCCATTGTCTGTGTCTGCACATCGTAGGCAAATTCAATCTGGACTACAAAGAGGTGACTCATTCTCTTCTTTAATAAAAACGGGTGGAGGAGAAAGAGAAAGAAATTATGTTACTGTGAAGTGCTCATATATGGCTCTATCTAGTATGATTCTATGCGTATTCAAGTAGATTGTATCCTGTGGAATTTTCTGTCTAGTCAGAGGGCAGATGTTTTCATGAAGAGACCTTTCCTTCTCTTGGAAGACCTAGTGAGGCAGTTGTCTTCCCATGTTTACAGTTCCACATGGCTTTTCTAGGTGACTACATATTCACCCTTTGATAGTTATTATTCATAGTGAAAGCCTGCTGGGAGTATGCAGATAGTACTGCATCAACCATGCTTTTGTACAGATAGCAGTGAATGCAGAAGTTGCCTTAAATAATCTTATTCTGATTGCACACTATCCTTGTTTTAGTGCACTGACAGGAAATTTGCAATAATTCATATAATTTCAATTCAAATTTTGGAAGATTCTGAAAATATTTCAATTTTCATAGAATGCGTGGATCTGAAGTTCTGTTACATCAAATGAGGACCAACTCTTATATCATTAAAAATTGAATACAATTTTGTTTTTTAATTTCAGCCAGCTAATAGTATTGACATGTTTTTAAAATACCCCTGTGCTCCAGAAATGTACAATTAAGTATCCTCGGAATGTAATATCAAGGGTAGCAAGTAATATTGATTAATTTCATGATAAAGGTTCCAGTATTCACTTTAAGAGAGAGTCACTCAATGCTAGTTATCAAAATATATGCAGAGGACAGGTGAAGGTTATGGAATTGTCTAGTGAACACAGCTAATAAAGTAAAGTCAGCTTTTCTGCGTTCTGTGCATGACATTACTTTTAATGTAGAGATGTGCATATTAGGGGCCCTATTGAGCTTTAGTAGCTATATTTCAAGACAGAATTAACACAGGTAGTAAGACAAACACAAAAAACAATAGGTCATTAATATAGGTAACAAAAATGAACTGTGAAGCTTGGCATCTGTTTGAAAGTCACTAGTAGAACAGAGTTTTATTCTGTCCATTTAGTCCAGAGGGGAGAAGAAAAAGCATTGGCTTTCTTGTATGTCTGAGACTGGTATCATAACTGGTATTACTACAAGCCCACATAGTTTCTCGTTAATGCTTCCAAAATTTTTTTCAGTGTCCATAACATCTAACATATATATATTTGTTTTCACTGTAACTCCCACTACAAGCAGTTTACTAAATGGAAAGCAAACTGAGGGATTTTCTTTGACACAGATAGGTTGTTTGTAAAACCATAGGCCAATGGTTTAATCTTTCTCTGCTTCTGTTGTTTCTTTTATCACCTTTCCTTTGCATTGCAAACAGTTTGCTAGAATGGCTACTTATCTTTTCTTGTTCCGAACAGCTGGTCTTCCCATTACATCTGCAAGCTCTAAAGCCCTATTGCAAAGCAGTTGAATAACTTCTAGGTCTAGTAAGAAAATTCAAGATGACCTTACTTTTTGATAAAAACAAACTAACAAAAAACTCCTTTAATAAACATATAAAGAAAAGCATCAAAAACACTCCCTCAAAATCACCCCCCAACCTTAGCATAAGTAATTAATTTTGAAAGCTTCATAGAGCTTTCAAAACACTTTCAAAACACTTTCAAAGCTTCATAAAGCTTAAACTACAGAGAAAAATCAGACCATCTGGAGACAAAAACATTTTTGTACATGATAACCTTAGTCTCAACAATATCAATTTCACTGAATTTACATTGCTATTTGCAGTTATTTGAGGAGATCAGGACAGCAAAGGAGGTGGACTGTATCAACCAGGTGGTGAATGTGGTGATCACTCAAGTCTCCTCCTACCAGCTGAAATGAGAATCTGCTTCTTTCCTCACATGGATGTGGTCAGCCAGCCACCTGCAACTGTGGGCTGTTACACCAGCTCGAGCACACCAACTTGCAGTGCTCACAAACAGTTAGAAGTCCTTTCTTTATTGCTAAAGAGAAAACGGAAGGAAACATGGACTGTAAAGTGGAAATTAGCACACTGATCTCCGTCACTGTGGTGACCATCTGTCTCTGGCAGGCTCGCAGATTCATTTAGCTGGTGGAGACACACGATGCACTGAATTACAGGAGTGGAGAAGACAGAAACTTGAACCCACCTGAGCCCTGTAAAATTACTTTTCTCCATGATGTGGCAGCTTTGTCATCTTTTACAGTGACTTACGGGTGATAACAAACACCCTCTATGCAGAGGCTAGTCTAAGTCTCCTATTGATTTTTCCCAGTCCTGTGTGCTTGTTTAATAAGAAAAATGTTGCTTGAAACTGAGTCTGATAATCTTAAAGATGTTATTTACTTTTTGAAAGGTGAGCTGGATTATGATTAATATGGTGAATAGCTAAAACCTAATAGAGTCAATGCTTCTTTATATCTCACAGCGGTCCTCACTCTGCACAGCTCTTGTGCAGAGAAGAAAGTAACAGTCAGGCCGGAATTAAACACTCTAAACTCTTGTGTTTGCACAAAGGATTTTCATTTATTTATTTATATCTGTGCTTAGGCCTCCACTCAATCACAGGAGCTAATGCCCTGCTACTGCACAGAATGGGGCTATCTGCTGGTACAACCTACTTCCCCCTTCCCCTGCCTCTTTACAGGGTTGGGCTCAGTGCTGGTCTCTTTAGGTACCCCTCCCTTTTCACGATCATCTGAGTAACACTACATAAATTTTCCTCAGAATGAATAAGAGACATTTTTTACAGGGCTGTGCACTGATTCAGTCCTTCTCTCCTGAGCTGCTTCTTGGTTTTCATATCTCTCACATATCTGTGTACCTACCCGTGTCTTCTCCACACATCCCTTTCCTTCTTCCTTCTCCCACGGGTGTGCCCAAGAGTCTCAGCAGTTCCCTTAGGAGTCATTTTAGGATGAGACTAGCCAGCTGCCAAATGTCTCTTGCCTCCTTCTACTGTAAATGGGGGACCATTTATCAGCATGATGTGCAGAAGACACAGCATCTCCTCAGCAGGTGAGGAAAGATGTATCCCCACCTGCAAGCTCTACTGTTCCTTGCTGGCTCTCAGAAAGGGGCTCCAAGGCCCCATCAGCCACGAACATGCTGTAGGTCTGCATTTAGTCTTTCCCATGGAAGACATAGGAACAGGAGTTCTTGGTAATGATTAACAACAGCTCAATATAAAAGCATTGTAGGAAGGAAGCAGAGCTTTACTGGAACTGCAGTTGCTCCCGGTGCTGCTGACTCTCAAAGACAGAGTGCCATTCATTACACACTTCCTGAGCTCATCTTCCTTTCTCTGGAGATCACAACATACATTTGTCATGTTGTGCAGAAACCTACAAACACCAGTGTTTGCTTTGATTTTCCTCTTGGCATCCCAGCTGGGCAGTGATATGTTGTCTTGTCATGCTGAACTACCGCTTAGTTTTGATACTTTTTACACAGCGGCATAGTATTTCCCATCTTATCTTGAAATTGGATCTGGGCCTAAATGGATGGCAAATTTACTGGTAAAACTTATTTGTTAAAATGCAATAATACATAAAAGTATTTTAAAAAAAATGAAGCCCTTATTTGTTAGTTTGCTAAAGGAAATTTATCTAAAGCTTTTTTTTCTTTTTTTCTTTTTTTTTCTTTTTACATAAAAGTTTAAGCTGGTGGTAGTTGTTACATCATTGTTAAAATGCACAAAGTTAACAAAATGACTTTAATAAGATATTTACTTAGTATAGTAAAATTTCTGCCATGGTTCAAATAAGAACAGAAAGAAATTCAGTCAACCCCCCCAAAAAAAACCCAAATTTTTTTTTTTTGTTTTTTGCTTTTTTTTTTTTTTTTTTTTTTTACTTTTGCTGGGAGGAAGTTGTGAGATGTTTTGTGTATTCTCACTAGAGATGTTTGGCTTCTCAGCCAGCAGGAAGAGGAAGAGAGCACATAATTAAGTTATGTGAAGCATAAAAAAAACTCACAACAACTCACAATCACTAGTCATTACTCAATAAGAATTACAATCAAAAACATAGATTGCAGGGGGGGGGTTGTTTTTTTTTTTTCCTTCTGTTTTCTCTCTTTTTTGCTCTAGTAAGAATTCAAATAGACATCAAAAAAGGCACCAATGATATTTTAAGTAATATGATTCTATTGTTTTATTAAGTACTGATGTGAGCAGCAAAACATGCATGGTGGGGTGTCCACTGCTGTGGAGTTTCATGTCAAGATAATTGTTCTCATTAAACACTATTTCTATGGGTGGAAAATTTGTTACAATCCCTTCCCATGCAGAGACTCCAATGCTTAAATTATAGCTGAGGTCAGGGTTCACCTTTCCTTAAAGAGGACAATTTTCTGGGCCTTCCTTTACATGTTTCACAAAGAATGACAAAATATAGTAGTTTAAATGTAGGTGTTTACTTATAGTTGTGCTAGATTTCTCATTCTCATCACTGGAGACAAGGACTCTGTTCCATTGCTTAACATCTCAAATGCATAGGCCTTTTCAGATGTACTAGGCTTGTCCTGACATGAATGAGGCTGGCTGAGATGATTCAAGCCTTACTGCAGATTGGTCTCCTCAGTTAGCCACTACAGGCCGGGTAGGAAACCTTGGGGAATAAGGCCATAGTAGGTACTTCTGTGTAGGCAACCAAATCTAGACCAAAGTCAAGGCAGAGAGATATAGCGCATTGCTGAACTGACCAATGATCAAAGGATCTGTTGAGTTGACTTCACAAAGACAGCTAGTGCTTGTTTTGATGCCCTCTGGTATCTCACACATACATGCAACATCCATGACAGCATTGGCTAGAGCTCTACACCTATCTAAAGCAATAGCTGGAGACTGGGCAGTTGTCAAGTGGTTAAGTGTGTGTACATTCTTGCAGCTCCTGCTCCCTTCATCTTTCCCATTTTTTCCCCAATTACTGAGGCTGAAGAATCTCATCCAATTCCCTTCTACTAACTCTCTTCTTACCTCACTGACTCTCCCATCTCTCAAGCTTTTCACCCTTGACTCATGTGCTCCTTTACCTCACATATTTTCAAAGAAAAAAAAAAAAATACCAAGCAAACAAACCTGATAAAAACCTAACTGACTGTTCAACGTCTGCCCCGTGTCCCTTTCCTGATCCTGTTAAAGGCACTGTCTACAATCACTTTCTGAAATGGTTTGCTACAGATAACCCCACTGTTCTGCTGTGCTTGCAGGTCCTTAGCTATCTTCAAATTTATATTGTCGTCTTGCCTATGCTCTCTGATGGACATTCCTAAGCAAAGTGCTTTCACAGCCATTCCTACTTTTCTGCCCATGTTTTGGTCAGCTCTTGTTCTGATTCATCACTTCTCTGTGACCCCATCATACAGGAGCTTGTCTTCTTCGTATCTGTGTAAGTCTCTGCTGTCAGGATTGCTCTCCCAGGTTGCCACTTTGACCGTATCACCCCTCTCAAGCAAGCTTTTTGCACTTTTCCTCAGTATTTCCCTTTTCTTTTACAACAAAAACAAACAAACATTGAAACAAATGAAACCACTTATTTGTTTTAATTGAGCTAACTGAAATTAGATGAACTACCCACCTAGCCTCTTTCATTCAGCATCACAATATCAAATCTTGTCTCTGCTCCACCCATGATACCAGCTTCTACTTATTGCCCTCACCCTTACTGTCGTGTGTTTCCATAACAAATGGATACGTAACCTTAACTCACCCAAATACCCTTAAATTTGATCCATGAAAGCTACATAGGGCTTAACCAGGTTGTGCAGCCAGAAATTCTGCCTATGTTTTCATGTGTTCCCCACCTCTACTCAGATGTTTGGTCTTAGTTGTAGTGTGAGCGATTTTGGGGTAGAGGACATCTTTTTATTCTCTTTCTGTGCAGTATGTAGCATAACAGGATACCGATTTATCACAGTGGTGAGGGTTCCCAAGGGCTAATAATGATAACAATGAAGAAATGATATCTGAGAAAAGTAGGTACTGCAGAATGACAACTAGAAGAATGCTTCAAACTTTATTCATATTTTTTACCTGGGATTGATGATTTATTATTATGCTTCAAGGTCAAAAAGAACCACTTTCATGATCTTGTACCTTGAGGTGCAAAACTTCAGATGTACAGTATAACTGTATAACTTCTTTAAAATAATCCTACTTTGAAAATTTTCACTTGGTGAAATATGCTGATGTTTCACCACCTCTCACATTAAAATTTGGCTTCTTTTTTCAGCTTTCATTTTCTGCTGTACCATTTTCTGCCAGATGAGAAAGACCATCCCTGGTGCATATTCCACCTCCTGGCACTCAGCTCTTGAGTTTCTGTTCCTAATTCTTCTATCATTTGCAACATTTGAATTGTAAATCTTGACTAAAGAGCAGATTTAAAACTTTGGAAGATGTGGGCCTTGGTTCATCCCAGAGACAGGAAAGTAGCTGCCTTAGCCTGCCTGGTGCAATTCTACACTTTCTCCTTCTACCAGGGTAGATGGGATAGATGACAGATGATGAACGACTGGTTTTCTGGTGATAAGTTTAAAACTGTATTTGCGTTGTGAGAAATCATCCATGAGTCTTCCATTTGTTTCCTGGAGCCAGATATAGGAACATTAGTTCAAGCAACTAAATGATCCAGAAACTAGCAACATGACAGCAGTTAGGTTTACAACCATTAGGGTTAGGGAAACTGTTCCTGGAGGGTCCTGAGCCTTATTGGAGCACCAGATAAACTGGAGGACCCTGTAGCCATTAACATATTTTGATTCATGTCTTGACTCGATTTACATATAGAGTATAAATAAAAACTGTGGCATCCAATTGATCCCAGTTCAGTGCCTCTGTCTTCCTTAAATTTATGTTAATGAACTCACGTTTAGAAATCATAACTTAGCCTCACTCTTCCCCTTCTCCTTCCCCTTCCCCTTCCATTTCATAGACTATTGTACCTATTAAACATAAAGACAAATTAAGTTAATATTTACATCTGGGAATATTTAGGAGAATTTGGTTTCAAATATGCACCAAAGCACCTACATTGCCTATGTGGTTGGAAAGCAGTCTGACTTCTCAGAGTGTGAGGTTTTCCTCAAGTGTCCTCAGTCTAATTTAGCACGAGTTTGCACTATTTCAAGGTGTTTTGTTGCATAGTTTTAATTTCAGAATGCTTAACTTAGAACTGGATAGATTACACAAACCCAGAGTCACCCAAAGGTCTGTTCCAGATGACTAAGATAGCCCCACATGCCTGTTTCTTACTTGTCTTGCTCTTTGTCAAGCTTGCAGATGCTTTCCAGATAATATGGGATTTCCCCAAATGCGGGAAATACCTCCAAATCAGAATTCATAACCTTTGTTCTTTTTGATATCAGATCCACTCAGCCAGTGCCTGCTCTCCTTTTCCCACCCCTCACCTGTTTGAATGGCTCATCTATCACAGCCTTTCTGGCATCTAACTTCCAAGATGTCTGGACAGGGACTACATTGTTGTGATTTAGCTTTTTAGCATCTAGTATTAAGGGGCTCTGGTCCCCAGTGAGAGGCTTTCAGCATTCCTGCTTTCCCAGTAATTCTGTCTCATATAACAGGCAGCTCTGGAAATACCTGAAAATACATCAAGCACATAGCAGAATGAGAATCCCAAGAGAATCCGAGTTAAGGCCAAATCTTTGTTTTTACTGTATACTTTCTTGTTGAACAGTTCAAGTTGAGGACACGATGTCAGCCTAAATTTACCATCTTTGGTTACCTCATGTCACAGTCTTCATGTTATTTTTATGCAGTTTACTACTCAGACATGCAACAAATAAAGGTCATTTCCTTCTACTTAGAAGAAGTTTTATTTCTTTATTTTTTAAGAGTGACCTTACTGCTAGCAAAGATGCAGACAGACAAGCAGCCCAGGAGCCTGGAATAGCTTACTCCAGAGTTTATTGCATGTGGTATGTATGCTACAGATAGTGCAGAAGCTAATGCAAATGTAACAAGGCAGGTGCTCCTAGTGGCTTTTTCAAAGAGATATACCTGAGCTGAGGGGTGAGAACACATTCACTTCCCTCTAAATACCTGCTTGGCCATCATTATCAGAGAGCATGGCTGGGAAATAACTGGTAGGGAAGGCTGAGGAAGGGAGTACTGAATGGGTGTTGCAAGTGCAGATAGGAAAAGTAACAGGATGGAAGTGGTCACTGTAGATATATGAGAATGTATATCTAGCTCCTTTTCTAGATTGTGGCAGGCTTGAACACAGGTATAAAGCTTTGACTGAAGAGAAAGATAGTGTGTGCTAATATGTGGGTGGAGAATGCAAAGGGTTGACTCTTCTTATGCATGTAAATGGTCCAGAACAGAGCTGAGAATGGATCCTCCATCTACGGTGGTACAAGCAATTTCTGAGAAGCCCTTGTTTATGTGCAATATCCTTCCAGGTCATACCACAAGCTTAATGGAGAGATATCCACAGCTCTATCACCAGATGGGGTCCACTGATGAGTGTTATCCCTCAGGGGTCTGTCCAGGGACTGGTGCTGTTTTATGTCTTTATCAAGGACATAGACAGTGGGATTGAGTGCACCCGCAGCAAGTTTACAGATGACACCAAGCTGAGTGGTGAGGTTGATACCAAAGAAGGAAGAGATGTCATTCAAAGGGACCTGGACAGGATGGAGAAGTGGGCCCATATGAACCGAATTAGGTTCAACAAGTTCAAATGCAAAGTACCACACTTGGGTCAGGGCAATCCCAGTTATGAGTACAGACTGGGAGAAGAACTCACTGAGAGCCCTGCAGAGAAGAACTTGGGGGTTCTGGTGTACAAAAGCTCAACATGAGCCAGCAGTGTGCACTTGCAGCCCGTAAGGACTACTATGTCCTGGGCTACATCAACAGAGAAGTAGCCATCAGGTGGAGGGAGGTGATTGTCTCCCTCTTCTCTGCCCTTGTGAGGCCCATCTTGGAGTGCTGTGCCCAGGTCTGGGGCCTGCAGCACAAGAAAGACGTGGACCTGTTAGAGTAGGTCGAGAGGAAGGCCATGAAGTTGATCAGAGGGCTGGAGCAAGAAAGGCTGAAGGAGCTGAGGATATGTTCAGCCCCAGAAAAGAGGAAAAACATGGATCAGGGGAGACCACATTGCAGCCTTTCCATGCTTAAAGGCGGGCTTATAAAAAAGATGGAGAGTGACTTTTTGCTTGGGCAGATAATAATAGGACAAAAAGAATGGTTTTAAAGTAAAAGAGCGGAGATTTAGATCAGATGTTAGGAGGAAATTCTTCACTCAGAGGGTGGTGAGACACTGGAACAGGTTAACCTTTTGTGGATGCCCCATCCCTGCAGGTGTTCAAGACCAGGTTGGATGGGGCCCTTGTAAGGGAATTGGAATTAGATGACCTTTAAAGTCCCTTCTAACTCAAGCCAGTATATGATTCTGTGATGCTGTTACACAATGACTTAGGAGTCTTCTGTTAATCCATTTCAATGCCATGAAGGTGGAATTACACTTATTTCAGAAAGGTAAACAGGCAGAAGGATAGCTGTCTCTGGGAAATTTTAAGGCAGTCTGGCATGAAAGCTGCACCTTGCTCCTGCAGGAGATGCTTCTGCAGAAGGTCCAAGTGGCTTGAAGTAAGAGAGTGCCAGAAAATCCGAAATATTTAGCACTATAAACTTTTAAAATTAAAAATGGCAAAAAAGATTCATTAATAGAAAGTACAAGAAAATACACAAAATAATCAGCTATTTTTAAGTACCCTTAGGGGTAAGTGAAATGCTGCGAGCTTCACATAATGAGATTGTACATTGTCAAAAACATAAGGGAATGAAATAAATATGTAATGCCAGAATTGTAAACAAATGAAAAAGGTATTGAGCTGTCCAAGAATGACCTCTTTCATTTTTCTTTTTCTTTTTCTTTTTCTTTTTCTTTTTCTTTTTCTTTTTCTTTTTCCTTTTTCTTCTTCTTCTTCTTCTTCTTCTTCTTCTTCTTCTTCTTCTTCTTCTTCTTCTTCTTCTTCTTCTTCTTCTTCTTCTTCTTCTTCTTCTTCTTCTTCTTCTTCTTCTTCTTCTTCTTCTTCTTCTTCTTCTTCTTCTTCTTCTTCTTCTTCTTCTTCTTCTTTTTCTAAAAATCTGTAAACCAAAGGGTTAGTCAGAGAAAGACCTGCACCAAGACTTTGCCTGTCCCACACATCACCATCTGTATGCTTGGTGACAAATGTGCTAACTGCAGAACAAACATCACTTGCTATTTGGCGCCTGCAATATTGGCAGTGAAATTTACCTCTTTATCTTTACGGATTAGCTGGAACTGTCAAAGTTCTAGAAAAGGATGACTTTTCACAAAATTAATGAAGTAGTTAAGTTTGCTATGTTAGTACTTTTATCAGTAGAAAATAGTTGTAATAATAGTACTTGCACAATGAGGTTGTTATGGTATAAAATACAAGATATGGGTTCTTTAAAAAAGGGCCATATACACCCTTAAAATAAATAAATAAATAAATAAATAAATAAAAGAAAAACATGAAAAAGAAACAAGAAAAATAAAATTAGAATTGGTTTGATATGGAAGTAAAGAAAAATAAATGTTTTTCAAAATAATTATAGTGGATTCAAGTGACATAACCTGCAAAGAGTAGCACAATCCATACAGAGTGTCACAATAAAATTTCTCAGCTCTGTACATTGAAACATTCAAATTCATTCAACATGATGCAGTACAGAGGGTCCTGCAAAACAGAATTCTTTTTGCAATTTCCATGGCATTGAACCCAGTAGATTGATGATTTAAACAAGTCATCTAGATTTCCAAGTAGATATGTAATCAGAATGGAAATGCACTGGAAATTTTTTTATTCATGCTACACTGGATTAATCTCACCATAAAGACACTTTGCAATGTCCTTTTCTCAGGATCAGTGCTGAAATGTCATTCTAGCTAATGCTTTGCATTAAAAAGGGCATATTCTATGAAACGTGAAGTTGGCTCTCCTACTAGTTAAAAGAATCACCCCTGACGGAGGATAAAATGATAAAGAAAAGAAAACTATGTTTTTGCCTTGGAAATGCCAGTAGTGTTTTTTGCTTTGTGGGCATGAAGAGGGGTGGGAGAAGCTATATGAAATTACCCAACTGAAGAAAAGGAAAAATGAGCATGCTGGCAGCAGTTGTGAGACAAGGATGTTGTATATAGGCATTGCCATCTACCCTCAGCCCCTGCCCATAATGCATTTAGAGAACTGTTGCCTGATAACAGTTCAGGAGACAGTATGGTGTGAGGGATTCTAGTGTTTGTTTAAAGATTGCAGCTGCAAATTCTCTGTACTAAACTACTACTACCACTACTACGGGTATTGATTTTGTTACCCCTATCTACTTGCTTGCAATTTGTAGGCCTTGTTTAAGTGAATAAATGATATCAAGCAATAATTAAAAACAAACAAACAAAAAAAAACCCTGCAAATTCCTACTTGGACACTCCCACAACAGCTTAAACCAAACTTATTTCACATTGAGGCAGCTAGGAATAGTCTCTAATGAAATGCAATTACTGTTGTTTTACTTTACAGTAAAGAAGTTGATGTAGGTATATGTACATTCAGAACAATTCATTTATAGGTGTTCCCAGATGTGTACATGGGCTCATATTTGATCAGAGTAAGATGTTACTGCTTTTTGGCTAACAGTTGCTGTCCCCTTAGCTGAGATGTGTAATTCGTTTTGTGAACCCTCCATGACTGTTACAGTGCAGAATAAATAAATATAGAAAAAAAAATAATAATGATTTCGTCCAGTCTGCTTCATATTGCATAGAAATAGACTTGAAGGGCAGTAACTGGAAACAGAAATGACCACATCTGAGATCATACAATTACATTTCTCTGGCTACACCCTGAACGAAACAATATCACTTTGCCCAAGTACCAAAGCTGGTTCAGGCCAGGCCTTGGATTAAGAAATATGGGCAGAGAAGTCCTTTAAAGAAGATCTGATTTTTATTTTTATTTTTTATTTTTATTTTTTAATTTTATTTTATTTTATTTTATTTTATTTTTTTTTTTACTGTTTTCCATAGGAGAAATAGGAGAAATAGCAATTGAAAGCTACCTCTGAAAGGGGATGTATTGCTGACTCTGGAGCTGATAAAAAGGACTGGAAACCCTGGAGACCCTGACTGCATGGCAGTCTGCAAGTGAGCAGACTGGGAGTTTTGGCTCTTGAGGCTCTGAAGCTACTCCCTGACTCCATCCTTCTTGTCAGCAGAGTTGTCAAGAAACTCTGAACTATCAGAAACTTTGGTACCCTGGTGGACCAGCAAGTGGGATGGAATGTTTGAGATAGGCAAAGTGGTAAGGTGGATGTGAGAAACTTGTAAAACTAACCATCTCTTTGAAATTGCACAATTCTGTCAAATCAGCAAATTCTGATAATAAAGAAAACTTCAAACTTATGCTGGTTATACTTTTTTTTTGGTCTTCTCCTCATAGAGGCAAGAAAAAGGAGTTTTCATTTTATCAAGACATTGTCAATGATATAGTATTAAATAACATTATCACCCAGACTGATGTCCTTGAAGTTAATGGAATAAAGCATCCATCGGCTTTAATGGAAGTAAGTTCAGAGTCATCTGTAGTTTTCCAATTTCTATTCACTGCTTGTTTCACCCACAGGAATTGCTAAAATGTTGCTAAGAGGTTAGATTAGCAGAAGGGAAATGGAGACACAGAAGATGAGATCCCATATGGGTGAGCTTGACTCACCAGAATACATAATCATGTGTTTATCTGCTTTTGCTGGCTACAAAGTTATTTCTAAGTATTTAGGATGTTCACCTAGGTCCCGATTAATTAAGGTAATCAGCTAAGGTAAATCAATTAATCAGTCAGATTTTCATTAATGGTGATACTGATAAAAGAATAAAAAAAGGCATTGAGGGCTCAAATCTGATTGATATAATCCTAATTTGGCTACAGGCATGTTTCACACAAATATCTGACCCTAAGAAGATGCAAGAAAACCATCATATTATGCACAGTCTCAAAAGAAGGCTTTTTGCTTTCCCTCAAGAGACAGTTACAGTGCTTTATTGACCATGAAGTTTTATGGCCCTCACGTTTTTTGTTCCCCCTCACTTCTGCATGCAGATTACAACCAAGGCTCAAGAGCATGGAGCCAGATCAAACAGAAGATGTATAATTTATTTTCCTTTAGTATTAATAGGACAATGCTTACATACGCATTAACATAATACAAGATATCGGAGCTCTAAGTTTGATGTACCTAATTTTGAAGAAAAGGGGTAGGTGGTGCAACTAGGTGGTATTTATTGCAATCTTATGGACACTGTCTGCAGGCAGCTCCACCTCTACTGTTAGCTATGTGCAGCTTTGATGATTCTCCGTAGTCTTCCTGTACAAGATTAATTAGTTGTCCCCCAGAAGATTTCTGTTTTATTTAATTTAATAATACATCCTTCTGTCAATGTGTACTTTCTCTGACATCTTCTGCACCTGTGAACTGCCCATTTTCAGATAACCTGCTTAACTGTGGATCATCTATTACCTTATATTTTACTTCAGACGCGGATTAAGACCTGGTATATTCCATTTTCCCCTCACTTCCCATAATGCACTCTTGGCCACATATACATTTGTTACATTTTCAAGATTTCTCAGCATCCCTAGAAATACAGGTTACTCATCCATAGAAAAGGAATGTTTGTATGTATGGATGTATATGTGTAACACCCCTATAATTAGTTATTACTAGTGTAAAAGTAATTATAACTGTTAGTATTTATCAAACTTGTTTAATGATTTTTTTTTTTAATCTCTTTGGGCTTCAACTTACTATAAACAAAAACAATCTCCTTATTCCTTTCTTTTTACTTGGAAAAAAGCTCACCCTAACCCATTCCTCTCCCTGTCCAGGGCAGCCAGAGGCTGCTGCCACTGCCTGTGTGCAGTGGTACCTAGTCTCCCATCTGCTCAGGGTTGCTGCTAAGACATGCCTACTGCAAATAACAGCAGCACCTTCCCCCACCTGCTCCCATGGCAGCTCTGAGGGCTTTGCTCCCTCTCCTTGACTCCTCAGACAGGGAAGGATACTGCAAGGATACATGGAAGGTTTTTTTCTCTCTTTTCCCTCCCAATCACTCCTTAAATCCTTCAGAATTTAAGCACCTGTTGCCATCCCAGAAGCAAGCTTTTATCATGCTCCCTCCCAAACATGTTGTTATAAACAGTTGTTATAAAGATAATTGAAAATTTTTAATTGTCAGTTGTTATAGATATTTTTCCTTGGGCTCACTTCCTTGCCTGCTTTTCCTTGATCCAGTGCAGTACATCTTGATTCAGGCCTTCAGACTGAAATTATTTGTGCGTGGATTTACAGCAAAAGGGTGAGAATTCTGGTAGCAAGTTCCCTTCACCTTCCTCTTCCTACACACATGCATGAACAAGATCTGTGATTTGGATTTCATAATTCATGTATTCCTGGAGGGAAGTAAAAAAGCATGTGTCAGACTACCCTCTTTAATGATTACTCCATTTGAATTAATTATACTCCTCTTGGTGTTTTTGAAAGGTCTGTGGCTGATGGTATGAGATTTGATTTTTTTAAGAACAGGCAAGCTGACCAGTTGTGTGATTATGAATTGATATACAGTTGAGCAAAGACTATCTCTACTGAGAGCTAAAAAAAAGTTTATAGGCAGAGCACCCTACTATGAATAATCTTCTTATTTCTAATGCCATCCAGCCATGCAGACTTAAAGATAAGTACAGATGAACTAAGAGAGGCTGAACTTATTAAATGTAATGGGAATGGACTTTAAATTTGGTGAATCAAAATTTTGCATTAGCTTTTTACTTTAATACACTTAAATTGCCACCGTAGCAGTTCCATTTCCCTCATCAAATTAGTTAAGTGGGAGATGAAGTGATGCAAGATCTGATCTATCAAGGAATCACAGTCTTCAAGCTGAAACAAGTGAAATATGGAAATGGCTGTTGCAAAGTCAGGTCTGGTGCCAAGGGAAATGGACTCCCTTTTTGTCTTCAGAGATTCCTCTGATAGTAAGCCTGTCCCTCCAGTGACTACAGTGTTACCCACCGTATTCTGGCATTTCTTCTTGCACCAGGTCCTCCAGGATGTTTTATTTCTTACTTTGGGCAGTGCAAAAAAGGTACTTGAAACATTCATCAGCTGAGAGAGAAAGAGGCTTGGAGGAAACATGATCTGTGTCAGAGCTGTTGCAGCAAACTTCCCATAGCTGGTGATGCATTAAGCTACTTCCCGTAGATGCATTAAGCAGTTCAGTTTGACTGGTACCGCTGGCCATGAGGAAAATTATGGCACACCAAGGACTTTGTCTGCAAAGACTATAGAGGGAGGGATGATTAGGTCTCTACATGTCCTACCAGAGAGGGCCAGGAGGGATGCAGCTCTACCTTGGAGCAGGTGGTCCTACCAACTGTCTTAGGACTGTACCTGGAGACTCATAGCTCTTGAGCAGCACATCATGGAGTAAGGCAAAACATGGGCAATCCATGAATAAGATAGCTAACTCTCCCTCTTGATCTCACACTTGTGACTTACACACTTATGAAAACCTTTTTATTCCTTTTGTGAAAAGCACAACACCTCAGCAGCAGCAAACAAAACAAAACACAATGAGACTCTCAGACATGAACCAATAATGTACAGGTTGCAAAACTTCAGAATCCAAATATCATTTTCATAGGACAGACTGCATTAAAGAAATCACAAAGTTTTTTTTGTTGTTGTTGTTGTTCTTCTTCTTCTTCTTCTTCTTCTACTACTACTACTTCTTTTATTTCATTCCCATTTACTTTCCATTTCATTTTGAAAACAAACATCAAAAAGCTCAAACCTTTATTCATTTTTTTTAAATTAATTTCTCTGTTGTAAACCTCCCCAATTACCAAAGCAGTGCAAATTTAAAAGGTTGTTGAAATCAGCAAAAATATGCAAAAGTTTTGGTCTTCAATAAAAATAATTATCTATTTAAAATCAGTTCAATCACAGCTGGTATGTCCAAAGTCATGATTCTATGAAAAATCAAGTGTGTGAATAGCTTGCCTCTGGCTACTGCCCTCCTGAGGTCAAATGTCTTCATGTATTAGCAGGTTTGGGGGCTATAAATACTATGATTCTTTGCTTAACTGAATCAAGGGGAATTCTGCTAGTAATTTCAGTCAGAATGAGATTTTTTTTTTTTTTTAAATGAAACATTTCATATATTTAGGGTTTTTCCAAGTCTGTGGGATGATTCTTTTCATCCTGACTATAGTTGAACTTAGCTCTAGATTAGACAGGTGAAACAAGTACATCCCTGAAGAAATCTGGTAACATGTGAAGTACCACCTTTTAACCACTGAAAAAAAAAAAAAAAAAGAAACAAGACAAATTTAAGCATATCTGCCAAAATGTCTGTTACATGGATACCCCAACTGGCCCTGGAGGACTGAGATGTAGACCTGAGGCTCTGGAGCACACTGCATAGAGATATCCAGGCTGGTTTGTATAAGCCAATTTTATACCCTGATCAAGATGACAGCATTTTTGGTACTAAGCCAAAGAAATTCACTGCATTAGTCTCTGCTCAATGCCATGAAGGTGCGCTGAGCGGTCATTTACTATGGGAATCTCTGCACTTTGCTCCATTGCTCTGGAAGACATGCAGTTTCTTCATTTTGCTGCTGATGTGGTTTCTATTCTTTCCTTTTATGCTTATTGCAGCTGTTGCTATTTTGATGTTGTTGGAGATTGGGGAGTTGGGTGTTACAGTTCTTTGTCATTTGTTTAGTTCATTCTTCTTTAGGATGTATTGATAATTTATACACCAAAATGGCTTATCTGTTTAATCCATATGTTCTTAAACTTCCTGGTGCCCAGAGACATTTGTGCCCGAGAAAAAAATCCCAACATTTTACACAAGGAAATGTGAAAACTTCAGCTAAAATATCAATCCAGGAGGTTGGTGGGCCTGTTCCAGCTCATGTCCCACATTAAACCAGAGTTGGGGCTTTTGCTTCTGGTTGCTCTGATCCCTCTTCCACTATTGCAAGATACAAGACAAATTAATTGCATATTAAGGCTGCCAACTCTATATTTCCCATCCCTAACTAAACCCCCTTAATATTCATGTTAAGGAAATGATTATAGGGTATGCTGTTGGTATTTTTTTTTTTTTTTTTTTTTTTTCCCCCCTTTTTTTTACCATCTGTCTGCTGTGAATACATCTGAAATCCCTGGCTTCACCAGCTAAAATGTACTCAGCTACTCAATATTTTTTTCTCTTCTAATTATCCTTTTAATTTGCTTCTGCTCAGCTCCCACACCTCCTCCCCCTTACCAGATTGTTTATATTTTTCTGAAGAGCTTCTGACAATTGCTTATCCTGCTCTTTGCACCCTTTCCCTGCTCCTCATTCCAGAAACTGCAGTCTCCTGTCCCCTCCCTTGCTGTCATCTTTGAGAAATGAATGTGGATCACAGTCTTTCCAACTGCTACTGAAAAATTGCCCCACAGGGCAATAACCTATTATATTAGGAGTATTTTCCTGTTACTCAGCCCTCACTGTTCTGCATTAGCAAGTGGGATAGACTCTAGTGATTACACTGAGGTTTGGTGCAAACCAGTAGCACTTTATTTCTGGAAATAGATACTTCATCCGGTGACATTATCAAGATACAGAGGCAGCTGCTTACCAAGACTCGACTCAAAACACACCCGTCAGTTAGGTAATATTGAGAGGATGGAAAAGTTCAGCCTTGAAGGAAATCATGGGACCAATCCTGGGAACAATGCATCAGAGAAGGAATTAGGAATAAAACTATCAGTCAGCTTCCTGGCCTAGGGCTTGATCCAGGCATGGAGGCAGACAACTAGCACAAGGTCTAAGTGAGATTGATGTGTCTAGCTCCAAAATGGCATTCTCATGACACTTTTTCAGGCACTGTTCAAGGCCTTGTTTCCTCCGAGCCACTACCTCTTGTCTAAATGTAATCAGAAAACAGGAACAAGGCAGAGAGAGGCTGGTGACTCCTGAGGAGTTCAATGTAGTGTTTCAGATCTTACCTAACATACAGTGACAGAACTGGGTTCCTCACGAAGCTGTTGTTGGCGGTTTTATGTAATATCTAACTTCATAAACACATTTAGAGATAACTATAAAAAGCATTTTCTGTAGTGTCTGCATATAAAATACTATGAATTTCATGTTTGTCATTCATAACATGTTCGTCATTCATAGCAGACTATATAACCAATATTCTAATTGTATAAAAATCACTGTATTTTTATAAAATACTATTATATGTTTTATATAATATAAAACCTAAAAACCCCCTACTGATTGGAAAATTTGCCAATGAAGCCGATCATAGAATGGGATTCAAGTATCCAGTCTGTGTCTCCAAGTATGGTCTGTCCTTTCCCTAATGGAAGGGCAGAGAATGGAATACAGCAATGACAAAATCCACTCCCCTGTTGAAGCTGAGGTACTATGCAGTTAAAGACTAATTTCACCAGACAGGGAGTATGCAAATGGAGAATACCTTTGTACTCAACGGGGTGGAGAAATCACTGGCAGGAAGTGGAAAATGAGAAGGATATAGCCCTGGCTGTAATTTTTTCTTTTTCTTACATATTTTACCGTGTAAAATATGGATGCATTCTCTCCTGCAGGTTCTTCCTTCCAGGCTGTTGTTGTAACCAAGACCCCACAGTTCTTTGACCTTCATCCACCCCTGAATCTTTTCCCCTTTTCTGAATAGTGCATCTCTGCATCTGCAAGAATAACAATGAAATCAGCATATATGGGCCACATATTTTGTTGTATTGGTACATGGATAGAAATGCTGGAGAAGAGAAAAACCCAGCAATGAAAGATATTGACTATAAAATGGAATTGGCTGAAGGCAGAGAGTTTCAAGACTGCAGAGAAAAAAAATAAAAAAAGGTAATATGGATAACAGTAGGGTAAGACTTAATGCTATTATAGAATGATGGCCCTAGTGGTTTGGGTATATGTCAAGAATAAATCCAGAAGGAGTATCTTCAGTGCTGTAAAGATAAACAAAACAAAACAAAACAATAAAAAATAAATAAATAAAATAAAATAAAATAAAATAAAATAAAATAAAATAAAATAAAATAAAATAAAATAAAATAAAATAAAATAAAATAAAAGAGGGAGACAGTCCAAAATGCATTGAATAATTGAATAGATCTGGTAAATACATCGAAAGAGGTTTAAAGAAGCCATCTGTGTCTATCACAGGGAAACCCTGGTCTCTGCAGTCCCCTGCCAGCACCTGGGTGTAGGCACCAGTTACAAACATCCATCTCCCTAAAGTCAAATATCTTTGTCAGGCAGGAATTGCCTGTGGTAAACTCATGATGGCTATTTCCAGTCACTTTCTTGTTCTTCATGTGCCTGGATGTGGCTTCCAGGATGACTTACTCCATGACCTTCCAAGACTGTAGTTAGGATGACCAGCCCTAAGGTCCCCCAAACACTTCTTCTTGACTTTCTTTGAAGGTGAGATGATATTGGCCTTCTTCCAGGTATCGGGAACCTTACCTATCATATATGACCTTTCAGAGATGACAAAGAACCTCTTTTCAGTGATATAAGCAGGCTCTCAGTGCCCGTGAATCTACCCTCTTTTTCAGTTGGCTTAAGTACTCCATAACTGCATCTTCTAGAGAAGTTCATGATGTTTTCTCACAGGCTGCTAGTAGGATTGGAGACCTGGGATGCCACAGAATAGACCTTTTCAGTGAAAAATGCAGAGTAGAAACAGAACATTGCTTTCAAGTCCACTCACTCTGCATCCAAATGTGTTGTATTTTGTCAAAGTGATTCAAATTATTTCAGCTCTGAGATATTTGCCATTAAATGGTGTCAATTTAAGCTTTCATGGTATGAAAGAGGAGTCCTGAGGTTTCCTCTCTGCCTCATGCTGATGTCCTGATCTGGCCTTCATTTTCCATGAGGCAATATGGTTTCCTTAACTGGAGAATTGTCCCAATGACTCATGTGTCACTTTTTATGAACAGGAAGTTTTGCTTTTTGAAAAAAAAAAAAAAAAAAAAAAAAGATGTTTTAGATATGGTCTTTAATTAAAACAAGCAAACAAACAAAAGCAGTAAAAACAAACAACTAAACAAAGTAGACTTTTCACTGACTCTATTTGATGGTATATCCACTGTCTCTTATGTTCAAGCTCTGGGTTTTCGTCTACATTCAGATCTGTTCTTGTGAAAATGGAGCAGTGCAACAGAGTCCTTGTTCTTGGTTAAATCAGTGGATACAAAAGACCACAGGAATCCTTGTAACTGACAGGGTAACAGACTGGCCTGAGCAACAAATGGAAGACAGGTGAAAGACCCCAGACCTGGATCTCTTACAGGAACAATGAAAGGCAACCGAGGTGAAGAGAGGGGCAAAATGTCAGCTACATAGGGATGCAGATTTTATTGCAGTACGGCTACTGACCCAGGATCCTCCTGCCAACCTCTGATGTTGCGGTATTGGCTGTACAATCAGATTTTCAGCACAGCAAAGACCCTGACTGCACAGTTGATCAAATGGGCCATCAATCAAGTGATTCACATTATGTACTTAAACCTCCTGCTCAAAGTCAGGTTATAATTCATACAACTGATGACCTCCCAAAGCAGCCGTGAAAAACTTAAGGCAAGAGCTGCAAAAGGAGGTAAAGCAGCAGTAAAATAATATCTATAGTTACTACTAATAAACACCAGAACCCCTTCTCCTGACCTCCTCCTAATGGGTATCTCATAAAGTCATAGAAATGAGTTTTTTTAGCTCACTGGGGATTACGCTTGCATGGCAATAAAAGGAGGGATATTAAAGAGATTACTGGCACAGGAAATAGCTGACCATGCAAAGAGTGGGCAGTGAACAGGGCTTTAAAGAGATAGGACTAGCCAAGTGTGAAAGACAGGTATTGTTTTCTTGTTTGACTCTGCACCAACTAAATGCCCTGAGGCTGGCTGGATTTTCACACCTTCAAGGAGTTCAACATTCACGACAATTTTTATGTCCCATTGAAAAACCATCACATCCTCTCTGTCCAGCAGTGGTGAGGCCACACCTGGAGTAGTGTCCAGTTCTGGGCTCCCCAGTGTAAGAGGAACATAGACATAGTGGATAGAGTCCAATGGAGGGCTACCAAGATGGTGAAAGGACTGGAGCATATTTCCTATGAGGCAAGGCTGAGAGAGCTGGCACTGTTCAGCCTAGGGAAGAGAAGGTTCAGGGGGGATCTTACTGCTGTATATAAACATCTGAAAGGAAAATGCAGAGGATGGAGCAAGGCTCTTTTCATTGGTGCCCAGTGGCACAACAAGAGGCAATGAACACAAAGCGAAACACAAGAGGATCCATCAGGAAGCACTTCTTTAGTGGGTGGATGATGAAGCAATGGCACAGATTGCCCAAAGAGACTGTGGAATCTTCCTCCTTGGAGACCTTCAAAAGCCTCCTGGACATGGTCCTGGGCAACCTGATGTAGGTGTCCCTGCAGGGGGTTGAACCAGGTGACCTCCAGAGGGCTCTCCTAACCTCAACCACTAAGTGGTTCTGTGATTCTGTAGATCTAGTGGAGTGAATTAGGTCTTTCTATCACTAAGAGTTAACATAAAGGAAGAACCAGAATTATTTGTTTTAGATATATATATTTTAAATCTGATTTAAGGATGTTTATCTGCTGTTTGCTGGCATCATGGGCTGTATACAACTGCAATGTCAAAGTGCAAAGAAGCCTGATAAAATGATCCTAAGTGCTACTCCAAAGAAAACACTTCATCCCATGGTCTGACTGTACAGTCTGCTACGTAGCATGAGAAATTTGCAGCACTGTATCAGACAAGAGATATAGAATACAGTTTTACTATGTTGCATATTTGTGAAAATTTTCTATGGCCTTTCCTCTCTTTCTGCAGAAACTCCTGCTGAGACTCCTGCAAATAAATGTTGTGCCCTTCAAATCTTATCATCTTTGTGTTCTTTTAAAGCTGAAACTACTCTGGAAGCTGATAGAGTAGAGCTTTGTAGCTGGGAGATTGATCAAAAATGTGTCCAGTACTTGGGGACTGATCCTGTGGTGCAGCACTGTCCAAAAGTTCTGCATCCAAGGATACCTTTTTTCCTTCTTTGGAAGTCTCCCTTCTTCACAGAAATCCTCTCTGCCACAGAAGTTTTAAAGGAGGAGACATGGTATAGCAAAAGATTGTGTAGAGCAGCCCAGTGTTTTGTCTGTTCTTGGAGATTTCATGCCTTGCCTGTGGTTCTTGAAGGAAATAAATACAAAGACTCCATGTCTTGAAGGCCCTTTTTCTGGTTCTCAGTTCAGCCACAGACTTTCATTTTGACTTTTGGCAGATGGCATTGTCTCTGTTAAACAGCAGTTTCCCATTTATACAACATGGCTGCTATGTGGGGAATGGGCAACCTTTCCATCAGAGAGTGCCAGAATGTATTTTCCTTCCTGAAATTAAGCATAGCAATGGAAACAGGGCCTGCTTGGGGTGATTCTGCCTCTCAGATGGAATATATGGCTCCTTCCTACTAAGAGTTTCCAGTTCTTGTTTCCCACAAGAGTGTCAGGCCTTGCATACCAGAAGCTGAAAGGCACTTCCAGATGCTCCTGCTTCGATTCCCCTGAGCCCCTGCCAGTAAGCAACTCCCCAAAACTTCCCATGAAGCCTCAGTGACATTGTTTTCAGCCATGCTGGCATTCCTGTATTTGCATGGTAGCACTAAGAAAATGTATAAATAAATACATATAAATGAGAGAAAAGGATAATTGCTCCTTTGGGGAACTTTACCCAGGGAAAAACAAGACAAGATTTCAGTGGCTGATCTTGCATCATATTCTGCTCATATACAAGGTAGGTATAATTTAGCAGGTCTGTATATCTGTCTGAACTGAAGAGAGCTATTGCTTCTAAAATAAATTTTACTTTTAAGTAGTGTTGGTCACATCAAATCCTATGTCAATAATAGCTAGCCAACTGTCATGAAATTTTGAAACCTGGTAAAAAAGAGAACCTTTCAAAATTGGTTGTCAGTAAAATCACTGGAGAAAAAAATAATGCATGTCAATAAAGACTTTAAGATACTTTAAGAGAAAGAAAAAAAGAGGATTTTTCCTTTACTCTGTTTTACTCTGGACTGGAATCAGATTTTAATATGTAATTTGGATTTATGGGCTTTTTTGATAGTTTGTACTACAGATTTGACACAAACCAGCCATGCAGTGTATTATTGTAAAGAGAAGTGGGAGTCCAAAATGGCTTTGCAAATGTTATTGTCTGGAATGGGGGAGTACTTTTTACTGTGTTATCTGTATTTATTGTGATTTTATTTTCTGAAGTTTTATTAAGAAAAAAAAAAAAGGGAGAGCTAGTGAGAAACAGACTAACAATTTTCTGCCTAGTAAAAGGGTTGGTTTTGTTGTTGATGGAATCTCTGGGCCAGGATCTTCTCTCATGCTTCTGTAAATAGATCAGCCAAGCTCAATGGAGAAGCACTGATGTAAAGTGCAGATCTTTTATGTACTGTCATGTGCTGCTCCTCCCTCCCACCACATTTTCTTATTATAGAGCCAAGAATTTAAAGAAATTTTTAAATGCTGTACAATAATAATTACATTTTGCTTTTGTGTACTTGCTTTCAAGATCTTTACATTCTTTCTGTGGCAGTTTCCACTTTATCGCAGGGAAGATCTCATAGAAAGATCAAGGATGTTTTTCAGATATGTCTAGAGGATTTGAGAGCAAAATTTCTAAGGCAAGTGTAGTGGCCACTCACCTCTCCTGCTATTAGGAATTACAAATCTTTTTTTGAGGAAGGTTTTCTCTCCCAGACATGAATGCCGAGAAGTCTTTCCCTTCCTTCATAGTAAACTCTTTTATGGCTGTCAAAATGAGGCAGCAGCATTCCTAGAATGGTAAATATTACAGATGCTTTAATGATGCATTTAAAATTTGCAAGCCAGGTGAAACCTGAAAGATTTTGTGTCTACAAGCAAACTGGCCTTGGGAACAGGTTGCAGATTACCTCACACAGCAAATCAGAAAACTCAAGAACATGCTCAGAAGGATACAGTTACTTATCCAATGTCCAAATCCAAGTCACTAGTAGAATAAAGAAAAATAATTCTGGACTCTTGCTTCCAGATGACCATATGGCTTGCCAGCTTTATATATAGCAATAACATACTGTTAGAGGGAAGTCAAATCTCAGTATGAAACAACAGCATCAGAAAACATTTTTCTTTCATTGCTCAGGTAGGGTCCAAGCTACTAAAATATGGAAATAAAAAGCTAAAAGAACCCCCAAATCACATGTTCATTCCCATACTTTCACCTGGGTTAGAAGTAGGATACAAATGTGCCACAAACAGAAACTAAAATTTGGCTTATCAATTCTCGATCCAATTATTTGCATATGCATTGTGCAATTGTACATCAATTTTATTCAGTCTACATCAGTTTTAGCCAGTACAGGTACTAAAAAAGTACCTTTGTTGTGTTGGCTTACATCTAAATTGCAGAAAATTCACATAGCTCTTCTTAATTCTTTCAAATAGGCTAAGAAATATTTGTCTCTTTTTCTTTTATCATGATCCTTCCTGACTGGTAACTATGGGTTTCTTGTGTATGTGTTGTCTTAGTTTTCAAAAAGCATTGTCTTTTTTGTGCTGATGGCGAAACCATCTCAGAAGGTGAGCACATAGTCTCAGGTGGGATATTCTTGCTGTCCTCCTTATACACACCTAAAAAAATCTTTTCAAACTCCATCTACTTTCCTGTCAGTTGTAACATCCCTCCCTACCCCCTATTCCCAACATCAGTGTCCTAATTTCCTCCCTGACTGATTGCATGAGTCTTTTTTTCCTTCTGCTGCTGTTGTTGCTGTCATTGTTACCCTTGTTCTTTGGGGAAGTTTGCTGCAGTTCAGTTAAGCATCCTGAAGCCAAAGAAAAATGTGATAGAAAGTTACAACTACTGGGAGGGATTCAGTGGGGACATCTGCTGACAATTCTGTTAGGTCAACAGCCGATGGTGTTGACAGCCTGATAGTCCTAAAATTTAGAAAACTACAACACTGGAAAACTGGCAACTCAGGCTGCCAGAAATCTGAGGGTCACTTGTCATAACAAATGCACACACAATGCCTGATCTGTCAGGGTAAAAACTGAGCCTGGAAGGTACCAAATACCTTTGCTTGCTGTTAGGTGAATAGCAAATTGCAAATGATTAATTTGCAAATGGACTTGCCCTGGATTTTTCCCTCTTCAGGGATCTGCTTGGTAGTGTACTGTGGGACAAAGCCCTGGAGGGAAGAGGTGCACAAAAATCTGGTCAATATTCAGACTCAGGAGTGATGCATCCCAACAAATAAGAAATTGGGTAAAAATGCCAGGAGGGCTGCATGGACGAACAAAGTGCTTCTGGACAAACAAACAGGAAAAGAAGTCCTATAGAGAGAAGAAGCAAGGACAGAGAGCATGACAGGGAAACAGAGACATTGTCTGAGCAGCCTGGTATCAGGGTAGGAAAGACAAAGCCCTGCTGGAGTTAAATTTAGCCAGGAACATCAAGGACAACAAGAAAGGCTTCAATACATACATCAGTGATAAAAAGGAAGGCTAGGGAAATTGTGAGCCCTCTCCAGAAGGAAGAGGGAGACCTGGTCACCTGGGATACAGAAGAGGCTGAGGTACTCAATGACTTTCTTGCTTCAGTCTTCATTGACATCAGGTCCAGCCACATAGGCTGGGACTCAGAAGGCAAAGACAGGGACTGGAAGAATGATGAACCACCCACTGTAGGAGAAGATCAGGTTCAAGACCTGAAGGTGCATAAGTCCATGGGACCTGGTGAGTTACATCCATGGGTCCTGAAGGGGGGAGGACCTGAGTGGGATAAAATAGGATTCCTGAGGGGATCCAGTATGAGGTGTACCTGGCCATGGCAGGGGGTTGGAACTAGATGATCTTTAAGGTCCCTTCCAATACAAACCATTCTATGATTCTATGAATTAAAAAATCAGCCGAATAAAGCATTGAGCAACCTGACCTTAGCTGGCCATTTTTTAAAGCAAGCTGTTGGACCAGATGGCCTCCAAGAGGTCCTTTCCAACTTCTGTTATAATATGGCTGTGTTCACCAGGTGGAATTCTTAATCCAGTGATGACCTTATAGAAATCCTTGTGGCGAACACATTTTATACTTTTATACAAAGTTAAAAAGAAACTAAAATTAAGTTAATAGCTGAAGCTAATGACCAGTTAGTGGAATCTCTTAATAAATATATGTTATATGGAGAACAAAAGGAAACAAAACCACAAGAAGCTTAAGCAAACATACAAAGCTCTAAATTATTTTCAAAGCATAAAAGATTTTTAGGGAACTCCAAATATCCCATGCCAATGAAGAAATAATGTCACTGAAAAGTTTTCTTCCAAAAACATCAAAGTGGGATTATTTGGCATTTTACATTTCAAAATGTGAAGTATGAATTAGAATTCAGTTTTTCAGTCTTCAAAGATATATTGTTTGAAATGGAACTGAGTTCCATTTTTTTTTCATCTGCATCTAATCCATAATGGCAGAAATAATCTATAAATGGAAGAGGTAGAATAAAGTTTTCTTACGACAGAATATTTGGCTAGATAATTTTGGCAGGGATCTCTCAAACAGGTAGCACCATAAACCTTTAGAGGTGTACTGGGTGAGGTAGTAGAGATAGAGCAGTGCACACTTTCCAAGTAGTGTCGTGCCCTCCCTTATGGCCAGGTGAGGTTCACTTTGTTCACTATTTATTGTAACTACTTTGTTCACTATTTATTGTAGCCACTTATTACCTTTTAAATCTCTGGCCTTCGAGTGATATTTGTCAGGTATATCCTCTGCCAGAAGGTCACATTTTGTGGGTTGTGAATGCAGATTCTGCTATTTTGATGTACAAAATACAGATTATGTAAAAACACTGCACCACTTTAAACAATACTCACTTCCTTCTGCTATCGTTTATTCTTATCTTTTTTTTTTTTTTTTGATTTAATCTCTGTGGATAATTGTATAATCTGAGATTGAAGGCCAATTAGTTTCTATTTATGCTGCCTCTGAGCTTTTATTTTTCAGTTCTTGCTGAAATATACTTCTGCTCCCTGCATGATTGCTGGGGTAGTTTAGATTTCAGAATGGACTGCTCCCAGCAGAGTCCTAAAAAGACCTCAGGGCCCAACTATTTATAACATCCCTCACTTCTGCGTGAGGTGGCATATGCAGGACCTCAGCTGATCCATGGGACAGACTACTTTGGAATGGCTGAATGAAGACTACAGATGGGTCTGCTTTTATTAACAAATGCAAAGGGGATCACTTACAGTTTGCAATAAAGTGTCAGTTACAACTCTCCATGGCTCCTGCTTTTTCAGTATTGTTGGTATGACCATGTCTCCTTCCTGCAGAGGGACATTAGGCTCTTTATGGCTGCCGCTGGAAATATTGAAAAGCCATATACTGGCAAAATCCAGTTATACACCATGTCAGAATTGTAGAAAGCATGTCATGCTTGGGAGACAGTCATTGGATAGGGGGTTCTTCACAAAAATCTCCTACCTCTGTAATCTTCAAGGTATCTTTGGAGCCAACCCAATCGCTCAACATTACAGCCTGTTAAATCCCAAGAGTGACTTGTTACCAGAAATTCATAAAAAAGCATTAAAAAAAAGCTTTCCTATATAGGACTCAGGAAATCGTTAAAAGGAAGAAGGACCTTTCCTCGGGCTGCACCAGCTGAAGATCTGATTAAGAGCTGCATAAAACAGGGAGTGAGGCTGCAGGAGTGCTCTTACTCTTTTGTGCTACTACTTTGGATGAATAAAGCATGTCTTGTTGCAAGCCCAGCTGACTGTAAACAGCTCATCTGTATGTTTGGGTATCTGGTGTGTGTGTGTGTACATCTACACGTAATGCAGAGAAACGCAGAAGGAGAGTTCATGCTGGAATAGCTGAAGTGCTGATAGAAATTGGAAAGCTAGTGTGTATAAGGGACATTAGCTACACTGGCACAAAAATCTAAAGCAATCTCAGACCAAAAGGTCAGTACTATGTCTAAAAACGTTAAGTACCTTCTAGCACGAATGGCTGCTCCTGCAGATGCTTTTTTTTTTTTCTATCTTTGTTTAAAAGGAATATGATGCACTAAAGAACATTTTTTTTTTTCTTGCAGTAAGAAAAATACTCTGACGAAGAAAATAGGGTCATGCTTCCATTCAGACTGCCTAATGACATAAGATAATGTTCAAATTCAGATCAATGATCCTTGGTCTGAATTAAGCAGAAAAAAGGCTTTTACCCTTGATGTCTCACCCTCAAAGTGAGCAGCCAAATCAACTATGTACTAACCAGCAGAGTGGAGCTAGCAGAGGGTCTCAGAGCTGCTTTTAACCATCTCTGCTGTGAGCTACCTCCTTCTGGCAGTGAGACCTGCCTGGTGGTGTGCCATGGAAAAGCAGCATTGTGTCCCGATCTGCTGATCCAAAGCTCAGACCTCTGTGGAGTGCAGTGAAGGTGGAACTGACATCTATATCCTTGCTGAACTGTTTTATATAAAATGCCTATCCCTGTCTGGAGCATATCCTCCTATCTGGAGCATATGAAGGCACTCTCTTGACTAAATACTTTCAAGTAAGCATAGTACATAGAAAATCACTCCAGACTGGGCTCTTGCTAAGGAATGTTAATGTAGTACCAGGACCTTTCCTTACCTGGAATCACTACAGAACTTTCTGATGAGGCAGTCTGATTATGACTTTGCTTTTAAGGATTTCTCCAGAAAACAGACATCACTATTTTTTCCTGTTTGCATATTATCAACCAAAAGAATGCATGTAGTAAAACTATGTGAATAAAGATTGTTAACTCTCAGATATGATAAAGAGAATGAAGAGAATGGAGTGAACTTGGTAGCTTAATTGTATATCTTTCAAAGTGTTTGAAAAATATGGGCTTACTTTCTATACTTATTGCCTTTATTATCAGTACAATTTGTAACCAGAAATATATGAGAGTCAATTAAGGTTTTGAAGAAAAGTTTTCTTTTCTTTTCCAAATGAAAGTGTCATATATCATGCAATATCAAGTCTGGTGTTAGAATAGCAGAAATTTACTGCACCATGTCCCTGCAGTGAAAATTTGCAGCTAGATTAATGTCCCTTTAGCTGGCATTAAATCAATTTCATACGTATGCTCGTATTTTCAACAGAGTGACATTCTGCAATAGCTGATGCTTTGTAGGAGCAGCAAAGAAAAAAACTCCCTGGATTTTTTTCAAGTTTCATATATATAAATATATATATATACACACACACATATCAGTGAAGAACACACTTCATGCTTTGCTTTCTGCAAAAAAAGTCTTGATGTTTCAAAGTCAGCTAGCTTGCTTCGTGGTTTGTTTTTTTTTGTTTTGTCTTTTTTTTTTTTTTTAAATACAAGGTGTTTATAATCAGTGCAGCTTCACACAACTGAGAAACACCTAGAGTTGCTTCTATATAATCTGGAAAGAATTGATTTTTTTTTTTTTTTTCCAGTTTATTGAAATTGCTCTTATACAACTTACACTTCAATTGTTGTCATATGGGGATAAAACCATCATATGTCATCCAATGCAATGTTCACCGCGCTATCACTGAATTCATCCTGGCTGGTTCTCAGCAGAGCAGTAAGATAACAACTCTTTTAATGACAAGGCATACAAACTGCCCACCAGGGTCCTGTCTCTCCATGGGAATTTGTGCCCTGGGTTCAGAAGACCTTGCTGACCAGGGCAAAGCAATCTTCTGGGCAGGACTCACGGAAGGTCGCTTTTCCTGAACACTCTTTCTGCAGAAAAGACATTGAGGAGAGCAGGAGTCAGCACTCAGGCTGTTCTCCCAGATCTGCTGCTGCAGCCATGGGAGCAGACTACTTCTTTTTCCTTGCCCAGTATTTGTCTGAAATACACAGGGAGTGGTTTGTGCAGCAGTGATATCACCATGACATCACAGGTGAACAACTCTCAGGAATTTTCTCTCTTTTACTTCATGGTAGGTAAAACCATACTGGTTGCCTTGGTAGTTAACAGCTATAGCTGCCTCTCTGTTTTACTGGTGCCTCACTTTGATACGACCACAGGCAATATGAATCCTCACAGAGAAGAGCTGCTGTGTGTAGGCATCTCACCCAGAGGATCTGATCTGAAAATGAAGTCTTCATTTTCTTTTCACTGTAGTAAAGAAGGAGTATATCCTATGGGCGGAGAAA
Organism: Aythya fuligula; assembly: GCF_009819795.1. Taxonomy (NCBI): domain Eukaryota; kingdom Metazoa; phylum Chordata; class Aves; order Anseriformes; family Anatidae; genus Aythya; species Aythya fuligula. The sequence goes on from NC_045560.1 coordinate 153,097,301, forward strand.
CCAGTACAAGTAAAAGGAGAATTGATACCATGATTTGCAAGCAGCTCTGCTGTGTATTTGAAAATAAGGAATTTGCTGGTATTTAAGGATTTACAAATGTTTAAGTACAGGTATATTCTGCGATATTCATGGATACAGAGACACTATAGCAAAGGCAGCGTACATATATGGATATCCATAAATATGCATACAGAAAAAAAAAAATATTCCTTTTCCAGCATTACCAAGGTCTAATGAGGGAACTGAGAATGAGTGCAAGTCTCCCTGGGTGACAATCCATGGCAAGTGCTGATCTTCTGAGGGCCACCCTCAGGGACACAAATGAGCTGATCTAGCCACTTCGTTGTATGACCTCCAACATGTAGTATCCAAGCACCTCACAACATCACCGTCTCTATGAGATAGGAAACACTTATGTTTTACAAAGGAAAGAGCTAAACTCTCAGGAAGACTACTGGCAAAATTCAGCCCTGAAGCTTTGACTTTCCTTATATATATATATATATATATATATATATATATATGCATTTTATGGCAGAATTAGTCTAGTCTGGAGAAGCATCTCTTTCTACACACTGAAAATTGGTGGATGATGTTTCCTTAAGAAGCTGCTTGATGCTGATGTGTTACTGCTGGGGTCTTTCTGTGAGTAACAAAACTCATCCATTAAAGTCTACCATAACCTGGTAAACTTGAGCTGTCTGAATGCCTGTTTTGCATTGAGTTTTATATCTTTCTATGTCTTACCTATGTTGATTAATACCTCAGTCTCTGCACTTCTAAGGGGCATCCAGAAACTATTCCTATTTCCCTTCCAAGCAGGCCTTCAAATTAATTTTCTGTAAGGCTTCATATGCCTTTTGTCACTTATTTCTTAAACCTTTGTCCTGTCGTGTTGAATACCTTTTGTCAGCAGAGTATGCAGTTAACATTTAATTACTGGAAAAAGTAATTTTTTTTTTTTCCTGACATTTGAGGCAGCAAAATTATAAATTAATACCCGGGTCAAGAAGAAACCAACCCATTAAGCATTTATTGTTGTAAATTGCTTGAATGACTTGCTTTCAGCTTTGGTCAGCAGTGCTGAGTGGAAGGGGAGGCCTCATATATGCATTCATTATGGAAAAATAAAAGTGAGTATCAACAGAGGTATTACAAGTATGGTTCCTTTCTACTGTTTACATCTTGGGGCTTTTTTATTTTTTTATTTTTATTTTTGTGTGATTATTATTTAATTTTCAGTACAAGGCAAACTATCCATTGGCAGAATCATAAATGAAAAGCTGACTGCAAAAATCCCCAAAGATTTGACAGCCTTGGAAAACAGATGATTTTTAAACAGCTGCCAGAAATATGCACAGTACAGCTAGTGTATATACCTTCACTTGCTTTATTGTTCTTGGGAAGGATTTTCAAAGTTTCCACATAGGAGAATGTCTCTGTAAACCTAAAGATAAGCTGCACAGGACTTTTATTTCATATATTTCTCTTTTGGAATATGTGCTATATGTTGTATCTATTGATTCTTTAGCTGTGTGGTGCTTTGAGGTTTTATGATGGAAGAGTATAGGAAAATAAATTCTGAGCATTATATTAGTTTTAGACTTTGTTCTTTCAGTGTTCAGTTTTTTATTTTCTGTGAGACAGTTTGGGTTTTGTTTATATATGCACACACACATATACCTGTACACATGCTTCCTTTATCATTTCTATTGCCTATCTTGCCTTTTTCAGAAATCAGTTTTTAAAATTTCTGACTATTCTCTGTGTCATATTTAATTTAATCCAATATTTATAACCAAGGTAAAATGAACAATCACCCAGTGCTTTTATGTGCATGGTCTGAAGCAGTTTTCATAAATAAGGATTTAATAAAAAACTGGTTTCATTTTTTTACATTCTAATTAAAAATTAAGAGGAAAATAAAAATAGTAAAAAAAAAGAAGAGCAATAAAAACAGACCAAATTCTTCTCTCAGCTGCAAGCACTAGCCAGATTGGATTTGCTAGATTTACTCTCATTTATAATATGCATAAGGGGGGAAAGCAGAGCTTGCAATAACTGTTTTAACAAAATGGTGAGCTAGCAGCAATAACAGAGTAGTAATTAAAAAGTGCACTCTTTCGAAGGAGCTCATATGCCTTTTCTCACTCACAGAGAAAAGTTACCTGGAAATTCATTAATCAGAAAACTTAGAGTTTTGCAGAGCAGCCAATAGCTATGCAATCGGCTGGGAAATGTTTGCCACCATTGAATTACTGCCGCTCAGCTGACATAGCAGTGAGTTGTGGTGTCTCAGCCATGGTAACCACCTGCCCCTTGCTGCAGTGTTGGGATCTTCCCTACCACTGCCCTACACCATTGTGTGGGGAATGGGCAAAATTGATGCAATGTGGACTTGGAATTTTCAGAGAAGTCTGTCCCTATAGCATTCAACCACAAAGCTCCAACTGACTTTACTGAAACTGGGATCTCACCCCTGAGATTCCAGAAAGATTGAATCAGGGTGCACAGCAATGAAAGTACAATCTTCTTTTTACCAACAGGTTGAATGAGGTAATCCTTCCACACTACCCAGCACTGGTGAGGCCATAAGTGGAGAACTGTGTTCAGTTCTGGGCTCCACAGAACAAGAGACACGTGGACATACTGGACATACTTCAGTGTTTTCACCCACTGACAGCATGGTGAAAATCTAATGACTGTTCCAAGATTATTATTTTTTCTTTAATTTTCAGCCCACTTAGTGCAGCAGGACAGCTAAATCCAACTGAAAACATGGGAGGACATTTTTTTTGATACATGGTGCAGTAAAAGTGAGTGGTGCATCAGAGCTCTTTATCACTCAAATGTGATAATGAGAGTCTTTACTGCATGGCACAGACAGTTCTGTTGGAGTGGAGGTGCCTTTTAATTGCAGTTAAATTAAATTAAATTGCCAGGGTTTGTCTGGGCTGCAAAATTCCTTTTTTTTTTTTTTTTTTTTTTTTTTCCTAGCACACTGTTGTGTACTGACTTTTGCTTCTTGATAAAACAGTGTCTCTGATAACTGACAAAAATAGTGGGTGTGTGAGAGTTTGAGAAGGCAGTTTGGGAAGACCTCTTTAGATGCCACCTCTGTTCTCTATGTTATTATCATGGTCAAGGGTAAATCGGCAAAAGCACTTGATAGGTATGAAACAAGAAAAAACAGTAATTTAAAAATGTTTATAAATGCATAATCATTTTATTTTCTGGGAGAAAATAAATAAATAAGTGAATGCCCAAATATATTTTCACTTCTAAATTTGTCTCATGTTGAGTTATTTTGGGTGAATGTGAGAAAATCAAGGTATGCTGCTTCTTGGGAAGGAAGAGGTGAGATTAAAATGACATTTGAATCCAACCCTCACGTCATGATCTGTACAATAGGAAACAGACCTTAAAAATCAGTATGCCTTGTTTGAATCTGAATGGGTTATTTTGATATCTGGGATTGCCATTTGCCCACTTCTGAGAAATATTTTCTGCAGTGGGACTAAAACCCCACAATTATCAAGGTGGAGGAAAATGCATGGTAGTAAAAGGACACAGCCTTCTCACATTTTTTAAAGCCACAGAGTTCCTTATGGGACAGCACATCACATATGGAAGTGAACCACTTTTATGTGTTAAATGCTTAAAAGTGAAAAGTCTTTGTCCTAAGGGAGGGAAGGAATTCTCTTATAAATTAAAATGTTCTCATTTGGAATTTAAACTAATTCCTCAGTGGGAAAAGAGTAAAATTAGAAAGTATTTTTAGTGTGAGAATTGTGGATTTTAATGAAACTGTTTTCTTTAAGGAACAATGAAAAAAAAAGGTTGCCATGCTTTTTAACTAGTACTTGTAAAATCTTTTGTGCTCAGTCCTCAAAGGGCCTTCCAAATACTACCCATGTGTCTAAGCACTGTGTGTGAGGGAGGCAAGCAGTATTTGGACTGATGGGATGGAGCATCAGAGAGGGAGCGTGGGGCCATGGGGCTCAGAGTGACTGGCATCTTGAGGTCAGGTGTTAGCTCTAATACCATTAAGGCTGTGCGGCAAAAACACTTCTGAGAATGGGATTGAAGCCACTTATTCTGTTAATGGTTTTGCAAATGGTGTTCATAATTTTGCAAGATAACTTCACGTGGATAAGAACTGGAGACAGCCAGAGACTGGATGACTTAAAGCCTTTCCCACAGTTAATTACGGCTAAAATATAGGATTATAATAAAGAAACCAGAGCATAACCTTCCAAAGATCATATTTGTTTATGCTTTATATACCTATATATACTGACATTTATTATTTCCTGTTGCAAGCAAGTCATAATAATCCCATGTCTGGCTTCATAAAGTGTGAGAATTTGCAAATATGTCTGTATCAATATATAGCAATACAAAGTTGGCTAGCTTTTGTGTGCATCTAGCTGTATTTCTGCAGAGCTAATCTCATCTCCCAACCAATATGAAACTGTCAGGTTGTCTGTTATGCCAGGAGGCCACTTATTTTTCCACTTGTGCATAGTTAAACCATGGTTTGCACGCAGTTCTTTAAGTCTATCTCATTCTTGCATCTGTTTCTGTGAGTGCATGTGCGTGTGTTTCTATATTTCTTTAGTTCTTTGGATTAACAAATACTGTATTGGGAACTGACCAAGAAAACTTGTGGACTTAGCATGAAAGCTCTTCAGATACCACTAAACTGTTTCTTTTCAGACACAGGCAGACAATGAGAGACTAGGAGATAAAGTTTCTTGTTTGTTATAGCCTCAGTGCAGTACACCTTATGCTGATGCTGAAAAAGTTTTTAATAAAGCCTTATGGGATTAGGAAAGAGAGGTAGAAAAATAGTCTGCTTATATCAGAATCAATTAAGTATGATGAAATCCTTATTCTCTGATGATAGATTTTTAACAGAAATGAGTTTCCCTGCACTGTAGTTTAAAGCAAAGTCTGAGAGCTGCTTAAGTCGGGCCACAGAACTCCAGCCTTTCTCTGACTACTAAAGAGCATAAAAAATTATGATGGGGAAAAAAAATAGTCAAAGTAATTATTTTTGCAATTTTATCATGCTATAAACAATTGCTCAGGTTTCTAAATATTCACTGATCTATATTTCTCTCCCTTTTTTTCACTCTTAAATTAGGTCAGTCTTTCAAAGCAAGTTACTCATTCTTCTCAGACTCAGAGCACTATTTGACCTGCCTTTTCACAGGAAAATCAAGGTGTTTCATTGTTGCCTGGAATGTGATAGTAATATTCTCCTCTAAAAAAAATAAATTTTTCCTCTAGAACAAAACCTAACTTCTAGAGAACTAACCATAAATAAATAAATAAATAGAAATAGTAAGGATCTCAACTATCAGAGATGTTCAACTTCATTGTACTCAGCCTGAGTGAAGAGGTTTTCAAAATTGCATCTTTTTCCTCCTTCTCAATGTGATACTTATGTAAAAAGAAACCTCCCATATCCAGTATTGTATATATTGGAACATAAGCCTAGTGACCCTTCTGAAGAAGTGAGGTGGTAAGGTAGCAACAGACATCTCGAACTATGGAGGTGCATCCAGTTTCATCCAGAAAGGGCAAAAATGGCAGATCTTTAAAAGTGCATTTCTCTCACCTGTAAGACAATCTCTGTATTGCTTATTAAATATATATATATATATACACACACACACACAATCCTATCCTGCTGAAGCCTATTGATTATTTTTTCATTCATATGACTGACAGTGAATGGAGCCCTAGTGTTACTTAAGGGTTAGCCTCTTAACAGAGGTCTCTTCCAACCTCAGCCATTCTGTGATTTTGTGAGAACGCTGGAACATGAACAGTTGGGTTGCTTTTTCCTCCATGGAGAGGTCTGCTTTATTAGAGATAAAATGGGAAAGCATAGGGCTTGACAATGCCTGACAAAGGCCCCACTGCCTGACAACGGCAGATGAAACCTGTTGGTCCTTGCATGATGTATCTTCCCCATAATTGTGTGTGTGTATTTCCTATTAGCTATAATAAGAGTTATGTATTGAGAACAGATGCTATTTAACCAATAACTGTCTCATGCTATTACACCTAGTTTTATTTACATACTGTTGCCTCTCTATATCATGTGAGCATCAGAGTGCAGCTTTCCACAACAAACCATTGAAACAATTTTAATATTGCTGCTCATCATCAGAGTGTAGGGATGTGTTTCAGATCCATAAGGGTGACTGTTTTTCTGAAGTTGGCTTCACTGATGTCAAACAAAGTCTTGAACTGCAAAAAGATGAGTGTTTCACCTACAGCAAAACTGCAGTTCAAAATAATCTTCGATATGAGAAGGTGCACCTCTGTGTTAGATGAGCGCTTTGGCTTTGGCATGCACATAGGTGGGTGTTTGACCAGAGTTAATAAAAAGGCAGAGGTTGGAGAAAGAAAAAAAAAATCTGCAACAAGTTTTTTCTTGGGGTGAAAGTACAATTTGATGTGATCTGGGTTCTCTCACTTCTCCATTAGCAGTCAGTGTCGTGAAGTATAACCAAGCTCACTTTTCAGCTCGGGGCAACAGGTCAGAAAAACCTCTGTGAGAACTCAGGGAGAAGTAATGGACAGTGCTGTGTGCCATAAAAAAAGGAAAAGAAGAAGAAGAAAAAAAAAAAAAAAAAAAAGGAGACCGAGAAGGGAGAGTGTGGGAGAAGAAAACCAATAAGAAAACACATTTACTGTACAAGAGTAGTACAGCACAGGGAGCTGAAGTGAGTCAGAGAAAGGTAGGGGTTTTCTTATCACACACATTTTTCATCTCAGTCTTCATCTCTTCCCACACACAAAAGCAAATGGATAGGCTCTGTCTATATAGCACAGGATTTCACATTTATCCTTGAACAGTGACTGCACATCTAGAAACTCAGAACTGTCTTAGGATCTGTCTCTTTTAGAGATAGATGCCTTCTCCTCTTGTCTCCAGGTACCTACTTCTTGAGCTACTGCAGGCAAAAGGAGATATTTTTATTTTTATATTATTATTATTATTATTATTTTTAATCAGCTACATCTGAATAACTGAATCTCTTCCTCCTGTGCAGCAAGAAGTTTTATGATGCAGAACAGCCTTTTGGTCACATTTAACCCAGGGTGTATAATATCCTCAAGCTCACTTTGCATAAATACACTTGTTGCTGGTTCCCCACTCTGGTCAGGAGGTTTTAGTTAATACAAGCTAATGCAAAATGGAGAGTTGTCTTTGCTTCCTTCCCCACCAATCCCTGGGATTCCTCCCTGCTCCAGGGGAAAAATTTATAGTTAGGGGAAAGACACCAACCTCCATACAGACCCATTTTGTGTATTTATCTGAAAGACAAACTCTGACTCACTTGCTAGGCAGACAACATAAACATTGAAGTCTAATGGCCACATTTCCTTAGATTATTAGAACATGTATTACATAACATATATTATTAGAACATAACACATATTATTAGAACATTCCATTCCAACATAGCATATATTATTAGAACATTCCATTAGATGGTTCTCAGAAATCCAGGTCTGTGTTTCCATAGAGGTAACAGTACAGTTCATATAGTTATAATATGGCTTGGGTTGGAAGGAACTTTTAAAGATCATCTAGTCCAACTACCCTATTATAGGTAGGGGCATTGTTGTATGAATACATTCAGGTACTGCTTAGAAGCACCTTTGTGCTGTGAGTGGGATGGCATTCCTTAGAGGACTCCTTGGGGTAGCATGACTAGGGTTTACCAGTGCACAGGAGTCTCACGTGATCCTCCTGTTTCATAACCAGATTCTTTTTTCTCTGTAAGGTGACCGGGAGTCACCTCTGAGGGGGAGCTAAGTCTGTATCAATCAATAAGAAAACACCTTAAACCATGTGTTCAGCCTCTAGTTTTATAGAAATTCAAGTTAATTCAGTGACACTTGTCAGTACAAATCCATATTTATCCACACAGTTGCTTAATGTGGGTGCAAATGTGTGGCTGAATTAGATCTATACATATATAAGCAGCTAGCTTTAATCATGTGGCTGACTTACTTTCTGGATAAACTTATTTATTTTTTCCTGTATTTATTTAATGTGCTGTGGATGGTAAGCTCATGTCAGTGGTTAAATCTACCGAACACCCCAGAGAAAAAAAGAAATGACCTTACTGACTGGGTCTTTAGGTGAGGGAGGGAATGTTGCTCTGATGTTTGTGTCTGGTGCTTCCACCTTACAAGGCCATTTTTTTGCACTGCAGATGTCTGACCAGCCCTCCAAAGGCCAAGGTGAGCAATTCCACAGGGGAAGCAAGTCAGGCATTCAAGAGAAGAAGAGTTGTTGAATTCATGATACTTTTGTCTGCTTTTCTAACCCAAGCCCAGACTTAACAGATGGGTCCTGAGGTCTGTTTTTTGACCTTCTGTGCTGTCATTGAGATTGGAAATCCCCACTGCAATTACTAGCAAGTTCCTATGTTATGAACATTGACTCCCAAGGGGAAACATAGCCAAGAAACTAAGGCGGACGTTGTGGTAATGACATAAAAGTATGAACACAAATCCACAAATCTTTTTTTCTTTTTTTTTGGGGAGGGGGGTGGGAATGGGGTGGGGGAAGCGGGAATAATTTATGATACCTTTTTCTTGAGATTACCTTTCCTGGTCCTCCCCAATCGTTAATGATTAAAACAATATATGTAAAAGGTAATAGTCTACTGCATTGGAAAAGGATAAAACCAGACCAAAAGGAAGAAAAAGGAATGGGTGGAAGTAGTTCTGCCTCGCTACAGACCCCTCAGTTAATTGCGCACAACATGGAATGTACTGCAAGCCCTAGAAAGATTTAAGCAGCAGAACCTGATGTAAAGCTGAGTGGCTCTACATCCACTTCTGCAATTGCAGTCTTTGCTTCAGTTACATTATTCCTCCTCAGCCTGACTATGTTTTTCTGTATTTCCCCTGTCTATTTTCTGAAGAGGCAATTGTTGTGAATGGTGGAGAAGGTTGAGTGCCTAACTGAAATAAAGGAAAATTAGTTTTTAAGGAGAGTAAATTGGATAGAATAGGACCCGTAAGGATAACAAGCTGGTGATAATTCAGTGTAGTCTTCCTGTTCTGTTCCTGTTTATTAAATATTCTTATTGACTTCTGCTTCTCAGTACTCTATGTGCTGTGGTGTACTAAATTACAGTAACGGAATATTCTGTCTACATATGCTGACTGGTCATTTGAGAGATGAGTGTACTTAAGACAGAAATGCTTTCCTTTAGTCCTTGCATCTTTGAAATGCCTATTATAAAATGCACATCTGTGAGAAGGCACTTCCCCCTGCCAAATGAGAGTTAATGCTGGAAAAGCTAGAGAGCCAAACAAAAGAAAAATCTTTAAGGAGGAACCTCCTTTCTGACTCACAGTTCTCTTTCTGAGCCACAGCTAGAATTATGAGTAGGAATTAATGCTGGTGCCTCCATACCTACACCTTCTCTCCAATAATTAAATCCTACCACACAAATGTTCCAGAAAGCTCAGTTTCCCCTTGTGGAGATCTAGAAGTTCCGATGGACAGCAAATTTTGCTCTCTTGTGCTTGGGGAACAAGACGTTCTGAATGCCAGCCATTTCTGGCAATTGAGGGTAAATTACACAAGGCTGAGGAATGCTCTCAAGCACAGGCATGCATATATTCATGATGTTTAACCGTTATTGCTCTCTCTGGAATATCTTTGACCAGTACATCTAACACTCTTTTGAATAATGTTTGGATGTGTCATGGGGAATAGCATAAACCAGTGACTTCTCTCAATAGACCACGCAGATGAGGCCATTGTGCTCTGGAGGGAAGATTCTCTCTCCACGGATTTACACTGTTATTTTATAGCCAGACAATGGATCTTGGCCAATTTTCTTTGCTATTACAGAAAAGTTCCACGAAAAGTTCCAACTTTCCCCCCTTTTCAGACAAAGGGGAGAAGGGGAAATTTCACTTCTTCCCCTTCTGTAACTTCTCTCTCCATTCTCTAACTATTGCTTTTATTTATTTATTTTCTTCTGTAAAGTGGCTGACTATCATTGCTTATTGCCCCAGAATACCCTGTCCCTGGGAGTATTTGCTGAATTATAGCTCAGAGGGTCTGCTTCCTGGTGAGCAAATTGAAATCAAGTCCCCAGGGTCCATGCAGTTCTGTGGCCATTTTACAAATGTGACCATATTACAACAGTGTGGTATTTCCTCCTGCTTTTTTTTTTTTTTTTTAATCATCATTATTTTTTTTTTTTGGCGTCACTCCTATTTGATGTGCTGATTGTGCTCTGAGAACATTTCTTGCATGAAGCTCCCAGAGGAGAAATATGACGGGAGAAATACCTTATTTTCAAGTCCCAGTGAAGCTTGCGTATTAATCAGATATTGAAATGCTCAGCAAACTGCTCAGGACAAAAGAAAATGCTTCTCCACTTCCTCCAAGATAGAACTTCCAGGCTCATGAGGCATTTGAGAATGAAAATAGTTATGTTTATGGACTTCAAGTGCTTCCAAAGATGGAAGGCCCTGGGGCCTTACAATTCTCACCAATGCTAGAAGAATTTCTTTTACCTTAGAAAAATGTAAAGTATATAAATTTCTTTAATGGGGAGGAACATATTTTTCCAGAAAGGAGTAGTTAGCCTTTTATTCATTTTTATTCACTTTGTATAAAATTATATCCATGTATGAGATGTGTATCTATCTAATGACTGAGATATCACACCTAGACAAATACCTCAACTGGTATCCCAGTCTGGGAGCAGAAAAAGTGATTCTAGCCCTCTCTGTACATACAACTTTCAGGTTTTATACCCGTGGGACTCTTTCAAACAATTATGGCTCTGCAAGTGTTTTGCTTTATTTTTCCCATACGCAAACATATTTAATTTGTTTGGTATATTTAAAGCAAAAGGCTTGGGAATTTTCTAAGCCTTCTGATTTAAGGAGTCCCTCAGCTCCAAAGTATAGTCTTCAGAAAAAAACTATAGATGTTATCTCCCATGTTTGCATGAGAGGTATTGTAAATTATGAAACAAACTTGTCAGGTTCAAATCTTTTTCAGGGTCAAATCCATTCCATGTCATTCAGGTGTTTATTTTTATCACTGTCAGAGAGAAAGGAAATTAAGGAAATACAAGTGACCTAGGTGATGATAGCCATTTGGGCAGAACAGATTTCTTTCACTTTTCACTTTCTTTTTTTTTTTTTTTTTTTGTCACTCATAGGGACTGAACCTAGAAGAGGTCTTCTGAGATACTCTCTCAAGCCTGCTCTTGCAGAAAACTTCACTGTTTAATCTTAATTCAATAAACTCACAAGATATTTATTTACACAGTGTAAAGCATTGAATTTCCTTTCAAGATCCAAATGTCTTGAAAAATATCTAAAGAATATGAGTTCTGACCACTTAGCTGACCTTGGTTTGAGTTGGGCTACATGATCTCCATAGGTCATTTCCATCCTGTACTATCCTCTAGCCCAATCACCTCCGTGTAAAGGGGCACTGAGAAGTCTACAGGCCACCCATGAGACACAAAGGTGGCATCAGTAAGGGATTCCATTGAGAATTTACTTCTCATAACCCTTCTGGAGAATTTGATAAGACCATAGCTTTTTGCTAACTGCACAAATGTTTGTTATTTTGTTATTCCATATTCATTTCACTGAAGTTCTTCAGCTTCTTGTGTTTATGCCCAAAAATGATTCAAAGCAGTTCTACAGAGATGCCAACTGTTGGAACAGAAAGAGACAGGGAGTAGTAAAAACCTGTCAGCAAGAGAAGAGGATGGAGAAGCAAAATTGGATTTTTATTTCCTTTATTACCACTACAACCATTTCTTTTCACTTATGTTAATCATTAAAAATTGAAATCTCCGGAGTGCTAGACACATACCACAGGGAACATGTCATCAGGCTTCCATTGACTGTAGTATATTCTTGACTTTAGCACATTTCTGATCTGTACAGAAGGAAGAAAGCAGATATGATTGCAGGAATGCATCTCTTCACCACGTGTGCTAATGGCTTGTTAAGTGCAACACTGTATGGAACAGTTAGTCCCTCTGCCTGGTTCCCCCCTGCCCCGCCCCAGCAAGATAGGAGCTTTTTTGCTGTTATTGTCACAGTCCCAGTTTTTGAACCTTTTCAAGTGTTGGCATCAGGAAGGAGGGTGACAGGCTAAGATCATATTTGTTCTGGGAGCCAGTCAGTTCTTCTATTTGTGCTAGGGAGAGAATAGTCAGCGTATATCATATGGACTCCTCAGCAAGATTTATCTTAAACTCAGCCACCCTGAGCAAGCACATCTGCCTGTCATGTATTTTGCAGATATCCTGGGAAACCCACCTCCAGCTCTGCTCCTAGGTCCATATAACTATACATTGCTCTCAGTGGAAAGTCTGAGGTAAAACCATAGCCTTTCCTATACTTCTTATTGATTACACACATAATGGTGGTGGATTGCAGGGACTTTTTAAAATCAATTTTTATAATTATATGATTCTATAATTTTTGAATCATAGAATGATTTGGGTTGGAAGGGACCTTGAAGATAATCTAATTCTCCACCCCCCTACCGCCTACTCCCCCTGCCAATGGCAGGGAAACCTCCCATCTTCAAACAAGCAGAGCACAGTTATAGACAAAGTAGAGAGAGCTAAGGAAGGACTGGTGCATTTGGCAAAACACCAATACAAGTCAACATGACTACAGATATCTGCACAGCAGAAGTCCTGTTCCTGCAAAGGGTGACAATATTGTCAGTTGGATATCTAGGAAATAAAGCTTTATCTCACAACTGTCTTTCTTTGTTGCCTCAACTCCAATTGTGCAATTATTTCCTGACCAAAATGCAGTCACTTTAGCTACTGAGGAAGATATGGTTGGAAAAGATATTCTCTTGAATTTCTGCTTCTTTAACATGCCTTTTGGTAAAGCAAATAACACCAAGTACTATATTTCAATATCATTATTAGTGTAGTGACACTGATGTAATCACTGATGTGATTACAGTGGACTGTGCACAAAAGAATGGCTCTTCTTGGTCGGGCTATAGCTTGCAAGAACAATAACTTGTTCCTGACAGCTGATAAAGGAGAGAAGACAAGAAAAGGCAAGAGAGACACTTCTCCTTCCTAACTCACAGAAATCAGCATTTTAGGAACTTGTCTAGCTGGGCACTGAATCTGTATATTTATGTTTAATAGCTGTTGATAGGCTTTGTTTCCAAGAATGTGTCAAATCATATTTTGGCATCTCTGAAATTGTGTTTCAATGAGTTCTGCTATGTCCTTGGGCACTATATGAAAATATAAATCCATTTGATTTTTGCCAAATACATACCTCATAATTTCACTTGTGTCTCTACTCCCCTGTATTCTTAGGTTGTGAGAAATAATGCGTGATCATTGCCTATTTCCTTTCTTTGAGATTTTCAAAACTTATTTTCTGCTATCATATCCCCCATCATCTCTTCTCCAGACATACACTTCATCTGCTTTTTAATATCTATTCAGATAGAAGATGGTCCATGTCTTTGGCTATTCTTTTTCCCTTTCTTTGTACTTCTTCCAGTTCCAGCATATCTTCACATCTTTTATTTATTTATTTATTTATTTATTTATTTATTTATTTATTTATTTGTGATGTAGGGATGAGAATTGTGTGCAGTAAGATGAAAGAGTATTGAGGTTTTTTTTTTGTTTATTATTATTATTATTAGCATAACGATTCTTTCTTTTTGTTTGTTCTCTGTGCCTTTTCCTGTAACTACTTTGGTTTCACTTACTTTTCTGTCTGACTCAGTGCTCTTGAGCACTCAGAAGACTTTTTCAAGAAGGACAGCAATGTTTCCTTGTAAAGAAGAATCTATGTTCAATTGTGTTCTATCAAACATCTGTATTTTTTAAATATATATGCAGAAATAGAAATGCCTGTCTCAATTATTTTATTTTATTTTATTTTTTTGGGGGGGGGGGTAAAGACATAGGTTAGGATAGACAGCAGCAACAGAATACAGATTGAAAGACATGTTATGAGGTCTTTCTAGATGGACTTCTTCATGGGCTTGAGAAGAGTTTGTTTGTTTGAGGTGGCTGGGGATCCACACTGAATGGGTGTCTACAGTAAATCTTTCATTCCTCAGGTGTGGACATGCCTAAGAAAATCCTGATTTTAAGAGATATGTTGCATGGCTGTGACTGAACCTGATACAAAGCTGTTTTACATACGGCTGCAGAAGCACGATATAGTGCTGTTATCACAGTTGTACATGGGAAGCCAAAAAATAGCTTAAAGAATCCAAAGGCAAAAAGAAGGAGAAAAGGAAGGAAGGGAGGAAGGGAGGAAGGAAGGGAGGGAGGGAGGAAGGAAGGAAGGAAGGAAGGAAGGAAGGAAGGAAGGCAGGGAGGGAGGGAGGAAGGAAGGAAGGGAGGAAGGGAGGAAGGGAGGGAGGGAGGGAGGGAGGGAGGGAGGGAGGGAGGGAGGGAGGGAGGGAGGGAGGGAGGAAGGGAGGAAGGGAGGGAGGGAGGGAGGGAGGGAGGGAGGGAGGGAGGGAGGAAGGAAGGAAGGAAGGAAGGAAGGAAGGAAGGAAGGAAGGAAGGAAGGAAGGAAGGAAGGAAGGAAGGAAGGAAGGAAGGAAGGAAGGAAGGAAGGAAGGGGAATAGAAGGAGAGGAAGAAGGAAAAAAAGAACGAGAAAGAAGGAGAAGGAGAGAACAAAAAAAAAAAAAGAGAGAATGAGAAAAAGAGAAAAAAGAGTAAAAGAGAAAAATAGAGAAAAAGAAATGGGAAACCCAGAACTTTTATTTCAAAGCTGTTGTGTGTGAGATATTTGTTTGTCTGCAGGTTATGGATAATTTTGGAGTGGAACTCATGGCACCCATTCAAGATACCAGGACAGAGGGTGTTGTTCACAGAGGGATAGAACTGTCCTTTATTGATAACTCCAGCTCATTCAGTATAAACAAGCTTCTCTTCCATCTGTGCAGCATCCTGTCATTGCCTGAACAATGCTGAAAGGAAAATCCTACGCCCCACTTACTTCCTGCTCCTGACATATGAAACGACAAGAGATGGAAGGCTGCACATGGTGGAAAAGAAAGAAAAGAAATGATGTAATGGATAAGCATAGCACAACTTGCTTGTCTTGCTGACTTCTTCACTGATGATAGAAAAGTGAGACCTGAAGGTGACTGTTTTGAAAGCCATTATGAAAAAAATTACGTGTTATGTTATGCTCTGGTTATATTGCAGAGCAGAAGGAATGGAAGGTGGGGGTCATTTTTTTGTCATTTGTTTGTCCCAGAACCCTACGATGATGAACCAAAGGAACACACCAATTACAAGTGGTTCTGAGGTGCCAAGGTGCTAGGTGGGGAATACCACTTTTGTACTTCTTGCAAACACGCAAGCTGAGTATTCTAGCATGGAAGGAGAAAGGGGAAGACAGAAGTGATACTTGTGGACCTGAATAAACTACTCATAAAAGTAACAAAAGCTGCAACAGAAGAAAACTCTGCATACAGAAAATATGAACAGTAGACCTATTTTATTCCTGCTATCCCTACCAAAATCATGTGAGAGATAGACATCACTCATATATTGAAGGTTTTTACTCACTCAATTCCTCATTCTTTCCTGAAAAAGGAAAGCAAACTAATGTGTTTCTGGAGATTTAGGAGAGACTTTTCTTCACGCAAGTGGCAGTTAGAAGCTGCATGTTCCCATGAAAAGTCAGCCTTTTGAATTCCCACCTTCAAATAACCTTAAAACCCACAGCCTCACTGGAAAACAGAGGTTACTCAGCCCCTTACATGATAGAAGGCAAAGTACTTAATGGATGCAGTGAGGCTTGGCGCAGAAGACTGATCTCTCCGGGCGAATGGCAGTAAACTCACCGGCCTTTTGTACTCCCGTGTTTGCTGACAAGATGAACAGTTCACTGCACTGCTAATCAGGAGCATCAGCAACAATAAGCTGTTTTAGCCCATTCTTCATTCCCTAGTCCCATAGCTAATGTTGTACACCATTCCCAGAGGAAAATAGTGTTTTAGGGTTCTGCAGGATGCCTGGTTAGTGCATAGTTAATGGGGAGAGACATACGCTGAAGTCCTTGTGTACTAATTCCTCCCCACATAAGAAAAGCATACAAAGACAGGTATTCAAACTGAGCTCTTGTACTCTTCTGGAAATTTTGAATTTTACTAATAGCACCTCTTCTCTCTCCTGAGAAACAGCTGGTGCATGCATGTAGCCAGGTGCAGGCTCCAGGTTGTGGCTCACAACCCACATCCCATTGTGTCTCCAATAGGAAGTAATTGCTGGATGGACATTAAGGATGATTTAAGCCTAAAAGCTTTTAAATTCCAGGGAATATTTTACAGATCTCTCTTCAGAAATTCCTAATCCTCTTTCAGCTGGGAGGGTAGCTTTGTGGAACTAGTTTTTAATAGTTTCCCAGGCATTGTACAAGAAGTTTGGGCATCTAATTCAGGCTTGGCAATTTGGCTGAGAGTCTACTAAGGCTTAGGTGTGGAGAAGCTGCCCTTGCTGCATTCCTCTGAAATACTTTTACAGTCTCTTCCTACTTTAGGGTCACAGCAGCTTATATCTTTGAATATCTATTTCTGCAGCACCCTCTGAAATAAATCATTCTTATTTTAGAGTTAAAGAAATGACAACCAGATCCAGACTAGTGGTTCATCAAAAGCATCTTGTGAAAAGAAATGTCCAGCCAACAGTTCAGTTCCTTTCTTTTCCCTGTGGCATCCCATCTTAATAGCCCAGAACCTAGGCCTTTCCTGTTAAACATGAAAAAATATTTTAGATGGCAGAAGGTTAAATTCTGATCTCCTCAACCAACCCATGACTTTTAGGCTGATTCTCCATCTGTTTTCAGTGGTATGAATACGTATGTTGAAAGCACTGGAGCTATATGTGGTAATGTTGACTTAACTGAAGAGTCTGGCCTACAACTTTATAGATGTTCTTCTAAACATATGAACAAGATGAATAACAAAAAGCAAGCAAGAAAACAAACAAACAAACAAAAAAAAACATCAAAAACACCACTGGCATTGGATCTCATAAAAAAAAAAAAAAGTAACACTTGTTATGAAGTGTCTGTTCTGATCAAGAAATTCAGTTTTGGGCCTTACATAGGAATAGGTAAGCCCTGCTGAAGAAATCAGTAGTATTGCCAACAAAAAGTAGAATATTTAGAGAAAATAGTTAATAAAGATATTAACAGTAATGGTAACAACAACAACATTAATAGCATCTTCAATTTTAGTAAGGGACAAATAAAGCTAAAGTTGACACACAGCTTAAGGCAAAGGATATTCTACCCTACATTTTTTTGATGGTAGTATATCACTGTAGGAGGTGCTAAATCTGGTTTTGAAGTGACTGAAAATACAGAAAAGCACATGCATCAGAACCTGTCCTTATTAAAAACCATTTTGCTCTGACTTTAGCAAAAACAGAATATCGGTTTCTAAAAGCAGATTTTAGCTTCACAGATGACTCTGATCATATACTTATACAGTGCTATAAATTGCTAATGGGCTTGTGGATTCTGTGAAGCAGGAAGGAATTGGTTGGAAAAGTGCTGTTTTCAAAAGAGCTTTTGAGAGGGAAGAAGGGAACATAATCAGGAGTCTTGCAGAAATCCAAGGTCACAGGCACGGAGCAGAATGTCGGGAATGGAAATGAGAAGAGAAAGAGAAGTTAGAAGGGTGAGAAGTGAGAATGGGCAGAAGAGTGGTTAACAGTGATGGCAGAAATGAAAAAGATGTCAGAAAACGTTAATCACATGGCAGGGATTTCAGATGTCCCTAGCTCTATGTCTAAGCCACTTTGCCGGTACTCCCTTTCATGATTCTTAACTGGGTCCATCTCTTCATATTTGTAGAGACTTAGGCACAATAGGGACCTGCTTTCTGTTCTCTTAGATCTCTAGGCATCATCATCACACAACTAATTAACAGCAGTAATAAATGATATTGTATTGCCTCTTAACCCTCTGCATTTAGTTTTCTGTGGGCTGCATTAAAAAGAACAAAAATTAAAAAAAAAAAAAAAAAAGAAAAAGAAAAAGAAAAAAGATTAATAATCTTCAGTCAGAGTGAAACTCTGGAGAGATGACACCATCTGGATGATTAGTACTTGTTTCATTTGCACGTTGAACTCGGTACTCTTCCGGCACTAATTATTGCATACCCCTCCTTATACCATGACTTCTGGGGCTGTGTGTGTGATATAAATAGCAGACTAATGACATGCTGAATGTTGCTCAGGAGACCTCATGTTAGTTTACAGCATTTCTCTGATTATTACTTTTTTAATAGAGAGAAGATAAAATACTGATCTCACAAGCAAGACATGAGAGCCTTAATTTGTTCACATTTTTCTAAGAGCCAATGCATGATGAAATATTTATACATTCCTCTCTGACTGTAGCATTTTGAATGTGCTGTGTTGTTTATTGTTGTAGTTAAGAACCAAGGGAGAAAGAAGTGCTGGAGCATCAGGTAGCAGGATATCCATGTCAAGTGTGAAAGTAAAACAGGCATAACTAAAGTAAACCTAAATATGTATGGGGCTAAGGGGCTGACTTTTCCCATATGGATAAAGAAATTCACAATTTGTCAACTGGTGGAACATTTGTGGAGGAAGTCACAGAGTCAAACACTGTTCCTAATGCTTGAAAATCAAGGAAAACATAAGGTTATTAAAATGGCATGTAATGCCAACTAAAATAACGAGGTTTGTCATCTTATGGAGGTGTAACAAAAACTGTTCAGAATGAGGAAGAGGAAGCAAAGAGAGGAACCAAAGCCACAGATTGGCACAGTGCTTTTGTAGTCCTTTGAAGTATAGACCACTAGACACTGGGGTAATGAGATGTCCATCCTTTGGTCACTTAATTTAAATGTGATCTGGCAACACGCTCTCCTCCTAAAAATTCACCCTGGCATGTTCATTTCTAGCAGTAAATTTACAGTGTACAAAGATCATTAATGGATGATAAGTGTAGTGAGGGTTGGTGTGGCATTTCCACTTTCACAATGACATTTTGGTGGGTTAACTCATTCCCCAAGGGTGAGTTAATAAAAGTTGATTGTTATTCATTCTTTGTTTGTACTGGGACTAGAAAAGACTTCTTTCTCCCTGTGCACGTTGTAATTTTAGTAAAGGATTTAAGAACGGTGTCATGTAAAGTAAACAAGTCCATATTCTGGCTTGAAGATCAGGCTGATAATCAGAGGAAGATTTAAGACCATATCTGCTGATGATCTTTGCTGTAATTCTCTTGCTTGGCCATTGCCTGCTCAACACATTCCTGGGTACTTTCCTTGTTTTAGATCAGCATCTCACTCCGTGCTCAGATCTTAGCCCAGTGCCTCTTGGCTGTCTGTCTGTAATTCTCCTCAAATAAAAAACATGGCAAACTCTCCAGCAGCAATCTTGAAAATATCCCATCCTGAACTTTACCCACAAATTTCCCATCCATCCTTTCCTCGTAACAGGACAACCTTGGATGGAAAGACTGGTAGTCTGTAGGCTGATTCCCAGAAAAGATATGCAAGAGAATATGAAATATATCCTAAGATTGTGCCCAGAGGACACAGACAGCACTGAGTAGGCATAAGGGAATAAAAGATAAAGGCGACTTACAGCTTTTCAACTGCTAAATATTAGGTCAGGATGCTGGATGTCAATCTTTCCTGACTCATCAGTCTTCAAATTATCCAAATGCTATCCTGAAAATTTAAGCTGACTGGAAGCAGGTTTAATTTTCTTAACTCTATTTTGTACTTCACAGACCTCTGAAGGCTGCAGCCCACAGCTTGAAAAACAGTATTAAACATTTGCCATTACAGAGATTCTGGTTTTGGGTTACAGTGGAGTAGGAATTTAGGGAGTCTATGGGGACTGGAAATACTGTGTTAAAGCATTTAAAGAGGTGACCTGCTCCTCTTTCTCATCATCCACTGTACTCTGTCTCCCCATCAACCTTGCTTTGTCAGCTAGCCCTGAAAATAAAAGGACTACTACATTTTTCTACACTCCTTGGGGCTTCCAGTCCTTAAGTCTTCACATTCACAAGGTCCAAGGACCAAGTATGAGGCAAAGAGAGGGAAGGTTCCTTGCAACCTTTTCTCATCTGCTTGCGCATCCATGCAGTGCTAGCTGCAATCCAGACCCTCTGTGATTCATAAACTATCTAATTCTCTCTTTAAAACTCTCTCTTAAATCAAAGAATTTTGTTTCATTGCCTCCTGCTGCATGAAGGTCAAAGCCTAGTGGTGCATACTTCACTGATGCTTTATCACAGTGCCCTCTTCAAGATTGGTTTTCATTTACCGTGTATCAATGGTTTCCACTCCTGTCTTCATATAATTACAGGAAAGTGACATGAACAACCCCCCTTCACCTTTGTGAATGTCTGAAACACAGTCTGAGAGTCCACAGGTAATTAAGGTTTTAAACTTGCTGTTCATGTAAAAGGTTTTCTCTTTTTTTATATATATATATTTTTTTTTATTTTTTCCCCTAAAGAGACCTTAGTTGCCATAGCTTAGACTTGAGAATATTGAATATATCAGCTACAATGGATTTGAGAATAAATGCTTCATTTTTTTTTTTTTCTTCATGAATTAGTTTATCCTCAAACAAAAGAAAAACAAAGAATTGAAAGAGCAAAGAAGATATAATACTAATAATTAACTGAAATAATTATTTTAAAATAAGGAAAACCATATAGTCTAATACCTATATGGTGCACTCAGGATTTATATAAAAAAAAAAGCAAGTAATTCTATTCTAATATTATCTCTTCATTCAGAATATAGGATTTTATGGATTTCACAAGGCACATAAAAAGCCACATGTTCCATTACATTTACAGTATTCCATTTTTATTGCATACAGTGAAGAAAGATGATGCAAAATGAAATTGGAAGTTCTATACTCCAGATTTATTTGACTTGTGATTGGCTGTTGTAAGTGCCCCAAAATGTCACAGAGAATAACTCTGAAATTGTATTTGTTGACACTGTACTGGAACATTTGTTGACAATGTGCTGGTAAAAATGCTATGTAAAATGTAAATGTAAATGATTATAATGAATAATGCTAATACTGAGAAGTGACATTGCAATTCAGCTGAGTGACTACAAATATTAAAGATTGATTTTCTTGTATTAGGCAAATTGTAAGGCCACAAGTAGCTAGACCTACTGATACCTTTCCAGCACCTACAGTTCCAGCTATCTGAATGAGTGATACAGGTAACCTGAGGGTAGGAATAGTAATATAACTGCCTGGATACAGATGGAGAGCATCTTATATGCATTGTCAGGTGTAAACAGATCCTGCCCAAGGTCTCATTGGATTTTATTAATTAATTAATTTATTTATTTAAATCATAAGAATTTAGATCTAGGGCTTTTGAGACACATGCAGGTAGGTACCTCCAGTCTGGCTATCACTAAGTATAAACAACCATGCTAATATTTGTGCTCAGGGCACAAATGCCTTTTGGTGCTTTCCTGTTGGCATTACAGGTCCAGAACATTAGTCTTTGCACCACTTGTTGCTTCTATTACTGTAATGATAACAAACAGTTATGAAACAGTTTGCCATGAATTTGTCTACAGACTACAAGTACCCCAAGGAAAAATGGGTTTGTGCAGTGAGAAAAACTTCTCTAAGGTTAAGGTGGAGTAGTACTAGTTGGAGAAACTGTGGGATTTCCTAGAGAAAGGAAATGATGTTTTCCCTGCCCTGGGACTCATTCTACTCTTGCTGAAGGCAATGACAGAACTTCCACCAATTTAATTGAGTCAGAATTAAGCTCTTGGATAGTAAACTCCCTCTGTTATTTGTATTTTTTTTTGTTTGTTTATTTTGTTTTGTTTTTGTCTTTTTGCCAGTGTTTATATTTCAACGAATATGCAAATCCATGTATTGTGTCATGAAATAGTATATATCATAATACATACTGCAATAAATATTGCACATTACAATACATACTTTACATTACAATTACACGCATTTATAATAATATAGGGTGATATAATACAATAATAGTATAATACATATAATGAATTATATTTCAAAAAAACATTAGAAAATATTATGCAATCACATGTCAGACCTCATAATTTCAAAATAGCTCCTTTTTCATTGTCACCAAGTGAATGTATGAACAGGGATGGGAGTGTGGGGTAAGAGCTAAGAGAAGAGGGTGTTGCTACAAAATTGTATGAAATTTTAACAGCAAAAAAAAATCAAATATCATGGCCAAATATCAAAAAAATGCCCCAATGTATCTTTGAAGGAATGCAAAATAGGAAATGGCCCTTTTTGCCTGACTTGCTATTACCATCTGCCTGAATGTCTTTGGCAGGAGAACAGCCTCTGAAGGAAAGTGCTGGGACAATTAAGACTAGACTGGACAAAATCCAGGGAACAATTCTGTATTAAAAAAGTGATGGACTAGGACATTTGAAAGGCCTTTACATTCTCTGTCTATGTGCTGTTTATTAGCTTTGGATCTGATCTGTAGAGCTTAATATCTAATACTGAAATATTTTGAAAACTGCCATAGAAACAGTATTGCCCTCAGTATCTCCCTGCTCAAAATGGGATAGAAAAATAGCTAGCTCAGCATACTGACGCTTTTGCCAGGTCTGGTTCTCTCTGTCTTTACTCTGAGTAAAATTCTTGCCACTGGGAGAGACATCCCTACCACCTGTGCTTGTGCCTGCATTCAAGCCCATCCCAGGCCAGGTCTTTGACCCCAAGATGCTCCTGATTGATCTTTCCTAATGATGACAGAAGCTTTCAGGGGAGCAGAAACTTGCAGAAGAAGACATAGATTTAATAGGAGGAAAAGTGAGGAAATGAAGGATCTGATGGTAAGCAACTTATGTAAATAAGACAATAAAAATTCACATTATATGCAAAGTGGGACGTTGCACTGTACGCAGAGCATCTCTAGTTATCTCAGCCTACTGCTTGACAGCTGTGAGAGAGAGAAAGAAGGAGCATGGCCAGTCAAGTGTATTAGCTGATCTGAGCATCCGGTTCTGGGTAGGAACTGTTTACATACACAAGACTTGGCTCCAGACAGTGCTGTCACTCTTCAATCATATGTCATGTTTCTGTTAATGTTGCAAACAGCCAATATAAAGATTTCCAGTTTTCTTGCCCTCCAACATATTTTGCACAGGTTTCTTAAACACTCTGTAAATGCAGAAAGAAGAGAAACTCTTTAAATCACTGTAGCAAATACTTTTTATTTCTTAAAGAGCAGGAAAATATATTTTTTCTTTTCATTTTTTTTTTTTTTCTGTCCTGTAAATAAACTACAAATGATCACCAATCTTGTAATTTTCTTGCAAAAATGTGACACATTGAATATGCAGCAAGAATCTGTTGGAGGGTAATTTTGTTCATTTCTATCTGCAAGAACTGGGTAGCACAGGGAAAATCCTCCTTCCACTTTCAGCATGCCATGTTTAGGCCATCTACGCCAAGGGACAGGAGCAGGGAATAAGTCTGCGAGTGGGTGGAATTTCTCTCAGATCAATTATTCCACCATTGGTTACTGCCAGTGATCAGCTCAGCATGTACTCACTTACTTGCAACAATCTACACACTCAGATAAGCCTAGCAAGACTTCAATACAATGCAAAATCTTTTCAGAGGTATTAACTTATTGACTTGGAAGCATTTTCTTCATTTTTTTCCCCCTCCTTATGATTTAAATCCCTTCATTATTCAAAAAAAGATGTTGTCTGAAAGCTATGATACCTTCTTCATTTATCAGAGATATTACAATTCACCCCAGTAACAATCTTGTTTCTTGAATGGGGAAATCATGTTTAAGAGGAAAGCAAAATTTAGAGGCTTTTGGGTATCTCACCTTGTAGCTTTGATGCTGAGACTACTAACAAATATACAAACTAGAGAGACCAGCAACAGGATTTCTCTGATTTGGGCAAGAATTTTGCAAGATGCTTCAATTGCTGACCAAATTTCTGTAGTCGGTTGAGTAGGTTTGCTACTGACTTCAGTGGGATTTGAGCTAACTAACGGCAAAGCACCATGGTAACTCCCGCTCCTCACAGTGCAATCAAGCTGTCACTGAATCTGACATAAAAGACTGCTGGGAGTAGCCAGACAGAGCCCACGTGTACCGCATCCAGCACTTCGTTCCATGTAGCTCACTAAACAAACCTCAGCTGGTAACAGATGCTCTTTGAGTCTCTTGAGTTGGCATTTTCAGGCACTCTAGCCTGATGCTTTTCAAGATGTTTTGTCTTAATCAATAGTACCTACCTGTTCTAACAGCTGGGGGGTTTCATATATGAACCTACTCTGTTTTCACAGTAAAAATAACTGTACAGTAGCACAGTGAGATGCTTACATCCCAGGTGAATGATGAGAAGAACACAGTGAAATGTAAAGATCCATACCAAGCGGAGAAGGCTTAAACAAATATGATATCCTGACCAGAGCAACATGAAGAAAAAAATGACAGTAAATATTTCAATGAGGATAAGTGTCCGTGGTGATGATCCGTGGTGATGATCCATGGTGAATGGTCCATGGTCCATGGTGAATCCATCTAGCTTAATTTCATTGCCTTCTCCATTATTTTCAGAACATTGCATTTCTCTCTGCAGTTCTCTCCTTTTTCCTCTCTTCCTGCTGCTTTAATCTTTTCTGATGTGTATGCAATTGGCAAAAGAAGGAGCAGGGTTGAGAATAGTTAATGCTGAGCAGCAGAAAATATCTGGAAGGGGAAAAACTTTTTAGATCTGACGCTGTCCAGATGCTTTCAGTGCAGTACTTATCAAAGTTGCCTTTTCCCTTGATAATACTAGAAAACTATACTAGTGCAGGAGCTGTTGTCCTTCTTCAAAACACTTGTGAATCTCTTTTTTTTTTCTAGATCCTTCAGTTTTCAGTCTAAAATTTCAGCATATTGTGAAGTCCACAGCTCACAACTGTAAGAAAAAAAATATATTTCCAGGTAAATACACTCCAGGCATTGGCGAATCTTACTTTGTATTAAGGAAATGAAAATAGATTCTCCAAAAAAGAGATGAGCAAAATTCTACACATCAGTGATTTTGACATTTCATTTTCCCAACACTTCTGGGTTGGTGGTGCTTGCTGACCTTTGAGTGCTACTGCCCAGTCTAATTTCTTCCTAAGAATAACTGGTAATAGCAGAGAACTAATAGGAAATGTAAAAAAAATAAAAAATAAAAATAAAAAAAAAACAACCCTTGACATCCACCCAGTGAACAATAGATTGGGCTAATCATCTAAAGACACTAATTTTAAAGAGGCTACAGATTAAAGAGAAATAAAAAGGTTCATTATGTCTCAGTAAGTAATATTAAGCATCTGTGGCCCAGGAGAAGAAAAAGAGAGATTGATTTGACATCTGAGTGAAAACCTTTGGAAAGAAAACAATTAAGGCATTAATGTAAAAGGATTCAGCATTTTTTGATATAATTGACCTTTGAATTTCTGTTTTTTTTTTTTTTTCTTTTTTTTTCTTTTCTTCAGATTGCAAAGCATCTTTAAGAGTCCATTTGGGAACATGACAATTTAGAAAATGGAGAATGCTTTCCTTAGCTTGAGTTCACTGCAGTTACAGCCTCACTGCATTACCCATGAGATAATACTTCAGTGCTCCTGTTTTTCTGTTTCCCAGTCTCAGACAGTTACCTCCCTAGATATGTCTAGGAGCCCTGGGTGTTTGTGCATCATCGTGCTGTCTGCTTCACTCCTTCCCACCCCCAAATTGGATTAGGTCCATCACAGTTAAAGGAAAGGAATGGAGCATGAATCATCTGTTGTGCTAACTTTGAGAGAACACTGTTAAGTGCTGTAGGGTTTCAGAAGCATTTTAATATATCCAGTGGATCATCTTCAGATGCAGCCTCGTTTAATGGCTTCCATAACAGTAAGTGTGCTAATGAAACTGTAGATAACAAATAACAGGATCCTTTTAGGATATTCCCAGTAATAGATTTGTTGTTGCTGTTTTTTGTTTGTTCTTTTTGGGGCAGGAGGCTGAGGATGGATCCTAGTGGCACCTATTGATAAGGCTTCTTTGATTCAAATGTGGCAAAGCACTAGGTGAGATGCAAGTCCCTGATGCCCTCCCTGGGAGTTTCTTAGTGCACTTAAAGTTAGCATATAATTTAGTTTGATTTGGTCAACAAAAGGATTAGTTTCAATTTCTTATGAGACACTTAGTGGAACAAATATTTTCAAGTTCAAGTCATCATTATCCCTGTTGGGATGTATCTCTTCTAGAAGGTAGTCAGTCTTTGGTCTGAAAATGAACAGGATTTCACTGGAGTGAAAAGTGACTGCATAGTCAGAAATTATTACTTAAGAAATACTGTGTAAGGCTGCTAATGCTGAGGGGTCCAACAGCAAATGACTCATTTCTCCCCCTGTGTGGATGAGCATCTGTTGAAGAGGCAGGACATCAAGGAAACCTATTTATTTATTTATTTATTTATTTATTTATTTATTTATTTATTTTTCTTTTGCTCATTCCTCTTCAAAGATGTGTAATAATGGAGATTTCCATCAGGCTGATGACAAAGGGATCCTAATATCTATGCCAACACTTTCGTTTAGTCCACCACCCATTCTGTTTTTCTTACCCTTGTTTTCTCTTGACCATTTCTTTCAGGGTGCTAGTTCCCCTTGACGCAGAGCCACATGCCCATCTCAGCTTTTAATATTTGAAGTATATCTACTCTGCATTGTACAGAGTGCTTTACAAGAAAGACAGCTAAAACAGCTTTACTCATCCACATCCACTCATTTGGATGTTTGGAGTAGAATAAAATAATGCACTGTATAAAGCATGGGAACCCTCACTCCTCTTTCACAAATCCAAATTGTATTTTTTCACTGATTAAATCTTCATTTGGTTTAGTTGGGTTTAAGTCACCTTCCCATGTCTTTCTTTCTGTGTATAAGACACCAATCTTCTCATAGCATCTGGTCATATACAATGGGTCAGATTTTCTCTCTGATGCAGCTACCATTTTATATGAAAATGTTAGAGTCTGCAGAGCTTAATGAAAAGTTAGGCTTAGCAACAATTTTTGGCAGGACAGGGCGTAGCAGTAGTAAAATAATAGTGCTGGCAAGAAGTAAAGCTTACTGGACATCCACAGGTCTCCAAGTGACTTTGTATAGGCTGTGAGGACATCTAGGGGAACAGTCAAAGAACTGATGTCTGTTTTGGATGAAAAAGCTTGTTTGGAAGATTCTGTTACATAACTAGGCCAAGCTAGAAACTGTTAAAAAGACTGCCGATTGAGGTTAGGTGCTTTCTGTTCTGAGGAGTGAAGGTGTTAAAGCTCTTTACCCTGGAGAAAACAAACAAACAAACAAACAAATTTCTGGTCATTCTTTAAACTTTTCAGTGGCCAAAATAATTAACTAGCACATATATAAGCAACCAAGAAGTAGTAAGGTAGCTGCTCCACTAAGTCTTATTTTAAGCTTGGTATAATGTTATATGCATGATGGCAGTATGTAAATATTTAGGAAGTGTTGCCATGAATAAATGTGGTGTATTAGACTGCAGCTAAGGTCTCCTAGAGGAATTGCTGAAAACATTGCTTCTTGAGACCACATCTTGCAAACCACACAAGGCATAACTTTCCATAATATATTAAAAAGATAAATGTGCTAATGGTGGAGAAGAAAATACAGTTCAGTGAAGTCTTTACCTTAATTTCTAAGCAATAAAAACAAAACCCCTTTTCTATTGTAAATGCTACTTACAGAAAGAACAGGAGCTATTAGAGTGTGAGGTATTGTTTCCCCCTTAAACAAAAAAAAAAAAAAAAAAAAAAAAAAAGTATATTTCCTTCCAGGAAAATCACAAATTGTTTCAGTATACTCAATATGAATTATTCACAAATAACTCTATTCACATAAGTGAGAAGATTCATGTTGTGCAGTCCTATTCATATAAGTAATGGATCCACAGTTTAGCTGGAAGTAATTAGCTGGGGGTGATGATTTGGTATTCTATATCAGAGCCAAAGAATAAACCTGAATCATTTGAGTTCTGATGTAAAAGTTCAGGAAATCTTTCTCCTCTTTGACTGAAGCTGATTCCACTCTTTCATTGCAGTGGTTAAAAGTCATAAATCGGTTTATTTTCACCCTAAGAAAGGATGAAGAAAATGTCTAACAATATGGAGAAATTCTCACATCCATTTTTTTATGTCTGATGAATAAAAATATTTTTTGATAATACTGAAATCTCTGATGAGCGACTGAATTTCAAAATAGGATTTGTTAGAAACTCTGGAAGAGTTTGCTTGCAAACACACAACACAAAACAGTTTTTAGTAAGATAACTCAGGAACTCAAAGACAATGCATAAGTGTTTTGGTATTGTTGAACTGTAAGGAACAACTGTTCCAATGAGAACTCTTTTTTTTTTTTTTTTTTTTCTGTCTCATTGTTCTTTTTCTTTCCACATCTTCAGGATCATATATAATGTATTTTCAGGAAAAAAATGAAAAAAGTAAGCAAACAAAAAACCCACCACAATACTAAAACAACAAACCCACAACCAAATATAAATTTGGGAAGGAAAGAAATAAACCCTCAAAGAGTGTGAAAGTCAAAATACTGGTGACATGCTGACTCACGAGAGATAAACAATAGGCTTATAGGAAAAGTAATGTAGCATTTTATGTTTGTGTTAAATTACACCATACTTTAATGCTGTTCTACCTTGAATTGTCTAAAGAATTACACTGTCACACTTAATAATTCAATTAAACTCAGAGGATAAAACAAAGAAATATTGCATCAGTGAAAAAGGGTGGATTTTTTATATATAGCTGTGAGCATAACTCATTTTAGATACAGGCGTGAATTTCTTCCATATTGGTGGAACTGATTTTACTGACTAATGTTATAAACAGTATGTTTAAAAGGAAGAAAAAAAAAAAGCTGAATTGTAGAGAAATAACTTTTTCACATAGTGTACAGGGAGGTGAAACTCTACAAACTTTCTAGCCATTTGCTGCTATGTGAATTGGCTACCTCCATGATCCAGACAGCTTACATAACTTTTTTTTCAAAGTGTAGCATTGAAATTATTCATAATGACAAAGGAGGGAACTGACCCAGTTTACCTGAAACGAGATTCCCTTCCTTTCCCCCAGCAATAGCTGACAACAGCAAGTTTCACTTCACATGGGGTTAAAGAAGTTTAAAAAAAAAAAAAAAAAGAAGAAAAAACTTTACAAATGTAAGAGTTGCAAATGGAAAACAGGCACTTGTAAGCAAATGATAAGCTTTCTTTTTTAAAGCTGATGTTCTAAAGCTGATTGAGCTCCTTGATTATTTATATCTAGATGCCTCCACTCTTTAATAGCATCCATTTATATTTCAAGTGGCCCAGATACACAGCGCTAGTGTTGCATGGATGCTCCACATGTGTTATAATTGATTTACTGGAACAAAATGCAGACAGGAGTTGTGACTTCTGAGGTCATATAGTTATTCTAGCATAACAAAGTCAGAGATCAATTGTGAAATCAAGTCCTGTTCCATTTGAGGAGGAACACACCCCAGATGACAAGAATAAAGCAGCAATAAAACAGCAATATCACTTTTAAAAGATGTGGCTGTTTTACACTCATATACTCCTTATTTTATGAAAGTGAATATAAAGTAAAGACAGTAAATGAATTGTCTGGCAAGGTACTGGATGGTACTCGCTTGGGAGGACAGGAATTAGGAAATGTCTGGGCATCTGTCTTGTTACTTGTGGCTGGGGAAAAGTTCAGCATTTTGCTCCTCTGCCTCAGACTGGAAAAGCATCTTTGAAAATCCTTATGCAGCCCTGAGAAAGAAGAAACAAGAAGCCTATGATGTGGTTAGTCTCTGGTTAAAATATTCACTGGGAACAAAGACAATGTCAGACTGGAACAGGGAATCAAGGTTTCCTTCGGCTACAGAGATCACAGAGGCCTAATCATCAGCATATTGGATAGTATAAAGTAGGTTTTCTCTCACTGGGAATTTTACCCTGAACTCAAGAAATCTTTTCTGATTAAAATTCATTTGACACATTTTGTCATGAAGTGGTTCAGTTATGACTGAGTCGTATATTCTAAGGAGAACAATTTCATTAAAAAGACTTAACCAGCTCTCTGCATTTCTGACAATAATCAGAACTGTAATCTTGCAACCTTTACAAAAATATCTCCACAACAGGCAGATGTGAGATCATCTGTTTCTTCTGTCTCCTGCTGTGTCCTTTTCTATAAAGTTACAGTTTGGTATATAATAAGAAAATCCCTTACTGCCAGTCCCACATTCAGGGCATTATTAAATTTGAATGACTTAAAACACTTGAATTTGCATCCACATTTTGGAAAATCCGTGATGTTCTTTAGTGACCTCTGTTCTCCTAGAAAAACTCTTCTCAGTGTAGCTCTGAGGAGAACACTTGGTGTATCACAGAATCACAGAACTGTAGGGGTTGGAAGGGACCTCAAAAGATCATCAGGTCCAACCCCCCTACCAAAGCAGGTTCCTCAGAGCAGGCTGTCCAGGTAGGTGTCCAGACAGGCCTTGAATATCTCCAGAGAAGGAGACTCCACAACCTCCCTAGGCAGCCTGTTCCAATGCTCCATCACCCTCACCGTGAAGTGACATCTTTCGCATGTCAGTGTGGCACTTCCTGTGCTCTAACTTGCAGCCATTGCCCCTTGTCCTATCCTCACAAACCACCAAGAAGAGGTTGGCTACATCCTTCTGTCCCCCACACCTCAGATATTTATATACACTGAGGAGATCCCCTCTCAGTCTTCTCTTCTCCAGGCTGAACAGACCCAGGTCTCTCAGCCTTTCTTCATAGGGAAGGTGCTCCAGGCCCCATATCATCTTTGTGGCCCTCTGCTGGACTCTTTCCAGGAGAGAATCCGCAAGTTCCAGGAGAGTATCCGCAAGTTCTCCAAATAGTTGCCTTTCTAGGCCCAGACTGATCTTCCAAATTATAATATTCTTTTTCACTCCCACAGGTTTTAGTTGATCAGTTTGTTTTTATGTTATTTCAACTCAAAAATAGATATATTTTCTTAAGTAACATAAATTGCCTTAATGATCATCTTGTTTGAGAACAAATATCAGCCTATGACTTACTCAGAGGTAACTGAGTTGTGGTTTTATTTTATTTATTTATATTTTTAATTAGGATGGTAGGAGGTTGTTTCACTGGCAGATTCAATCTGTAACTTTTCTTTCTACACTGATTATCTTGATGGCCATATGCATGGCTTGAATATGTGCACAGTATATAAGCCCATAGTGATGAATGAATAAGCATTGCAATCTGAATAGGGCATCTCACAGTCTGAATTGCATCCTGGTGGCAAACTAAGCAAATTCAAATGAGGCCAATGGATTATTTCTCCTCAAAAATGCATTTTATTTAGTTGATGTCATATTTTTAACTTTAGTAAAATTTCAGCTACTGAGGGAATATATATAAAAGATAAAAATATATGTTTATGTGCTCCCCTGTAGGATCTGTGAAAATTTAACAGTGATCAGATGACAACTTGTGTATAGAAGGTTGCACATAAACTGAGTTCAGAAGGATGCTGTGGTTTAACCCCAGTAGGCAGCCAAGCCCCACACAGCTTCTAACTTACTCCCAGTCAGTGGGATGGGGGAGAGAACTAGCAAGATAAAAGTGAGATGACTCGTGGGCTGAGATAAAGGCATTTTTTTCTAGGTAAAGCTAAAGCTGCATGAGCAAGCAAAGAAAAATCAGGAATTCATTCATTACTTCCCATTGGCAGGCAGATGTTCAGCCATTTCCAAGAAAGCAGGGCTTCATCATGCGTAACGGTTACTTGGGAAGACAAACGCCTGAACTCCAAATGTCCCCCCTCAAGCTTTATAATGAATAGTGTGTGACATGAATTTCTACTAAGATATAGCAGAAAAATGCTGAGACCACAACCTGATGGAGTCTCCTGCTGGTACAGCTCACCCTTAAGCTAACCTTGGGGAAATGCTTTGAGATGGTAGCTGTATAATAAGGAAGCCACTTCTTTGTATGTCAGTGGTGTTTCAGACATTGATTTCGCTAAATTTAGACCCACTGCTTTACTCAAACTTTTATATTTCACTAAAAGAGGAATACTGAGGAAAACAGCACCTTCAAATGGTCATTGTCCTTTTTCAGCTTTATCTTTGTGAAGAGAAAGCAATCTCTATTTTTCTCTGAACCCCAGTCTCTGAAAACATCACTGTGTTGTAACGACCTAGAAAAAAAAAAAGACT
Source organism: Aythya fuligula (assembly GCF_009819795.1). Lineage (NCBI taxonomy): Eukaryota > Metazoa > Chordata > Aves > Anseriformes > Anatidae > Aythya > Aythya fuligula. The sequence goes on from NC_045560.1 coordinate 153,129,693, forward strand.
TGTTCACAAGAATTACTGGATCATTGTTGTCAAATGCTCAAAAATTGGTGCTCAATTTTCCACAGTATTGTAGGAAGATCCTTGCAAAAGTTGAAGAAAAAAGCATGCAATGAAAAGATATAAGATGAGCTTCAGCATCTTTCAAAATGTTTTGCATTTACCATTACATATAAGTTATAGTATTCAGAATAAACATCTTGAAAAAACATTGGGCAACACAAAATACACATTTTTTTCTATGTTGATCTTTAGAAGTAATGCTATAAATTGTGGCAATTAATATCCTAGAATAGTAGAGTAAACCCCAAGAATTTACAATGTTCTAATAATGCTATGAAAAACACATTCCCTGTTTCTTTCATATTTAGTATGCCTGCAAGGAAACTTTTCCTTTCAGGGAAACTCGGTATTTGGCTCCTATATTTATAGTGGGATTGTTGGATTGGGCTCAAAGAGCATAGGAAGAACTGAATACAGCTCTTGACACTTCTTTGCTGTATCACTATCTGAATTTTTAGTATGATTCTTTAAGAATTTGCTGTTATCCCAGTTCATTTAACCTTTGGAGACCTAACACGGGAATAGATTATGAATAAACAGGATATAAACAAATATATTTTAAAGTGACAATAGTCCTAAATTCTCTTGCAAAAATTAATGTAGACCCATAAGGTTTACATATCCTAGCTTTGCCTTGTATCTCTCAATTTGAAGAAGTCTGATTTCATTTAAATGACTTGGATGAAGACAGAAGTGTTGGAAATTGGTGCAAGAATGTCTTTTAAGAAAATCTAACTTCCAAATGTAGGTCTTGTTATGGACTGTGCATCCTTTTAAAGTGAAATCAGGGTCTGACCAATATTTTTTTTGATTCTATATACATTGCAACAGGATTTTTTCATGCTGCGACTGTTTCTCTTCCTGTGAAAAGCATGTGCTTTTCATTTCCATATGCACACTTTGTCCCCTTTTGCTTACTCAGTGGACTACTGACAGGATAATCCTTTGATGATTAGGTCGCATGCCAGGCTTTCTTCAACCCCTCTGCCTCTAAGGGGCCTGTGTAAACAAATTGAGATGCTTTACACAACCTGTATTTACGGACAGCGTTGCAACTCAATATAAGACATAAGGAAGAGGTCAGGCAATTGTGACGCCTTGCTTCATCTTCTCGAATCCTTTGCCCACACTTTTGTTCATCTTTCCCATCTCCCTTGCCCTTGTGACACATCTCAGTCTTGTTGCTTGGTAACCTCCCAGTACTGCTGTGCACGCTGGCATAAACTGCTCTATGCTCTCCCTTCTACGTTCTCAAAACAGTGAAAGACAGTCTACAATCAGTTGAGATTTTCTTCTCCCTGCTTTTGACAGACAAATCAAATTCTGAGTAAATGCTGAAAACTGTGTTAGAGGGTAAATGCTCAGTTAAGAAAAAAAAAAAAAAAAAGAATCACAGGAAGATGCACATTCAGTAACAGCTTATTAACAACATGGGACTTTTGTATGTCAGTTACAGCACATAGTTAATGAAAAACTAGCTACTGTAAAAATAAATTAAAAAATGGCAAAAAGAAAAGAAAAAAAAAAAATAAGGGTGGAGAAAGAACAAAATTGTTTATCACTTGCATAACACAAGTGGCTAAAGATATGGCTGGATATGAAACCCTGACAACAAAAATATAGCAAATCTTATCCTGAAGAGGCAGCAGTCTAAACAGATTGACTACATATTTTAAGCACCAGGATGTCATCTTGCCAAAGGACACTGTATTTCCTTTTCCTTTTTTCCAAAGAAAATGGCAGCCTCAAGTACATTTTATGTCTGTTGTTAGTATTCATATTATCATAGAAGATTGCAGATTAATACATTTCTTTTGAGGAAAGCTTTCAAATAAAATATTTAACAGGAAAATGGAAGGACTGAGACACCTGTAGGCTAAAGTATGATTTCAACACTCTGAGGAGCTTGAGTGTTGAAATTGGACATATTAACAGAGTGGGATGCTTCCAGATATCAATCAGATTCAGGTTTGAAGCAAAGTGCAGTTTTGGATTAAGGTACTCCAAGTGAGTCTCTTATCTGTTCAGCTTGAAGTAGTTCTCTACATCATTAGGAAAAATGAAGAGGAAGCAGGACAGATAAAACTATTTTTGTGATTTGCTAAATATAAGTTTAGATTCATAGGCAGTTGGTGTCCTTTGAGATGTCTTAGAGCATCTGAGACATCCATGTGGAGTCAGAAGACAAAGGACCTTGTTTCTGGATCTGGCTGCCTGCCAGATGCTTTCTCTCACTCCCCTTCCTCAATAGGACAGAGACAGAAAATACGGTGAAATACCTTATGGTTTGAGACAGAGAGATCACTTATAAAGCGGCATCATGGACAAAGCAGACTCAATTTAGGGAAAACTGATTTAATTTATTGCCGATTACATAAGATCCACATTATAAGAAACAAAAAGAAAATTAAAACACCTCTTTCCCACCCCTTTTGGGCCCAATGTCTCCACTCCCACCCCCTTTTCCCCTGCAGCACAGGGGCTGAGCTGGGCTGGGCTGGGGGCTGCGCTCAGCCCCTCCAGACCCTCTCTGCCACCCCTTCCTCCTCACCCATGGCCCTGCTCCAGCAGGGGCCCTGCCCCGGGCTGCAGCCCTTCAGGAACACCCTGCTTCCACAGGGGCTCCCCACGGCCGCAGCTCCCTCAGAAAATGTCCCCCTGCTGCAGCGTGGGCCCTCCCTGGGCTGCAGGGTGGAGATCTGCTCCAGCGGGGGCTCTGCAGGGCTGCCAGGGAATCCCTGCTGCCTGTGGGCCTGGAGCCCCTCCTGCCCTTCTCCTCCTGGGGCCTGGGCCCTCTGCTGCTTCTCCCTCGCCCTGGGCCTCCTCCTCGGCCTGTGCCCGCTCTGCCCTTTCAGAAATCTGTTTTCCCTGAGGTGCTGCCAGCTTGGTGCTGGGCTCAGCTGGGCCCTGCCATGGGGCCATTGGAGCCATGAAAGAGGCCATGGAGCTTCCGGCCAACACCTGCTCACGGGTAAACATGACATCGAGCTATAGGATGGCCAGTACCTGCCAGCCAAGGAGGTTAAACAAAGATGTTTCAAATATCACTAGAGACCTATGTTTCAGCACCTAAACTGTGTCTCTAGAGCTTGATTAAGAGTAAGCCATCTCAAAAGTAAGATGCAGCAGAACTGATAAATACTCCAGGGTCTGTCAGTGACTGAAGGCCTGAGTCATTTGTATTCTCTTCCTTGGTCTTGCAGAAGGCATAAGTTGTACATTCTCTGCCCTCATAATCTGCATAAATTTCATAGACTTTTTTTTTTTTTTTTTGTTATTTTATTTTAAGATAATTTATCCTTTTTCTTTCCCTGCCCTCTGTTATCCTTTATTTTGTGACAAACATGCAGATGCAAACACAAAAGGTGGACATGACTTTCAGCTTTTCACAAAATAATAAAAGAACATGAGGTAGGGGAAAGAAAGAGGACAAACAATACTGTTTTTATAGTCTTTTGATTAAAAGCATTGACAGCAACTTCACCTGAGGAAAGCTGTATTTTACGAAGTGCTTGTCTAAACACCATATGTTTATAGTCTGTCTCCTTCTAAGTTTCTGTATTGTTTTTCTAAAAAAAAGGCTTTGATTGTTTCAAACTATTCCTGTATCCCATGATACTAATTCTAGGTGGCACCATGTGAATGTCATAAAAGGTGAGGAAGGTCCATAAGATGCAAGAGTATAAAAACAATCCCTTTTCTTCCAGAGAAATGAAGTGATTCATATCTCATCAATTATTTCTCTCCAGGATTTTTGGCCTGAGAAGAAAAGACCTCCTTTTTGGAACATATGGGTGAGTCAAACTGCAATAGGAAGAAAGCACGCCTCAGTGATATAGTTTCAGTTGCTCATTTATATTAATAAAAAACTACTGTAAACAATGCAGTTGTTTTGCTAATAATGATGCACCAGAATGGCTGTAGATGTCTGCATGAATATACAACAGGGTCTGTGTGATACATCCCATTTATGCTTTTATGCTTTTGCAAGGAACAATGAAAGTCTTATTAGATTCTTCTGCATTAACTTAATGGAAAAAAGAACATCTTCCTATTTTTTAAAAAAGGGAAAATATGATGTGTAAGGATAAAGTCACTCTGACTGCAAACTGCAATGGGATAAGAATAAATTGTAGCACATATCACCCTCCCAAATTTCCTGTCATATTTAACAAGTTCCACACTGACAAAAACAAGCATTAATATAGGCTGACAAGCTGATGGGAAAAGAATTGTATAGCCACAAATGACATCATGAGCATCTCTGTACTCTGTTACACTTCTTAGATTACATTTTTCATCTGAAGTCTTTTCCTATTATCCATGTAACAAAATGTATTCTACTTAACCAAACTTATTCTACAATAAAATCCAAAACAATAAAATGAAATATTTCTCTTCCTCTATAGGCAGTTGTACTAGACTGAGAAAAAACAAAACAAAACAAAACAAAACAAACAAAAAAAAACCTTTTGATATTTCTAGAACATATTTACAAATAAAGGAGAAGTTAATTATTTTCCTCTGTATGAACACAGAATAAAATAAATAAATTAATTGCAGACAGGATTGAGAGCAGCCCTGAGGAGGACCCGGGGGTGTTGGTAGATGAGAAGCTCAATATGAGCCAGCAATGTGTGCTTGCAGTCCAGAAAGCCAACTGTATCCTGGGCTGCATCAAAGTGTTGCCAGCAGTACAAGGGAGGTGATTCTCCCCCTCTGCTCTGCTCTTGTGAGACTACACTTGGAGCACTGCATTTAGCTTTGGGGCCCCCAGCACAAGAAGGACATGGACATATTAGACTGAGTCTGGAGGAGGACCACAAAGGTGATCAAAGGGCTGGAGCACCTCTTCTGGGAGGAGAGGCTGAGAGAGCTGGGGTTGCTAAGCCTGGAGAAGAGAATGTTCCAGGGAAACCTTACAGTGGCCTTTCAGTACCTAAAGGGGGGCCTACAGGAAATCTGGGGAGGGACTCTTTGTCAGGCAGTGCAGTGATAGGACAAGGAGGAATGGCTTTAAATTAAAAGAGGGTATGTTTATAGTAGTTATAATGAAGAAATTCATTACTCAGCAGCACAGGCTGCCCAGAGAAACTGTGGATGCCTCATCCCTGGAGGTGTTCAAGGACAGGTTGGATGGGGCTCTGGGCAACCTGGTCTACTGGAAAGTGTCCCTGCCCATGTCAGGGGGGTTGTAACTGTGTGATCCTTAAGGGTCCCTTCCAACCCAAACCATTCTGTGATTCTATGATTCCAGTTAACTATGGTTTAAAAGGCCAGCCTTGTTCCTTCTAAATGTCAGTGGCAAAAATCCCCAGACACAAAAAGTGGCCATGCTGATTCAGAAAACTATCTGTTTAATCCTCCATTTCCAACTTCAGCGAAAAATGGATGAATGGGAACAAGTATGAGCAGAGCAAGCAGTTAAGGTACTTCGTTCTCAACCTCTGTTTAGCCTATTCGGTAACCCCTAGTGGGTCCCTACTCTATTTATCCAATGTCCCGTTAAGCTAGTGAAACCTTACATTCATCAATTTCCTTTCTCAAGGAGTTTCACAGATCTACTACCTATTTTGTGAAGAACCAACACCTTCTTTACTCCCTTTGAACTTTTCTCTTACTAGCTTCATTTGATCGTCTCTAGTTCTTATACTGAAGACAAGGTCAAAAGTTGCTCTCTATCTTGCTTTGTGCCAATGACATTATAGACCTATTATATCCCCTTTGAATGACCTCTTTTCCAAACAGGAGAATTGCAGGCTACTACAGAAGTCATTATGCCAGCATTTCTCGTGTTAAAACTCTTTCATATCTTTGATCATATTTATAATTCTCCCTGACTCTTTTCCCCTTCTAATATACATTTTGAATGAGGGGAACAGAAACTGCAAACAGTATCTGAATTGTGGGTTAACCATGCATTCACCAAAGGAGCACTCTGAGTGCTATCATGGACTGTTGAATGTCATATTAAAATCTTAAACTTTTCAGACAGTTCTCTGGTGTGGGATATCTGGTTTTGTGATGAGAGTTTTCACATTGACTTTAGTGGTTTTTGGGAGTGCCTTCTTGAATTTATTTGGTTTATCACTCAAGACTATGCCACACAAAGATTGTCCATCTCTTAGACAATTTATGGTTGTGGTGGGAATTTCACAGGGTAGGCTAATGGTTTGCTTCTGTCTAAATAATCTCTGTGATCACAGCTGTAAGAATAAACAGCATATACAACATAATTGTGTTGAGGATATGTCAATAACCATGATAAATCTACCAGGGTTAACCCATCTGGTTTTCTCCTCATGTAAATTTACTCACCTTCATTTTTTTAATTTTTTTTTTTAATTTTTATTTTTTCCATTCTGAGGAGTACTTCTAAAATAGCAATAAAACTAGTGTAACATTTTTTGTTTAATCATCCTTGAATTTGTAAGAGCTCTTAACAGAGCTCTTTCAGACACACTTAGACTAAGGAAGTGTTGATACTAGCATTTAAGTTACTAGCAGTCATGTGTCTATTGTAAGTAAATTGTCCTCTGCCCTCAGCACAAAGACACCATTAAGCTAAGGAAATGAATATTATCTCCCCATTCATTTTGCTTTCTTGAATTCAGAGAATTTTACAAGTCCAGAGCTTTGATTCATCTTCCAAGTTTAGGATGGTATCATTAAGGTACTCCCTATGGTGTTCTGAACTATTAAATTCAAAACTGGTCTGTGTCCTTTTAAATCATTTCAGTCAGAATCACTCAGGCTTAATGTTTTCTGCAGTGATTAAAATACTATTTTAGTGAGTTTTTGTAATTTTTTATTGCTTTAATTTGTATTTTTTCTCCTTCTGTTGGATGTAACTCAATAGTTTCTGTATGACTTTATCCATATGCACAAAAGAAAACAATGGATAAGCAGAAAGCAAAAAGAGATTTTAGGTCTGAGATACCAGATTTACTGTATAAAAAGTACATTTCATAGAAGTGTGAAGATATTTTATAGAGCACATTAGAATCATATTGACATATGACCTGTTACCATTTGGGTTGAATTCACAGTGGTGGAGTACTTATTTTTCTACTATAATTCTTTCTACTATAATTCTTGAGCAAAATAAGTAAATGGTCACTTCTAGACATTTATTAGAAAAAGAACAAAATACAGTTAAACTTAGGCCTGTTCCATAGAAGTTAAAAGTTAATGTACTTGAAATATATTTTCTTTTTTGTTAGGTACAAAAATTAGTTAAATTCTGGGCCTTTTCCTATGACCATCACCATGGCATTGTGCTAAATGCTATTCATTACAAAATCAATCTCCCTTCTCCTCATCAAAAGCCAATTTTGAGCTTTTCTAGGTAATACAGGTGTTAGATTGTACACTGTGGTCACCCTAGGGGAGGGCAGCATTTGCCAACAGTTGTCATAAGACAGTAGCTAAAATGTTGAAACCTTTTTCTGTATTTGGAAGATGAAATTGTGTATTTCCAATTACGTAAAGGTAATGCATACTGTTCTGTGAGACTGCTGCATTAACAGCAAGAGGAGCTTGAAAGTACTTTGCTACATACGGTCTTTATATCTGCGCAGCTAAATTGTCACCTGGCATTAGTCAGCAGAACTTAATTGCCTCTGGAACAATAAAATTCAATGGACAAGAATTTGATTCATGGATTATCTTTTCCCCCCCTTAATTAGGACTTGTTTTCCTTTCATCTTTCAACAACTTCTTCTTTCCCATCTACATATGCTTACCCTATATGATAAAAGCAATTCCACAAATATTCTAGTCAGCCACATTTCCAGTGTTCAGCTGGTTTTAAAATTAAGCAAAACATGTTCAGCCAGACTTATTTCCAGACACTATTCCTCTCCTCCCCACCAAAGAAGTAATGACTTTCTATTTCAACAACTCATTCCAGACTACAAAACCAGATGGATTGCTCTCTACTACATGAGTGAACGTATTCTTGATCGGAAAGTAGCAATCATTGAATACATCATGTACAATGACACCAGGGAGGGAATTGTTCTTCATTCTGCCCAGCGAAGCGTGTTGGAACACCTGTTTCCTATCTTGAAAATGTTTCTGATGACTGCCAAAGAACTTAGTGCTGAAACAGCATCATTAAGTCAAGTTATCCTGCTTGGCCACCTGTTGAAAAAGAAAACTGCTGAGGCAATTCCAGATCTCAGCTGTTCCGGGGATGTTACACCTCTCCCTGTCTATGGGGAAATTTTCTTATCAATGAAAATGTCTTCAGTTTGAGGGAAGGGGAAGCAGAAAGAGAGATGTTCTAGTTTCTCCAAGCTTTATCTTATGGCAAAGAGTGTCCTTTGTTGAATAAATTTCCCAGAAAATATGAGAAGTGAATCTGAATACTGGTATATTGGAAGGCAATAATCTGAGCTCCATACACAGTAAGTGGAAATCCTGTACTTTGAGCCTGAGTTACATTAAAGAATGAGAACAGAAAAATTTAGGAAATATTTTGATAGTGTTTATTGTACTGTAACAAAATTAAATTTAGATAAGACTGCAATAAACTCAAAACAAAGATATTCAGATATTGTTCTGTTTTGTTTCTGAATTAAACAAACTTTTTCTACAAATAGTAGTGGGTATGTCTCATCAAATAAAATAATACATCAGAACTAATCCCATCCTGTGAATATTTTTCAACTTTTGGTTATTGCCAACATGTACTTATTTCTTGACTACTTCTCAATTCTTCTCTAGAGAATTAACCACTTAAGTAGGCTCTTATAGACATATCTTCCATTCATTTTACAGAGTGCTCCCATTTTACAGGTGAGGAACTGAATCTCATATGCATTGATCAGAATGAGGCAAAAAATACCTGGCCAAATTTAAGGAAAGTTAAGCCAAAGCCTTAATTAAAAGTCAAAATTATACAAGTCCTACAAAAATTATACAAATAAATATGCCAAGTGATTTTGGTATGGCTGGTAGCTTTGATTCAATTGTGTTGAGCACATTGATAAAGTAAACAAAGGCAAAAAAAAAAAAAAATCTAGTAAGCTGACATAATAAATAATAAGAAAAATAGTAATAAATAGTAATGCAGGGAATTTCTCCCCACTAGGAACTCAGCTGTTAGATGTACCATATAAAACTCAACTATTAGATGTATTGTATCATAGTATTCAAGTGTACACGAAAAAAGTTTTTGCAAATTGGAGAGACTACATTAGTTTGTATATTAGGGCTTAGCTCCCAGCCATGAGTACTATGGCACTGTGGAACAGAAGGAACACTATAGAAAAGGTATTGCTTGAAACATTTTGAGATGAGACTAGACAGATCTTGAGAAAAATATATTGGTGAGAGCAATATTTCCTTAAAAGAATTAGCTGACCTACAAGGTCCCCCTCCCATCTCTGTCTTCTCATGTCATTTTACAGCTCTCCTTCCCTTTTCCTCTCACTACTTCCCTTTCTCTGATATATATTTTAAGGTTATAAATATGTAGCTGCTTAATGGATACAGCAAAAAATCCCACTGCCAGCCAGAGAAAAAACACTTATTTTACCACCATGCTGTGCATCGAGTTGAGACAGAAACAAAAATACACCAGATTGTGAAGTTAGGAAGGAACAAAAGCATAAGGAAATGTTTTGTTTTTAAAGAAAACCTTTCAAAAATGTTTTCAAAATTGAGCATGAAAAGGTGAAAAAGATGTTTAACAGTGTTGAAGTTTAACAGTGTTGAAGAGACCAAAATTTTCTTTCTCATCTGTTCCTTAAACTATTAGCTGTAATAAAAAGTCACCTGTCAGCAAGGATGGAAGTGTGGCTGGTGCATTTGCTATCAGGAATAAGAAGGGAAATGAACTGGGATGGTTGGAATTTGCAGCTGCCAATAGTATGAACATTTCTGATTTGTTCTTTTGTCACTCATAAGGCAGAATTGTGAAGACCAAGGTGCAGCATGTCTATTGAGCAGGTCCTTGTTATTGGCTGTTGGCAGTCAATGGCCATTGATGTATGAGTTCTCAAAAATGCTAAACATGGTATTGACTGGCCACTTCTGCTGATGAACTGGCACCTTAGGCCTTAGTGTCAGCCAGTTCATTAGCCAAAATGAGTCTAGTTCCACCAAAGCTCTTATTAAAATAAAACAGTTGTCTGGCTATTTGTTTCAAACTGTGGAAGTCTGTCGGTTTATAAGGAACTAAAGACTTTGTTACATAATGAAGCAGGAGTGAATTCATGTCATTGATGATTTTTACAGATACTGGGTTCTCTGCCATTGACATTTGAGAAAAAAACTGGTGAGAAGGAGCTCACGGAACAAAAATGAAGCTGAAAATCTGAATCTCTCAAAAAGGGGAAAAAGGAAGTGGAGGACTGCTTTAAATTTGGAATAGTGAATAACAAAAGAAAAAAAACAAAACAACAACTAATCAACCACCACCAACAAAACACATCTGGAAATGACATTAGACAGTTAAATCAGAAAATACCAACATTTAACTCAATTTGCATAGTCTTTAATTAGCTATTGAGAATTCAAGGTGGGTTTTATTGTGTTGAAAATAATTGAAATTCAAATATTATCTGGAAATTACTATTGCTATTTGATATCTCTCATTAGAGAGATCTTAAAATACACTTATCTGTTTACTTTCAGCATTTTTTTTTCTTTTCTTGAAGGAATAAACTTCTGACAGAAAATACTTATTTTTGGTATCACCAGGCTGTGAAGCATAGCCCATAGAATTGCTAGGCATCAGGGTGTGATAATACAGTGTCAGACAGGTGGAAATGCTGCATCATGGCTATTGGCTGTCACCAAACACATTAACAGTGGTTACACCATCATTTTCAATGACCAGGGGAGGTCTGGAATGCTTTATCATTTCAAAAAATAGGTCATCAAGTAAATAAATCTGTGGTGAGTATTATGTAGGTCTCTACAGTTTATCATTACAAGGTTACTCTACTTGATGTCTGCTTATCATCACTACAAGAGAGCTAAAACAAGATTTTAAGCTATGTTTCCAGTATAACCAGGCTCCTGTTATGATTCCTCTTTATCTGTGCCACTCAACCAGAGCTCTTCATTCCACTGCAGACCCATGTCACTTTTGAAAGAGTCTTGAAAGTAAGTGAAAATGTCATCACTTTTCAAAACACACTTGCATATACATTCCTGCATTTGGCAGAAATGTTACTGCCGGCTGGTGGATAAAAATGAGAGGTGACCCCTGATGGCTGTTACTGTATGATTAGAGTGCTTGTAATTACAACAATGAAATTAACATTTTTGTAAAGCAATAACATTTTGATTATGAACATACTAAGTAGTTTATTTATGTATCATTATCCCTGATATGCAACTATCAAGCACTAAGAGGATTTCAGATACTTTTCATTTGACAAACTGGAGACACACTACCCTACAATTGATTATTCATAGATCCTTAAATCAAACATTTTATTGGGGACGTGTGTGTTGCTGTTACTTTCATAGAAAATGTGTGCATCTATAACTATTTGGAGTCAGTGAAGCACATTCTGACATTGGCTGAAGTTTTCAGTCAAATATTAGATTTGATTGCTTCACATACAATCAATTGAACTTTAGTTGTTACAGTCGATAAAGCCAGCAGGATGACTCAGATCATGCTGTAATAGCCTTGTAGGCTATTCCTGCCCGAACAGGAGTGCTGATACTATTTGGAACCCTAAAGGTGTGCATGACACCTTCATATATGATATAAAACTTTAGGAGACCTGTGCTTTTTTTCTGGAGAAACAGTGATGTGAGTGGAGTGATGTGTTTACAAAGCAGGGGTAGGTACTCCGTGGTGTCCTAAGAAGCACACAACCATGGTGGGTGAAAAGAATATGTGGACAAGAAAAGAATACACATGCTAGCACACTTAATACAGTAAGCATATGAATTCAAATGTTCTTAATGAAATAACAGTTATTCAACTTTCCTAAACTTGATGATAAGAGTATGTTTATATTTCAATGGAAAAAAGCTGACTGTTCCAATGTTTCCTGCTTTCCTAGTATATGAGTCAACTTTCACAGTGACTATTCAAAAGTGTTTTACTGTTGTTGTTTTACAGTGCATTTGGATCTCTAACATTGAAATAATTTATTTTATTCTTGAAAATAAATACAGTTGGAATAAGAAATCAGAATTCTGCATTCTAAAGTACTAAGATTCACAAATAAGTAACTTTGAATTTACCAGCTCACAAACCATTGTGACAGTGGTGCATCTACAGAAGATGTGTAATTATTAAGGCCTAGCTTATTAAGCACATTTGGAAATTGGCTGAATTGCTTGATTTGGTAAAAAATTACATGCTACATTTAATCAGCCCTCCTTTAAGGAACAAATGTCATTAAACACCACTTAATTAGCTGTTCCTACATCCCCACTGTGTGAAAAATTGTATCCTTGATGACTACAAAACATTTTTAAGGTCAAATGTAGTGAATAAAAATATCATTGAATGCCCTCTGGTAATAGTCTACATAAAAGTGCAGCTCATTTCCATTAATTGAAAAGATTAGTTCTGTATCACAGTTAATCAGAATCTGATGTCTATACTGTACAGATAGAGAAGACGTTCCATAGTTAAGCTTAACTTTTCCTTTCTCAGTTGTTTATAAGACTGTTAATTTTTCATGGTGGATAGAAATGAAAACACCTTGCTCTATCAATTTAAGATTCTTCTTTTATTACACCAGAGTGCCAGGTTTGTAGTGGGGACAAATGGCCAGTGAAAAGATAGAATCACAGAATCATAGAATATCCTGGAGGGTACCCACAAGGATCATCAAATTCAACTCCTGGCTCCACACAGTACCACCCTAAAATTAAACAATATGTCTGAGATCATTGTTCAAATTCTTGAACTCCGGCAGGCTCGGTTCTGCAACCACTTCCCTCAGGAGCCTGTGCCAGTGCCTGACCACCCTTTGGCTTAAGAACCTTTTCCTAACATCCAGCCTGAACCTCCCCTGTCACAGCTTCATGCCATTGCATGAATAGGAATTGATCGTCTTGGAAAGTCATGATTTTTCTTCTCCCTCTTTATTTTTTATTTATTCATGTATTTTGTCTCTGTGATTAATATAATTTCTCCTTCTGTGACTGCATGGGATTTGATATTTATCTCACTCTTCAATATTCACCCATTTAAGCCTTTCCTGCCTATTTCTTGCATCTCTCTGCCACTCACTATGTACTATGCAATGCTATCTGCCTGAGACTCCAGCCGGGTTATTTCACCTCTGAATATTACTCCTTTTTAGAAAATCTGTGTGAAGAACCAGATTTTTTGTCAAGCTGTAGTGAAACAGCTGATTGATCTGCATCACTGGTGCCATCCCCTGATGCATAAATCAGAATAGAAAAGAAAGAGGTGAGATACTAAGATCAAATTTTATTTTTAGGTAGGAAGCTATGACAGGTGTTGTGGCTTGTGACAAAAATTTCATCTGCTCTCTGAGCAAACTGTGGGAGGGATGTCAGTATGATTCTGGCAAGAACTGCAGTATAGATCCTAGCAGCCTTGCACACAGTCAGATTTCCTTAGCTAGTAGGAAAGTCTTCAGTATTACCTGAAAAATGTATCAACCCAAGGTTTCATGGTGATAATTAGTTTCATAGGATGCACACATAAGAAGACCATTTTTCTTCTGGATATATTCCTACAGACATAACCTCTAGGACACTGAATTTGCCAGGGGTATTTAATGGAAAAAAAAATTACTTATGTGAGTTATTCAGTGGCTTTATTTCTTTTGAGACAAAAGTGGATGAAAAGGTGGAAAGAATTACTTTATTCCACAGCATGCCTCCTGTATTTTGGGATTCTGCAGGAACTTTTATAATTTCTTATTAAAAGAAAACAAATGAAAACCAACCAACCAAACAAAACACTGTAGTTTTAGTCTAACTCTGCAACACCCTTGGAATTCAGGGCACTTGAGGATACATTGGTACCTAAGACTTTAGTAACAGCTCTATAGACCCAAGCAGGTTTTCTGTCAGCCTGGCTCCATTTCTGGGAGGTTCTTGTCACAGCAGCTTTTCTCAGAGGGCTCTGCCTGTTCCCTCTCCATCTCTTCTTCTACACAATCAAAGAAGCAAGCCTTGTTTTACTCCTCTTAATTGATTGAAAACATTTGTTTTCAAAGAGTTGTATCTGAGCAATGGGTTCATATGAGAGACTTTCCCATTTTCAAGGTGTCTTTCTCTTTATTTTTTTTTTTATTTTTATTTTTTTTTTCTTCAAAATTGTGACAACAGAGTGTTTACATAAGAGAGAAAGTACTGAGTGTTGTCTCATGGACAATCTTTTGTAGTCACAAATAGTGGATGCCTCTCATGGGATCCTTAAAATATGGTTTTGTAGCACGGTTTCCTTTTTCCTGTTGTAATTTTTCGTAATTTCTTAAGCTTTAAGCAAAGTTAAAGGGTACAGTTGTAAGAAACACTCAGTTTTAAACACTCAGAATGTATATGTTTAGTTGCAATCTAAGAAGAGCAGCAACAACAACAACAACAACAACAACAAAAGAAGGTACAGAGAGGTATTTTCTTTGTAAATTCAGAAATTGGATTTTTTAAAAAAACTTTCTCAATAAAATCAACATTTTTGTAAATTAAATTCTTCCCAATGGAAGCATTTTCCCTTTTTTTTTAGTTACTGTTCTATTTTTGTCAGTGCACAACTAACTGCACCGAACATTCTTACAGGTATGCAAGGAAAAATAAACTGTAGTGTCTTCTTTTTCAGAGGCCAAGCAAGGTTTAGTGGTCATGGTTCTGCTGAGACCTAAAAAGTAATGTTCTGTTTAGATCTGGATGTAATGCCTTAAGTTTGCAGTGAAGAAAAGTAAACGTATTACTGAAGGGGAAATGTAGGGGTTGAACAGAGGGAGACAAATTCTGTGAATAAATTATTATTTATATAAAGGTTACAATGTAATAAATATTATAAACATAAATATTTATATATCTCAACAAAGTTGAAAGAGACAGATTAAGGAAAAACAAAACATTCATTTCTATGAGAATATAGACCTCACTCTTCTTTTCTCTCCTGATAATGGAGTGTCCCAGGCATATTTTTGCCAAGCATGAAAAAAAAAAAAAAAAAAAAAAAGTTGATCCCAAATGTTCTTCAGTTTCTTACAGGGCAAAGGTCTCACCCCTGAGTCCTTGTTATCTGCTGAGTTCTTCTGAAGTTAGCAAATTCCTTTAAGCAGGTCTCTGGCTTGATTCCAGTAAAATTCCCCAAAGACTCTAATAGGAGTGCTCCTAACTAATCTGATATAAAATAAGTAAGAACAAACTCTGTGATGTTAAATTGTAACAGATTTCTTTTTCAACAGCAGACTGCCTTCCAACTGTCCCTTTGGTCTCATGATGATGAACTATAGAATGTCATAAAATAATACTTAAGGCCCAAATATTCTGAGGCTTAATATTGAAATGATTTGCAGTATGAACTCTTCATTGGTGCTATGCTTTGGTTTTGTTTCTTCTCTGTTTTCTAACTGTATCTCTTTTGTCTTTGCTGATCTAGGCATCGCAAGCTGAGTTTGAATACTGTAAACAAGCACAAGCCTCATGCGGTAAATTCGTTGTGATTTTTTTTTATGCTTGCAGTAGGCTGTGGGTTTTTTTGATAGTTTGTTTCATTTTTATAAGTAACATGAAAAATGCTTAAAACAGAAATGACCTCAAAAAAATTCTGCTCCATTTTGCTCTGTGAACACATTAGTCTTGCTGCAGACTATCAAAATACTCCAAAAGCATTGTTTTTATGCAGTGCAATTGTAACATAGATAATACGGTACAATTGCTAATAACTTAAAATACATACACAACTGTATATGGACAGTGTTTTGGATCTTATCAATATGGAAGTGTTCTTCTGTGTTATTTTTTATAGTCTACTCTCAAAGGAAATTTTTACTAGAGGAAATATTTGACACGAAAGCTCACAGGTTCTTTAATCAATCTGGAACATTTTGTAGACTTCATCTCTGCTATCTTTTTTTTTTTTTTTTTTTTTTTTTTTGTATAAAAAATATTACATTTAAAAACTTTCCTTCCTGCTGCATCAGATTGTTCAATGAAATGGAGCTTAGGTAAAGACAGCGTTGTTTCCTCATGTCCAGTCTGAATCTTCCTCACTGGGCTTTCTCCAGCTTCCAATCATTATCTTGTGCTGTCAGGCTCTTGTTTATTAAGAACACAGACCAGGAACCACTGTTGCAGGTATTTTATAAACACACACACAAAAAAAGCACAATTCTAAAAAGACACAAAATTAGCTGTTTCCTATCTGTGCTTCTGAGCACAGTAAGGTGTCAAGTGTTTCCCATTTCCCATTCCCATAAACTTTCATCCCTCTTCATTATGATTAAGGTAAATTAACATAATATGAGGGAAGCTCTGCACTATTAATGATACATTAGCACATGAGTTCATGGAAATGAGACAGACTTCACTATAAATGTGGTATCTCTCTTCACTTTCTTGACATCAGTCCATCTTCTTCCACTAAGGTTAACATTATGTATTTATTTTTTAAATACATGCAGTTTATTTAAGTTTTACACAATCTTCCAGTTTGTGTGTGTCTATCTGTGTACCATCATAATCGGGAGCCAACGCTAATAATGGCTATATCAGGTTGTCTGAAAATTAGAAGTATCTTATGTGATTTAAATTAATTATTAGACATTCACCAATCACTGAAGTTATATTTGCCAGTCTGTTTGGCATAGAACATCTGGCATAGAACACAGAGGGGAAAAAAAAAAAAAAAAAAAAAAAAAAAGAAAAGGATTGTATTTTGCCACAGGCTGTTATAGACTCTGTATAAATAAATAGCTAAAGCATGCATGTAGATTCACAGTCTGTAAGTCTGTATCTGGAAGAGGTATCTGGGAAGCTTGCAGCCTGTCCCTGGCAGCCTGAAGTCCAAATTAAAGAACAAATGCAGCAAGAATATGTAACAATTATTCTGACTACTTGGGAGCTTGAACTGTAGGTACCAAGATATTATTTCATTCAGGTACAGAAACATGTCAAGAATAATGTTTCCAAGGCATCATGTTTCCTGATGCATGACTCACAGCTGAGGGACAAAGCAGGACAATCCTATAAAATCTCTTTTCCAGTAGATTCCTGATCTCCCAGTCCAGTAATGGGGAATACTATGAACATGTATTTTTGAAACAAACAAACAAAAAGAGCACCATTCACATTCATCTTCTGTGTGGGATTCTATGATTTTGTGATCCATTGAGGCTGTCTACTAGCATATGAGGCAGCTATCATCTTTAATAATTATCTAATAGTTTGCTTAATAATAGCACATTTCTGAACAATGCTGTTTCCTGAAACAGCCTTCACATTTGACAGTGTGTGCCAGCATAAAGCATGTTTTGGCTGGTTTTGTCTTTAAGACCCCTGGAGGCCCTTTACTCTGATTGATGCTGCTGAGTTACCTCATGAACAATAGCACTGAATAGGACTGTGAGACCTCAGAAAATAATGTTTTGTCATACTAGCTCCAGGACATTTTGTTTTGTAAAAGAGATCCAAACCAAAACCAATCCCTTCCCCTCCCCAGACAAAGAAGTGTGACCTTCTGTCCTATTGTTGTGGCAGACAAGTGGGTATTGGGAAAACTCTTACAATTAATTTGCCTTGTGGTAATCAAACTGACTCTCCTGTATAATATTGTTCCTGTGCTATTCTGGGGGGTAAGTCACTTTGTAATATTTCTACAGAAGATATTTTTTTTACAATGGCAAACTGCTGATTTATTTTTCCTTTATGCTAAGGGATGCAGTAGATTTGAAGACTGATTTATTTTGTCTGTATTAATATGGGCAGCATCACATGGTTTAATGATTAAGTATTTATGTGTGAGCATAAATTACTTTCTTTGCTCTAGATAATAACTGATTATTTTTCACC
The DNA here is from genome assembly GCF_009819795.1 of Aythya fuligula. Taxonomy (NCBI): domain Eukaryota; kingdom Metazoa; phylum Chordata; class Aves; order Anseriformes; family Anatidae; genus Aythya; species Aythya fuligula. Next base: position 153,147,738 of record NC_045560.1, read on the forward strand.
CCTGTTATATTTGAATTATGAAAGATAGTAATTTCTTTAATCTCTAGCATATCTTGCTATGAAAGGCTTTATGCATTTATTTCTCCTGGTTCAGGGATGAAGTGATCTTTTAAGACAAACTAGGATGTATAGCTGTCAGAAAATCTTTTTTTTTTTTTTTTTTTTTTTTTTTTTTTTTTTATAGCTGTCAGAAATCTTTTTTATTATTATTATTATTTTTAACATATTTTAGAAGAAAAAGCAATGCAAAGAAAAAATATTTCTTCTGCCTTGTTTTCTTAAAAGTTAAATTCCAGTGGATACACAAAAATGTTTGGAAGCCATTGGGAATATCAGAATATCTATTTGCTTAGAAGGGATATTTCATTCTGTTGTGTTCAGTATCCAATGCTTTAGCAAGCAGACAACTCTTCCTTGTCTGGCAAGCTAGCCTTGTCAACAGGTGCTGTATTAGACTTCAGAAAGGTGGGAGTTCAAATCTACACTGAACTATGTGAAAACTCTGTAACTTGGAAAACGTTTTGTAGTCTCTGTAGCCAGTTCTCATTTCTTAGTACAAATTAGGGTAGCAATTCTAGTGCTAAATTGGCACCCACTAGTCAAGATGACTTGGTCTCCTTTGACTATAGAGGAAACCAGAACTGAGTCAAGTATAGATAGGAAGATATTCTGTAAAAACATATTCTAATTCAGATGAATTCTATACACAGTTAGAATCTGATCAGATTGCTGGATGCTGTTATCCAGTTCTATATATTGTTTTTAGAAACTGATTTTCTTCAGTAACAGCTGATGAAATTCACTCCTTATGCTTTGATCCTCTTTATAGTTTATATCTTGATATAGGCAGTCTTTTGTTTATCTGAGAATTTGCACATGTTTACTCACATTGTGTATGCATCTCAGTATTTTCACCTATCCACTCCAGAGCAGTATGTGCTATTGGATACCAACGTATTTACCTCATCAGTGTATATTTGGATGATATATATTTGGACAATGCATCTTCCTCTGTGATTTTGCTATTTCTGCCAACCAAGAGGACATCATCCAAACACTTAAAATGTAAAATAGAGTAACAGGGATCTTTGCACAGGCAACTACAGCCACGTTAAATTCATTGCTTTCTTTTCAAATTAGGATTTTTCCCTTGGGCACTATGATGTGGCTGATCTTAGTATGGCCTACTGGTTCTAGAATTGAAAAAAGGTCATTATGGAGTGCAAACACTGTTGGTAACATACTGCTATATTAAACTTCCAGATGTCAGCTTTGGCAAAGGAAGCCATCAACAATTCATGACATTGTAAAAACATTTTTCTTGCCGATCCATTTACGATGAAGTATTATGTTGCCCTCTTGACAGGTAATGCAATATTACGTTAAGTATAAATAAATCAAAAATACAGATATAGTTGCTTGAATTACAATGGCCATTAATGACATTTTGGGAACAAAGAGCGAATTCAAAGTCTGACTTATGTTTCTTGTTACTCCTGCCTGGTGTTTCTGAGGTGGTCTGAAGTCCAGGGTAGCGAAGTAGAGCTTCAAGGGAGCAGATGGCGTGCTCGTTGGGCAACCCATCTGGAGACACCATCCCACACATTTGCTCTTCTTTTTATGAAGACTGATGGGGACTCCAGTATGGAAATACCACTGGCCCTCCTCTGACAATGAAATTAATTGTTGCCTAGAGTGTGAGGGGAGTGGACTAGCTGGGTGTTCAGTTTCTGAAGGTGCAGCTGTTGCACCCGCCCAAATTCAGCTGGGTACCTTACTGTAATAACCTCTCCCAGCAAATGCTCGTGGTGATGCTGCTCTAAAGCTTATCAGCTACAATTTGTTCCAAATTGATTTTTCTCTGCCAGAGAAAAGGAAAGTATACACTAGATAAACAGATCTATCTTTAAGCAAATGTAACCTTCTAAAAGGAACTTGTTAACAGATAACCAACATTTTTTTCCTGCTATTTGCTTTTAGATGGATACCTATAATTAGAAGGGAGAGATCTTTTTCCAGGCTAATGCATTCCATAAGAAATGAAAAACTGCAGTTAAAAAATGATGAATATGTCTCAGGAATAGGCTAAAAAGGGCTTTGAGCTGTAATATTTAAACTTGGTGATTCATGATAGCAGAATACTTAAACTGCATGAAATGTACTCATCTTTTGAACTTGCTGTTTTGCTAGCATCTCAAATGATGGATTCAAACATCTTCATAATCCACTAGTTGATTATAATCTTCTCTCATTGTTTTGGAAGTACATTTTTTTTTTTTTTTTTTACTTGCTAGTTTATTACTTGTAATACATTAAAAACAGGGTATTCTCTTGACCTGAAGTGCTGGAAAAGCAATATATGAGAGTGAAAAAGCAGTAGTTGTAATTAATTATAGATGTAGACATGATGGAGGATGCTCTGCTAGTGTATATTGGCATAGCCCCATTGAAGTCAATAGAGTTTACATCAGCAGAAGATCTGATTCAACAGGCCTTGGAAGATGTGCTGGGATTTTCACAAACGTGAATAGAGACAGAGCTCTGAAAACAGCAGATTGCCTGATACTGTGTTTGCATTTATGCTATTATAATTCACACCTGATTGTGTAAGCACTGCAGAAGTAATTATTTTTTAATGTCCAGGAAAGGTGCCCAATTGAAAGGCTATCAGCTCTAGAATTTTGCAAGAATATAAAGCTTGTTGAAACCTAATCATGGTGTCTTATAAGACAGTAAAGGTCATCTTTTTGAACATCAAAGAAAGAAGTACATCAAAGTGTACCTTCTGATGTCATAGAAGCTGGTTAAACAGATTCGACAGTTATCCTGTAATAAGCTTTGAATAACCATCTATGCATAAATGGGGTAGAATATTTTCAGTCATTGGAACCTTTCTAAAATTACCTGGAGTGAACCAGTGGTAGGTCTAGTTCTTATCTCCCCTTAGTTTTACTTCAGTGTATCTCCACTCACTTCAGTAGGAATATATTGGATTTACATCATGTAAAGGTAACTCAAAGCAGGTATTGTAAGGGCAAAGTGACAGAGAGATCATTTCTGATAAATCACAGAAGAGCAGTAGGGAATAATTGGATAAAGACTTTCAAATATTAGTAGAAAAACAGGGCTGATTTTGGTTCCACTCTGTGAGTCAGAATGCTTTTTCCTCCTGCTTTGCAATCTGACTACAAGGAAACCTACTTAGTGAGGACTTTTTGGCGAAGAGACTATTTTTATAATGCAATGATTCATGCCTCCTGTTTCATCTAAAGTGTTATTCTGTGCTAAGAAAGGGGTGCAGTATGGCATTCTGGGTGCCAAAATTACCTGTAGAAAAGAGAGATCTACAATCTATCAGTAGAAGAGGAGCTTATGCTTGTTGCTTCCTTCAGTGATTTTTGTCATTTTCAATAAAGAAACTGTCCCACAGCCAAACTCCATAATCATACAGGAAAGAAGAAAGAATGAAAAACACTGTGCATTAGAGATCAACATTGAAAATTACCTTATTTATTTATTTCTACCTTCAAGCATGAATGCCAGTGGCGTTAAGTCCAAAGACTTGATTTGCAGTTACGGGAAACTCTTCCTGTCTTTCTGTTGAAGCCAGGTGAACACAGAACTGAAGAGGACACCTTGAGTGACTAACCTGGTCCTCTGGTGTTCCAGGGAGTTGCACAGAACACCTTATCTCTTTGGGAAGTGGAGGTTTAATTAGATGTAGCTCTGTTGAAGGTGAGCATGGTGCCATGTATGCTGTTGGATTAGAAGTGACAGAGAGAAGAGTCTGAGGAAGGTGAGGTGGAGCACCCAAGGGGAGACCACAGAGGGAGAATGATGGAGAAATGAGGTCTCTGGCAGAGACAGACAGTCCCTGCTCTATGCAGGAAACAACTAACTCCTCTGCTTTTCCCACTATTCCCCTGGAAGCAACAAGCTAGACCTGACATGCAACAAGGAGGCAGACAGACTCTTCCTTTGATTTTAGTAAAGCAGGTCAGGTATCCATATCATTTCAGTTTTCAGCATGTACAGGCTAATATCCATCCAGTGGAAATCCACAGTGCTTAGCTGTGCAATTACTAGATGAATGTGTCCCCTTGTCTTTGCATCTTTGATATCTGTTGCCAAAGGAATTACTATAATCTCACAAACAGGTTGCTCTGAGTTTTAGTAGGGAAAACCTAGACTCTGGAATAATTGTCATGAATATAACACACAAATAATATAACACACAAAGGTGATTGGGTAGAGGGACAGAAAAAAAAGGGAATGTCTCTGTATGGATGCATATATCCATAAAAAGACACTTTGTTAGTCTTGATAAAAGCAGCTGAGACCACCACATTTTGCCAGCTGAAGACATGTGCCTCTTACTTTACATTCATAAGGGTGACCATATATATAGCCTTTGTGCCATTTTGCATTTCTCTGATGTATCACAGCAATACATCATCAAAATACCATTCCTCTGATAATATATTGCTGTGTTATGCTGCTAAAGTGATTTTGCTTGATGAGACACTCAAGCAATACATCTTTAGACAGACGAACTGTAACAGCAATGGCCTCTCTGTCTGTCACATGTAAGGGAGTATGGGGAAATAAAAGATATTGTGGCAAGGGCTGGTGAGGGGTGCAAGGTTTAGCATGTGCCAAGCTATGCGGAACATAAGGTATGCCTACCAGGAAATACACAATAAGTTACTTAACGGACAGATTAAATGTGTTTGCCATGGGACCCTAGAAAGCAAGTATTTGGGTACTGTGTATCTCTGGTGGAGTGGCCTTACTGAAGTCAACATCAAGAAGTATCATGAGAAAATCCAGTGTATATTAAAATGATGGCTTTGATGAATATTCCATGTGGCTGAAAAGCATTGGATTCCCTTAAGAACAAGCCAATGCATTTGAGCTGCAGCCCAGGGGACCCAATTTCACATCTGGTTTGGATAAAATGAGTTTGTCACTTCCTCCAGTGAGTCTTCATTCACCTGTTCTGCAGTACAGTAGTTTAAGGCAATTAGAAAGTTGTGCTCAAGATCAAAGGAACTCCCTGCTGCTGAGTTTCCCAGCATTAGCAGGGCAGTGTGTGAGAAGCTCAGTGATCTTAGAGTCAGGAGGCTCTTGCAGAAGACTGTACATAAAGGATGTTACAGAAAAGACACACTGAGATTCTCCCTTGTACTTACTAAAAATAAACAAACCGAGTTTCAGGGAGAAGCATGTAATTCAATTCAAAGGCATATTCTTCTTTTTAAATTGCTCAAAGAATAATGTTTTTCATTGAAAACTGGATAACTCACTAGTATAATTCATTGCTACAGGAAGGTGTTGTGTCAATACCACTGGGGAGCTTTGTAGATTTAAAAATAGAGTTGGAACATGCAATAATCACAAATAGCAGTGGTATTACAACAGCAAGAGTACAACTATGAAAGCTATCAAATCTCATTTTTAAGGCATAGTGTGACCCACTGAGGTTAGACAAAATTGTCCTGTAAGGTATCATACAACACAATCAGATTCACTATAATAATTTTGGACTCTCTTCTGAAGCAGCTTCACTGACAATGGTTACAGATGGGGACTTGTTCCATCTAGTCCATTGATCTCTTCCTAAGTAACAATTTTGTTGTGCCTAGAAATAAATTCAGGGAAATGTAAAAGCTGCCTAAAGTACTGAGTGAGCAATGCTAAGCATAGAAAATCAGGTTTTCACAATCTGTTTTCTCTACATGTAAAATAAACAGAGGTAGCATGACTGATAAATGAATAATGCTTAGGTCTTATGCAGCACCTCTTATCAGAGCAACTCTGAACACACTGAGGGGAGTACCTGAATTAATTGTAGGATGCCATTGGGACAGATATGTTTGGCTATACACATTTCAAAACTTGGTAAATTATTTTGTGCGTTTCCACTTAGAGTAGCATCCAGAAGCATACAGCAGTCCCCTCCAATTCTAAATGCCCTAGGTGTGCCTAGATGCTCAGGGGTCCTGTCTAGCTAAGTGTACAATTTTTGTCAAGTGACAAGAAATGTGTACAGGCGGGTGGGAGAAACAATAGTCAGTGGGGGCATGGGCTGAGATTTCTGGACTTCAATTGCACAGCTAATTCCAAGTTTTCTGTAGGCATACAGAATTTATGGATAAGGTTTTCATCTGCGCTGAACAACATAATTATGGAGCAAGAAAGTTAGTTACAGAGTAGAAATCTCTAAAGTATTTTTATTTCTCTTGGAAATGACTTTATTATTATTATTATTATTATTATTATTATTATTATTAATTTTATTTATTCACAAAACACTAAAATAAAGGAATGACTTATCTTCAAAAGGAAGTTGTGAAATATCTTTGACCTCTTCATTCCTTATACCTGTACTTCTAATAGGCTGTGATCTTAAGTAAAGTATATTTCACACTATGTATCACTGTTAGAAAACTTGCTGTACAACAACTGCCATGTTCAAAACCACAGACAAGGAAAAAATGGGGGCTGTGGGAGATATAACGTATCTAGTGATCACTCCAACTGACACTAATGAGTCTATGGGGAACATGTACAACTCTACATAGAGCTACTTTGTTGTTGTTGTTGTTGTTGGAAATATTTCTTTCCAATTTATATCTGTCAGCAAGCCCCCAAAATTATTTTCTAATAATTTTCTTAAATTTGCCCTGAAAAGATAACTTTCCATTGCACACATATTCATGATATATTTGTAGATCACACTCATTTACTATGTAAAAACTATGTAAAAGTCTGTACTTGGAACATAGGGTGCTGAGTGCTTGAAAATCTGTAGGTCATATAACAAGACTCTGTCACTTTCTGTTGCTTTCAGACAAATAGTAAATGACTGAAGGCAGCATACTGCTTACATTTTGCAAAGCTGGGACAGAGCAAACTCCACAGCACAGCAGGATGCATTTGCAAAGACAAAGAACAGGGAATATTTATTTCTAAATCTTCACTTGCCATTATAACTTGTCATAGTCTATGTCATGTATAAAATGTTAATGAGAAGTTCAGTGAGTTCAGTAAAGTAAGTTATAAAGATTCCTAAAAATATTTTCCATTTTTATGGCCAGTTAAAAAAATAAAAGCTAGAAAACTTCGCAGTCTTATGCCTCTCCTCCCCAGGCCATTCCCCCATTTGGAGTTAAAAAACAGCCTGTAACCTTGTGGAGGTATTTTAGTGTTGTCTTTGTCCTACTGGCCTTTATTAATTCTTTCCTCTGTACAAGGCTTACAAGATTTTTATTTATTTTTTTTCCATACCATACCACGTAAGGTAGTTTCCACAATGGTTGTAACGCCTTTTTTTTTTCTTTTTTTTTTTTTTTTTTCTTTCTGCTGAGTTATTGGTAAAATCCAAATACATATGAAAAATAAACACCAATGACTATGAGTTAAAAAACATTTTAGTAGCCTAAGAACCAATAAGATGCATAACCATGGGCTAATCTCATTTCAGGGAAGAATTTAAGTGAGTGTATAACTTTTCTTATCTGTCTAAATGTGTTTCTTTGGTTTTATTATTTATTTCTTTTTTCCCAAATGAGACAAAGGTCAGTCATAGAGGATTAAACAGCTATTTACATAGAATAAGCTCAGGCAGTTTATACTTAGGTCAGACTTTCAGAGCATAGTGTTCAGTAATTCTCCACTTCTCAAAATGTAAAGTGAGTATAATTAAAAACATAAATAAAAATCTACTCCATTTCTGCATTCACTTGCATATGAATAAATGAAAATATAAACAGATCTGAAATAAAATTGTATTTATATTGAATAGAAAATTCCATTATTATAATACTGAATCTCATACTGCATTTATATATGCTGTCATATAAAACGTAGCATTCTTGAATACTTGTATTTTTATCCATCTGTAATGCTGCAGTTAGGGTGGCATTTGTCTAACATATTATAAAATATCAAAAAATATACACATGTACAAGTACCTATAAGCATTTGAGTACATTTCTCTGCTTGTCCAGAAGAGCAGAGGTCTTCCATCAGTCCTGTAGGCCACTCAGCAATCTCTTGTTAGAAGAACAGGACACACCCTGAGGCATTTGACATAGTTCTAGATGTCAACAAGCTTAAAAGACAATGAGGGAAGCATACAGCCAAAAAAAAAAAAAAAAAAAAAAAAAAAAAAGGTTATTCTGAAGTCAGAGATAAAAGTCAGCTCTTCTGCTCTTCTGGAATTTCATTTATCTCATTCTGTGGGCCCCATTTTAGGACAGAAGAAATTTCCTCTGGAAGTGTTTGGTTTTGACCATAGAAAACCATGTGAGATGCTAAGAATATTTGCCTACTGTTTTGATAGGTAAATAGTTTCCTTCCTTTTTACCTTGATCTGAAGGAAAAACTATCTTGATTTAACTATCAACATGCCTACCTTAACAAATCAGTAATGTCTCCTGGGTTCAGATTCTCACATCACACCCTCACTGCCATACTGTCTGTATGCTATCTTGGAACTTGGTATCTTGGGCAGATATTTAAACTCTCCTTAACATTTTTAAGGCACAAAATGGATTGCAAATTCTGATCTACTTCACCAAGTGTTGTATTCCCATCTGACTCTCTTGTCCAAGTAAACCCGATTGCAAAGGGCTACCATGATACCTCTCTTCATATTTCTTCCTCTCAAGAGCTGCTCAGGAAGGGAGAACACTTGAAAAGGGAAGCTCTGGGAACAGATAGTGGAGAAACAGGTAAATAAATAGAAAAGAAAAGGGTACACTCAAAACTTATTTTTCGCATGTTGCATTATTTTTTTTTACAATTATTTCTTAAAACAAACAAACAAAACAACAACAAAAACAAAACATGCAAACAAAAAAGAACCAATCATGGAACAGTTATGTTATAAAGCAGAGAACATTTTTAACTGTAGTCCAAGCCAAGTCCACTACAAAATGCATCCAGGAGGAACAGTTACTATGAACCCTAATATTATTTTTTTTTTCCAGCACAAAGGGCAAATTCTACAGCTCTTAGGGGAAAAAAAAAAAAAAAAAAAAAAAAAAAAAAAAAAAGTGAAGTTTTTTATATAAAGTGTGTGTGTACTACCAGAGATAAAAGAAGGTGGTCTTTTTTCAGGGTGTCCCTTGAGAGCTGGGGCAAGAGGACAAGTAATAGATCATCTGTGTTTAGTTTCAAATACTGTGCAAAAACACTGTGCAATGCTCTTAAGTTACCTAAAACACCTATTAGAGAGGGGAGCAGCTAGAGGAAAGTACTAGCACGAAACCTCAGTTATGGTGAGACAGCAAAGCAAGGCACAGCTTCTACAGTCAAACATTAAACGTACTAGATGTCAGCAAGCTTAAAAGACAATGAGGGAAGAGCATAAAGACACACACACACACACAAAAAAAAAAAAAAAAAAAAAAAAAAAAAAAAAAAAAAAGGTCAGTTCAGCTTCAATTGGGCTTTTGTGACCAGCAAGACTTTAACACTTAAAAACTTAAAATAGTGAATGAAAGCTACTGTAGGAAAGAGAAAGCAACCAGTTGACCTAGTGGATAGTTACTTGTATAATTTTACTTTAAGAGTTGGTTATATAAACAGTCTTTCTGACTGTGCATCTTTTTTTTTTTTTTTCTTTTTCCTAACTTAAACAAACAAACAAACAAACAACCTGTTTATTGGACACCTGATTCACCTTTTCTGATAAGTGAAAACATGCTCACTTGAGCATTGGAAGGTTTAGTATAAATGTCTGAGAATTCTACTTTATTTGTTTGTTTGTTTGTTTGTTTATTTATTTATTTATTTATTCCCAGTAGTGACCTCCTCCTCCTTCCATTTGACTAGCGTCATGCTAGTGTGCTTTCTACAAGTGCAAATGCTCTGAAATTCTGAAACTGAGTGAGCTAATAGAAGGAGATACTTCCAACCACATTGTATGTAACACTGATATGAATATATATTTATATACAAAATCCCTGGTGCAGTATTTTCGCATCTAATCTTTCTTCAGCATTCCCTGATCCTCCCTTAGGTTCTTTTTTGGCTTTAATAGCTCAGCTATTATCTTTTCAGATGTGGCCCATTAATTCTTCTGTATGAATTCATGCACAGTCAGCTCTCCCATGCTAATGACCAGAAAGATATAATGGCTAATGACCACTGAGAAGGCTATCTATTGTTTTAGCCGCTTCTTAATTTATTGAAAACTCTCAGTACATTTTCCCATTTTCATTTTTTACAGAATACAAGAAAAAAAAGCATTTCAGAAGTCATCTAAGATAATGGCCCATTTCTGGTCAGTATACATGGACATTCTGGGCAGGGGGAGATGAGAGGTTGAGAAAGACAGTAAGGAAAAAAAAAAAAAGACAAAAAAAATACTTATTTACTGCATTCATAATACCAGAACAAGAAGGAACATACCCCCAGAAAACTTGTTGGCAAACACATTAAAAACTATATATATATTAAAAAAAAAAAAAAGTGATTTTTCTTACACCACAGGTTTTAACGGTGCAACTCATTCAAACTGGGTATTGGGAATTGTGAAAGAACATGAATTTACAAAACAAACAAACAAACAAAAAAGGGAGTTCTTTTATCTAAGGCTACCAAAAACTGAGTCAGCTTACAGTTCAAAGAATCCCTAAGCTACTATTTACCAGAAACTATGAAGGTCAAGATTATGTATTTTCTTTACCGTTATACTCACCATTTAATATCCACTGCCAGTCACTGCCACACTGACAAACCTTTGGTCCCATCTTGTTAACGGTTCTGAGGAACAGACTGCAGAGTACTGACTACCAGATAAAACTGGTCAATGGGAAAAAAAAGGCCAGGACAGATAACTCTAAAAATTTTAGTAAAGAAATTACTAAAAATTCTTCTTTACATTTGATTGCTATTGCAGGTGGGGTTTCTCTGGTTCTAGTTCAAATTATTTTCCTAAAGCAATGTGGAAACTCTATTTTTCATTTTCATTCTTCAGTTGATAGTCTCACTATCCATTTTTAAAAGTTTTCAGGTACTACACATATATTGTACTGCAGGCCATCTTGGAAGGAAAAATATTATCTTGTATAAAACTTGCAAACTGTTTTAAAAATCTTACAAGTAAATAAAGGAATGCAAGAGGTATTGTGTATCAACTGTTTTATCTTTTTGAGATTGTGACCCCTACCGTCATATTTATAAATAAATGTCACAAAAAACAATTTCAGAACAGAAGGTGAAAACTGAGAGCTTTACCTTCAGCTGTTTGTGAACAACTAGGCAGCATGTAGACAATGGAGAATCTAGGCAAAGAACCAACCCCTACCACCACCACCAACAAAAAATGTAAAGTATCCAACAAATTGAGATCTTACCTTGTTTCCTTTTTTAGTTTCAGCCATTGTAGCCATGTTTTGTTCAAGCAGGAAACATATCTGTGAATATAAACGTAATTTTTAAGAAGCCTTTCTACTGAGAATTTTAGTGGCATCCTCACTGTCTTTAAAATGCTTCCCAACATACAATTTCTCAAGTTTTTATAAACTCAAGAAGATTTTCTAGTCATTGTTTCAGTGTCCCCAGACCTCTGTTTATATGCAGCTGTCAAAAAACATTAGGAGACAAGCTTTCTGTATGATACTTTTTTTTTTTTTTTTTAAACAACAACAACAATTTTTTAGCAAAAATAGTCCATAGATGGCAAAAATGCTAAAATATTTCTTCAGTAGTGTTGGATAAGAAAAGAAAGTACAGAGTTGGATTTTTTGTTTGTTTGTCTGTTTGTTTGTTTGTTTTGCACTAATTCAGTCTGCAAATCAGTCTAATCTTTAAGCTGATTAAACAAGAAATTGGTAAGAAAAATAAAAAAACAGCCAGTAAGATTTTTTTCTTAAGGGGTTATTACTTACACTAAGGAAGCAAAAGAATCCTATTTACAGTTCAGTGCTGCTCAACATGAGATAAAGCCCTTCCCAAATTTATTATGACTTCCTTCCCTCACTAATGCAACAAACTTAATTTCTTTCTTGAAAATATGACCCCCAAAGGAGGAAGTAGAACTGAAGTTAACCTTGTATTGACTAAGGGATTGAAATTGCTATTAAAATTTTCTCTGCTTCCCCTGCCATAATAGTTGAAGTTATGATAGAATAAGGGTAAAAAAAAAAAAAAAAAAAAAAGAGAGAGAGAGAGAGAAAGAAAAAAAAGAAAAGTAGGAGATTCTTTCTTCAACAAAAAGGGACATTTCAAAGGAGCCTGTTCTTTTCTATCAGAGTGTTTCTATTCCTCTATAGTGTTTCAGTTTCTCGGGCAAACTTTACAAGGGCCCTTTCATGAAGGTGTGTTGGAAAAGCATCTTGTGTGTTCTCTAATCTAGTGTGAGGAGAACTCCAGAGAAATGAGACCCAAATCTTCTCTTCCAGTGTTCAGCCACTAAGCTGTCACTGAATACAATAAGCTCAAATCTAGCTCAAATATAGACCTCTACACATGGGTGTCTCAGTGTGCAGGAATAGAAATAGCCTTCCTATTCCTCCCAAATTCAGCTGAGATGAACCCCAGCCCAGAAATCTCTTCTTACTCATGGAAATATCCACTCACCAGCTTACAGCCCATATCTTTCTTTCTTTCTTTGGTAAAATATTTTCTCTTCTTTTCTTTCATCAGATATTAAGTTTAGTTATAGTTGTCCAAGTATATATGATTTTTACTTAATTCTGATAAAGTGTCTCTAAGGTTTGACCTTTTAGGATCCAATTCAAATAGTTAATATAGATCATAGAATCATAGAGTGAGTTGAAATCTGAGTTGGAAAGTGCCCGCAGGGATCATCGAGTCCAACTCCTGGCACGACACAAAAATCAAACTACATGTCTGAGAATGTTTTCAAAATACATTTTGAATTTCACCTAATCTAAGGCTTTCAGTGCTATTTTAACTGAGGATTTTTTCTTGACCTCTAGAAACTTGTCCAGACAGATGTGGGTCTCCTGTAGGTCCTTCATCCAGAGCTGTCTTTAACACTGGTATGGCAAGGGACGGAGAAAGTGAAGTCCATCCCCAAATATTGCTTCATTACTCAGTGTAATATCAAAGAAAAGCATGAAACCAGAAACCAAAACCAAACCAAACTGAAACAAGACAAAACAAAATGACAACCAAACCAAACCAACCAACCAACCAACCAACCAAACAAACAAACAACCCAAACCTTGTTATCTAAGTGTCAAAAGGGACTGGACCAAATATTTGAAAGGACTCAATCACTATCCTGCTTGGGGGCTTCAGTCAGACTGCTGTTAGCTGACTTCTTCACTGTTCTGAAACACTGTAGTTCACTAAGAGAAAAACCTTTTAACCTGCATGAGCCCAGACATAAATGCTTTGACTCGAACAGTCAGGTTTGGGCTCCTGCTGTACTGGGAGAAGCTCAAAGTGGCAGGGAAGCAGAAAAATGTTAAGCAGAGTATTCTAGTGCTCTTTGGAAACTTGCTCAGCTCATGCTTATGGTTATACCAGCTTTCATCTTACAATAATTGATCCACATTTTACATTACCTCACTGCAGATTTTTGACACCAAGTTTTGTCCAGAATCCACTGCCACTCCCAGGTTGGCAGTTTGAATCTGGTGTAAAATCTTTACCTCTATAATCATCAGCAAGCCACAGGATCATTATTAAAGGGTCTTTTATGCTTTAATGTGTCCATTATATTTCAAGGTGGTTTGGGGGCTAAATACAGAATAAACCCAATCCCACTGTACAAGTCACCAATGAAGGTATTAAACTGTACTGGTCCCAATATGGACTTCTGAGGGACACCACTCCTCACTGGTGTCCTCCTAGTCATTGAGCCATTGACCGCAACAATTTGGATATGGCCGTCTAGCTAACTCCTTACCCACTGAACAGTCCATCCATCCAATCTCTGGCTTGCCACTTTAGAAACAAGGATGTTGTGTGGGACCATATCAAACAGTTTTATTTTGTTGTTGTTGTTGTTTTTTTAATATATGTATATATAAAGTCTAAATTATACAAATGGGAGAACAAATAATTACTTGGAAAATGGATAATTAGGTCCAGGAAGAACACACTCCACCATCTTAATGGCACAGGAGGTACTGTTGATTTAACCCTTTTAATTTATGAAGAAAGTGTCAGTGTGAATACTTGACATAATACTATTTCTTCATGCAGTTTCAAATCTGTGAAGAGGGAACATTAATTTCAGGTTGATAGGAGCACAAACTGTCTGCATTCCTGTTCCACTAGAATCAGATATGATATAGCAAGCATTCAGAAATTGCTGCTTAAGGAAACTAATGAGTATTTATATGGATTTTTTCATTTGTACTTCACTATTATATATAGTCTCATGGTAGTGGGTTGCTGTAGTATAAGTTGGCTTTTTCCTGTATGGCTAGCACTAGAGTACTGGGTATATTGATTTATGGAAATTCAAACCATTTTAAATCAGCTTTTATTCAAATAAAAACAAAACAAAACAAACAATAAATAAATAAATAAAAGAGGTGAAAGTGTTCGAGGCCACGTTGGATGGGGCTTTTAACCAATCTTGTTCAGTGGAAGATGTCCCTGCCCATGGCAGGGGCATTAGAACTAGATGATCTTTGAGGTACATTCCAATCCAAACCATTCTATGATTTTATGATTCTGTAAGATTTTTGGATGCAGATTTGAATCCTGAAACTGAAGAATATTCTTATAGTAAGGAAGATGTCAGCTTTGACATTGTTTTTTATACCACAAGTAAGCTTGTCCTTTGCAAACTAACACACTGAAGAAAAAAAGGGAGCCATGAAAAAAAGGAGTTTGGAAACAACTTTGTAGTGTGTGGAAAAACTGGTAGATTAAGCCTCCTGTGGTTCAGACTCCACTCAGAAATCCAGGGGGGCTAAGTACCCCTGAATTTACAAAATTTGGGTTTCTTCTCCAAGAAGGCTGTGACTACTGAGTAAAATGAAGATAGACAGAGAAGCACTGTGTGTATATTTGATCCCCTTCTACCTTCTTTAAATCATAGCTACAGAAGCCTAAAGGGAGACAGAAAAACAAAACACAACACAACACAACAAAACAAAACAAAAACCAGAGGCTTAAATTAATAAGAACTTTTGGGAAAAAGGAAAAAAAAAAGATATACTGGTACAAAAAGAAAAAAAAGAAACAATGAAACAAGTATGTAAGCTAAAGAAAATGGGTTAAAGAAAGGTTAGTATGTGCAAGCTAAGGTGAGAAAGCAGAAGTGATTACTCAAAAGAAGAAAAGTGGTAAAAGCACATTGTGAATCAGGGAGGCATAAAAAAGGTTAGATAAAGTCCCACCTGCAGAGCAAGCCACACACACATCACTGGGAGTGTAGACATAGATTAAAAGCACTTCTGAGGTATTCTAAGGAAACTTCCCTGGTTTTCTCTATCAATAAAAAATTTGTGGAAAAAAAAAGACCTGAAGATATCTAATAAGATGATGGCAACTGAAAGTCAGAAATATAGCCAGGTTTAGAAAACCTGTTTATATCCTTTGACATTAATAACACAAAAGTGTCTATGAAAGTGATAGAGAATGCATGTACTACCCTCTAAAATGCCAGCATCATGCTACTTGTTGTCCCAACTGGCATATTTTTATCAAATTGTAGAGCCAGTCACAGTGAGTACAGCTTCATATTTCTAATATACATTATACTACTGGGAAATAAAGCAGCCATTGCTTAGATGCATAGCTGCACATGGCATGAGTTACAGCGACATCCTTAACTTACAGTAGAAACACAGGGAAGTAACTGCTGTACAAATAAATGCTAGTTTGGAGGGTATCAGGAGCTCTGGGGATCAGTAGCAGCTTTTTAACCTCTAGGTGACATAGTTCAAAACCAATCCAAGAGAGTAACAGTAAAGCAGTCCCCCTTCTGAAAGCACTGTGGCCTACATGATTTAAATTGGTGGTTTCAGCCCACATCCCTGCAGACATGTTGCCACAGTTAAGAAACATCATCATTATAGCTGAGGACATGAACATATTACCCAAACACTTAGGGAATAAAAACCTTAGAGATTTTTGAAAGGGGTTGTGGCCATGGTGGCTGAGGCCTCAGGGCCAGATGCCAACACCTTTGTATTTTAAGTCCCAGACACAGAAAAGACAGCAACCAGTCATGCAATTGATGTACCAAAATACTTGCAAAAGATTCACATGTTCCACTCCCCTCCTATGGTAAAAGTATTCACGATGTAATTTATTATCATCTTAGTAAAATCAGCATCTTTTCTGTTAAAGTGGAAGTGAAAAGTAGATTATAATATTGGCAGAAATTAAAGGATTTTTTTAAATTATTATTTGTTCTGTTAATGGTTTCTGTTTGCACAGTTTGATTATAGTGTTCTTACATGTGCTTAAACATTTGAATGGATTGCAATTCAATGCATTAGAGATTTTTTTTTCATGAAGTACTGTAGGCAGGTCACTTATACTCTGGACTTTACTTGAAAGAGCCTTTACTTTGAATAAGACACAGCATGTCAGAGGATACACAGAATATCAGGTGATACTTAACAGCATTGGCTGAGGGAGGACAGTAGAAACTCACAATGAATAGACTCTCAATGAACAGACACAATGAATATGAAGTATGACTCTTTACAAACCATGTTTATTTCGTATCTTTACTATGATTTGGCAGATATTGGCTTTGATATTTTCTCTTTTCTCTCTGTTCTTTTTGCTTTATCCTGGAAGGATAAGACAAAAAATATGGTAAGAGCATAGAAGCAAACTTCTGGACTGAACAGACCACTGTAAGGAACAAAATTTTACAACAGCTCTTAAAGAAGAGGATGAATTTTCTCAGTGCAAAAGAACATGATGATTCCTCCAAATAATGGTCAAAAAAAAAAAAAAAAAAAAAAGATTCAAAGCCTGGTACTGACACAGTGAATTGTGCACACTCAATTTGAAGTGTCAAGTTAAGGTTTTTGAATGTTTTTATAATTCATTCTGAATTCTGTGGCTTTGATGTTTACAACAAAAACAAACAAACAAAACACAAGCACAGGCCTGACCAAAAATCCTGCTTGTATGACTGCTTGAGGGAAGAAGCAGTGGAAATCTATGATACTTTTTGCATACATTTACGTTGCATCTTCTCTATTAACATTATTAATTTGAATGATATAGTGGGCTTAGTGTAATCACTGTATGTAACATGAAGAGAAAGAATTTGATAATGGTTTATTTGTACTGCAGAGCAGACTCCAGACTAAAATGCAAACCCATAACTTAGCTGTGACCTCAAGTTACAAAGTACAAATTTATCCTTAGTAAAATAAATGCAGAGATGTGGAATACGTCTGGTATCCTTTGAATTTGGGAACAAAGAATAAATTCCTGTTGGAAATTACCTATCAGGAAAAATACCAGTCAACAAACAGAAAGGACCTTTGGATAGTAAGTGAAGAGTTCTGTAATAATCATAGACAGGAGGGAGTTTTACTTCTTTCATCAGAGAATCTGAGCACCTTAAGTCATTGTTAAAGGTATTGATGGGATTTTTATCACACTTTAGAAATTTAATCTTTTTTTTTTTTTTTTTTTTTTTTTTTTTGTCACTTAAAATTAGTACAAAATACATGCATGATCATATTAATAAGGTTCTAAGACACTGAAAACTGGAAATACTGAATAAAGCTGAAAAGTTAATAACAAAAGCAAAAGCAAACAAAAACAAACAAACAAAAACAACAAACAAACTGGAAAATAAGTTTAAATAGCTACCCATTAATTTTACTTCTCATTATCACAGACAATTAATATAACAAAAATCTCCTGAACAGTTTTCAGTGTTCTCCTTCAACTTTCCAGACAGGCAAATAGAGAGGAAAAATCCCATCTTATATTTTTTCTTGGGCTCAGGAATTTATGAAATACATCTAAAATAATTTTCAGTTTGAGGAAGGTGGTGACCTGAATCTGGCTAATATGATGAGAAAATTTGATCCATACTGAATCTTGAAAAAAGAACATGACCTACAAATTCACACAAAGGAAAAATAATAAACCTTGAGTGCTTTCAGAGGCTGAAGACCTGTGCTGCCCAGTAGATGGTCAAGAGTAAAAAAATGAGAACATTGTACTTCAAAAAAATCAATAATAGGGAAGATGATGTGTTAGACAATGGAAGCTTTAAATGGATTTAGAAATTAGGTCCTCATTAGAAAAATGACAAATACTGCCTCTTCTGTGGGTGAAGGTGCAAGCAAAAGTTTAAGGCATGCTTTTCCGATGTGCTTCTCCCAAGTGCTTGTACTGCCTAAAATATGAAGGTGAACCAAAGCCCACTGGAATCAATGAGTTCGTTCTGATTAATTTTGAATCAGTCCCCAAACCTTACAATAAGACCAAGACTTCAGATGACTGGGATGAATTGTGGCTGCTACTGAAGGGGATGGAAATTCCCCTCAGATTCAGATGGGCTACTCTTTCATCTCTGGGCAACAAAGTTTGACATAGACCTCAGGGAGAAGGGGAAAAAAAAAAACAAAAAAAACAGAGGTCAGATCTCATTTAAAAAGGGACAGAGGATGAATATGTTTTAAAACACATTGTGTAAACATTGTTATTACAATTCCTTAAGGAGCTCAATTAATCAGTCACAATTATAATAGAAGGATTTTGTGTTCAGGCATTACACTTTGGTTTATGCTTCCTCTCATAGCCCTGAAATGAATGATAATGAATTTTATTCCCCTCTATGACTATATCTATTTATATATATAGATAAGTGTAGGTGTATCATTTACATACATTATTATGTGTATCTCTACACACACACATAGATATGCAC
This sequence comes from Aythya fuligula, assembly GCF_009819795.1. Classification (NCBI taxonomy): domain Eukaryota; kingdom Metazoa; phylum Chordata; class Aves; order Anseriformes; family Anatidae; genus Aythya; species Aythya fuligula. The sequence continues at coordinate 153,166,597 of NC_045560.1, forward strand.
GTTTTGTTGGTTCTTTGCTATTTTACAAGTATTTCTACTCTCTCCTATGCTAAACCAATTAAGATAAGAAGGAACAAATGTCAATAAAGTTATTTACTTTTCAGTATTCAGCAGATACTTGAATAAATTTCTCTCAAGATAAATTTTAAATTCTGGAAATTCCAGTATTTCTGTATCTTGTATTAAATTTATTTATTACTGCCTACGATTTACATTAACATATTATGTAGGAGGCTCACTTATAATAAAAGTACATATTTTAAAATAAATTAATATATACACATAGCAAGTTTCCAGTATATTTCCAGTAACTTTCAAAGTTTTGTTGGCAGCCTTTAAAAAGATGGCATCTATATTTTACGGTGTAGCACAAATATGTGCTGAATTTTAGGATATTGACTCTAAAAGTACATATTTTAAACTTCAGTAGAATTACTGACTAACAAGAATTATTCAAATGTCCTAATTTCATGACTCAAGAAGTATTGCTTTTAAAACACTAATGTTCTTTATGAGGGGTTAAATGATATTCCCTCCATTTTTACTTTCCTTGTGCTGCTGTTGGTTTTCCTCATTTGCTTTGATTATCTTTACTGAGGCAATGTTCATTCTCTAATCAATGCTCTATGCATAGGATGTTACTTAAATTCCACCAACACAGAAGCAGTACTGAAAAATAAAACTATTTAAAAAGGCTGAAGTGTCATGGGTTTATTCTGGAAAAAATGAATATATATATATATATATATATATATATATATATATAAATATGTGCACTTCTCATGATTATGCAGATATTCCTCTTACAAATTTACTATTTGTTTCTAATTTTACGTCAAATATCAATAGTTTTCAGTGTTCCACAGCACAAAAGTAAATCTGAGATTTCACTATTTTTCCCACAAGACCAGATGTTGAAAATATATGGTGAAAACTGCATTCTCCATCCTGTTCAATGAGACCATATCGTGTTCATAAAAACTCCCCTGTAGCTTCTTTCACTCTTTCTCAAAGCTGTGAATGCAACTGAAGCCATGAGTAACCCACTCTGCTCACTCCTGGAAACCAACTCTTCAATTCATACTTGCCTGTTTCCCACCCACTTATTCCTAGGAGATTATGAGAGTGTTGTGAAAAATGACCAGTCAGTTTCCTGTAGGGCTTTGTAGTTAGCAGAGAGATTTTTCTCTGACTTTTTTATTTTATTTTATTTTTTTTTATTTTTATTTTGAGATGGGCAGGGGTAATGAACAAAGCCAAGACAATCACCCAAAATGCAAGTTAGTGTATGAAATATTTTGTTTTTAGTGTTGTCTTGAACATGAAAAACTTTTTATTTTTTTTTTTGATTTTTTATTTCTGTACTGTAGTAATGGATTAAGATAAGTGCAGTTCTTCTTACAGCTTTCACAATTTTCTAATAATACAAATGTATCCATTTGGCGTTTCACTTTTCCAAGCCAGTGATGTATGTATGGGGTGCCAGGTAATTAGTGACAAAAGCAAAGCAATGCTTGCTATGAAATGGCAGGGCTGTCTTTTGGGGTTTTCTCATAGTTTTATCAACGCTTTCATCATAAGACTTAGTATAACAAAATACCATTTCCAGAGTGCCCAGCACTGCATCTTACATTGAAAAAAAAAAAAAAATCCCTCTTCAGTAGTTTACAAATTCTACCTGGTAGCAGCAGAAAAGAAACCTCATTCTCCTTTTTGGTATTTGGAATATACCTTTTCATTTAGTCATCCTAAAATTTTCAAAGCTGGAAGATGTAAACAGAAATTTCATGACAATTTGTGCAGCAAAGAGTATCTTTGTCCCACAGTCCCATTCATGCACTGATGCTGCAATGAGATGTAGTTTTCTTGTTCAGATCTTTAAGAGACACTTTCTTTTTAAAAAAGATGCTGTTTCAGTTTTAATTTCTGTCCTGGGAGAGCCCAAGAGGTGGGAATGGTGTGATGGTGGAAGAGATCAAAGAAAATGGGAACTTTTTGTTTATCCAGGAAAAAAAAATAAAATAATAAGTTAAAAAAAAATAGCTGGAGAATGTTGCAACTTGTGTGAAAAAAGTGAAAAAGTAGTGACGAGACTTCTTATATCTGGGGTTTTCTTCTCTGTCTGATCCAATTCAACACATTACTCATATGACCTTCAAACCTCTTTAAAGAGAAAAGAACATAAATAGGACATAAATAACACACTGCAGTATGCAAAAATAAAAATAAAAATAAATTAATTGGAGAGAGAAAAAAAAAAAATCATTACTTTTCTGAAGTCTCTCTTTTGGAAGCTATGAAGCTTTTAAAAAAGTTACTTCACATTAGAATTCATGTAGTCAACCTACATGAAAATGGGAGAGCTCAGAATAACAGTTTTCTCCAAACAGACAAAATGCTTCAATCATTTGTTTAAAAGCCAACCTGTTTTTCTGAGTGGGACTTAACTTATACCGTAGACATTCCTCGACAATTCAAGACATAGACCACTACTGCAAAGATAGTCACCTGGCATAAATGTCAGCTTTCTTGTGAGAAACTACACAAAGACAGGGAAGATGGCTGTGTGCAGACTGATTGATGTAGCAAGTTAGGTTGGGAAAATAAATATGACTGTGGCAGTAAAATTATTTGAATTAAATGAACGTATGCTTGTTTTGCCATTTTTCACTGATAGGTATATAGATGTATAAAGTGGTTCTGCCTTTCTTTGCAGCACAAGTGCTTTTGTCTCACTATATGTACTCCAAAAGCTGAGACCTTCCTTCTTGCAAATAATCACGTCCAGATTCAATGGGGCTATTCATATGCAGGAATCAATAAGTACTTCAATTTTAGCAGCATCAGAGATTTATGTGGAAAACTTTGGGTGTACCTTTGTTCCAAGTGTTGACTCTTGGTAAGTGTCTATGTGATTGTAGCACAATGAAAGTCTGATTTGTTTCTAAAGTCAAGGAGAAAATGTAAGCACTTCAGTATCTCTCTATTTGAGGTGACAATGCAAGCAATAATTCTGGATGTTTTGTGCAGCAGTTCCCAATCTGATATTATGCTTTATCAGTGGATTTGACATTCACTCAACAAGATTCAAATTCACCTGTGAGAAGGCAAACTTCTTCACAAATTCTTTATTGCTTATCGACTTTCTGTTCAGATAGCAATGACATTATTCTCTCAATATACCAAAATAAATTAATTGTCATAGAAGGGTGCATATTTTCATAATTGACTCCTGCCTTCCTTTCAAATGCATCTTCTGCTATCTTGCTTGACCCAAAGAGTCTGACGAAGTTGTCTGAACAGAAATATCCACAGCTGTTTGAGATGTTTATGCCATCCTGCCTGCCTTTCAGCTGCTGATCTTGCAGGATTCAAGTCTCATGTAGGTCATGCATTATGTCTACCAGGACACATACACAGACATCTTGGACACTTTAGGATGTCAGGTATATGGTCAGGTATTATGGTTAGGGTAGCGTCTAATGCCCAATTTCCAGCTACATTGTTGAGTCTTATTCTGCTTTGAAGGTGGGTCAGAAGAATTTGTGCACCATAAAATGTATTTCTCACTGTGTCAAAGGTTCATACTGTGAAAGATTTGGAGATGTTAGATTTAAAGATGTTATCAAGGTGTTAGAGAAAATTCAACATTTTAGTGTAGACTCCAAGAAACCCAGGAGTCATCTTCATCAGCTTTACAGCTGGACACAGCAGTGACTCTGGAAACAAAGGCATTTTTAATTAAAATAGTATGTAGGCATGTTTTATCTTTGTTAAACTGGACTAAAATTGACAAGATATTTTTTCCAAATGAAAATACAGCCATTTGTGTGATGGCAATGAAGAGATATTGAACTACTTCCTGGCTGCTCTTCACAATTTGTAGTACTAAGAAAGTCTTAAAGGGAAATTGATAGTGACAAATAGACATTTCTAAAATGTCAAGTCATTCTAAACATGAATTTTCATTTATTTATAGACTTACTCTGATATCTCAAATGTTACAGAGCTTCCTGTAGACAGTATTTAGCTTTCTATTAGGAATTTTTAAAAGCTCAAGTGCATTGACATCTTACATCAAGATAATGTTCCAGTAAAACATTTCACAAACAAATTATATACAATTAATGGTTAGCAAATTTTACTGAGTGCATGCTTCATACCCCAAAAAAACTTTCTAGAGGTACTATTTCTTAAAAGAAAAAGTGGTCAGTGTTCTGAAAAAATCTAAAATCTAGTGCTATGACATAAGAATTAATTGATAATGCCACTGAAATAAATATTTAACTTAATTTAATTATTTTAAATTCATTTAATATTAGCCTGGTGAAAATAGGTAAATAAATACAATTCATTACTATGCTGTAAATACAAAAGCATGAAATGAAAATCTTTCTTTTTATTCTCAATCTAATGTAGCTTTAGTCATGGTGGAAATTTCTGACTTGTCAAGTTTCTAAGTTAAATAAAATTCTTAGCCAATAGAATGGGGCTTTTTTTGTGAGAGTAAATATAAAACTTCACACAATTTTCTCCTTTATACTCAGCATACTTTAAAACTTTGGTATTTCAGTATTTATATGCCCCACAGAAAACAGAAAACTCAAAAGATTTTTTTGCTTATGTATGAAAGAAAAAGGTTTGTTGCCTTTGATAAAGAAAAGCTTCAACATCCCAAAGCAGAAATATATTCTGTTACAGTCTTGCACATTATTTTTAAACCTGTTGAAGTAGTCATTATACAATATAAAAACATGGCCTTCCTTTTTTCATTTTTTTTTTCCTTTAAAAAGATTTTTACAGAGTTACTCTACAAAGGAACAACTTCCCTCTATTTCTTAGTTATCCCAAAATACTTACTATGTTTTATCTTTTCTGTGATCTTTCTTGTCTCGGCCTTGCTCAAATATTTAGTAAAGACAGAAAACAAGCACAGGGTCAAATGCAAGCTTTCTAACATTCACTCTCCTTTTTCTACCAATAGAGTATCCTGTCACCCACTTTGATTACTGGTGTCTAATCCATTTTGATTGTAAATGCATAATTCATATCACTGACTGAATCTCTACTCCTTCAAGGTATTTGATAACTGCATTTGGTTTTATACAACTCTTTTTTCTTACGGTAGCTTGAGTCCTTGACTTGAGTTGTGAATGATCAGTACCTTTTAAAACTGAAATGTTGGGGTTGAATATAAATCGGTATTCACTCAGTATAAACCAGTCTTGCTTATGGTAAAGTAAACAGAGATTGTATCATCACCCAAAAGAGCTGGGTGTGCTTCCAGCTGCCATAAGCTACCTGTAGAGAAGAAGATAAGATAAACGTGCAAGCACTAGTTAAAAACTAAGAATGAAGAAGGAAAAAATAAGAAACAAATTAGAATTCTTCAATTAGATGTAAAAATCAGGATAATGTTCAAATCTCTGTTACATGCATCTACATTGGTATTTTTGGACAATTGGGGGTTTCTTTAATGTGACAATGGTATGCTGGACATTAAAATAGGAAATGTAGAGAAGTGGTAGTGTTTATTTTTTTCAAGGTTAGTGATAACACAATAATTGTTTAATTTTGAAATTAGTTTATGAAAAAAAAGAAAAACATGAACAAAAAGTAAGAGCCTTGTTTATTTGCATGTAACTTAGGTAATAGCACATTACCATTCAATGAACATTTCCCTATAAAGAGGAATGAAAAATTAAAGCAACAACAACAACAAAAAGAATCAATCAATCAAACAAACAAACAAACAAACAACCACCACTCATTTATTCCCTTTAAAAATTTGGAGAGGCACTGGTGCAAAATCTCAGATTGACATTCAGATGATCTCCAGCAAATAGAAAGGGCACATTTGGAATGCCACCAGATCGGGTGTTATTCTGCCAGCAGCTGGTTGATTGCCTCATTCAGTTGCTGAAATGTTGAACCTCTAGGCTCTGTTAGTACCATCCATTTGCTGAACATCTCAGATTGGCACATGCAGTTTTCAAACACTGTTTTCACTGGCATTTAGGCTTCTCTGGAAGAAACATTTCAAAATGAAAATGGAACAGGAAGAACAGTTTTCTCTAATGCAGAGATGGCCAAAGAGTATTATTAAAATTATGGTGTGTTAGAGGAAACTAAATAAATAGAACCAGCAAAGATTACATACATGTTAAAAGACATTTAGAGCTGAAATGTCTTCATATAGCCTGAAGCAACAACAATATGTTGTGGAAAGAGGATGATAATAGGAAAGAAATGCTAAGTTTTATATTGGTTTAGTAAAGAAACAAATATGGGATTGCTGACCTTAATGATGCATTTGGACTCTTTTCAGCATCCATGGAATAGGTTACCAAAATTGCAATTTTCCTTCTTTGGATGATTTTTTTTTTATATTAAGGTAGTGCCTAGATACCAGAAGGGAGATCAAGACTTCACAGTATTTGATGTCATAAAACAAACAAACAAAAAATTATAAAAGCCAAGCCTACACATACAAAATAGTGGGGAAAGAAATAAAAAGAAAAAAGTGAAAATTTTCTGGAACAGTCTTAATAAATAAGCAGTTTCCTTGAATCAAAAACTGCAGGAAATTAACTAATACACCTCAGTGATAAAGTAGACATCACACTATGGCTTTTTGTTTTCTTTTTATTTTATCTTAATAATGTTTTTGCAATTTATGTCCAATATACTATTGGGTATACAACCCTCTGACAAGAGAACAAACATATCACAAAAAAAAAAAAAAAAAAAAAAAAAAGTTCCTCTACTTTGCCATAATATAAAAACAAAGAGAAACTCAGCAAAATCAACAGCAAACAAGCTGAAAAAGTGATTAAAATTTTCATACAACACATGTAATTTGTGAAAGTCATTAGCACAAATTATATCAAAGTAAACACAGTTATGAATGTAAAGTGGATTTCCATACTGCTATTATTACATCTTTGTTCTTACCTTTGACAGTATTAAGGGTTGACCAAAGGTTGGCCAAAGGTTTGCCTCTTACCAGACTGGAACAGTAAAATGGTAAAGCTGTGAGCATGTATAAAGCTCTTTTCTTGGCTCGTTATTCCCAGAGAACAGGTCTGTATACTTTGGAGTGTTCTTCAGCCCAAAGAACACTTATGTACACAATTCAGTCATACCACATTCTGTTCTATTCAATGCATATAAGAAGCCATTGGGCAGATAGCAGATATTCAATTGACATCTAAGATATTCTTAGGCAATCTGAGATTGAAACTCTGTCATCCTAGTACTCAGCTTTACACACGGACTTTTCTTACCTCAGACAATCAGACCAGTCACATAAACGACACATGTAAAGATAAACTGCTCCAGCTTGACTGAAGAGATAGTGAAAGTTGAGGTAGCTGCCAGAATTTAGCACCTGTGTTTAGCTACTGAAATTTGACCTCTGGGGTTTTTGTTGTATTCCCAGCTGCTGTTCAATAACCTCACAACAGCAATATCAAAGAAGGCAGCTTTTGAAAGAAAGCAGATTTAGTTGCTATATGCTGTTCTCTTGCTCCCCAGGGACTACAGCTCTGCAAGGAATGGCACGTTAAACTACAACTTAAAGGTGACCAGAATGCAATCTGGTGGTAAAAGTAGAAGTGTCCTTGTAAATAGAAGAGAAAGTTGGTACTGGAAGGCAGATTAAATATGAAGGACTCCAAGGAATTGGTTGTGGTCTGTCTTTGTAGCCAGTATTTCAGAAAATGACACATTAAGGTCTGAAATTTGCATGATATGTAGGCATGATCTGGATGTCACTTTATTGTGATTGGCTATTTCTTTTTGGCTTGCTGATTAGGAACAGCTGCTGGTTTTAATTTAAATTTCATATTTTATTTCTGGCAAAGACTCCCATGTCTCTGGATGGATTCATTTTTTCAAGATTTTCTTGTATTTATTAAAAATAGAGAAAAATAATAGATAATGATTGTGAGCTGCAAAGATACAGTAGGACCAGGTGGCTTACTGTGACTCAGTGACCTTTCAGTATTAGAAAGCATCCGCTGCAATTAGTTATATTAAACCTTTGCAGCTGGGTTGCAACAATGACATGAATATTGTCTGGACCCTGATCCTGCTATCTCAGAGCTACCAATAAGCCTCTTCAGGCAGTGCAAGGGAGGCTATTAGACACATTTCAAAGGACCTTCTTACTTGGATAAGGTCTGTTCAGGCAAAAAAAAACTGTTGGAGGATTCCTTGGGTAAGAAGTTGATTTATGGAGACATTGCAGTGATTTAGCTATTTGGTGAATCAAATTTTGCCTATAAGTGGCCTTAAAAACCAACCAACCAACCAAACAAACAAACAAAAAAACCACTATGCTTTCACAATTCTGGGTCCCAAGCTACGCTTATTCTCAAATTTACCTAAAATAATTCATATTAAAGCACCAGCAGAAGGTCTTTACTCTGTATGCTTTTAAAAGAACGTACAATGAGAAAGAAAAATAAACTCAGCCCAAAAACTATTAGCATACCTGAATATTGAAATATTCTAGCTGTGAACAAAGACAATGATATCATAGAATGGCTTGTGTTAGAAGGGACCTTGAAGGTCATCTAGTTCCAACCCCCCTTTCATAGGCAGGGATGCCAGACACTAGATCAGATTGCTCAGAGGCTCATCCAACCTGGCCTTCACCACCTCCATGGATGGGGCATCAACAACCACTCTAGGCAAACTGTTCCAGTGCCTCACCAACCTCTGAGTGAAGAATTTCCTCCTAACATCTAATCTAAATCTCCCCTCTTTTAGTTTAAAGCCATTCCCCTTTGTCCTGTCATTATCTGATTGAGCTAAGCATCGCTCTCCATCTTTTTTATAAGCCCCCTTTAAGTACTGAAAAGCCACAATGAGGTCACCCCAAAGCCTTCTCTTCTTTAGGCTTAACATACCCAGCTCTCTCAGCTTTACTTTGTAGAAGAGGTGTTCCAGCCGTCTGGTCAACTTTGTGGCCCTCCTCTGGGCCCGTTCTAACAGCCCCACGTCCTTCTTGTGCTGGGGATCCCAGACTTGAATGCAGTCAAAATGCATTCTCTTTCTCTAGAAAGGTGACACAAAGATGCTGAGTTATCTTTAATGTTTCTAAAGTCTGAGATGGAAGATACTGAGTGAAGGAAGAGCACTGCTGCCTCCTCCAGCTGCTCTGGTCTGCTTTCAGACTGCTCATACTGCTTTCAGACATGAGTGGGGTGGCAACTATACACACGGCACCCAAAAAATTAATGCACAAGCCTTGCCTCCCTAGGAAATAGAGCTAATGAAAACTTTCATGAATTGTATAGAATTCCTACAACATTTTTCCATCAAACAAATCCAGAGTTGCTTGACTGATCTCATGACGAACAAGTAGAGTAATATAAAATGTAAATTATAGAGAGCCTATCAAAGAAACTGAATTCACCAAATGCTAATTACAACAAAAAGAAAATTAAAAGTTTAACAAGAGTGCACTGAAGGTATATATTCAAAATGTATTTAGATATAACGCTTAATTGATGCTGAGCAAGTTTAAGTTAGCTAACAAGACAAACACTTTTGATGACAGAAAATTAATGTGGTAGCACAGCAACAGACTTTTTTATTTGCTATTTTATATGTGTTATATGACAATTTAATTAAACTTTGAAGTAATCCAGGCAAATAATTTCCTAGTGAGGTAAACCAAGAATGACCAACTTCCTTTTCTTGAAAGAATTGATGTAGGCTGACACTCACCTAATTTATGCTTTATGACTCTACAGTCTTAAATTTTATGTCAAAATCAATGACACAAATTAGATTTCTAAGGGATGTTTTTTCCACCATCACACTTTCATAATAAGTCAATTCATTCTTGTGGGAAATCAACTCGAACAGAGAAACTATCCTGGTGCATTTGATGTTATTACTTTGTAATTTTTATAAAAGCATTTTAAACTCTCAGTGTAGGGGGGGGGGGGAAATGAAAGTCTTTCAGTCCAGATCAATTTATTAAAATAATTTTTGGTACCTTTTGACTGATGCTTTAAGCATGCTGTGTAATTTGTAGCTTTTAACTGGAGCTAACAGGAAAAACTCTCAGAACATGTCATGTGACTGAAGCAGTTTATTTGAATAAATTAAATATTGACATTTTCTCAAGCATTTTTGTTTGTTTGTTTTTGTTTTATTTCTACTGCACTCTATTAGAATATTGACAGGCATAAATCTACTAAACTCCACTAATTTCTGCTTTCTATTCTTACAGTTTCAAATCTGTGAAATGTTGTTTTCCTTGTAAATTAGATATAATTTCACAACTGGGTTCACTGGCTTAATTTCAAGCAAATGTATGGTATATATGTGTGCTTATCTGTGCATGTGGTCTGACAGCAGCAGCAAAAAGGCTAAAGTTGCTGTTTGTTACCTGATGTAACCTGATATCCCAGTAAGTTTATAATGCATCTTCCTTCAGGTAAAACTGACCAAGGATGAGGAAAGGAAAAAGAGAAGGTCGACTTGCCTGACCTTGGACCAGGTCAATGACAAAAATGGATCTTTATTACAGATATTTTTGGTTGGATGAGTTCCTCAAGGAACATCTGAGGAAAGCTGCTAATTTCCAAGGCTGACAGTAGTTGTTGGAAATATTGGATGAGACCTTCTAAAACTGGATTTCTTTGGACATGTCTGTTTTTACATCCCCAACATTTATTCTTGATAGAATAAATATTCATTTCCATTTTTAATATAAAACATTATCAAATTTTTAAGTGACAGGAACATCAGAAATCTGCACTGTCTTCTTCTAGCCAAACAAAATGCGGTTCTAAGTTATTTTTAAGTGCTACTGTTATTTTGTTTTTTATTCATTGAGAAAACTAATATTTTCATTCCAACAGATTGTATCCATATTTAAAAACATTTAAAGACTTTTTTTTTTTTTTATGACTAATGTGTTTGTCCTTCAAGGGATAATAAAAAGATATATTTTTGCATAATTTAGGAGCAGAGATCTCTAATAAAAAAACATGGTAAGTAACACCGATTTTCAGTGTAGAAAACACATATGTGTGTGTGCTTATCCACAACACCTTGCATCTTGTTAGCAATATATACATATTATTTTTCTTCTTTCTTGTTACTTTTCATTTTAAAAGTTTTTCAAAGGCTTCCTAAAATGTTCTGATTCTGATAAACATCTTTGTATTCTTTTTCTTAATCAACCGTTGTGGTGTTGATTGGCAGCTAAGCACCACCATGTCCCTCACTCACTCTTCCTAAAACAAACATATCAGGAAAAAAAGCTTGTGGGATGATCACTCTCTCAATTACTGTTACAGGCAAAACAAGCTCAGCATGGGGACAATTCATATAATTTTGTTTCCAACTGCTAACACACTAAAACAAACTAAAAACACCTGCTTTCCCCCTCTGTCAAACCTGTACTATCTCCTCACCCTGAGTCACAGGGATATTAGGGGCTGTGGTCAGCCCGTAACACTTAATCTCTGCCACTTCTTCATTGTCACTCTCTGCCACTGCTCCTGCGTGGGCCCCTCTCCACGGGCTGCAGCTCCGGCCCGGGGCCTGCTCCTGCGGGGGACCATAGCCACATTCACCTGCTCCACTGGGGTCTCCTCCACAGGCTGCAGTGTGGAGATCTGCTCCATGTGGGACCCATGGGCTGCAGGGGGACAGCCTGCTCCACCAGGGGCCTCTCCACAGGCCACAGGGGAACTGCTGCTGTATGCCTGGAGCACCTCCTGCCCTCCTGCTGCACTCATCTTGGGGGCTGCAGGGTTGTCCGTCTCTACATTTTCTCATTCCTCTCTCCCTGCTGCTGAAGCGCAGCAGTAATTTGTCTCCCAGAGGACTAACCAGCGTTGCTCATTGGCTCGGCCCTGGCCAGCAGCATGTACCTTCTGGAGCCACCTGGAACTGGCTCTTCTGTGAGGTAGGGCAGCTTTTGGGCACTTCTCACAGAGGCCACTCCTGCAGCTCCAGCCACTACGAAAGCCTTGCCATGAAAACCCAGTGCAAACATACAAAACTGTTTGTCTCCTGTTCTAGGCAGACTTTGCCTGACTGCCAGATGCCACCTAACTGCTCTCTCATTCCTCCTCCTCAACAATATAGGGAAAGAAAACAGGATGCAAGAGCCTTGGGTCAAGATAAATACAGGGAGATGATTTATAAATTACCCTCAAAAAGAGCCTTGGTGAAACTTTACTTTATTGACAAAATAGTAATAATAATAAAAAATAATAAGAATAGTAGCAAATAAAAGACAAACACTGGAAGAGCATCGCCCCACAGCTTTTATTCCTATGCCTAATGTTCACAGTCATTCTTCGCTCATTCTTCATTCTTCATTCTTCACTCCTGCCCCCTCTTCCCCAGCAGCACAGGGGATGGGACGGGACGGGATGGGATGCGATGGGATGGGATGAGGGCTGTGCTCAGACCCCCAACCCCTCTTGGCTGCTCCTTCCTCCTCACCCATTGCCCTGCTCCAGCGGGGGCCCTGCCCCGGGCTGCAGCCCTCTAGGAACACCCTGCTCCCGCGGGGGCTCCCCATGGCCGCAGCTCCCTCAGTAAATGTCCCCCTGCTGTGGCATGGGCCCTCCCCGGGCTGCAGGGTGGAGATCTGCTCCAGCAGGGGCTCTGCAGGGCTGCCAGGGAATCCCTGCTGCCTGTGGGCCTGGAGCCCCTCCTGCCCTCCTCCTCCTGGGGCCTGGGCCCTCTGCTGCTTCTCCCTCGCCCTGGGCCTCCTCCTCGGCCTGTGCCTCCTCTGCCCTTTCAGAAATCTGTTTTCCCCGAGGTGCTGCCAGCTTGGTGCTGGGCTCAGCTGGGCCCTGCCATGGGGCTGTTGGAGCTGGCTGTAACTGTCTGAGTCTAGCGCGGGCAGCACCCAGCCAGCACCAGGGCATGGGCACACAATACAACTCCTATAAATATGAAATATAGACAGATACCTTGAAAGTTTTTCATTGAAATTTTTTCATTAGACTGATTCAAGGTTCCCTCTGAGTAGCTGGTTAACTATGAACTTCTCTGTTTACCTAGCATGTTTTGCAGCTGATATATTTTACGTAAAGGAAAAGCAGGGCTCTGTGGGTGGAGATAGACCTGTTCTGGGTGGGAGGACTAAGCAGTCTGCATAGTCTTTCTGTTTTCTTTTGTTCCTATTATATATTTACAGTAAGATCTTGACATTTTCTAGGAAGAAGAAAAAAAAAAAAAAAAGAAGAAGCAACCTCTACCATTTTGTGGTTTTGAATTCTTCTGTAATACTTTGTCATGTTAAAGCAATCTGATAGAGGTTAAGTGACAGAGAAGGAGATCTTGAAGTATTAAGAATGATTGAATTTCTATGCAATACAGTCTGAAGAACAATCCATCTAAAGGAAGCTGTGCATCAAGGTACTTAGTATTTCCTTTTTTAAAACCTTTCCTTTTGGAAGAAGATTGAAACAAATGTACAGTTGCATCTCAAAAGTATCTAAAAGTATGATGATACAAATATGGGATTATGATTTATTTTTTTTTTTTCCCCTGAAGTAAATGTCCCAGTAATTTGCAGGGGAGATGTCCAGTATTGAGCATCCCCTAGCTTCGCAAGAATACTAGGTAACAGAATCTAACTGAAGAATAAGATTTGGACAAATTGCATCTGATAGAGTCCATTTACTTCACAAAATTTTTTCACATGCATACACAAAAAGCAAATACAACAGGATTGGTGACTTTGTATACCATAAGTGTCACTGATGAGGCAATGCAGAATGATGGAACCATAAAGCTTGTTGGCTGAAGGATGCACTTTAAGATCTAGAAGTACATATGAAGATATATACAGGCAGGTATTGTTGAAAAACACCTGAAGCTGCAAAGTAACGACAGTAGGAGAGTTGAGAGCCACAAAAAGATAATAATTTCATCTGCTGGCACTGACAGAAGACAAGAAAACATAAAGAAAAAAGTAATTGTGTATGTCAGTTAACCTTTCTTCCTTTTTTTGCTGCCTCCCTCATTTGAAATATGGTGATCATCTCAGATTATCATTATATGTTTTACTCTATGTAGGATGCCAAGAAAATAGACAGCTACAAATTTAAATACTGAAGTAGTTTAGCAGTGAGTCATACAAAGTCTGGTAAACCTAACAAAGGGTACAGCAAAGTATAAACCTTAAAAGGCATAAGTTTCTTTCTGAACAGTAAGGATTAAAAATAGAACTGAGGAAGTAATTTGTAACAAGTTCTGAAGAACATTTTATTTCTCTTTAATGTGGACAAAAAACAATTGGCAAATTTTCTAGGTCTCTCATTAGTTTTCCAGCAAGAATTTCATCCTTGGTTCACAGACAGCTAGCTGGTGAATAATTAGTTCCTTTAGCTCTAATTTGTGCTGTGTTTTCTGGTGAAGCTGCATGATATTGTGGCAAGATATTTTCAGTATTCCCTGTTACAGATAACAGTTCAGGTCAGTGGAAAATTATCCTTTTAATGATCTGATTTCTCCACAGCTGTTGTATCTGAATATTAAGTTTGTATAGCTTTCTTTTTGTATTAGACAGGACTTCGGTGGTGTTTAGGACACTTTTCATGGACTACCTGAGCCTGAGAATTAATCACTTTCTCTACTTTGGTGTATAAAATTTCACTCCAGTGTGAGTGGTAAGAAAATTTGTTGCTGCCAAAGACTAAGAACCTATGACTTTCTATATCAGAAGTGTGCAGTTCACATCACACTGCAGGTTCACAGAGGACAATTAGGAAATATAGTCAGAGAAGGAGGTGACCACACACAGTCTGTATGATGTCAAGATGCTTGTTCAGAAAACAAGAGACCTTATCTACCTCCCAGCTTGTCTAACCACCGAAGCTAAGCAATACTGTAGAAGGATGAGGCACATATTTACACATCCTGCAGCCAAAAGTACCTGTCACTTGTGAAAGATAAAGAAATCTGTCTGTTGCTACATAACCATGTAGCTGGCAGGGGCAGGGAAGCATGGCCATTTTAATGCTGTGCAATGTGAAGAGACACAAATGACTGTATATCCAGGATCTAAGAAGAAACAAAAGCCCTTTTCACCTTTTTGGTGAACTTGATAGAGAAGCAAAGTTCTTTCTTGATGTAATTTGCTTCTGTTTTATTGAAAATTTTCATCTGTTTGTTGCTCTTGTTGTAAACAGGTATCTGATGCTGTGGCTGTAATGGTTCATTTCCTTATAAGGTTGAATCTTTGAAATCCTAGCTCTCAGCAAGCCAGAATACCAAGTTCTGTTATTGCCTATGGTTTTATCAATTAATGGGAATGTTGCCATAGACTTCCAAGGCAGTAGAATGGAGCCTTGTTTGTGCAAGTTGTAATTATTCCCTCTAAATTTGGTGTGTTAGTTTGTGTATAGAAATAAAAGGAATAATAATAAAAAAGATATTTTAAATCTCTTTTATTTATTTATTTATTTATTTATTTATTTATTTATTTATTTTTCATAGACTGTTCTACACTGTTAAACTCAATTGTACTACTTGACTTAAACATTGTCTTTGTTTTAAATCAAAACTTAAAATTAATTACATTTGTTATCCAGGTATTTTTACTATTCATTTTTATTTTCATTTATCTCTCTGCTGTTATATTATGCTTCTGTCCAATCACTGAAAATACAATCAAATATAAGATCTACATCATATTTCTGATTCCACTGATCAACAGAAGGATCCAGGAAGTATCAGATATCGAATGATGTACTAATTAAATTTACTGCTTTCTTCCCAGATAATAGAGACGGAGCAGCTTGTCCCAAGGGTAGTTAAACCTTGCAGTTCTGTATTTAATCTAAATAAATATCTTAATACAATAAATAACTAGCCTTCTTTCTGTGGATTTTTGTGAAGAGTAAAGGTCTTTGCATCTTACAAATGTAAAAATAATATATTAATTCAATTGCAGTGATGAAGGGATAAAAATCAGGGAAATAAAATCCTTACCTTGGCATTGTATGCTGATGACCCAGATAACTGAAATAGTTTAATCAATGTAACAACTCAGATGGTGGTACAAAATCTCCATGTGTGTAGTGGGTTTACGTGTCAAGGTTTTGGTAGCAGGGGGTCATAGGGGTGGCTTCTGTGAGAAGGATCTAGAAGCTGCCCCATGTTTGGTAAGGGCCCCACTGCTGACCAGAGCTGAGCCAATAAGTGATGTTGTTTTGCGCCTCTGTGAGAGCATATTTAAGTCAGAAAAAAAACCAACACAAACAACCAACAACAACAACAACAAAAAAAACAACAAAACAAAACAAAACCAACCAAACAAAAAAAAAAACACTGCAACACTGCACCACACAGCAGCTGGGAGAGTGCAAGGAGTGAGGAACGGCCTTGCAGGCGGTAAGGTCAGTGTAGAAGGAGGGGGAGAGGAGCTCCAGGCTCCGGAGCAGAAGTCCCCTGCGGCCTGTGGTGAGGACCATGGTGAAGCAGGATGTCCCCCTGCAGCCCATGGAGTACCACGGTGGAGCAGGGTTCCACGCTGCAGCCCATGGAGGAGACCACGGTTGAGCAGGTGGATCTGCCCTGACGGAGGCTGCAGCCTGTGGAAGACCCCTGCTGGAGTGGATTCTGGGCAGGACCTGTAGCCCGTGGAGAGGAGCCCACGCAGGAGCAGGTGACCTGGCAGGAGATGCTGCCTGTGGGGGACCCAGGTTGGAGCAGTTTTCTCCTGAGGGATGGACCCTGTGACCAGTTCTGGAGCAGTTCTGGAAGAGCTGCTGCCTCTGGGCAGCCCATGCCGGATCAGTTCACCAAGGACTGCATCCCATAGGAGGGACCCCACAGCACATGCGATGAGAATGACTGAGAAGGAGCAGCGAAGAAGAAGCACTATAGATTGACCATAACTCCCATTCCCCCATCCCCCTGTGCTGCTCAGGGGGGAGGAGGTGGAAGAGGGTGGATGAGAGGGGAAGGTGCTTTTGGTTTCTTTCCTTTGTTTCTCACTTCTCTAGCTTGTTAGTAATAGGCAATAAATCTTACTATCTCCCTATGCTGAGTCTCTTTTGCCCATAACAATAATTACTGCGTGATCTCCCTGTCCTTATCTCAACCCTTGAGCTCTTTTCATGGTATTTTCTCCCCATTCCTGTTTGAGGAGGGGGAGTGAGAGAGTGGTTGTGGTGGAGCTTGGCTGCCCACCCAAGTAAAACCACCACAATGTGTCACAGATCCACATAAGTATTTTTGTCACTTTAAATCTCTTAACTATCATCACCTATACAGACAGATAATGTCTTGGCAGTACATTGTTTATGTACTTGAATTGCTAATACATCTCCTGGTGGTAAAGAATGTCCAGTGTCTTGTGGCCTATGGCCTACTTATGTTTTTGTTTGTAAAAGCTTTAGAAACATTTTAAAACATTTGCATTGGCTGATACTGGATTAGCATTAGCTAAAGGGCACAGTGGTGTCATTATGATTTTTGTCTCAGATGTATGGTTATGTTCATGTTCCCCTAAAATCAACTGTGCTCAGAAAGCAAAGCATTTTTTTATTGCTTGATAGTGTGGAGTGCATGCAGATGGCAACTGAGAACTATGCTTTTATACAGCCTTTGTTTTCCTAATCATCAGCTCCTTCAGGGCACTGATGGTCACTGTGCAGCAGAAGGAGTGAGTGTCCTTCCAGAACATCACAAATGGTTGCCCCACCATTCCTTCCATTGCCACAATAGCTGCAAAACTGTCAATCCTGAGCTGTAGCATGAGCAAAGCATGGATACTCTTCATGGTGGCAGTTCTGCATCTGACAGTATACCCTTCCTAGGTAAATGCCTGCATTATGTTTGCTGAAAGCCATCTACAGAGGAAATTCCAGGAATGACCTTGCCTCTTTTTGGTCTTCTTATATCCTGGTTGGCCCCTGGGGTTCTTGTAGTCCTTTTTCCCACTGTGACTTCATTGTGTGTTTTACTTGATGAAAACTTGGATAAGAAAAGGAAAGAGAAAGAGAAAGAGAAAGAGAAAGAGAAAGAGAAAGAGAAAGAGAAAGAGAGAAAGTAAGGGAAAAAAAAAAAAAAGAAAGGAAAGGTAAAGGGAAATGGAAATGGGAAGGGAAAAAGAAATGGAAAGGGAAAGAAAAAGGGAAAGAAAAAGGAAAAAAGAAAAGGAAAAAAAGTAATGTTCTGACAGTCATGCAAAA
Organism: Aythya fuligula; assembly: GCF_009819795.1. Classification (NCBI taxonomy): domain Eukaryota; kingdom Metazoa; phylum Chordata; class Aves; order Anseriformes; family Anatidae; genus Aythya; species Aythya fuligula. The sequence continues at coordinate 153,184,791 of NC_045560.1, forward strand.
AACTATATGATTCTATGCTTCAAATGTTAGTAAGTATTTTCCTTAGTGGTTCAAGCCTAATGATTTAAATGGGACCATCCTAGTATTGTTCTGGAAGAACAAGTTATGCAAAATTTGTATTACTGGCACTCCTCACAGTATAAGGTAGCCAGGGCATCAGAGTCTCATTGCACTTTGGTTTTCATGGCTACCTGACAAGACTTTGGGGAAGAAACAAACAAACATATAAACAAACAAACTTTGTTCCTGTCTAATAACCTTGCTTGATTCAGTCCTACTGGGTGCTTTGTATTCTGATTTTCTTGCGGTACAGTGAATCATGTGTTTAGTTTTAACTACATGAAAAGTCCCAGCAATTCAAGCTAAATGTGTGTACAAATGTTGCAATAAAGCTATGGTGTTCTGCGCTTCACAAGATAAAGACCCTTCAGAGAATCCTGAAATCTTTCTGAAGCATTACTTAATTGATCTTTGTGATATCTGAGCAACAAAGGCAATATTATCCCATTTCTTAGGGCAGTGAGCTGAGCTATGGAAAAGCAAATGACATGATGCATCTGGGAAAGTGTAAAGCATAGAATTAAAATGTCTTCACTACCAATCTTATGGTATAAACACTAAACAATATTAAACACCAAAATGCCATTATGCCTTCTTTCTGTAGCACTGCAGACCAGTAAATACAATTTTGCTGTTGTCAGAAAAAAATGACATAGGCTTCAAATTAACTCTGTGAGACCAGATTTGTCAGATTTAATTTCAACTTGATTTGGCCTGCCTGGAGCTGTGATTTAACTTGTTCAGGGGTAACAGAAATTTCTAATGAACAGGTAGCTATTGCCTAATTTATTTTTCTTTTGCTTATCTTTGCATAATTGTGTGATGCAGGTATGATTTTTATATAGGTAGTGGTAAAAGTGTTCTGTGTAAAGTGAACTGACCCTAGCATAATGATGTATTACAGATGAGTAATATCATAGGATAATAGTGGAGGCCTCAAAAGACTGTAGACATAGGGAAGGTGTTGCAGCATGATTCTGAGAATCCGAAGGCTATAAACAACTCGACAAAGGTCGTCTAGAGAAGTGATGAGATAGGAAGGGGAAACTGATTTTAAGGGTTGGAAAAGGATAAAGAACAAATATCTGAAATAGATAAGACACTTCACATACATTCAATTCAATACTAACATGGAGTAGCAGACCAAAGAAGAAACAAGAAACTAAAACACCACTGAAACTGTATAAGTTGTAATATATATTTTATTTTATTTTATTTTATTTTATTTTATTTTATTTTATTTTATTTTATTTTATTTTATTTTATTTTATTTTATTTTATTTTATTTTATTTTATTTTATTTTTCTCTGTAATAGTTAGGCCTAGACTAGTAAGAATTCTTTGATTAGGCTGTTAAGATTTCAATTACACTCCTAAGACATGCTTGGCTTTACATATAAGGTATGTTTCCTTTTGTCCATAACAAGAATTTGAATATAATATTATATAATTCTGAATAGCAAAAAGTAGCAGCAAAAGTAGCAATCAAAACAATCACATAAGGAATAATCTCTATCTTTTGACAATATAACAAAATAACATCAATTTTAGTGATGGTTTTCAGAGTGCATTTGCATATATTTAATTTTTAAAATGTAAAGCTGCATGCTGACTTCACAAAGGATTAGAAAATTTTTCCATTCAAATTTAACTAGTTATTTTGGTGGATGAAACCAAAATTATTTTCATTTTTCTCTATCCCAAGACAATCTCTTCCACTGACAAATCCAATGATCTGAAATTGTTTGTTTCTTTGTTTGTTTGTTTTTCATTCCTGCTTTGCAGTCCTATTTTGTTACAGGTGCAGTGTAGGAAAAGTCTTAAAGTGATGTTAGTCTGAGTTATAAGTAGCTACTCCAGATGGATTAACCAAAAGAGAGGTGGAATTAATTTGACTAAGATAAACTTGACCAGGATGCATCAAGTTGTTTTAAAATAGACATTCAGAATTATTAGAGATGCTCTAAGGTACTGAAGATATCTGCTCTCAGGTGGCAAATACAGCCTAGGACTTGGGAGAGCCACTTTTCTTTACCCCCAGATGAAGGCTACCACACTGTGGCCAAAAGGGCATGAAATGTGCAAAATGTGGAAGCAATCTCAGCTTTTTGAACATTAAAGGTATATTCTTTGAGATGGTTGCCCATATTACTATTTTGGTCATTACAGAGTGTCCTGGTTTGGGTTAGAATAGAGTTAATTTTCCTCCTAGTAGCTGCTATGATGCTTTGGTTTGGATGTAAGATGAGAATAACGCTGATAACACACCAACATTTCAGTTATTGCAGAGCAGTGCTCACCCAGAGCCAAGGATTTTCTAGCTCCTCATGCTGCCCTGACAGTGAGGGGCTGGGATGCACAGGGAACTGAGAGGGGACAGAACCAAGACAGCTGGCCCAAAGGGATGTCCCACACCATGTAATGTCATACTGAACAATTAGTGTGGGGAGTTGGCTGGAGCTGGGGTGGACTGCTGCTCAGGGACAGGCTGGGCATCAGTCAGCGAGTGGTGAGCATTGTGCATCACTTGCTTTGCATGTTTTATAATTATTATTATTTATTTATCTTCCTTTTCTGTCCTATCAAACTCTTTTTATCTCAACCCATGAGCTTTTACCGTTTTTTCTTCCTGATTCTTTCCTCCATACCATTGGGAAAGGGGGGTGTGAGCAAATGACTGTGAGGTGCTGAGCTGCCTGCAGGGTTAACCACAACACAGAGAAACATTGTAAAAGATACTTTTAAGAAAGATGCACAGTCTTTCTGAAAAAAAGTCCCTAAGTTGGGGCCTAAAATGAGCCAGATGACTTGCAGGTGAAAAAATGTATCTCTCTTCAGTAGGTATTGCACAATGGTATAGTACAACTAGTTCTGCTCCTGCAGCTATACATTAAGTGAGATGAATACCACCTGCCATGCTGGCTACCAAATTCTGTTAAACTGAATTTCTGTCACTTCTGAACTAGTATGTAAACACATTTTCAAATATCTCTTCTAAAGTCCATCTGCCAAAGCAGTTACCAGGAAATACTTGATTGAGTTATGATTACGGTTAAGTATAAGCATCATTCATTTTGCTTGTTCATTATAATACTTTTTAAATGACTAAAGTACATGAAAAATTATATATTGTTTTATTTTACTCCCATTATTATGCTTTCTATTATGGCTGTTCCTTTTCTCTACTTTTTTTCATGGAAATATTTAATGGAAAGAACTTCACTGAATTATGTCAAATACTTTTCTGTGTTAGTAGATGTTCGTGCTCATATTTTGAATTCACGCAGTTTAGGATCCCAAATACAACAAACTGTTCTCAAAGTTGAATAGAACTAGTCATTTGTACAAGAGTAGTACTGCAGATCATCACCTTCATAGTTATGTATGCTTATCCATTACATCCTAAAAGTGTACAGTACTTATTAGCTATGACAAAAAGAGCTGGACATAATAGTTCCATAAGCCATACCTTGTAGCCATATCTTGTTCCATAAGCCATACCTTGTAGAAGTGATACTTCTGAGAAATATATAAATCTAGGCTGTTTGTGTTCCATTATTATTATTATTATTATTATTATTATTATTATTATTATTATTATTATTATTTTAAAAAAGAATGAAATATATCTTCACTGTGTGTTTCCTGGGAAAGGAAATGCGATTATTAAAACTATTTGGTATGAAGTTATTGATGACTTACCAGGGATCATACAGCAAACAGATTTGAAGTTTAAGTTGGGAGTTCAACTGCAGTTTAAGACAGATGAATATGCTATCCTCGTATGCAATCCACACCTAATTTCCTGTTATAATCAATGGAATTTTGAGTACTTCAAACATAGAGGAAACATCCTAAAATCACTGACACATCAGCTGAATTGTCCTCTGAACCCCTACATTTCTTCTTGAGGGATGCAGTTCAGTTCTCCACACAGAGGCACCTATTGCCACTTAGAATGTTTCAGAGGATCCAAAATATCCATGTTGCTGGTAGGTATGACACAGGAGAACTCTAACCCACACATTTCTGGAGTGGATGCTAAAAATTAGCTAGAATGCCCAGCTACAGCATTGATGTGAAAAACAAATTAGGTAAGAGCATCAGTAGGAAGAATATGGGGGCCTCTGTAAGCTGAGAGGAAAATTATTCCTTGATAAGTGTTAATTTAACTTTGATGGTTTGTCAGATTTCAAGCTCCCTTTTCCTGTGTATGCTGTGTATGTGTGAAGCTATAGAACTCAAAAATCACCAAAAAAATGAGGGAATTTCAATTTTTTTCATAATTTAATTTCTTTCAGTTTATTCCCATTTGAATTTCAGATTTTTTTGCTGTCAGCTCATGTAAGTCTATTCTTACATATATTAATATCTTTAAAATTATTTTAATTTTATTAGAAATTACAGGTGTCTGTGAACTTTTTCATTTACTCTGTTAAACTTTTTTTTTTTTTTTTTTTTTTTTCTTTTTAAGAGGGGATTTATTTCAAGGTCAAGGTGAGATGGAAAGGAGGAAAGGAAACTGAGAGGCCCTTCCATGTGTGTCAAGCTGGGGAAACTCACTTTGGATGACAGTTTACTAATGTTTTTAGATCTACTTTCTTCTCCTATGCAGTCTACTTCAATGCCCTCCTCCTGAGTTCTTTCAGAGGTTAACATGTTATGTTGTGCAGAAATTCTGCAGACCAAGAATCATTTTCTAATGCAAGCTGCATCAATACTTTAATCTTGTAAACTTTCTCCATTACATTAGACCCTTGATTTCAAAAAAAGAAAAAAAAATAAAGGTTTTGTTAAATCAGGCAGCCTAGTTAGGGCTTGCCTTTGCAATGACATTTTCTATACGCTATGAGAAAATATTAAACTCATGGTGTAAGAAAATATTCTGATGTATAGTCACCTTTAAAGCTGATCAAGACTTGTAGAAATAAAGAATCGATTGCAAAAATCCTTGTAATGTGTGCTAGAGATACAAATCCTCTTGCAAAGTTGTGTTCAGATTTATTTTATTTTATTTTTTTTTGGATTGAGAAAAAAAAGGTTTAAAAGAGCTTTATAATTTTATGACCTTGACTCAGAAGCTTAGCCTTTTTTAAGCAATGCTCATTCATTTTTTCTCCTTCATGACCTAAGCTGTTCTCCAGCCAAGGAAGCTCTAATGTCAGTTTTCACCTTCATTTCACCCTGGAAAGCCCCTTTTCATTCATTTGGGCAGGATCATTGTGGAAAGTATTGGGTTTCCTTTTGAACCAATGGAGTCTGGTGTTTGATTTCTACCACTCTTTCTAAGAATATTAATCCTTATTGGTTCAGCCCTGAAAAAAAAGACTAATATTTCTCTTTACTTGATCCTCTCTGTCCTTCAGTTTGGAGTGAGAGGAGTTTTACTGATCGTCTTTTTTCTCAGGTGTGGATTATATCTACACTTATTCAGAGCTCAATACAATAGACATTCAGTGCTAACTGCTATTACAAATCCTAACCTGTTTGGTTGTGCTTTGTTCCCCTAAGGAGACAAGAGATCAGGACGTTTATATGTAGAGCTTAGGGATATGGTTTAGTGGGGACTGTAGCGTTAGGTCAGAGGTTGGACTTGATGATCTTGAGGTCTCTTCCAACCTAGAAATTCTGTGATTCTGTGATTCTGTGAGTCTTTGAAGTGTCTTATATGCAGGAGGGAAGAAGAAAGATACATGGAGAGTTAATATTTCTATTTATTATTTCATTGGTAAAAGAGGCCATAAGAGAATTAGAGGCCTCAAAAACTATGTTTTACAGCCCTAGTTGCTGCTTGTGTTCAATAGGATCCAACTAGAGGATCAAATTAAAAGTGGTGAGTACCACTGTTTTGTTTCCTAGACAAACATTAAATTGGAGACAGATTCACACACAGAAGCTTAAAATCAAAATAGAAAAGAATTGAGGGAATTGAGTAATTATTTTTACCAAATAGGGAACAAATTCTTACAGGGGTAATGCTCACCTAGAAGAGACTGTGGAATGGGTCAAAAGAAGTTGACAACTAGGCAGATGAGAAAGGGAAGGTTTCTAAGTTCTTCTAGAGACGAATTCAGTTTAAGTAGAACAAATGAATGAAATAAAACCAAAAACCTGTGAGTGAGAAAGAGAACAAGCAGAATAATGGGGGATACACACCTGGCTAGGACTACAGAGTTCATGGAGAGCATGGAATGGAAAATACCTGTGAAGTTTGTCTACATATTGACCATTTTCTGGATTTTTCAGACTGAACAGGCAGCTCAAAACTTTGTGTGTGCTATCCATCACTGCACTGGACATTACCTTACATAAAATAGAAAAAGTATTTGAAAGTCATACGCATAAAGTTCAAATAATTCATCATGATATATTGATCTAACATTAAAAATATTGATCTAAGCTGAAAACAAAATTATAAATTGCCTTAAAGGATAATAAAAATTGATACAAACTTTGAAAAAAAAATGTTTTTCACATACAAAATCTTTTCCAGCAACAAAAACATTTCATGAATTGTCAATTTCATTTTGTTCTACACTTTATAACATAGTCCTAGTTCCAGAAAAGGTAAAATAATGCAAATATGAACAGGTTAAGATGTATCAGAAAGCAAAATATGGGAAAAAAATATGAGAAAAAAAAAATATCAGAAAGCTAATAAATAAGACATGGATGCTGATACACTGTCATTTAAGAAAAAAAAAAATCTTATTTACATTTTTTGTTTTTTTTTTTTTATTTTTTCCCTTGCCCTTTCCCTTTCCCTTTCCCTTTCCATTGCCCTTTCCCTTTCCCTTTCCCTTTCCCTTTCCCTTTCCCTTTCCCTTTCCCTTTCCCTTTCCCTTTCCTTCTTTCTCTTTCTCTTTGGATCTGCAGTACCATATGCCTGTGATAACTACAAATAATAGAAATGAATTCGTAACACTGGATGTCTCTGTGCCAGTAATTATGAGTTATTTTCACAGGAATGTTATAAAATTACCTACCTAAAGGGCCTTTCTGAGAGTTTTGTCATCCTCTGTAGTAGTAGTGAGAATAGCTGTTTACTAATTCAGCATTTCCATCTATAAAACTAATTCCATCCTCACACTGTAGTTCTATTTGGGGTTCCTGGCACGTCATTTATTTATTTATTATTATTTTTTTCCCAGTAGACCAGGAGCTTCACATTAGACGCAGAGAGTAAAGAGTCACTGCAGTAGTAAAGATCCTACCTTTATACCCTTGTGTAACTTCAGTAGGAAGAAATAGGACTGAGTAAAAGGGAAAAAAAAAAAAAAAAATGCAGCTGCCTTACTGCCTGTAAATTTAGCAGACCTGGCTCTGAATAAACACAGAAGGAGAAAAACTCTGAAGACAGGTGTTATTTTTACTGACATTCTTCATTCTTTAGTTAGACACTGTTTCAAAGTGTTTTCTTATGCTTGAATGATCAGCAATAAATAAATTGAAGTGAAAATGTGCTGGATAAGTGTTATTAGGAAAAAATATAGATTGCTAGCTGAAGTGATGTTTCATGATACAACACAAAAAATAAAGTAAAGCAAAACTCTTGAGGTTGCAACTGGTTTGCATTGAAAAGTCAATGAGTATTGATTTTAAAATGAACTGTTTGCTTTCTATGGCTATTGATATAGAAGATTTTGATAGTTTCAAAAGAATAATATGACAATTAGAACTGTAGAGTATTTTTCTCATTGGACTAACTAAAAATATAATAAAACTGCTACAGAGCTTTCAAAGATATAAGGCTTTTTATCTATTGAAATACAGGGATCAAAATGTTGATTCGTCTTATACTGGCATTTAATTGAAATTTAAACTAAATCAAAGAGACTAAGAATAAATGAGAATAACCACGTGGAGTATTTCTTTCAATGTCAATGACTGACCTCTGCAGCCACTCTGAAAACACAAGTGTTCTGAGAAATCAGGAGAGGCAGAACCTTCTAATAAGGGTCTGGAGCTCAGGAGCATCTCTCTGGCTTGTTTGCTCATGGAAAATCCCTTTTCTCTCTAGCTAAAATTGATACAATTAGTAGCTCCCTACTCACAGGTCTTTGCAATACTATAAGAGACGAAATTAGCATATAATCAAAGTAGGAAGTGAGTGGGAGTAAATGAGTATGTGTATTTGATGGGTATCACCATGGTTGGTGATTCAGAGGCTTCCTGAACCAGAAGAGTTGTCTTTGTATTTAGTAGCATGTGATAAATATTTGCCTCTATAATTTGTCTAATCCCTGTCAGAAAGTTTCATTTCTTAGAAATCCATTAATGCTGAAAAATTTCTATTTTTCCCTATTCACTTTCTCCATGCCACACCTGATTTTACAGACTGATACTGCACCCTTTCAGTGTGACTCCTTTCCCCCACACTCACAGCTGTTGTTTTGGAAGCAAAAAACTCTTTGTCTTACCTCATATGATCCTCATAAAGAAGATGGTATGATCATTCTTTCTCTAAAATAAAATGGGTCAACCTTTCTGTAATACATCCCTTCATAATTTCACTCTTTCTAAAATGAATAGAAATACATTCACACAATTCCTTTCGAGAGGTTTAGGTATATTCCATAAGGCAGCATAAGCTGTAGCGTCTTTGTGTACACCACCCATGAAGATTAGAGAGATGCTATTTTATCATGTCTGTGCTTCTTTCACAGTTCAGTTTAAGTGAGATGGCCACTTTTTCTGCAGTTGAAATTTGTCAGAATGAGCAACAAATTTTAGTTACAGAAGTGTAAATACTGTATTTCATAGAGTAATGTAAACAGAACTATTGTTGACAGGTAATAGGACTCTGATATCATTTCTACCTCCTCGGATCACATTCTGCTGTAGGCAAGAATATTGTTTCCCCACATTAACACAGATATATAGCTTGTTGCTCAAGAGACTAGAGAAAATTAAGGGTTCTTCTGGGTTTTATAATCTGCATTTCTCTCTCACTTATAACAGCTCAAATATACATAGATAATTAAAGGCATGAATTACTTACTTTCACTTTCCAAATGTATGTGTGTTTTTAGCATCCTGTTAGATTAATTATAGATCACATTAACATTCATTCTTGCAATTAACATTCTGTTATCTGAATGGGTAGTAATTACTGTTTACAGATTAATGGAGTCTGTTAGCTATCCAGATGCTTTTACTCAGTTACATTTGGAGATGGTCAACACAGCTTTTAAAAATTTCTTTCTGGTAGGTGATTATGACCATCTCAGATGCTACTTGTGCTGCTGAGATCCATGTGATACAGCTGTTTAAAAGAGATTGCAATATGTTTTGTATGGCACTGAAGTGTAAACCAATTCAGTAACTGATGAAGAACGCAAGAGCTTACTTGCTAAGAGTTATAACTCAGAATGAGAACCTGAGCTGAAGCTGCTGAGTACAGAAACAGAAGGATTCTGGTAGTCGAGGAAGCTCTTCACTGAGTCTCCTGTGCAGCTGCATCTGTTGACTTTCAGATTGCTCTGTGCCTAATGTACAGAAAAGGGAATAAGGGTGTGGTGTCTTGGCTAGGGATGCCTTTAGGAGCTAGCTGGCTGGATTACAGTTTTATTGTAACAAGTGCCAATGCTCTGCATTTTGGTGCAGAAATATAAATTTATTTTTAAATAAATTTTCGCTAGGTTAAAATTTTCAAAGCTTGCAATTTTATTTTCATTTTACAGAAGGAAATAATATTATATGCATGGTTTATTTTGCACTTTAATATTACATAGTGATAAGCATAAGGCCAAGCCTTCAAAGAAACTTAAAGACTATGGCTCATAAATATGAGCCATCTTAGGTATACCCATGAGTACCTAAGTAACAGTCAGCCCAAGCAGTACATAGCCTTCACAGAAGCTGTCACTCTCAGTCGAGAACTGTCTTTCTCCCCTTCTCTTATGAGACCCTTGAAACTTGCACAACAGCTATAGGTCAACAGGACTGTAGTGGGTAAAACTTGGCTAAACCTAACCTGCAATAGTAAAAACATTTTTTTTTTTCTCCTGGAATTCTCCTGGTTGCTATCTATCAGCAATAATTCCAGGTTTGGATTTAGACTTCTCTAAGAAATGGTTGGTTTAGCTGCCTAAGTCCTAGCTGCCAAAATACTAGGTATAACATCTGTTAATTTTCAAAATCATTAGCCTCATAGACCAAATAATAAAGCAATAAGCATTAATGACATAGACAGTGGAATCAAGCGCACCCTCAGCAATTTGCAGATGACACGAAGCTGAGTGGTGCAATTGATACAACAGAAGGAAGAGATGTCATCCAAAGGGACCTGGACAAGTTTAAGTAATGTGCCCACATGAACCTAATGAGGTTCAACAAGTCTAAGTGCAAGGTGCAGCACTTGGGTCAGGGAAATCCCAGACATGAGTGCTGACTAGGAGAAGAACTTATTGAGAGCAGCCCTGCAGAGAAGGACTTGGGGGTTCTGGTGGACAAAAAGCTTGACATGAGCTAGAAATGTGCACTTGCAGCCCAAAAGGCCAACTGCGCCCTGGGCTGCAGCAACAGAGGAGTGGTCAAGGGAGGAGATTGTCTCCCTGTGTTCTGCCCTTGTGAGGCCCCATCTGGAGTGCTGTGTCCAGGTCTGGGGCCCCCAGCGCAAGAAGGATATGGGGCTGTTAGAACAGATGCAGAGGAGGGCCACAAAGATGACCAGAGGAATGGAGTACCTCTCCTATGTAGAAAGGCTGAGAGATCTGGGGATATTCAGCCTAAAAAAGAGAAGGCTCGGGGGTGACCTCAGTGCAGTAAAATGTCATAATGGTACTCTGTTGAGGTAGTGCCAGGTGAAAAGGGTGCAGTTGTACGAGGTAAGATGTCATCACAAAGAATAAGAAATAGAAATCCCAGAAGGCACTTCCTCTGACTGAAGGTAGAAGCTTACATTGACCTTACCTTACATTGGATACATTGACCTCCATCTCCAGGCAACCATATCTCTAGGAAAATGGATATTTCATTTGAACTTGAGGCCTCTCTTTCAGACAGCTAATACTCAGTGGAATATACTCCACCCAAAGAGAAAAACTGTCTAATGTTGCCTTGGTGAGTTTGGATTCTGTTCTGGCAAAATCTGCATATAATGTGGATATTTCTTCAATTAGATTTACATTAAAAACACGTTATTAGCTATCACATAGTATGTAAGAGGTAGTAGAGTCTTATACAAACCTTTAAGGATCTTTAAATTTGCCTCATACAAGGGTTTATGGCCCAGACAGTTATTGGAATATGTGCAATCTCATAGTGAATTTAGAGAGCTATGGGGTTAAGAGATTTGCCATATGTCTTCAGCCCTCCTGTAAATGGCAGTGGTTCTATTCATATGTACCTTGTACAAATCCTGAAGAAAGATGGCTGAAAAAAGGGTTTTGACAACATAAATATATCTTTGTTAATAAGCTCCTTTGGAAATCTGAACAATCTTCCAGGATGTCTTCCCTTTTAATTTCCTTTCTCTGATATTAATTAATTTTCTGATCATCACTGATGGATATGTTTCAAGAAAGCCCTATTATGTCAAACTGATTTATAGAATAAAACCTCTATTTACTATTCCTGGATCCTTCTGCAATTAATATTGTAAAGAGTGTGCTATTTATACAGTCAGGGAGGCAATTCATCAGGGCAATCACAGATACCTCTTCCACCCTTAGCAATAGTAGTTCTTAAAGTAAAACTCCAGTAAATACCTGAGGACTCTTTTAGTCTTAGGCTCACATATATACCTTCAATATTTGTAGCTGGAACTGATTATGAGTTTAGTCTGTATCTACATTAATCTGAGTTAGCTTTGATTTTATGTTAACTATCTGCTAATCCACCAGTTAATCAAAAAATATAGAATCAACTGTGTTAACAACAAAGACCCTATTACTTTTGGTCTTGATTTTTCATCCCTGAAATGAGAGATTAGCACCATTAGATCAAACCACCTGTGGGATGAAGGGGACAAAGAAGGAGCTATATTGTGGTAGTCAGGGAAAAAACTACACATATTCTGAAATTGTTTTAAAAAAATACGGTTCTAGGTTTTTGTCTGGGATCCATCTCAAGCAGTTCAAGCTTAAGAACAAACTATTGAAAAAATAGGAAAACATTTTGAGCATCCTATCGGAAAGAATGTTTGAAAGGTGTGGTTCTCCACAGCTATTATGCTATATGGATTTACAAACTATAATTCCAACTTCTGAACAGGACAAAAGAAAGTGAAAAATAGAAGCTAACTGAACTGATTCACATCACCTTCACAACTGAATTACTTTGATTTACAGGGACTGAAAATTTTGACCATTGAGATGAATTATGTGGATGTGACTTGAGAGTTATTATGCTGTCTACCCTGGTCTTCTATGAAAGACTGCTGCCATGACAGCAGGGTTGGTAGAACAAAGTACCAAATCCTCAATTTCCATGTTCACACATTTGTATATTATTGCTAATACCATAGGTGTTTTAATGGGGTCATGTTCAGTATGTGCTGTAACATAGTCAACAAAGTAAAATTTCCTAAAATGATCAGATAAGTTATCTGGCACTGGCAGAGAACAGGCACTGACTTTAGTCAAACACTCGGTTTAATCTTGTTACTCTATACTGAGTCTATTATCTGTTGATGGGTGGCAATAAGAATTATTAGCAGGCAAAATGAACATCAGGGATCCAGGAACTGTACTAAAACATCTGTTTTTCAGATATCCAACTAATAAGAATGGTCATTAAAAAAGCAGTTCTCAAAAAGATACAGCAAGAGGTCAGGAATTTTCCTGATGTAACTGTATTTCATTTCCATAAACCCAATTAATAAAATAAAACCTTTGACTTTTTCAGGGAGTTGGGGTAATGGGACACGGAGATTTCACAGTAAATCATTGGTTTAATTTGGCCTATGATGCCTGCAGAACAAGTAGTCACCAGGTAGTGACCAGTGCAAATGAAAGCGCTGATTTCAAATGGTCATGGATCCCCAAAGTTATTTTTTTCTCTTCACACCTAGTGACAGATTTGATATTCCGTTACATTTTCAACTACAATTTATACAGGAACATAAGTGAGTAACATCTCACCCCATATTAGGGAGCAGAGCACTTGAAGATTAAAGCTGGAAAAAAATAAATAGATTTGAAGTTTTTCTAAATCTGAGGTGAGGTGTATGTTCAAAGGTCAACTGGACTTTAAATAGACAGAGATCAGTCCTAATGGAGTATTTATATCAAAAGTTGGCCATTTAAGTTTTATCTCTGATGTCATCTACATTTCTAATTAAGAACTTATGCCACAATGAGAAGGCTTTAACTAGTACTGAAGGACCTAGTTGCTCCCATTCTGGAGCAGTTTGCTCCTGATGGATGGACCCTGTGGAGGGAGCAGTTCTTGAAGAGCTGCTGCCTGTAGGCAGCCCCCACAGGCTCAGTTTGGGAAGGACAGCATCCCGTGGGAGTGACACCACGAGGAGCAAGGGCAGAGAGGGACTGTGAAGGAGATGAAGTGTCAGGGACTGACAACAGCCCCCATTGCCTGGTCACCTGCACTTCTTAGGGGGAGAAGTGGAAGAGGGTGGATGGAGGGGAAGGTGCTTTTCATTTGCTTTTAGTTTATCACTGTGCTAGTCTGCTAGTGATAGGAAAGAAATCAATTTAATCTCCCCATGTTGAGTCTGTTTTGGCTGTGACTATAATTGTTGAGTGAACTCCCTGTCCTTATCTCAGCCCTTGAACCCTTTCCATCATATTTTCTTCCCTTTCTCCTTTGAGGAGGGGGTATGAGAGAACAGTTGTGGTGGAGTTCAGCTGCCCAGCTGGGTAGGAGCCAAGAGGAACACCCAGGCTGAATGCCTCATTTTCATCCTTTTCCCTCTTTTATGACACTCTTTTCAGACAAGAGAAGAACCTACAGGACTCCCAGTCAAGAATATCAGGAGAGCTGGCTTACTGGTGTATTATGTAATGTGTCTGCTTCACTCTAATAGTAGAATTTTGTATGAGAAGCTATAACTTTCTGTAGCTGTTTAAGAATATTCACTTCTCTGTTAGATTAATCCAATAGACACAAAACAAGTCCCCTTCCACCATTCTCTGTTCCAGCATTGCTGATTGTTTTTATTTTATTTCAAACAAATCACAAAATTCTATGTTGCAATTGTTGATAGATTGGAATCTTCATTTTATACTCAGGTGAAACACTGGCAAGTGATCAAAATGGGAGAAGCTTAATACTGTTATACAGTTCATCTCTATATTTCTTCTGTTCCTTGTTGCAGTAGAAAATTTCCTGTAAATTGAATTTAGGAGAAATAAAACAAATGCAGTCAAGATACCATCAATACCTTTTAAAGATTTTGACTATGGAAAGTAATGTTTGTACTTAAAATAGAAGTTACAAAAACTCATTTCCCTTCCTGTTATCTATATTCAGGTGGTCCTGTCTCTTTTTAAGTGAGAACAAGATAAACAATGAAAATCAATTTCAAGAAATATTCTTCAACTATGAAAATGAAAACAAAACAAAATGAGAAAGTTACATGCTGCATTATGTTTCCTCATATTGCTGAACTCTACCAGACTCTACATTGAAGATCATTGGAAAAGGAGAACTGTCTTTCAAATTAAAGAATTGTGATTTATGTGATTCAGTTTATTCAAGGCACATAATGACAAGAGGCAGATAGGTGACAGTGATTGGCCTATAGTAAAAAAAAAAAATAAAAAATCCACAGAACAAGCAAAAACAAACAGTTGGGTTAAGTATAATGAACAATCTATCTGAACACTGAATTGGTGTTTTGATTGTTTTGACTCCATCAGGTTAATAATATCGTCTTCTTTATTTTCCCATCTAACAGGTAACTAAATACATGAAGTACATCATCCTTCTGAAGATGGAAGTATAATCTACATTCAGGAAAGAACTCAAGTATAAGACGATTTTTTGCCATAGTCAATTCTCAATAGGGAAGGGTCATCAAACCTGTGCACAAGTTTGAACTTGTGCTTTTACACCACAAACCTCAAAAGAGGATTTGTCTACTTGGGAATAGAACAGGAACATATTTAAAATAACCACAGTCTCACATCTTTTGTAGTATTAAATAACAGTGAGCACAAAAGCCCTGTGGTCTTCTTTCCTCCAAAAAGAACTGTTCTGGCACAAATGTTTACCCACTGGGTTACAGGGAATCACTGTGGTAGTAGGTATTGATAGAATTTAGCACAACAATCCTCAGCCTGTCAATTGTATTGCATCAGCTCCACTCGGCCCGAAATGATGATGACACAAATAGCACGTTGCCAAGTGGCACATAACGTAGGGATTAAAATCTCCCATTTTATGGAATATCTTTTTCTCTCATGTTTCTGTCTATAAAATATGATAATATCACTTTTACACCCCCCAATTGTATCATAGGGCAATCATGCTAAAGACTGTGGACTCCATAGTGTTCTTCCAAATATAGATTATAAATAAATATCAAAATGACTAGCACAAAATTCAGTCTCTATGCTTTTTATTTTGTTTTTATTTTTTTTTTTGGGGGGGGGAGGGGGGGGTCAGGATCTTGAGGGGACTCAGAGTTTCCCACCTGTAGCCTCTCCCCATCCCCACTTCTCCCTGTAGCTCAGGGTCCTATTTTGGTCTCCCCAAGGATGGTAGTCTTTGCAGCAGTGAAATCGTAAGATGCTGGTGTCTTTGCCACAGCCTTGCCCTCCTGGGCCATGGACTCCAAGCAAACTGGACCTACCAAACTGGACTGGTCAATGTCCCAGTCTTGACTCTCCCCATCTTCAGGGAAGTGGGCAGTTGTCAGGGGTAGGAGTGCCCTCAATCTTTATAACTTTTTATATTTGTTAAAGATGTTAAAACGAGGCATGTTTCAGTGATGCCAAGTCTATTTGGAGGGCAGCAACTAGTGATGTACTGTAGGGGTCAATACTGGGTCCAGTCCTATTAAATATCCTCATTAATGATCTGAATCATAGGGCAAAAAATATCCTCAGCAAGTTTTCAGATGACACAAAGCTGGGAAGAGTAGCTGTTATGCTAGAGGCAGGTGCTGCCATCCAGAGGGACAAGGACAAGCTGGAGAAATGGTGAACATCGACTTGAACATTAGCCAGAGGTGTGCCCATTCCACAAAGAAGACTAATGCTTTCCTGCTGCATTAGGAAAAGTACTGCCAGAGATGTGCCAAAAGGTTGAGGACATGATCTTTCCTATTCAGCACGGGTTTGGCCATACCTGGAGTCCAGTTCCAGACTTCCCTGTACAAGAGAGGCCTGCACATACTGGAGAGAGTCCATTGAAGGGCCGTAAACATGGTGAAGGGAATGTAGCACCTCTCAAAATCAGAGGCTGAGAGAGTTGGGACTATTCAGCCTAGAGAAGAGAAGGCTAAGGGAGGATCTTACTGATATATATAAATACCTGAAAGGAGGATATGATGAGGACAGAGCCACATAAGGTGGACTAAAGCTATCACTCCAAGCTTTCTTCTTTCTGTTTTGGTAGTTTGCCTCATTTATTAGTTAAAAAGCTATGAGTATTCTTGTGTATTTGCAGCAAAGTAACATTTTCCAACACATGAGACAGTATGACCCTTGCAAAAGCTGGGTGAGGCCACAATAGAAGCAGAGTGCAAGGAAGGGTGCCAGAAGTCACCCAGTGGTAAACAGCACAGTCATAACTTGAGACCGCAACTGCTGATTTCATCATTGCCACTTCAAAGGTACTAGTTCAGCCTCTCAGATAAGTACTTAAAAAAAAACCCTGCTCCTTTTAAAGAAGAGTTAGCAAGCTTGTTAGATCTTTTTGTGAAAGTCCTTTAAAAATGTTACTAGGCTATTTTAAACTGCTACCCAGATATTATATTTTCCTATTAGTGTTTTGAAACGAAAAACTAAAGGAAAAGAATAAGTAGATGCAAAAAGAAATTCTGTGGTTATTTTATTTTATTTTATTTTATTTTATTTTATTTTATTTTATTTTATTTTATTTTATTTTATTTTATTTATTTCCTCTAACTTGGTTTTTTTCACAATAGCAGGAGCTGGAGCTACTCTTTCAATATCAGGTAACTCTGTAATTTGAGGGAGGACTGACCAATCAGCTAACACTGATGGTGAAAATTTGGGATTGATATAATATTCCATTTTCTCAGGGTGAATCTGAATGATTCATAAGCACATGTCTAAAATACAAACAGATTTCTAGATAAGTTATTGATTTATCTGAATCTAGTATTTCTCAAATTCCTGTCCACTGTAAGCATTTTGAACTTAAAACTCTGGCCAGACCGATGTCTGAAGACAGCTGGAAATTTCCAGTTGCTGAATGGGATAAATTCTCCCAATGACATTTTTAGATCAGTGGCTGAGTCAGTGCTTTGGTGGCATGTACTGTGAACCTTTGAGCTAATATCCATGGCAAATGATACTTCCAAGAACAGTATTTTTTTTCTCACTTTCATCTCCTCAGACTGCCTGCAGCAATGGCTGACTCAGTTATCGATTAGTACACTGAACTGTAATGAAGCTGAAGTAAGGGACACTCAGTTGAACCTGTTTGCATGTCAGTGCTGAATTTCACTTATTGCTATAGCAAAAGCATATTGTCTTACTGTATTCATTACTCTGGTGCCGTACTTTAGGGCTGATTGCATACTGAAAACTTCTGGAAAGAGTCCAGTTCTAAATTTAACTACTAAATAAATAAGTTCAACACAGATAAAATTACTGCCCAACAACACAATGATGGCTCTTCATTTAATATACAGTACTGTTTACAATACAATACAACATGCTGTGTTCATTTCAGTGGATAATTAGGGATAGGTTCTCAATTTCACTGTAATTGAATATAAACAATCCCTTTGTTTCAAACTGTATTGCATTGCATCAGATACTATTGTTAAGAACATTGTTTTCTGATATACATCCACAAAACCTCTTGTAGCTTAAGAGACTGGTTTATTAAAATAACTCCCTCCCTCCCCCCACAGGTACTCAAAGTTTATATTTAGTATTAGAAGTGCTTTCTTAAGATGGTGTGCTTTCAGGAACAGTAGAAAAGGGATATTGGAAGTCCACAACCAGTGATCGAGGAGGCTACTTATCTGCTGCTGAGTTTACACAGTCTCTAGCTTTTTACCATTGTAGCAACTCGAAGACAGCAAATGTGATCCAGCAAGGCATATAGTAATGCATTTAAATTCTAAGGTAAGCATGTGAGGAAGTTGGATTGAATTGAATATTAAATCACTGCTAAATTTGGCTCTTGTGTTTTGGAAGACATATTTTCTTTTCAACCTTCCTCTCTCTGCTGAAAGAGTGCAGGGTTTTGGATTGCTTGTGCCTTCAGTGATTGCAAATGGTAAAAGAAAGATGACTCTGGAGTTGTGCTTTCATAGCTGTAGATTTCTAATGACAAAATCTTTAACCTTGGGAGCACAGCTGCTGCCATGCCAATTTCCATGTCATCACTCTACATTCTGAAGAATTCTTCTGCTCAGTGTATGAGGATTCATTCACTTTGAGTGCAGTACAATTGTACCATTTCTCATGTTTTAAATTTTGAGTTTTGTACTACCTACAAGCCTATGTTGTGGAATAAGATTCCTATTAGGGTGATATTGTGTTTGAACAAAAAAGACCTTTGGCTAATAAATCTTAGAATCTAAATGCAAGGCTCAGCTATATGGAAAGAATAAAGAGGCCAAGGAAGCCAGGATTTGCTCAGTACAATAGTCACTGCCTATTTATTGATCTATTTTCCATAAGAGCAAAAGGGAGGTTTAAGGACATTAACAAAAACAAAAACAAAAACAAAAACAAAACAAAAAACAAACAAACAAACAAGTAGTCTTGCACAAATAAGTTAGTTTTTGTCCACCTCAGTGTATGAAGATAGATTGAAAGGTTGAGTTTGAGGCAATATAATGAGAATCACTGTAAGATCAAAATTTAACCAGAACATTATTACTTTTGCAAGGATAGATTGTCCTTCAGACAGTTTAAGGAATTTGTTGAGCTTCCACTTATAAACACTTATACTGTCAGTAACTTCTAAATTGTTTAGTGCACTACTTTGAGTCTGGACAGTGCTTGTTTTGTATTTGTCTGTACTTTTTATTACAGGTTTGCATTGGAAGAGGTGTAGAAAAATGGCTACAAGATGGATCAGAGGAAAAAAGCTCAGTTTATATGGGCTACTGAAGATAGGATTTGTATTTGATTCCTATCAGCGCTTTGACACTTACCAGTTCTATGTGCTGCAGAAATATATACAGATATAAGAATTTACAATAGTTTATATGATTTTGTAAATTATACTTAGCAACTTCCATTGGAGTTTTCTCACACTCCTTTTACCATAGAAATATATATATATATTATTATGTTCTTTTATGTTTTATTCTGTTCCCCATCCACTTGAGTGGTTTGTTTAATCAAAAACTCTTTTCACTTATTTTATATCACTGTGTAATTACCTAAGATTTTCTTTGAGTTATGAAGCTTGTGTATGTTGCTTCTGAATCACAAATCACATAAATTGCTAGAAGGGCATTCTTATTTTAATATCCCCTTGAGACCTAGAAGAAAGCTCTTATACCCAGACTGACACTATTTCACTCAGTAGCTTGATAGAACGTGTCATCATCATTTACTATTTTATTTCTTTTCAGCTTGGGATGTGTATATGTTTGTGGAGGAAGACTGGCTTAAAAAGAAAGTAAAAAATAATGTTTTCATTACGTGTTTGGACAAGGCATACATTTTAAGTTCTCATTTTCAGAATCAGACAAAACACTGCTGAAGCTTAAATGACTTCTTAATAGTACTGGGCAATTTAGATGCACTTAGAAGTGACACAGCTTCCATTGCTGGCCAATTGTTGGAGGAAGTATCATTTGTCAAAACAGTTTCCAGAATGCTCCATTTAGTAAGTGTCTAACATACCTACATATCAAAGTCAATCTAAAACATTTTTCGAAGTGTTTAAAAGATATGTAATAAATTTTAATAAACGTTACTGTTGTATATTCTGTTTGTATCTCAGAAATCATTTGCAAAACCATACTCACAGTGACAATCTCATGGTACACAGAGCTTTAATTCTGGCCTTTGACTTTCAAGAGAACTAGCTATTAACTTCTAAATTGCAGCAGCTTTCAAAATCTGTTGAGCTGCAGACTTTGTAAACAATCTAATCCAAGTAGGTATCAGTATATATGGGAAAAGAGGAGAAAGTTTGATGGCTAGAGGTAGAAAAACAATGAACATGCTGAATAAATTAATGGAAGATATTACTGGGAAAAAACAAACCAAACCAAAACAAAATGGAAAAAAAAAAAAAAAAAAAAAAACTATCAAGGAGTGTATTGATAGGACAAGGAGCAATGTTTTTAAACAAAAAGAGGGGAGACTTAGATTAGATATAAGGAAGACATTCTTTACTCAGAGGGTGATGAGGCTCTGCAACAGGCTGCCTGGGGATGCCCCATCCCTGGAAGTGTTCAAAGTCAGGTTGGATGGAGCTTCGAGCAACCAGGTCTGGTGGGAGGTGTTCCCACCCATGTCAGCAGGGCTAGAACTAGATGACCTTTAATGTCCCTTCCAATCCAAACCATGTTATGAGTCTATGAAAATCAAGGCCCTTCAGAAAATTTCTAAAAATCTAGATTTAATTTTCCCACCTCTAATCACTTTATGCTTTGATTGTGATTATAATATGTGGGTCCTGTATATTTTCCCCTTGCAGAAGACCTTTACTCCAGGTTGAATGTCTTCATTTTTTGTAAAATGATAGAGGTGTGCACTGCAAATGTGGAATAAGAGGAAATTTTTATAATTTTATATTTTATATAATTTCCCAAATATGATGTTGAAACTTTGTACCCAGGAAGGAAGAACATTGTACTTTGAAATTATTAAACCCTTGTGTTTTCCCCAGAACTGGAGAAGCAATACAGATGATTTAGAGCATAACCTGATTTGAGAAAATGATTTATTCAAACACCTTACATTTTCAAGCCTATTTGTTTCTTTGCCTACCCCCTAAGATATTTGTGGGAATACCAGGAAAATATCAACACAGTATTGGTAATAAAATTATTACTGTTTTGCTAACATTTACTTCCTGCATTGAGGGGAGCTGATTGTGTTAGAGTTAGTCAAACTTACTCAAACATATGAGAAAAGCATTTACAGTTAATTATTAGCAAGCCACTGAACAGCATTCTGTTCTAGTCTGGTCTGGGCTCAGGGCCTAATCCTAATGGATTAGGATTTCCCGTGTGAATAGCTTCATTCAAATCAAGGATTTTGTGGAAACAGCAATCCTCCAAATTGGGTTGTAGGAAATCATCACAGTCAAGTTGTTAAGACCTTTGCCTGGATGTGAAAAGGGTATTTTCCTGAGATTTGCAATGGACTTGCGCTCTGACCTTTGGTGAGTGCTTTAGCCTTTATGTTTGATCATGTTTTGACCAGCCTGTAAAATATTTGGAATCAGAAAACTTTCTTTCTGCAAGTTAGTGTCCTTCTGCTTACAGCAAACATCCCTATAATATAAATAGCTAACCTGCAATCCAGAGCTACGAAGCTGTGCTTGTTATTAACTCTGCCATCTAGCTAACATCCCCCTTTTACCAATCTTCAAAGGCTTCAGGAAAATAGGAATGAAGAAATATGAGATTTATTTCTACATATACTCATTATCACAGCAAAGACAAAAGAAAATCAATTCTGATTCAAGGTTTGCAAGTTCTGCTGGGATTTACATTGCCAGAGCAATTTTGCTATTAATACTTACCAAAATAATGCTGCTGAAAATCAGAAACTTGAAAAATCCTTGCATTTCCATATTCAGTACCCTCTTTCTCCCCTTTTAAAGATGTCTTTGTTTCATAATTCTTCTAATTCTCTCTCTCTCTCTCTTTTTTGTTTTATTTATTTATTTTTTTTTTTATTTTTTTCTTCCCGGATAGCTCATGTGTTCCTGTTTAACACTTTCTTTGTAATATTGCAAATCCCCAAAGCTTTGGTAGATAAATATATATCTTTGGAAATGTGCATGTGCTGATACACATGTGTGATTTAGTTTATATTAAAACTGTTGAAGTGTAAAATGTAACAATTTAAAAAACTTATCACACTATTGATTATCATGCAGAGGAAAACTCAGTCTGAGAGACACTGACTAAAATACATCTTATGAAAACTACTCCACAGTATGGAAAAAAATGGAGAACAGTTTTGTTTACCTACATTAAGTGGATTCAAAGGATGAGCTTCCAGAAAACAGAATCATTGCTTGCAAATAACACTTTTTGACCCTTTCTTATTTGTATAGGGGTTTGGAAAGAGATGATCAGATCTTCTCAACTGGTATGAAATGTCATTTCTCTGTAGTTCTGTGCCACTGTGCCTTTTACAGAGTTACCTGATGCTTTGGGCTAGCCCTGATTGTCCTCATCCTTCTCCCTCCAGTCCTCTGGGGATCCCCTGCAGCTCCTGGACCAATCCTTCCAGCATCCTGTCAGCTCAGTGGCTATACATTGGATATACAGTGGATTCTACAGCATATAATTATTCAAAAGGGGGCTTTACAGACTCAGTGGAAATAATTTTTTTTTTTCCAGTGTTATCAGAGTCTTCTTGGTGACATGCTATAAAGATATGCTACTTGCTTTACACCCAACATAGTAATAATGTGAAGTGGGCAGAGGCAGTTATGAAGGCCACAAGAAGTAAGAAGGAATTTGAAACGAGGTTTAAGCATCTGTGACAGATATGCAAACCCTGTCACCGGATAAAATAGTTTAATTCCACAGAGCACAGAAGAATTTAAACAGAGTGGTGACAGGCTATGGAGATGGAGAGAAACAGACAATGGAAACTGAGGTCCAAAATGTCATTAAAGGAACAACATTGGAATACCAGAATCAGCAAAATAGCCTAGTCTTCCCAACAGTGATCCTTTAATTGAAGCTATGCTATTTTATAGAAGACATCACTTTATGTAATGTATAGTTGTTGATAATAAAATTATTCTTCAGGGGCTGTAGTGTGTCATTCTATTTGTGCTTTGAAATAAGCCAGAATATGTATTAATCCTCACAGATGGGACTCCTTTACCACCTCACTGAAAAAACCATCTTGTGAATGGGTCTGTAGGATACCCATAGCTGGTTGGCCTTACCAGCAAAAGGCAGTAACCGTGTGCAATAATTTAAGTGAACTTTATTTTTAAATTTTATTATTATTTTTATTTTGGTGGGTATTGTACAAAAACAAACATGCCAGACCATATTAAGACTTCAGTAAAGACCGTGCACATTCTACTGCAGATTATCATCTCAAAATTATCTTCATCTCAAGAACAGGCCAATAAATTAAGAAAAATGTCATTCCTCACTGGAAAGACAAAAAGATATCTGGGCTATACAAAACCCTTAGGACTCTTGTTTAAACTCAAGAGTAGAGATGAACAAATAATTAATTCTTATTTTTGTGTCAGCACTAGAAAAAAATGTTTTTGGATGTATTAACTGTGTTGCTTTTCTCAAGTAGTTATTTTTTTCTTTTTTATCACTCTAAAAAAGTATTTTATTTCAAGATTTGTAAAAGAACAAATGATTATTTATCTAAAATGTTTCTCAAATGCATTTGCAAAATAATTTCAGACAAAAATGCTACTGTTCTTTTAAAAAACTTGAAAAAAAAAACAATATTTTATGTTACTTGTAGATGGTTTGTGTGATTGACATGAATCTGTATTCTTCAGCAGAAATATTTAGGTCACTGTAAACACTTCACCCATCTCCACTCAAGAGACTGTAGATCATACAGCTGAACTCAGCTCAAAATAGTCAGCTTCTCTTTCAAATTTTACATGTTTTTTTTTTTTTTTTTTTTTTTTTTTTGTATTTATAATAACTTTCTCTGTTTTGCTAGCACTTTTTAATTTTAACTAATTCCCTGCAGTTATTATCCTTCTAGGATAACTAAGTGCATATGAAAACCAAATAAGCTGCATGAATCAGATTTACTGAAGGAGAGAACAGAAAAAAAAAAAAACAAAAACCTGTGCAATGTCAAAAATGCATAAGGAGAAGCACTTTTTTTAGGGGCATGATCTTCTATAAGGCAATCAAGAATTTAGATAGAATATTGCATACAGGAACAGAACCGTCTATCCAAAGCTGAGAAGTAATTTATTTTTTTTTCTCATGTCTGACATTTAGAGTCACATAACATCAGCTGGTGACCCCAAAATAATGTATTGACGTATCTTGGAAAAGCTTGGCATACCACATCTGGATTTTTTTTTTTTTTTTTTAAGAACTTTTCTTTCAAATACCTGCTGAACATTTAAATATCAAGGGACTGTTTCAAAATAATTATAGGGTAGAAGCAAAGCTAATAACTGTACATGCAGATTCTCTGCAAAACAGCAGATGCAAATGTTCTCAGACTACCTGAATTATTTATGGTTAATTCGGCATATCTCTAGTAATGTCTGAGGCTTTTATAGGTCTCTGAAGCATATCTGAGAAAAATGCACCCATATTCATGCACCTGCATACTTTTAATTATAAACTCTATGGATTGTGTGACCAAGTCATTTAGAACTTTTGGCTGAATCATTCAGAGAGCAATTTGACATACTTTGTGCTGTGGTTTGCAAAAGCCTCACATATCTATCCAGGCATATTCATTTTAATTCAATGACTTTCAAACGTGATATGATTCAATAGCACAGAAAC
Source organism: Aythya fuligula (assembly GCF_009819795.1). Classification (NCBI taxonomy): domain Eukaryota; kingdom Metazoa; phylum Chordata; class Aves; order Anseriformes; family Anatidae; genus Aythya; species Aythya fuligula. The sequence continues at coordinate 153,209,632 of NC_045560.1, forward strand.
ACAGGAATCACCATACCGTCATGGATCAATGTTCCCTCTATTCTGACTTTGGCTTCCATTTGACTCCTGGGCCCAGTAACACAAAATCATACCAAAATCAATAAGACTGCACTGATCTAGGATGCTCAATAGCTGAGATGTATGCTGGTCATGATCCTTTGATAATAATCAGAAAAAAAAAATCTTGAAATGAAAAGGGACACTTTTGTAACTTTCATGTACTATAGCAATTAATGTTACTTACTGATGTTTCTTCCTCTAAATATGTTTTATTTTTTTTTTCCTTCTTGTGCATAAGCATATAGATCAATCTGAATTATTCTAAAAGATAATCTAAAAAATATCTTATCTGTATATATAAAAAGATTTGAATATGTGCAATCAAAACCAAGCATTTTCTGTCAAAAAATAAACCTCCCAAACCTTGCAATGAGTGGATGTTCAGACACATAAGGTTATTAAAAATCTTAAGTAAGAATGAAAAATATTTGTAAGAAGAAGCAAATTTAAAATACAGTATGTAGATTTGGAAGTCTGGATGAAACATTCAGGATGAGTAAGCCAGACTAATCTTCTGCTTTCTCAGTGGTTAATTATTTGTTTTCCTTTAACAGAAACATTTCCTGGACAGGATGGATTAGGGATTCAGTCAGCACATGAATTTCCTGTGTTCATGTATATTTATCTTTAATAAAAAATGTTTCTGTCTATTTCTACAGCTGTTACATTGTTCAGAAGGTCTTTTTATTGCTACAGTATTAGAATCAAGAAAGCTGAGTCATTGCACATATTGCAATGACTGATATGATTGGTGCCATACAAATGCAAAATAAAAAGCTCCTTCTTCAAAGACCTGGAGCATAGTAAACATTTGCAATGGTGTAATTCAGGTATAAAATCAGACAACAGATATTAGTGCCTAAAGCCAAGGAGAACTAGGATTGTATCCTAATTCAGTCCCAGATGATCCAGCTCATTTTCACTCTCTAAAATGTTCAAAACATACATAATTAGCACATGATATAAAAATGAGAGCAGCAGTCCAGAAAGATCAGTGCCCAGTGCCCACATGTTCTGAAAACACCACTGATGATGACCTCATCAGAGATCTCCTTATTTTGGTTAGTTAGTTAGTTAGTTTTTAATTGATTGGTTTGTTTTTAAATGTTGATCCTTTGTCTTCTGTACTTTGGTGTTGTCCTTAAAATTTAGTAATCTGCTGCCACTGCTACCTCTTCCACATCCCATCCTGGAACTGCTGCTGGTGCTGCTTACTCATTTTGTCTTAGACTTCAGCCATCCTCTTTAATCTCAGAAGTGTGATGGAGAAACACATGAGGTTTGTGGAGCCAACACAAACCTGACAGAGTTTATTAGCTGAGGCTTCACTCATTGTTACAGCTTCCCATACATGTCTTTCTGTTGGGTGATGGTATTCTTGACTAGCGCGAGATGGATGCCACTACCAGTAAGAAAACAGACACACAATTATAGCTATGTTATTCTAAGTAATCCTCCAATTTGAAAAAACAAAAAACAAAAAACAAAAAACAAAAAACACAGAGAATGTAATAACGTAATCTCCCTTGGATCTGAACTGCCTTGCTGTACAAGCATCTCTGATCTCCCTTAATAGGCAATTAGAAATTCTGTATTATATCCAGTTATTGAAGAGTAACTATGAGGTTTTTAAAGACTCATGAAATGATCAATAAACAGAAGAAAAAAAATACTTAAATCTAGAGGATGATAATGGATTCAAAAAGAAGCCAAGATGCGCACAAAGCAGGATGCAGACTGTCTCTTAAGAGCCATCTTTTAAAAGGGACAGGAAAGACATATTTAGGAAAATGTACAAAAACTGCATCTATGTATTTAGAACATTTTAAACCAGGGCATATTGCAGTTGGTATTATGGTATCAATATAGAGGAACTGCCTTTTAGGTGTTTAAAAGCTAGGTCTAGATTGCCTATATGAAGCTGCCTATATGATTATTGAGCAGAACTAGGTGCTTTTGGAGGTCTCTGGAGACTGACTCTGTTCACCAAAGAAGGGCATTTGTTCTTTTTGTTTTATGTGGAGAGGGCCCACAGCCCCATCAATTAGTCATGGAATGAATTAGTAAACAGCCAAGAACAGTCTTCAGACCTATAGCCCTCCAGGATTCGGCCCTTCAAAGTTCCTTCTAAAACAACTTTTTTTATACAGTAGTACACACCCTTTTACAAGAGGTCTTCTGGGGAAAAGGAGAAAAAGTAATGGACGTAATGACAGGTTAAGACATCAACACAGAGACATAGGAAACCAAAGGGGTCTGGAAGAAACTATGTTATTTCAGTTGTACTACTGAGATAGAAAGGGACCAATTTAGTCACTGACATCTATAGTCATTTTTGACACCTCCAAGGGTGTTTTCCAGAGGGAGAAAAGGAGTTGATAATAATAATAATAATAATAATAATAATAATAATAATAATAATAATAATAATAATAATAATAATAATAATAATAATAATAACAATAATAATAAAGGATTCAAAAAGGGATTCATCAAGAATCAAAATATTCCCCATGAAATTTCTGATTTTGCTTATGATGGTATTGTACTGTATTGAGGATTTACTGATGGTATTGTTCTACTGTATTGAGGATTTGTTGCTTGATCTCTAGTTATCAGCCCTGATGAGAGGGATAGGGAGGTATTGGTTGATGAGAAGCTCAACATGAGCCAGCAATGTGTGCTCATAGCCCAGAAAGAAACCGTATCCTGGGCTGCATCAAAAAAAGTGTAGCCAGCCAGGTGAGGGAGGTGATTCCCCCCTTCTGCTCTGCTCTCATGAGACACCACCTGGAGAACTACATTCAGCTCTGGGGCTCCTAGCACAGATATGTACCTCAGAGGAGGGCCAAAAAGATGATCAATAGGCTGGAGCATCTCTCCTATGAAGACAGGTTGAGGAAGTTGGGGTTGTTCAGCCTGGAGAAGAAAAGGCTCCATGGAGACCTTACAGCAGTCCTCCAATACTTAAGGGGGCCTACAGAAAAGCTGGGGAGGGACTCTTTGTCAGGAGGTGCAGTGATAGGACAAGGGGGAATGGCTTTAAACCAAAATAAGGAAGTTTTATAGTAGTGATAAGGAAGAAATTCTTCACTCAGAGAGTGGTGAGGCACTGGCACAGGCTGCCCAGAGAAGCTGAGGATGCCCCATCCATGGAAGTGCTCAAGAACAGGTTGGATAGGGCTTTAAGCAACTTTGTCTAGTGAAAGGTATCCCTGCCCATGGCAAGGGTGTTGGAATTAGATAATATGTAAAGTCCCTCCCAACCTAAACCATTTTATGATTCTGTAACTAGTCCAAAAGGATGCAGGTCTCTCTGAGTTCTTGTGTTATACTTATCATCACTATATATTTTTATCATTATCATTATATATTCTTATCAGAAGATATACTGATATACTGGAATGTTTTTAATATACTTTGTGAATATTTTGAATACTTTTGACCCTCTTAGTCAGCACTGTATGTCTTTTTCCAGGCAACTGAAATGATAAAGACCAAAATGATAAAGACCAAAAACAGGCTGTCAAATAAAGACCTGAGTCTTTATATGACAGCCAGCTGTCAAGGCTATTTGTTGATTTAATAGCTCTTGTATTTAAATGATTTGCTTCTGCTAAAAAAATAAGTCAACCTTTGGTTTTAAGAAGCTTTTTATGGTCACAACTGACTATCAGCTGTTCATCTAATCCACTTTTTTCATTTCACTGGTTGTATTATTTAGAATTACAGTGAATATCATGGGAGCTTAAACATCTGACACATGGGTTGAATGTGCATAGAGGCCCTAAACTTTAGGTGTCTTAATCTTGAATTGAATATTGTTTTAGGTATGAAACGTTGTACTGGAAGCATTATGAGAGCAGAGACGTAGCTGTTTCAAATCTGCTAATGGGAAATCTATGTACTTCCACTTCAGGAACATTTAAGATGAAATATGAGACCTAACAAGGAAGTAAGCTATGAAAGAGAGAAAAGCTGTAAATAAATACATAGGCTTTGAAGGCAGGTAGCATTTGCTAAAGAGCATGTCACGTGGAAAGTGGATTGGCTCTAAGTTCTCTTGACTACCAGAACGTGTGTGATCATGTGAAAATCTGTGGTGTTAATAATTTTAAAGAAAAATGCTCAGTGAGAATTAAAATATTTTACTGAAAAATATTTTTTGCAGGTTATTTTATTTTATTTTATTTTATTTTATTTTATTTTATTTTATTTTATTTTATTTTATTTTATTTTATTTTATTTTATTTTATTTTATTTTTTTTTCCAGTGGAAAGTTCAATACCTCTGATTTTCTATGCAGTATGACCAAATTGGAATATTATTATTATTATTATTTTAGGAAATTGATTTTAGAACTTCTATTATGAATCACCTAAAGATAAAATTTATTTTCCAGCCTATTTGCAATTCAGGAAGTGAAGTATGGGCCAGAGCTATCTCCTATAGTCTAAGCAGTTGAAGACATATATTCTCTAGTGTGTGTCTGATTTTTTCTCCATTTTAGATAAGGAAAAATTTCTTGATTTTATGATATGAACAACCTCCAGATTTTTTCTACAATTAGCTTTATTATCCATCATTGCAGTGTTTAGCCAAGAACTCTTTACAAAAATAGCTTGAATCTTTGCAGTTCCATGCAGCACATATATCTTTGCTCATAATGGAATAAGAACATCAAGGTAAAAAAAAAATAAAAAAAAAAAAAAAATGGGAAAGAAATACTTGTTTATGAATGTTTATAGTATCAACTTTAAACATATAATTAACTCTTACAGACTAAAGAAACTCAAATCTCAGAAGGAATACATTGGATACAAATTTTTTACAATCTTGTGTATATATAATTCCAACATGCTTTGTGAAAATTTCCTTTGTCTACTTTAAATGTAAGCTGTAAAATTGTTATGGGAGTTCAATGTTTTTCTAAGTTTCTCTTCTATGCTCCTGAACTTGGAAAACAAAATAAAACAGCAGTCTAAGGTTTTCTCCAGATGGTATTTTACTTGGAAACCAAAGAAACTATATTTCTCAGACATTTGATTTTTTCAACACTCAATCTATTTTCTTACAACACTGTATTCAAAACCTCAAATAGCTAAATACGCTGTGAATCAGAACAGCCTGGGCTAAGGTTTGCTAAAGACTTTTTTAAGACAGCAAAATGAGATTATCTTAATTCTTAAAAAATGAGATATCAAATTTGAATTTATTATCTTTTATTTAGTATTATGAAATCTGATGAGATCTATTGATTTTCACACGTGTATATCTACCCCTTTGATTCCTCCTATTATCAGCATTATATACTGATTGTTGTTGTAAAAAGGTTTCATAGCTGTAGAAATTGATTCTTAGGCTTAATTTGATATATTTAATGAAAATCATAACATTTGATAATTTTAGTATCTCGTTAATTTACTACTAAATTGATTTAATTGTGCCAGTAGAAATTAGCTGACAAATGCAATGTATCAAAAGGACTTAAACTTCCTTGTGTACTACGGAGTTTTTAAAAATAGTATATGGTTTGGGACAAGGGACTTTTGAATTTCCTGCTTTGACAGGGATAAATCAAAGCATTAAGTCTCTGGTTTAAACACTCAGGAGATATTTGTCTCTCCAGTGACTATCCAAAGAACCCTGGGTGATTAGCCATGTGCCAATTACTTTTTGTTTTGTTTTGTTTTGTTTTAATCTCATGCATCTGATTGTAGTTATAAGATGGTTTCCTTCCCCTCTCACTCTTGGAAGAACAATGTTGATCAAAGGACCAAAATATGACAAGAATATATTTATCTTTGTTTCCTGTAAGTTAATGTGGAGACTTTGAGATATTGTTCTTCTGATTCTGTAGTGGAGCTAAAATAAAACCACAGAGAATGATGATGATGATGATGATTATTATTTTTAATGGTAATTGTTTTAAATAGTTCATTTGCATTTAATTAATAGCACTTGAACTAAGAAGGAATTCTGGACTCAAATTAACAACAGAACTGTGATGTGCCTATTGGAGGTATACCTTTTTCACTTTGTGTGTGGGAGAAATCAATAGAAAGCTATTTTTTCATTACTAGTTCCTTGTCAGATAAAATGGTATTCTGTTGGTCTTACATTTTATATATAAAACATAGAAAGTCATTATCACGGGTGAGTGCTTGTTTGATAGTATTATTCCCAGCCACATTTCTTTCAGCTGCCAAGAGGAAGAACACTGTTGTTACTTTGCCAAAGCAAAAGTGGTAGTCTTTTATTATTTCTGTTAATGAGGTGGAGATAATTAGATCAAAAGATAACCAAAGTATGTTCGAGTTATTTAGGTACTAATTCAGCAGAGCCCATAACTGATGGAGCATGATCAGAGATATTGTTAGTCCCACTTCTAGGGATGACCTTTAACTCTCATAATGGAATAGTGAATGTTTGCTGTATTAGAGTGGAAACAATCACTTCCATCCTGACTGACTATGGCCAACAAGCAAACTTGATATAGGTTTTGTACACTCTTGCTTTTTTTTTTTTTTTTTTTTTTTTTTAAAATCATTTAGGATGTAATTTGGGCCTTCCCTTCCCTTCCCTTCCCTTCCCTTCCCTTCCCTTCCCTTCCCTTCCCTTCCCTTCCCTTCCCTTCCCTTCCCTTCCCTTCCCTTCCCTTCCCTTCCCTTCCCTTCCCTTCCCTTCCCTTCCCTTCCCTTCCCTTCCCTTCCCTTCCCTTCCCTTCCCTTCCCTTCCCTTCCCTTCCCTTCCCTTCCCTCTTCTTATTTTATTTATTTTTTTTTTTTTGCTATGGTCTTTCAGAGGGAAAAAAAAAAAAAACACAACAAAAAACAGAGGCAAATGCATACTGTTAACTGCACATAATCTACTTATCTACTTTGCAGTATAAATCTCATGAGAATAACACACAAACACACATACACACCAGATTTATGACATTTCCAAATCACAGATAAAAAGAATACAGGCAATTCTTATGGTACACTCATTGACAGAAATTGTTTTATGTCCCATTTCACTTTTTGGCTCGCTAGAGACCTACAGCTCATTACTTCTACCAGCTCAAGCAATCAAGCAATTATTCCCATGGGTTTATGATCTAACACTGGTAGAGTTGCATAGGAGATGATTTTCCCAATATATGACTTTTTATTTTATTTTTTTTTTCTTTCCAGATTTTACAGAACGAAATTATCGTTCTTTGCTGGGATAAAAAATAATCATAGAATCATAGAATAGAATCATAGAATATCCTGAGTTGGAAGGGACCCTTAAGGATCATCAAGTCCAACTCTCGACACCGCACAGGTCTACCCAAAAGTTCAGACCATGTGACTAAGTTCACAGTCCAATCTCTTCTTAAATTCAGACAGGCTCGGTGCAGTGACCACTTCCCTGGGGAGCCTGTTCCAGTGTGCAACCACCCTCTCTGTGAAGAACCCCCTCCTGACGTCCAGCCTAAATTTCCCCTGCCTCAGCTTAACCCCGTTCCCGCGGGTCCTGTCACTAGTGTTAATGGAGAAAAGGTCTCCTGCCTCTTGACAACCCCTTACGAGGAAGTTGTAGACTGCGATGAGGTCTCCCCTCAGCCTCCTCTTCTCCAGGCTGAACAGGCCCAGTGACCTCAGCCGTTCCTCGTACGTCTTCCCCTCCAGGCCTTTCACCATCTTCGTAGCCCTCCTCTGGACACTTTCCAACAGTTTCATGTCCTTTTTATACTGTGGTGCCCAGAACTGCACACAGTACTCGAGGTGAGGCCGCACCAGCGCAGAGTAGAGCGGGCCAATCACCTCCCTTGACCTACTAGCGATGCCGTTCTTGATGCACCCCAGGATACGATTGGCCCTCCTGGCTGCCAGGGCACACTGCTGGCTCATATTCAACTTGCTGTCTATCACGACCCCCAGATCCCTCTCTTCTAGGCTGCTCTCCAGCGTCTCATCGCCCAGTCTGTACGTGCAGCCAGGGTTTCCCCGTCCCAGGTGCAGGACCCGGCACTTGCTCTTATTGAACTTCATGCGGTTGGTGATCGCCCAGCTCTCCAACCTGTCCAGATCCCTCTGCAAGGCCTTTACGCCCTCATTTGAGTCCACAACTCCTCCAAGTTTGGTGTCATCAGCAAACTTGCTCAAAATACCCTCTATTCCTACATCCAGATCATTTATAAAAATATTGAAAAGTACCGGCCCTAAAATGGAGCCTTGAGGGACCCCACTGGTGACCGCCCGCCAGCCTGACGCAGCTCCATTTACCATAACCCTTTGGGCCCTGCCCGTTAGCCAATTGCTCACCCATCGTATGATGTTTTTATTTAGCTGTATGGTGGACATTTTGTCCAGTAGGATCCTATGGGAAACCGTGTCAAAAGCCTTGCTGAAGTCCAAAAAACTCACATCAGCTGGTTTCCCTTGGTCCACCATACGGGTGATCTTATCATAAAAGGAAATCAGGTTAGTTAGGCAGGACCTACCCTTCACAAACCCATGCTGGGTGGGACCAATGACTGCTTTGTCCCCCAGGTGCGCCTCAATGAGTCCGAGAACCAACTTCTCCATGATTTTACCAGGCACTGACGTGAGACTGACAGGCCTGTAATTGCTAGGGTCTTCTTTCTGACCCTTCTTGAAAATTGGCACAACATTTGCCAGCTTCCAGTCTACTGGGACCTCTCCAAATTCCCAGGATCGTTGAAAAATAATTGATAGAGGTTCCGCAATGACATCCGCCAGCTCTTTCAGCACCCGGGGATGAATCCCATCCGGACCCATGGACTTGTAGGGATCCAGGTGGAGTAGCAAATCCCGCACACGTTCAGGGTCAGTTGGGAGTTTGTCATCCCCACCGTCCCGGTCCTCCAGCTCAGGGCACCCTGGGTCCCGAAGCCCATCATCGGCATTGAAGACAGAGGCAAAGAAGGCGTTAAGCGTCTCTGCTTTGCCTACGTCATCGTCTGTGAGGAGACCTTCCCTATCAAGGAGCGGCCCTATGTTTTCTTTAGTTCTCCTTTTTCCATTTACATATCTAAAAAAACCCTTTTTATTTTCTCTCACAGACACAGGCAGCTTCAACTCTAGCTGTGCTTTGGCCACTCGAACTTTCTCCCTACAAACACGAACAGCATCCCTGTATTCTTTCCATGACGCCTGGCCCTCCTTCCAGTAGCGAAACACTCTCTGTTTCCGCCTAATCTCCGTTAGAATGTTCCTGGTCAGCCACGCCGGCCTCCTGCCCCGCCTGCCTGACTTGCGATATTTTGGAATTGCCTTATCTTGTGCTTCTAGGAGGCATCGCTTAAAGAGTGACCAGCACTGGTGGACATCGAGGCCTTCAAGAGCAGTTTCCCAGGGGACCTTACTGACTAGTTCCCTGAGCAGCCTGAAGTCCGCTTTCCCGCCTCCATTCCCCCCCTTGATCTAGGTCTCCTCCCGCTGCCTGGCTGGAGGAGTGAACCTCCGTCTTCTGCGTAACAGGAGACGCCTGTGCCGTGGCAGTCTCGTGAACCTGCCTCAGAGAGGGTAGAGCGCACCTCCACCAGTCAATTTCCCTCTCTGATTCCCTGATGCTCCTGAGCCTGTTCACCTCCTCCCGGAGCTCCGCTACCTGGCCGAGCAGTTCTTCAACCTGGGCACATCTCCCACAGGCATACCCACCACTGCTGTCAGAGACCGACAGAAGGCTGGGGCACACTCTGCAGCCCAGGACCTGGACGGCTGCGTGTTTCCCCGAGCCCTCCGTCTGAGTAGCCACACTGGTGACCGTGGCTGGAGATGCCTCACGAGATGCGGAGGCCACGGTTTTCTGCCTGGTCGATACCATGGTCAGGTTCTACGCAAGCAGGTTACAAGCACCGAAGGGAGAGGCAGCTGCAAAAGAGCGACGATGAGCCCCCCGCTCGCCCTGCCCGCGCGAACTGCCGCGCAAACTGCCACGCCCTGTTTGCCCGTCCTGCCGCGCAAACTGCCACGCCCTGTTTGCCCGTCCTGTTCGCCGCGCTCCTGGTCGCTCGCGCTCCCTAGGGGCAGCTTTTAACAGCCTGGGAGGGGGCGCTGCTGGCTCCACCCTCGCCTCGTCAGCCTCCCTCGCGAGGACAGCCGGGTTCCGGCGGCTCCCCCGAGTGGCCTCGATGCCGGACAAAAAGCCCTGCCCGCCTCGGTCCCCTGCTCCGCTGCAGAACACGTCTGCCCCGGAGCCGATCGCCTCAGCAAATAAGATTCTTAACATATTTTACTGAAGAGTAAATGGAGTTTTTTTCCTACCAGTATAGTTTTATGAGCCTTACTTTTAATATGAAGCAGCATTCCTAAGTAAGGAAAAGGCTTGAATGTAACTCCCCAATTTTATGTCAATGTCCTTGCATATGGACTATTCATTTTGAAAAACAACCCATACACATATACACTTTCCCCCGCAAATGATTTTTCATCTGATCACATCTTTCATGTATTTTATGGAAAAAAATGGCTCTAAGGAGCTAGCATTTCATGTTTATTTCTGCCTGTGCTTAGAAATACTGAGAAAATCACATTTTGTCCATGTGTCGCTCCACCATGCTCATGAATATTTCTGATGAAGTACCAAGTTAGTTATGTTGGTTTGTTGATCTGAATAAAAAGACCTTAAACCTCTGCTTAACCTGTATTTTGCCTTTTCTGTTTCATACATGAAGAAAATATGAACCTCAAACCTCTTTTATTTTTTTATTTATTTATTTTTTTTGCCAATAACATATAACAGTGTGTTTAAAAAATAAAAAAGTAAAAAAAAAGTATTATTTTCCATATTATTTTCCATATAACCTTTCTTAATTGATTTTAATATTAGATTGAAACCCTGTCAATATTTAATATTAGATTGAAACCCTTGTTGCATTTGTTATTAAAAAAACTTCATTACTGATCTTGTGTAATTTACACAGGTAAGTTCAGGTATGAGAAAATAAAGGTATTAAAATAAAGTAAAGGTATTTAAATAAGACAGTTTAAAAAATATTTACAAGCTCTATTCCCATTTTTTAGTCTTTTCTGATGTCTTCTGAATATGGTTTTGTTTCTAATGAATGTTAAAGAGCATCTCTGATTGTAATATAAATGATTTTTTTTTCTTTTATTAATTAAATAAATTTGCCCATCCATGGTAGAAGATTTATTTTCTTGGAATAAAGCATATCTCATCTTATCTATTTAATGCTATGCTATTTTTAATCAAGAGATGAGGAGGGCGGAAAAAGACAGCAATATGATATCAGTCCACTGTCAAATATGTCAAAGGGAATGTGAAAGTGGCTCTGAAATACATTACAGTTGTGAATGGAAGAAGGAAACCTAATATGCTTTGGGAATGTTTTGAACATTTCAGTAATTAAAAAAATATTGCTTATAACCTTCTGAAGCACTGATAAAAAAATGTATTGCAAACAGTGGGGAAAATTAGACTCTAATTGCCGTGCAGTCTTCATCTTGCAAAGAGTATCCTTGAGATTTTTATTTTTATTTTTATTTTTATTTTTTTTGATTTGAGGTTTGCCACCTAAACATTTCCTTGATAAACCGCAAATGTAACATGCAGAAGGTGAAAGTGTTATGGATATGCAATGATGTTTAGGCAATGTTGAATTAGAAAGTACTGCAGATATGCAATATAACTTTGATGATGTAATGACTGCTCATGGCAGATAACCTAGATAAATCTCTTGTAGTTTTAACGCAGGAGTACTGTTGCTGTTTCAGGTTCAAACAAATAAAATTGTGTGTACATGTGGCCATGCTCACATCATCTTTCTTTTTCTTCCTATTTCTTTTTCCCTTTCATTTTTACCTTCAGTGAATCTGAATAATTCTTCAGAATGAGTGTTATGTAAAAATCATGAAATCTTCCATTCTGAGAGGAAAAATAAAGACACTGAAATGGGCTCTGTAGTTTTGTTTACAAAAGGAAAACATGCCTTTAAGTGTGTGACTTACCAAGATAACCATTAAACTGGAGTAGTCAGAATGTCATCCTTTTTTTATTTATGAGGCTTCAACACTACCAAGTGTTAGAGAAGGCTGATGCAAGAGTGAGTGGTTATGACATTCTTCTTTTCAGACTGCTTCTTATGCCTTCCTTAAAAATCTAGTGAGATTATCTCCAGCATTAAACTGTGAAAAATAACCTCTAAACATCACACACGTCTCATGACTTCAGTTCCTACACGAGTTCATCAGAAACTTTGCAAGGATCCTATGAACACTTAAAATATTTATCTATGGAAGTAGATCTTAAATTGAGTCTGTGTACCTTAACCTCCTATAAAAACAAGATTAAATTAATGCTAGAAAACACATTGCATTTAAGGATATCTGTTAAGATTTAAAGCCTAGCTCAGCTAATTGCCTGACAGGCCAGTTGATCTGAAAGTTAACAATGACAGCAGAACTTGGAAGCCAAGGAATGCCATCAGCAGTTTCTCAGCTAAGTGTTTCAATAGGTTATGCTACAGCTGAACAACAAATAAAAAAGCCAGAAAATCCAGTAGATGAATCCCAACAAATACACAATACTGAAGAAATCAGAATGACCTTTAACTTACAAGCAGTGACATCTAATCTTACCTTGTGGGTTACACCCAAAAAAGTGACAATAAGTAGTGAATGACAAACAAATGCTGCAGACGGATTGCTTTTATTAACTTTGATGGGGATTTCATAGGCTCCAAATTGGCTCTGTGGCATAAAATGAAAAGGAACTACCCTGGTTTAAATTTTGATGGCACAGTGGAAAACCTGTTCCTGGGTCTCCAATAGGTTGCTGTCACTCTTTTTGTGGTTTCTGTAAGTGCAGTGTACACTTTCACCCAGAGAATGTACAGCCAAGGGACAGTATGCAGTTTCCCACTCTGCAGATTAAGACTTTCCAGCTATCATCAGTATTTACAGTTCAGCACTAGGATAGATATAATTAACAGTTTTGTGTTACATGTGAGCATAAAACCCACTCTTCTGGTGAGATTACAGGTCCCTTTAGGCCAGTGTCACTTCTCTGTAAGTGTCCAACTGTAGTACTATGAGAGAAGGATAAGAACAATTTTGTAAATAGATGCTTGAATAGGAGAGATTTTCTCTATAATCATTACTGACCTGAAGATAAATAAGATAGTCTCCTATTTCAAATAAATAAACCAATAAAACTTAAGCCTTAGAAACTAAAACTTTACATGTGCTCAAAATGTAAGTGAAAACAAAATAAAAATAAAGGAAGAAAAGCTTATCAAAACTATTAAAAACAAAACCATCATCTCTGACTCTGAAAGTCCCAAGGTCAAAATATTAATTCTTATCCCATAGCTGTTTAAATTCATCAAAACTATTTGTTAATGGGCCTTGCCAAATAACTCGGTAAATCTCACTGTTCAGTGATGCAAAGGATGCTAATAAATGCCCCTTATGAAAAGTCTGTGAAGATTCTTTAATAAACAAGAAAAACTAGTATCTGAGCAAACTAAGCACTTAGAAAAGTTATTGTGTATTGTTGTTTCTTTGTTGCTGTTGTTGTTGTTATTGTTTTGTTTTGTTGTCTTTGCTTTCCAAGGACAGAGCAAATCTGTAAGAATCTGTCACATCTAGGTACTAAGCAAAAACTTTGTGTACTTTTCTAAGGAGCAGTGTTAGCAGGTTTAACTGTCAGCCATTTAATTTGAGCTCACAGGCTTAAACAGCTTCTTGTCTTCTCTCAGACTTCACCAAGTCAGTTGGGCTGCCACCAGGCAGGAGGCATTCAGTTGCTCTCAGGCTTACAATTCAAACAGAGATTGAAATGATTAAGGCATGAGGAGATGGCTGGTGTAGCACTTGAGGCTGATGAGTCTGTTTGCCAAAGCTGAGACTTAGAAAATGTCAGTAAAGAATGCTTGTTTTCATATTTTAGAGGTCATCTAGTGTAATTTTTTATAATTGGGGTGGTTTAATCACAAGAAAATTAATATACAAGGTAGTATTTTATCCTTGCACTATTAACATAATAGCCCCCAAGTAAAACTAGCTCTATTTTCATTGTGAAAAAAAAAAAAAATCATCTAATTAAGAAATGTATCTTTCTTCTCCTCCCAACACTTGTTTCTCTTATCTGTGTTATAACTAGATGAAAACATTTTATGTTCATGGAGACCTTTATAAAACTTCCTAATCTTGCTGAAAACCCAGAAATTCACTCGTAAGTCATCCTAAACTCACTTACCTCAGCATTTCTTTTCCTTGTGACTGCATTTGGATGCTATTCTATTACTTCTGAACACTTACCCAGAAACTGTTTGTCCAATAGCATCCATTTTATGCCTAGCTACTGTTCAGGTTAAAGTATTGAATCACCCTTGAAGACTCCCTTTATCAAAGAGTTTTAACAAGAAAGTAAGAAAGAGTCAGTCTTATTTTTTATAGAAAATTTCATCAGTTTCTCTCAGCTGTATATGAAGCTTTGTGAGAAAAAGGACACTGGATGAAGCCCTCAGTAAATGTAGTCAGCTTCAATTTCATTTGAGCAATGACTCGGCTAGAGATAATCTGGTGGAGTTAGGTAGGATTACTGGTAAACTCTCCTGTTCTGTTTTATACTGCTGACCACCCCCCCATTTTCATTATCTGTGTTTGGCCCAGGGCTCCCGATTTTCTTACGGGCTTATCTCTGGGTTTAGAAGGCTTCATGTCTTTCCCAAATCCCATCTCACTTTTTATGGGGGAAGGCCAAGAGTAATCCCTGTCACCTTCTCACAAAATGGCTTGGCTGATTTTCTCTGAGTTCATTTTCCTTGATTCTTTTTTGAAAGCAGTGGAAAAAAATTATAGAGACTGAGAATCTGAGGAGCCTTTACTGCTAAATCTCACCAGTGCAGTCCCATGTCTGGGACCAACTGATCCTCTCAACTGAATAAAAATAATTCACTCTTGAGTTTTATTTTGGAGTGAATCCTCTCAACGCAACAACAACTACAACAACAAAAAACTACTGGCACTTTTGGGCACGGTTCATTGTTTGAACCTTCCCAAACGCCAGAATGGGTAAGTTAGTACCAGGTTTGTGTGCCTAGCACCCACACAGTCCTCCAACACTCTCAAGCAGCCAGTCTATGTCTTCCTCACTACACTGGGGATATATTTGTATAAGATCATATGGGAAAGGATTTGCTCTCTCAATCTGAAGGCAAGTGGCATTTCTCCATTCATGTTCATATAGTCAGTTCTCTTCCCTTTCAAAATAGAGTAGCCTTATCCCTGAAAACTATTGAGAAAAATCTCCAAACATACCTGAGCATTGCCTGAAAGAATATTAGCTAGCTTGGGGAGAAAATAAAAAATGCCAGGGACTGTGCTAATAATTAATCTGTAGTGACAATCTCAGGACAGTGTTCAGACTTCTGCCTTGACTCTGATTTATTGGTTAAGACGTATCTGGAAAGTCTGCAGAGAATTTGAAGGAAGACTTGGTAGTATGGATATTTAAACCCTTTGCAGACCAAAATCACTTTTGCCAAATTCTATATAAATTTCTATATCCCTAACCCAGTCTCACCTGGACCTGTATCTGCCCATCATTTCTTAGGAATGAGCTAATGTACTTTCCAGCATAAGCAAACACAGTGTATCTCACCTTTGGTAACAGTCAGGTTTATTAAATTCATAACCTGGACACAGAGCAGCCGTTACATGCCCAGGAGCAAGAATTGTACTTTGCAAGCATGGCACCTATTTCTGAAAAATACTAGTGTGGCATGTTGATTCCAGTTATTCTGGGAGAGGAGAGAATATGGAAGGAGAGCAAATAGCATGGAGGCAATGTGCCTAGGGAAATGTGGACTCTATATTCTGTCACAACACAGCATGGATGTTGTGTTTGCTTTTGTAGAGAGGTCTGCATGATATTTAAGCCATTTGTGCCAGAATACAGCTCATATATTGCAAGATGCTGTGGCATATTGATCTTCCACACTTGAATAAATGACTAGCATGAGTTTTAAGGGCATAAGAATGGCCAAAGATGCAGGCAAGATATCTTAGAATTGTTTAAACAGTTCTTTCTGACTAACTTCACTAGAAAGACCATATATCCTTTAAATTTCAGTCCTTTATCATAGCATGCCAGCTATTTTTGCTGCACAGAGTGAAACAGATAAAGTGTTGCCTTCATCCTCAAAAAGAAAGCTTGGACTGAAATTCTCTTCACAGTGCAGACAAATTTGAGCTCACCAGCCATTCCTTTCAACTTTGTTTCCTTTCAGGAGACAAGGAGTAATTCCCAGAGGGTCATAAACTTTATAACAGATATTGCAGTTTTAAATGCCTCAGATTAGATTGTGCACTGAATTACAGCTGGCAAGGTCATGGTGTTCCCATTTTGTAAAACTTTATTTTATTTTATTTTATTTTATTTTATTTTATTTTATTTTATTTTATTTTATTTTATTTTATTTTATTTTATTTTATTTTATTTTATTTTATTTTCCTCCAACAGGAAGAAAATAAGATCTTCCAAGTTTTCCAAGTTTCTCATGGAAGAGGTTGGGAAAGACTAGAACAAACACCCTTACATCAAAAATGTAATGCTTCAATCTCTAAACCAAAGTATGAGGAAGTGCTGAATTCAACAAGATTACTGCACCCCCTGTGAAAAGTTTAACTGAAAAATGATGAAAATTCCGAAAGGAGTTTAATTTTTTCAAGTTGATCACTAGAAATTTCAGCTGGGTCCTGAGGATTTCTGCATGATAACAAGGTTTTAAAGATGAGGAAATTCTGATTTCAGTGACCCATGTTGTGATGAAAAGTTTTGCTGGGCTGTTATAACCAAAACATGGTTAACCCCGGAAGTACTGTGGGAGAACAGATGAAATCTAGGAAAATAATGTCTCCTGTTCTCATAGATTTTCTCTGACGTTTTACCAGCTGTTAGTTGTCTTAATCACTTCTTCTTTTCTTAATGTATCTTTTCTTTTAAGATCTTTGGAAGTGCTGCTTTCTACATGACTAGGCTGAGCCTGAGACAGATGGAAAAACTGTGGGTGCTGAAAAGCAGTCTCTATAGAGAAACCAGCAGTATAAAAGTTGGGTAAGTAACTTCTGCTATTGCCATTTTTTTAACAATTGGAACAATATACACAACAGACTTAGTAACTTACTGGTACTTAGCAGCAGAAGGAAGACAAAATGGACTAGCGAGGGACTACATGAAGGGAAGCTTCCTGTCTATGATGTTTGCAAGAATTTTGCAGTTATATATAACAGAAGAAAAACAGTGAGTTGGAGAAAGGAATCTGCTTATCTCCTCTATGATATTTGCACGGTTCATATTTCAAAATTTTCAAGTTAAGGTCAACTTTGAGACACATCTTACTTAAAATCTCAAATATTCTTGAGTGATGCATAATTAATTAAGCCAAAAACAGTGTTTCTTTTAATTTTAGAAGACTATACTTTATTTCACACTTTCAATTCCATGATAACTCTTGAAATATATCATACGCAAAAGCCCGGTTTTCTACTGATATAACTCAGATTTATTTAATTGGCTTCAGTCAAGCAAAGTTTATTTATCAGTTGACAACATAGTCTAGGAATTACTATATAAATGAAGGAAATGCTATATTGATGAAGAAATAATGCAGTGAAAATATCACTTATAACTATACTAAACAGGTTGCAAAAAAGAAGGTCTTAGGAAATTACTGTTTTCAGTAGAACTGTCCATGTTGTAAAGAAATGTGTCAGAGTAGGTGCAATATTGTGTTATAGTAAAATAAAAGTTTTTGCTATACAGTGGGATTAAGTTTATTTTGCAGCCTTGGATAAAGCTCCCATATTATTCTCATCAAAGCAGACATGAACTAAAGAAATACATTTTTTTACAAGAGGTTGTGGATTTGAAGACCAAAGGAGAGAAGAGCCTGTTTCAGTGTTTCAGCCTGTCCTGAGATGTTGACACACCAGGGATCTGAAATTTCAGTGATGCTGGGAAGCAGCACTCTCTGCACTCCATAAGCTCTTGAATCATGGCTTCAGTCTGGTACATTGACACAGTCCAACCAGTACAGAGCAATGCAGATTGAGGAATCACCTTTTACTCCTGCTAGGCACTAGTCTGAAAATATTTATTCGCAGGAATTGCCACAAAAGGACCTCCACTCTTGAGAAAGCTACTTTCACTCTTAAATCTGAGTTACTGAATTTGTTGTGTTGGTTCTAAAGATAATAGGGAAAAAGGAAAAGAAAAAAAAAAAAAAAAGAAAAAAAAAGAAAAAACACAGTGTGGACGCAGCTGTATTAGGAGGAGTTTTCTGCTGTAGTATTCCCAGAGTAGTATGTAACTCTTAGGCCAAATTTCTCTCCCCTTTTTCACCAGCTCAGATCTGGATAAACTAAATGCATTAAGTGACTTGTTCCAGATTTCAATTGGTGAGTTACGCAGCATTTGGCATCTTGTGTGAGAAATATCCTCCCATCTGTAATTGTTACCATCTGTTTGGTATTCAGAGTGTAAAAATGTAATGGAGATGAAGTCATATTTCATATTCTTTTCTCCATTTGGAGGTAAGAATGAAGCTATAACAGCCTGTAAATGCATCTGCTGGTGATAAGATAGTACAGCTGGAAATGGGATGCTAGATTCTGCATGGTTCAGAAAGCTTGTGTGTAGAAGCTGTTATACAGTGTGTGCTGCTCTGGTGTGATCCCATGAGATGATTGATGTATCATATAAATAGGGTGACAGAAAAGTATTTTTGCTGGTGTGATGGGAATAGGAAGTGCAAAATGTCAAAATTGCCCTGAAAATAACCATTTAAATTTATGTAAATTGCTTAATTAATTGACCTTATTTGGGCTTGCAGATTTCCTTTGCATTTTCCTTTGTGAATTAGTTATTTTTCATTGTACACTGAGACAATATTCCAAGGCTAATTAAACCTTTTAAAGCTATAGGTTAATATCCAATTCTTATATAAACACATTTATAAACATTAATCAAATCCAAATTACCCATTTTATAAATACTGTTTTATTCATTTGCAGCTAATAGATGTGCTGCCTCTATTTATTCTGCTTTGGGCTCAAGGAGTCCGTGCTATTCTGTAAATGTTATTTCTTTAAATGGTATCATGCTGTTTACCGTTGCACTTATTTCTAAGTGTGTCTGCTGTTTTATGATTTCATGGAAGTTATTGGCTAAGAGTCTATCTGGGGTACAGACCAAGCTCAAATATCTTCTGAGTCTTGAATCATGTTGATGACAGTAGTCAATAAAAAGATGGTCTAGGGAGATTCTTTGTCAGAGATGTAAGTCAAGATGAACAATTTACCATAAAGTAATATACTTATTGAACTTAATAATGAATTTCTGGCAACTCAGCTCTCCCCCTGCATGAAAAGTAAAGTAATTCAACTTTCAGTGAAAGAGAATGCAACAAAACTTGAAATTTAATATTATTTCCACAATTTCCTGTTAGTGTTAGCATTCTAGCACTGATATATATATATACATATATATATATATATTTATTTTTTTTCCTAAGTAGTCCACCCCTCTTGGAATTTTTTTTCTGATTCTTGTCAAACAATTGCAAATACGTGGGAAAGACTGAAATGTATTTTTCTTAAGTAGGCAAAATCCGTTTTTCTGTACCTTATTTGGATGAACGTTGAATAAATGTAGATTTACAAATGATTAACTCTATGCAGGGAAGGTGGAGGTGAACTGTGGATATTCATTCATGGAGCATATGGTGGTTGTTCAACCACACAGTAATCCAACCTCTTGCTAGAGCAGCTGTAAGTAAATTTTGACCATTTGAATTGGTGTCATGCTTTTGAATTCCATTTTTATTTGCATGACAAGAGTTGACAGAAGCTTTGGACCAGATCATGTCCTGGTATCCTATATGCTATGCAAATGCGGAATGGGAATCTTTCCTGTTATGAACAATAACATTATTCTGCATTCTGCATTCTTTGAATATACAACAGCTGGAGAAAAAAAAAAGACATTCAAACAAGTTGAGTCCTGGCCCACTGTCATACCTAAAATCTGCAGCAGTGCTAAGATTAACACTATCATTCCCAATGTGGAGTCATGTTTCCAAGTGCTACAGCAGCATATTGACTTGCACTTTCATAGCAGATTATTATTATTATTATTTATTTATTTATTTATTTTTGTCAGAATAGAGTTGCTGAGTGATCCTTTCTGTTAGAATCTATGGGTGCTAGTAGCATCCGTCACCTCAGATATCTTCTACATGCTTCTTACCTTCTTTTGTCAGGTCACTCCTAGGGAGGTTGACAAGACGGAGCCTACAGTTGACTCCTGTGCTGGACTTATCTCACCAACTTTCTGCTGTGCTATCATATTCCATGGAAAACACAGCTTATTTCTGCTCTATCCGACAATTTTTGTTACCAAAATGATTTGAATGAAATTTCCTGTGATGTTATAGCAAGTGCTGTAGTACAATACCGGCATGGTCTCTGTTTTATTTTAAATTTCATTCACTCAAGAAAAATAATTCACTTTGACTGGCATGTTTTTTTTTTCCTCCAGACTCACAGAGCTTACCACTCATTGATCTGCTATCCTATACATATTTTGGACTTTATTTATTTATTTCGTTTAGGGTATTCATTCTGTTGTTTAGAAGGATTGAAAATTAACCTTACCAAGGAAGTAATTGTAAAGGTCAAATGCCAAAAGATTGATACCAAATCTAAGTTGGAAATTGTCCATAAAATTTTCCAAGCTTCTTGTATTTCTGTGAATTTATTAGCTAATTCAGCTGAAATATCTGAATGCACATCACCTGCACAGCTGATATAACAGCTGAATAACTTTAAGAAAAATTTAGAGTTTTCACTTGTTTGGTTTTGTTTGGTTTTATTCCAACTCCATATTCTGTTCTATTGTTAAAGAGACTTGAGTCCTCATTAATGTCCATGTCTTTCCTCCCCTCTCTCAATCTCTCTCTCTCCCCCCCATATATACACACGCATATACATTTATATCTCTAATGCATATTTTGAAGAAAGAAGGGCTGAAACTGTATTATGGCTGCAGGGCTATCTAAGGCTTGTTTACAGCTTCCTAGACAGCTGTGTACAGATAACTAAGTAAAGCAAGAAAATCGAAGGAGACATGTCAGGCAAAGGGACCATTCTGTTCCACTTTGAGTTTTCTCCTCCACTTCATAGCTAACTGAACTTGTCTCAGGGGATAGTCTTGAATTTGTGGGCTTAAACTTATTTATCGTGAAAAGACAAGCAAAAGCAAAAAGTTACCTGTAACAGTCCTTTTAAAAAATAAATCCTAATTACATACAAGCAAATAAAATGCAGCTGAATCTATGTAAAACAGAGGATTTCTGTGCCAGATGGTTTTAAGGACACTTTATTGTTACTCTTGGTTTATGTTCTGTAGGCTCATACTCAGGGGTTTTGGATCTTATCTCTGTTCTGAAAGGACTAAAAAATATATATCTAGTCTGAAACTCCCAAATTTGGCTTTCCTAAGTCTTTGTAACCACAAAATCAGCTGTCTAGTGTGACTTCCAGATGACATTGAAAAACCCTTCCTGGCAAAGGCATTCCTGGAAAAGCTTCAGCCAAAACCTGGCATAGGATTATGCCCAGAATATGGACTCAGGTTTGCTGAAATGCAGCCAGAATTTGGATCGAGATTGCTGAAAGCTTTGAAAATTATTTCTAGTTTGTTAGGAAAATGTTGCCCAGCTGTAGTCATTACAGATGCATTCTAGCAATTATTATATCCAGTGAAGTAGTGTCCTGGGGATGTGGAAAGGATGGAGGGTACCTTTTCATCTTGTATACAACAGCAGGACGGGAATCCAAACTCTATTTAGCAGAATACTAATTAAAGGGACTTACTATTTTCTCAGCCAGAACAGAGAGGCCCAAAGAAAGCCTTCTTGCTGGTTCAACAGCTGGTTCCCTGAGATATTTTCTCCAGATGGGTTGCATTTGTATCCAGTGCAACAAACCACTCATGTGGCAAATATCTCTTAGAGGGTAAGGAGGCCTGTGTTTTTAAAGGAAATAAAAGAATAATAAAAAAAAAAGAATACTTTTGTTTAGTAACTGTAGCCCGTATCATTGCATTTTTCTTATTTCATTCTCTATTGCACAATATTTATCAAGTTTTCATCATACATCATTACAAAATAAGATGTGAGCAAATTATTATTCTTGTTTGTGTATCTGTGCTCAAAAGTTGTTTGTATTTATTTATTTATTTATTTTAGGGTTTGAAAGAAATCCCCATATAATCTATAAATTCTTGATTTTCTACAGTATTTTCCATGACATGTTGAAGTGGACTCATAGCAATGCTGGTTGTAAAAAACCTCTGGAGTCAGGAGTATCATTAACATCAGGATCTGTGGATCAGGTTATGAGAGCTTGACATTCTAAAATGTGAAATTCTCCATGGACGGAGTGTCTATAGATATGCTATACACTGCCTTTCTAAGTGACGTCATTTATCTTAGTGTCCAATCTGAATCTCTCATTCTGGTCTGCTGACTCTTGTTATACATCATGCCACAGAGGAGGACAGCTTGGCTCCATCACGTCTGAAGTTTTCTACCATATTAATCCTAGTGTATGCTAGTCATATTCCAACCATTATCATTCCATCTTTTTGTTAAAACTTTCCTACACTATGCCACTGTACTCCATTTTTTTTTTGTTGTTTTGATTTATGACCTTTTCTTTGGGTGAAGAGAGGAAAAATGGAAAACACGAGAAAAATTTCAAGAAAATGTTGGAATTTCCTTTAAAAAACAAGGTGACTAAATTCCAAATGCTCAAAGCAAACAAAAACTCCAGCTCTTTACTTTCGAACATCGGTTTCATCTTGCTACCAAAATTCCTTAAGTAATCGAATAATGTGCCTTGAAATGACTATGCTTTTGAGCAGAATTTATGCTTGTGTTTTTTGACAGATCTGAATATATACAAAAAACATTAAATTCTGCATACAGAGGCTGAGTGAAAGGAAAAGTTTCCCAGGAATTAAATAAGTTTATTTGGGACTGCTAATAACATAGTTTGGGTCGTTTAAAGTTAGCCTACACAAAGGCATGCATTCTCTCTTCCATTTCTACACAGAGCAAAGATAGAAGGCTTAAAAGGTTGTTACCAGCATGGACTACTTCAGGGAATACATGACACATATGAACTGAACTGAAACATACCAAGCTGCTTGTGTTCTGAAAGATTATTATATCACAAATGTAGTATTTATCTTACCTGTATTAGTATGTGAAGAAATTAGTATTTTTTGTGTTAGTAGCCATGAAGAAACACTAAGGTAGATATCCTTTCAGCTGATTATACCCTGAAAGAAGCTTGTGTCAAAATTCCCTGTGGTGACCCCATAACTAAAGGGTCTTATGTTAACCACTTTTCCTGTTCACAAACATAAGACAATAATTTCCCTCTGGACCAGACTGCTCTAAAGAAGACAAAGAAAATACACAGTTTCACTTGATCTTTTTCTGTCAGACAGGAATCAGGCAGCCAAAGGGGAAAGTGTAAAACCTCCTGGGCTGGATTTTCAAGTGCTATTTGTTGATGAGGCCTACAAGCCTGTGCCAGCTGCCTTTCTCTTTGTGTGTTCTCCCCTGAAAGGTAGCAATGTAAAGTCCCTAGAAGAATTTCTGTTTAGATGGTGGGATGGTGGGTGCTGAGTCAGAACCAAGCAAAGGGAAGGAAAGCAAAATAATTGAAAATTATTGCTGTAAGAGAAAGGAACTTCTAGAAATTTTTATTATTTTATCTTTTTATTTTCATTCAAAATTAGAGTGAAACAGGCTAAAACCAAGAAAACTGTCTTATGATATATAGAAATATTACTTTATGACCTTATAATTCTACTCCATAATAATATGTGGAATTATAGAGGATAGAGGTATAGAGTGGGGGAAGAACTCATTGAGAACAGCCCTACAGAGAAGGATTTGGGGTTATTGGACATGAACCAGTAATACCTACTTGCAGCCCAGAAAGCCAGTAGGATCCCAGGGTGCATCAAAAGAAGTTTGGCAAATGGTGGAGGAAGGTGTTTGCCCCCCTCTACTCTGCTCTTGTGAGACACAGCCTGAAGTACTGCATCCACCTCTGGGGTCCCCAGCATAAGAAAGACATAGAGGTACAGAGGTATAGAGGTACAGAGGAGGGACATGAGGATGATCAGGGGGCTGGAGCACCTCTTCCATGAAGACAGGCAGAACTGGAGTTGCTCAGCCTGGAGAAGAGAAGGCTCCGTGAAGACTTTATGGCAGCCTTGCAATATTTGAAAGGGTCTCATAAGAGAGATGGAGAGAGAAATTTTTAAAGGGCATGTAGTGATAGGACAAGGGATAATGTTTTTAAATTAAAAGAGAGGAGATTTTTAATTAAAATTAAAATATATATATATATATAATAAATATTTAATTTATTTTTTTTAATTAAAAAATTAAATTGAGAGGAGACACTAGATATAAGGAAGAACCTCTTCACTATGATTGTGTTGAGGCACATTCCAGTGATTCCAGGTTGCCCAGAGAAGTTCTGAATAACTCCCTGAGAGCATTCCAGCTCATGTTGGATGGGACTTTGGGCAACCTGATCTAGTGAAAGATGTCCTTGCCTATGGCAGGGGATTGGACTAGATGATCTTTAAAGGTCTGTTTCAACCCAGACCATTGTATGATTCTATAATTCCACATATTATTATGGAATAGAATTATAGAGTCATAAAGTAATCTTTCTGTATATCATAAGACAGTTTTCTTGGTTTTAGCCTGCAGTATTGTGAGCTCAGTAGCATTGACAAGAAGCTACCCTATTTTTTTTTTATTATTATTTTCTAAATGAAATTTTATTTCTTTTTTTTTTTCTTTTTCTTTTCTTTTTTTTTTTTTCCCCCCTTCTTTCTGTTTGCAAGAAAAAATAATGCACTGCAGTAAAATGTGGAAGTAGTCACAATTTGGTAAATAATATTAGGACAGAGTAGTCAGGGTTCAGTTTGAGAACATGTGTCAGAATCCATCACTCAGAAGAAAGAGATAAAACTCACAGAGAAAATGTATCCATTCAACAGTATTTAATGGAAGGTTATACAGAATCAGGTACTGCTGCTGCATTCACTTTCATCAGAAAGCAAATTGATCTTTTTTTGCTGTATTGGAAAAAGTGAGTGTGCTATCACATGATACCTTTGAAGATCTAATTCCTAGGCTTTTTTGGTAGTCTAAGGAAAATCAAATGACAGGAAGCACACCTCTCTTATTATGATGTATTATTGGCAATCAGTGATAACTCTATTATTCCAGGAGTGCATTGATCTACAGCACTACATAAAAAAAAAAATAACTACATAAAAACAGCACAGGCAATGCATAGAATCATAGAATGATAGAATATCCTGAGTTGGAAGGGACCCTTAAGGATCATCAAGTCCAACTCTTGACACCGCACAGGTCTACCCAAAAGTTCAGACCATGTGACTAAGTGCACAGTCCAATCTCTTCTTAAATTCAGACAGGCTCGGTGCAGTGACCACTTCCCTGGGGAGCCTGTTCCAGTGTGCAACCACCCTCTCTGTGAAGAACCCCCTCTTGATGTCAAGCCTAAATTTCCCCTGCCTCAGCTTAACCCCGTTCCCGCGGGTTCTGTCACTGGTGTTAATGGAGAAAAGGTCTCCTGCCTCTCGACACCCCCTTACGAGGAAGTTGTAGACTGTGATGAGGTCTCCCCTCAGCCTCCTCTTCTCCAGGCTGAACAGGCCCAGTGACCTCAGCCGTTCCTCGTACGTCTTCCCCTCCAGGCCTTTCACCATCTTCGTAGCCCTCCTCTGGACACTCTCCAACAGTTTCATGTCCTTTTTATACTGTGGTGCCCAGAACTGCACACAGTACTCGAGGTGAGGCCGCACCAGCGCAGAGTAGAGTGGGCCAATCACCTCCCTTGACCTACTAGCGATGCCATGCTTGATGCACCCCAGGACACGATTGGCCCTCCTGGCTGCCAGGGCACACTGCTGGCTCATATTCAACTTGCTGTCTACCACGACCCCCAGATCCCTCTCTTCTAGGCTGCTCTCCAGCGTCTCATCGCCCAGTCTGTACATGCAGCCAGGGTTTCCCCGTCCCAGGTGCAGGACCCGGCACTTGCTCTTATTGAACTTTATGCGGTTGGTGATCGCCCAGCTCTCCAACCTATCCAGATCCCTCTGCAAGGCCTTTACGCCCTCATTCGAGTCCACAACTCCTCCAAGTTTGGTGTCATCAGCAAACTTGCTCAAAATACATTCTATTCCTACATCCAGATCGTTTATAAAAATATTGAAAAGTACCGGCCCTAAAATGGAGCCTTGAGGGACCCCACTGGTGACCGCCCGCCAGCCTGACGCAGCCCCATTTACCATAACCCTTTGGGCCCTGCCCGTTAGCCAATTGCTCACCCATCGTATGATGTTTTTATTTAGCTGTATGGTGGACATTTTGTCCAGTAGGATCCTATGGGAAACCGTGTCAAAAGCCTTGCTGAAGTCCAAAAAACTCACATCAGCTGGTTTCCCTTGGTCCACCATACGGGTGATCTTATCATAAAAGGAAATCAGGTTAGTTAGGCAGGACCTACCCTTCACAAACCCATGCTGGGTGGGACCAATGACTGCTTTGTCCCCCAGGTGCGCCTCAATAAGTTCGAGAACCAACTTCTCCATGATTTTACCAGGCACTGACGTGAGACTGACAGGCCTGTAATTGCTAGGGTCTTCTTTCTGACCCTTCTTGAAAATCGGCACAACATTTGCCAGCTTCCAGTCTACCGGGACCTCTCCAAATTCCCAGGATCGTTGAAAAATAATTGAGAGAGGTTCCGCGATGACGTCCGCCAGCTCTTTCAGCACCCGGGGATGAATCCCATCCGGACCCATGGACTTGTAGGGATCCAGGTGGAGTAGCAAATCCCGCACACGTTCAGGGTCAGTTGGGAGTTTGTCATCCCCACCGTCCCGGTCCTCCAGCTCAGGGCACCCAGGGTCCCGAAGCCCATCATCGGCATTGAAGACAGAGGCAAAGAAGGCGTTAAGCGTCTCTGCTTTGCCTATGTCATTGTCTGTATTTTCCTTATTTAAGTTACCTCATTTTCTTCCCTTCATCTGCTGCTCTACAATCACTTCCTTTCCACAGCACCCTAACTTAGCTCACAGTCTTGGACTGTAAATCCCTTTAGATCACAGGGAAACTCAGCATTTCTGCGCTTAACTGGAAAGCTGGGTTACACAGCTGCCTGTGAAGAAGAATTGCCCAGGAGCACTCTTCATTCCAAAGAGCAGCACTGCTCCTTCACTCCAAGAGCAGCTTTTGAGATCTTAAGATGAATGCAGGTGCAGACAATGGGAGATAATGACAGGCTTCAGTGGCAGTCGCAGGTGCACAGCAAGAGGTTGCAGGGCTCTTTAGGGAAGTGGAGGTTCCTTCTTTGGTTTCCTTGGGGAAGTACAGGTGCCTAACTTTGTTTTCCATTCCTCTCCATCACTCACTCCACAATTTCTGATTCCTTTGTGAAAGATTTAGAGTCATATCCAGATGATGTGGAAACTATGAAATATGAACATGAACAACAAATAAGTGTGAAATAAGTACAACATAGTACAATTTATTTGTTGTACAATAAGTACAACAATAAGTTGTACAATAAGTACAATAAACTGTGAAATAAGACATCTCTGCAGAATGATTTGGCACAAGTTTTGGGTACAGAACACAAGAAGAGGGTGGGGGGCTGGGAAGATTTGCCATTATCTATATCAGCACTCTTTCCTCTGAGAGCACTAGCAGCAGTGTGTGCATGTAGGTGTTGACCTCAAGGCAACAAAGGCAAATTTAACTAATTCCAAAAGAAATTTCTTGAGTTCATTAAAAAGTAGAGCCCAGAGCCCATAGGTTTCTTAAAACATTGGTATCCTTCTGCTGAGCTAAAATTTAACAATGCATGCAAATGAACCTGACCCTGTTAAGGTTGAGGCTGTTACAGGTACAGTCTCAGATTTCTTTTCTCTTTTTACTTGTGTGTCATTAACATATGCCTAGCGCATGTTTAAAGTGAACGTAAAACTATGATTCCTACCAGAGAGAAGAAAAGAAGTTCAAAGCAAATTGAGGTGACTAGAGCTTGCAATCATGAAATGGCACTGTTAGGGAAATCATAGCATACATAGGAATTTGTTCTTAGAGAGAAATCAGGAGATCTGATAATTTCATTTCAATGTCATGTTATGAATACATGAAAATGTCTTGCATACACGTAACTGTTTCAGTATTTTGAATAGATTCAAAACATGTCATTTTGAACAGATTCAAAAGATGTCATGGCCTTTTCAAAACAGCCTGCCTGCAAGCATTAAAGCATAAATTTTATCATTACTGAGAGTAAAAAGAGATCTTCCACTGTTCTGTGGTATACTACTTCCCATCCTTTTTTCTACCTCTCCCCCAACCCTTTCTTCCTGGGAGAAAACAGCTGCAATTCGTCAGAGTAATAATTTATTATGGGCATTAATGAAAATCAGGATAACATGAATTGTGCTTTGCATGTTGCTATAACTGACAATTAAGTCGCAGAAAATGGCATTCAAAGGTTTGAAACTAAAATAAACATAACCTGTACATTTGATTTGTTTAGTTTGGTGTGGTGTTTTTGTTTTGGTTGTTATTATTAGACATTATTGGTCCTATTTACATGGTCCCATTTAGGAATAATCAGTTACTCTCTTTCTTGCTCCCCAGAATTAGCAAAGCAAGAAGACAAATTAACCCTTGCCTGCTGACTTACAGTCTGGCTCCAGATCTAGTTTTGGGAAAACTCTAACAAAAAAATAGGTATTCTCTTGTGCCAAATGCTAACCACTTCTGTGTTGAGCTGGCAGTGAGTTCACCCAAAGTATTTTTGGAGGCATTGACAGAAGGACTTCTCTTACTAATGCCAGTAAAGTTAAAAAGACATGAAAAAAATAGAATATTAGCTTGTTGAGTGTTATTGTGGGGAAGACTACAGGGGTAAGGGTAGTTTTTTGTTTTATTTATGTATTTATTTATTTTTCTGGTTAGAATAAGCTACAAATGTTCAGAAAAGTGAAATTCTGTGATTAGTCACTTACCATCAGGTTTAAGAAAAATCTGAATAGTTAAATCAAGGTTTTAATATGCACCAAACAATTCTGGGGCACATCCCTTTTAGGGATGACCAGTTCCCACGGTATCTGTGTGGTGGACATTCAATTAATAAAATATTTACAGTAAATGTTTAAGAAAACAAGATTGGAAAAAGTAGAAACCAATAATTTCTCTTAAAAGTCCTGGATGAACTTAAGGCACTTCTTGCTGAAAATGCTGATAAGTGGTCTTGTTATTTTCAGAAACAACTTTCTAAGATGCACTTTCACTATAGTTATAGCTGTCAGCTTGATTGTGCAACTGAAAAAGAAATTGTCATGCTGCTTTCCCCTGCACCCAAGATGGAAGCAAGAATCAAAAAATATAATAAAATAATTTAATTTATTTTGTTAGCACCATTTATTTCATCTCTTAAGGAACTTGTGGCTCTCTTGCTAATAATCAAATCACAGGTATCAACATATAAATTTAATCAAATTATGTAACAAATATTGTAATGCATGCTACAGAAGGTAATGTATGCTGTTTCATTCATACAGAAATATCTCCTTAACAAAGCCAGAGGCAGACAGAGGCAAACAATTAATTATAATTAAATTATAATAATTAGTCACAAGATTGCCACTAAAATCTTACAGAAATGGTGAGAGAGAACATAAATTTAACTGATAGTCTGAATTGTCAGTTTTGAAGTACATTGAAGTTATAACCCTTCAGAAAAAAAAAAAAAAAAAAAAAAAAAAAAAAAAAGCTCAATAAAATAGCATGAGGAGTTGAATACCAAGGAGACTATTCTACTATACTGTAAATAAGAGATGGCTAAATTTGTTTGGTTTTTGATGCTTCTGTGATTTTCTAGCATTAACAGGAAATTAATAATGTTAAAAGATATGGGATTTGACATTTGTTTTAAAAAGCTAGAAGCAAACCTTGTACCCTACCTTGTAATACAAATAATTTGGTTCTGATTTTCTTTTACCTTAAGTAATCTGTTTTTCATATTCCTATCTTGCATCCTTTAAAAAAAAAATGGTGCTGGTATACTAGTATTATATATTACTGATGCTAAACTATCTCTTCTATCTATCAGTACCATTTGACAAAATCAAATCAACTTTTTGTCATAAATTCACAACATAGATGAACAACAACATAGTTCATCATTCATCTTGTACAACATAGATGAAACAAAATAGTTTATTTTTTAAATGTTAGCAGGAGATAGGATAGTAAGTTTATTAACTTGGTGATGTGGCAGCCTTCTATCTTCAACAGAATTTGTGTCCTTTTTCAGTTTCTGTTCTTGGTGTGTGATGACAAATAGGAGGAATTGGAAATAAAGTGAACAGCATCCATGAAAAGATTTTGACCAAAATATTTTGATCCATATTCATGTTATTGGATCTGAGTTGCTCAGATTCAATAACATAATAAAAATATAAAATGTAATTTCAATAATAATAAAAATAATTTTATTTAAAAAATCTTCATGAAGTAGATTCAATAGAAAGTTATCATCAAAGTTTATATTCTATGTGTTCTGATGGGCACTGATATGATATAAAGTCACTGAAGGTGGATGACTGAGTTTAATGTGTCCTTCTAGCACAGAGGTGCTTCTCTACAATGGAACTATGGGCTCACACTTGTTCCAGTGTCTATTAGGCTACATCTGTGTTAAGTTTATGTGCTGATCAGTTCGCATCTTCAGCCCACCTGGTTTACTGGCTGAAGCTAATAAGGTAATGCTGGTGAGTCCTGTTCATCACTGGCTTCTGCTTGTTGTATCACGGAATCACAGAATGGCTGAGATAATTTTTCAAGATGTTAAACAGGACTGGACCCAGTATTGAACCCTGGGGTACACTGATAGACATTAGCCTCCAAACTGATTTTTCAACACTAATCACCATCCTCTAGAGTCAGCAATTCATCCAGTTTTCAATCTACCTCACAGTCTGTCCACCCAGACCATCTTCCTCAGCACTTGTGGATACAACCCATTAAGACCCATGGACTTATGTATGCCCACTATGCTTAAGTATTCCCTGACCTGATACTCTTCCACCAAAGACACATCTTCCTTGCTCCAGTCTTTCTCCTTGGTCTCTGGGACCTGGGATTCCTGAAGAATGATGGTCTTGCCAGAAAAGACTGAGACAAAGAATGCATTCAGTACATCAACCTTTTCACTCTTCCTTTTAACAAGGTCCCCTGTTTCATTCAGCATCAGGCCTGCATTTTACCTAGTCTTCCTTTCATCACTGATGTACTTACAGAAGCCCTCCTTGTTGCCTTTGACTTCTCTAGCTGAATTCAGTTCAGCCATTTGGAGTTTAGGCACAAACTGTATTCATGGTGGTAACAACCAACAATATTGCTAGCTCAATCTTCCTCAACTATCCAATGACCAAAATGACATATACTTTAATAAATATATATTTTCTGCATGAAGGGATTTATAAGTATATGAATTTAAATGTTATCACTCAATCACAGCACTTGATGGACTATAATGGATATTAATGTTTTGTTGGGCATGTGGATCATAGACAAGTCACCAGATTTCCCTTTCTCTGCCTTGAGCAAAGTTGATATCCCCTTCCGTTTCAGACAGGAACACCCACAGTATCAGGACACCAAGAGTTCATGGCAAATATCAGAAACCCCTTCATGTTCTGTGTCACGTATCCCACTTGGAAAACACTGGCTCACACTCTCCAGCTGGGATCTTCAGGAAAAAAAATATTAAAATATTCACTTGCACAGTTGCACAGCAGTGTCCCAAAGGTCATATGCATTGTCACAGTCTGCTGCATGTTGCAGAACATTTGCTAGCCCAGCAGGAGCCGTGCCATCAAAATTGGTGAACAGGACACTTCAGGCCAGTTTTGTCTAATTCAGTGCTGTTCCAGACAACAGTCCCAGCTCCCATGAGGGTAGTGCAGGCTGTAATATACTTATTCTTTACTCACTGGAAACCAATGTAAACTGTGCACTCATGTCAGAAGGACTGGGCTTATACCATGTTTTCTCCCATAGAACACCTTAAAACAAACTTCTTACCTTCCTTCCAACCTTCACAGTTTATGGGCTAATGAACTCAGAATGTGCCCACAGATATTTTGATACCAGGCTTGCTCAGCAAGTTTTCCCTACAAAGCTCAAATATATTCTTTTGACGAATGAGTATGCTGTAGTCATGTTATCTTCTTTCCTTCACTTCATACTTACCAAACTCTCGCTTTGCATTGTCTTCACTGGGCAGTTGATTATATTCTGGCAAAGATGTTACCCAGGGGATGAATGGCCACACATCCTAGAAAATCCTTATAAAATAAAAAGCTGACAGTTAACTGATTAAATATATTTGTTTCTTCAGGAAAATTACAATATAAGTTCTACAACAATAAGACATGCAAGAAGGAAGTGGAAAATATAATCACAGCATCACAGGCTGGTTGAGGTTGGAAGGGACTGCTGGAGGTCATATGGTCTAACATCCCATCTCAGGCAGGGCCACCCAGAATATCTTGCCCAGGACTGTGTCCAGACAGTTTTTGAATGTCTCAAAGAAGGGAGACTTTCTTCATAACCTCTCTGGGCAACCTGTTCCATATCTCTGTTACCCACACAGTATAAGTGATCTTTGTGATGTTCAGATGGAACCTCTTGTGTTCTCTTTGTGCCCATTGCCTGCAAGAGAAAACCTGCAAGAGAAAACCTGCAAGACCTGTAGACATTTCATTTGCCACTGTGGACAGAGGCTAAGAGAAAAACAGGTAGATATGAAGAAAGTGCTAGTAAAGACTGATGTTTGTTTAAGAGTTTAGGAAGCAAATTGAATTACTCAGTATGTAGTACTGAACTAAATTGGTTCCCAGGTCAATTTAGTTCAGTATTACAAACATGCAGGGTTTAGGATGGAGGACTTCATTTGTGGGTTCAGACACACTAAGATGAAGTTAAGCGAGGAGTACCGTTCTACCAAGGTAAACACTCTACCATCAGTCTGTCTGTGATTGCTTCTGACAGCCTTCTTCATTGAATCAGAGCATTGGCTAAGACTGAAAAAATATGATTTGGGAGTCAAAAATGTAGACCAAAATGTTCAGGCATTAAATATATATATATATATTTATAAAACAACATATATATATAAATATATATATATATTTATATATATATATATATATAAAACAACATAGTAAGTTAACTTTCCCATAAGGAAAGGTGCTAAAATCCTCCATTTATCTTCATGGTAGAATCACGGAAGAAATATAAAAGTTTGTATTTGGTGCAATGAATATTATCTATGTTTACACATGCCAGAAATATGCAATCTAATTCTCGTTCTGTCCCTGTTTCTAGAAGAGCTTTATTCTCCTCCATTCCTCAGTTCTGCCAGCAAACTGGAGAGCAGCAAGGGCAGCTTCCACATAAGCACCAGAAAGTGACTTCTGGGAGTGACAGCAAAACTCCTAACACTTCTCAAGGTCTAGAAATGCCCCTTGAGCTGTCTCTCCAGTACTTTTTTCCTGTGCTGGTGCATACTCCAGAGACCCTGGTAGACCCTGTTTTTTTTCTGCTTGTTGAATCACCTCATACATCTGGCCAAGACACTCATTTTACTTCAAAAGTCTTTTGTGGCTTTTAATTGTTTTCAGAAATACCAGTGACAAACCATTCAAAACAGAGTAGAAGAGGTCTGGGATCTGTCTGTAGGGACACATTGGTGTTTAAAAGCTCACCCTATATATCATCTGAGGAGAGGGAAAAAAAGTCATTGTTATATCTAGATACCATCTATAACAGGACAGGATGTTGTGCTGGCTGTATCTGCCCAGCAGCTATCTGTGAATCTCAAGCTATGGCCAATACCCAAGCTACGTCCCTCTTTCCCTGTCAAGAAGACAGAAAGTTGACTTGATCCCAATTTAGCACAGGACTTGAACAAATATGTGTAGCTTGAATGATCATGGGGAGCCTGGACTGGAGTGCAGTCTCAGTCTTGAGGATCACAATGTTGTGGACAGCCTTCTGGATATAATTTAGATCTGTCATAAACCAGATGAGACTTTAATGGGAATAATGCCCAGGCCACCTGTGATGGATTAGCTACCTTCCTGGCTAGCTCTTACAGACCAGGTCTGCACTGATGGATCATAGCCAGATGGCATGAGATACTGGGTTTGTTTCAGTGTGACAGTGTTTATAATGAGGATTGGCTCCAGTGAGAGGTGAGAAGGGCAAGAAAAGACATAAATCTGGATGATGAGAGTAGTTTGAATGAACAAAAGGACATGTTGGAGAAAGGGTCCAAGGACCAGTGCCTATAGCATAGGGCTGCTGGTGTGCTGGAGAAATAGACCAACCACTTCTGTGGTGCTTGTTTGAGTGACTTGTTCTGGCCTGAAATCCTATGGCTGCCAAGATCAGTTCAGTGCTGTTTCCTTCAGTCTGCTGATCTGGGCTGCAGGGCCTCCATTTATGGGATTGTTTTTGTTTGTTTGTTTGTTTGTTTTAATTCTTTTATCCACAGGGGGACTTACCAGATAAAAGAACTTGGTGGAGTGACAAGGATTGATTAACAGTCAGGTGGAATGGGATTTTTATTTCTGCCTTCATAAACACCTGAGTGACAGTCAGCTGTGTGTGACTGTGGTCTTACCAATAAGTTTGTGTGAGAGTGTCTTGAACTAAAACATTGTTCATTTAAACATTCAAATCTCTAAAATGTAGGAATATTAGGTAAAGGAATCAAATACTGTAGTATTTCAGCTTCAGGGAACAGCTGAAATAAATAGGCCATGTTTCAGAGAGATGACAAATGCTGTGCAACAAGATCTGGGGGTATTCCACAGGTAATTGTCTTGAAATTAAGGTGAATATGTGAAGTTTTTATTGAGATATTTAAGACGATAGATGGTACATTTCAGAACTAATTGCTCTTTTTCTCACACATCACTTTGTACTGGAGACTCAAGAGGTATATGATGAAATTATAACTGCTCTTAAAACCTGAACAAGAAAATACCTCATTGCATTTCTGGGAGATCTTTGCCTTTTGCAAGGCTCAAATTTCTGAATGCAACAGATTATTTATTATTACTATTTTTATTACTATTATTATTATTATTGTGGAATAATAAATTGAGCCCTTATTTAACTTCAAATCCCGATTTTCATTCAAATTTCTGCACAACAAACAGGATGCAGGTCTTGTAATCCTTTGAGCTAGATGGAACTCTAAAGTGTAACAGGATTAGGTTGGATATTAGGAAGAACTTCTTTACTGAAAGGGTTGTTAGGCATTGGAATGGGCTGCCCCCCTGGGCAGTGGTTAAGTCACCATCCCTGGAGGTCTTTAAAAGACGTTTAGATGTAGAGCTTAGTGATACAGTTTAGTAGAAGACTTATTAGTGTTAGATCAGAGGTTGGACTAGGTGATCTTGGAGGTCTCTTCCAACCTAGATGATTCTGTGATTCTGTGAATCCCTCTGTGTCTGTTTAGGATGTTGCAGCATCATAGCTGAGATGATTCTTCATTGAAACTATGCCAGTCCTATTAGAAGCTGGAATAAGCACAAATGCAAGAGGCTGGAAGTGCTTAGGTGTTTGAAAGATGGTCAAGATATGGTATGAAACTTAATAAGGGTGAGAGCACTATAGTGGAGAGGAATGATTAATGTGTGAGGAAAACAAAAGATTGCGTTGAAAAAGGGAGTAAAAAATAAAATAGAGAGGAATCCCAGATCATAGGGTAGGGAGACTGAAACACAGGGGAGAGAGAGACAAAAAACGATAGCAATATTTGTAAAGCAGTCTTTTATGAACGTTGTCAGAAGCATATTGCCTCAGTATGCTTATTTCCTGTGGCATAGTAAAGCAGTAGTAATGGGTTTGGCCTGTTAGTCTTAGAACATATGATTGTAAAGATTGAACTTTGTTTTATGACTATAGTTTCAAAAGCACCTAAGCAACTAAAAGCTTGTGATAGGAAGTGATTGCTACCTTACACGAACAGGAATCTGATATAAGAGCTGAAAACTGAAGAGCTCACCTTGTGATTCCATTTTTTTTTTTTTTTTTTCTGTTAACCGTTAATTTCTGGAAGTACAGTTTTTACTTTTTTTTTTTTTTTTTTTTCTTTTTTTTTCTTTTTTTTTTTGAGGTTGAAATGGACTTCTGGAGGTCATATACTTTAACATCCCATCTCAAGTAGGGCTACCCAGAACATCTTGCCCAGACAGCTTTTGAATATCTCAGAGAAAGGGGATTCCAGGATTCCACAACTTCTCTGCACTACCTTTACTCTGTTACTCCATTACTCTGTTACCTGCACAGTAAAGAAGTTCTTTGTGATGTTCAGATGGAACCTCTTGTGTTCCTGTTTGTGTCCATTGCCTCTTGTCCTGTCACTGGGCACCACTGAAAAGAGCCTGGCTCCATCCTCTTTGCACACTCTGTTCAGGTATTTGTAGATGAGTTGAGATCCCCCCTGAGTCTTTTCTTCTTCAAGCTGAATGATCCCAGCTCTATCAGTCTTTCCTCCTTGGAGAGGTGCTCCAATCCCCTGGTCATCTTTGTGGCCCTGCATTGGACTCTCTCTAGCATGTCTGTGTCTCTCTTATATCAACGAGCCCAGAACTGGACACAGCACTCCAGGTGCAGCCTCACCAGTTCTGCATACATGGGAAGCATTATCTCTTTTGACCTGCTAGCAGTAATTTACTTAATGCAGCCAAGAACACTTTAGCTTTCTTAGAAGTGAGGTCACATTTCTGGCTCATGTTCAACTTGAAGTCCACCAAGACCACCAAGTCCTTTTCTGCAAAGCTGTTTTCCAGCTGCATGGCCACCAGCATGTTCTGGTGCACTGGGACTGATGAGTGCATGTCTTTGTGCTTCTCCTTATTGAACTCCATAAGGTTCCTGTCAGCCCATTTCTTCAGCCTGTCCAGATCTCTCTGGATAGCAGCACAACCTTCTGGCATAACAACTATGATTCTATGATCCACTCCTCACATCTTTGTTTCATCTGGAAACCTAATGAGGGTGTACTCTACCCCATTATTCGGATCATTAATGAGGATGTAAACAGGACTGGACCCAGTATTGATCCCTGGGGTACACCACTAATTTATAGCCTCCCATCAGACTTGGCACCACATTGTATTTAGCACAGTACTTCTTGGTGGACATGTATGGAGAAATGTCACTTATTTAAAACTAATATAAAACTTGTGTAGGAAAGAGCCTGTGATTGCTTCAGTTTAATATATCTTTTCCAAAACACCTGTTCTTGTTTGTTTGTTTTTAATGTTTTTTTTTTTTTTTTTTTTTTTAATACTGTGAGCCCAAACTCAACAGATACATTTCTAGGACTTAAGAGTTATTTAGGGGATTGTTAAGCTGACTGGGATAAGTGAACCCACAAAAAGCGATAGAAAATGAAAAATTAATTTTCTAAGGGAGAAGTTTCAGTTTAGAGTGCAATTTGATATTATGTTATATTAAAATAAAATAAAATAAGATACAATAAAATAAAATAGAATAAAGTTCACAGAATCATCTAGGTTGGAAGAGACCTCCAAGATCACCTAGTCCAACCTCTGATCTAACACTAATAAGTCTTCTACTAAACTGTATCACTAAGCTCTACATCTAAACGTCTTTTAAAGACCTCCAGGGATGGTGACTTAACCACTGCCCAGGGGGGCAGCCCATTCCAATGCCTAACAACCCTTTCAGTAAAGAAGTTCTTCCTAATATCCAACCTAAAACACCCCTGGCACAAGTTTTGCCCATTCCCCCTCATCCTGTCACCAGGCACGTGGGAGAACAGACCAATCCCCACCTCGCTACAGCCTCCTTTAAGGTACGATAGTAATATTTGAGTACGATAGCAATATTGTAGAGTGTGATAAGGTTGGCCCTGAGCCTCCTCTTCTCCAGGCTGAACAATCCCAGCTCCCTCAGCTGCTCCTCGTAAGACTTGTTCTCCAAACCCCTCACTCGCTTGAGCACCTTGATATCCTTCTTGTAGCGAGGGGCCTGAAACTGAACACAATACTCGAGGTGCGGTCTCACCAGAGCTGAGTACTGGAGGATAACCACTTCCCTAGCCCTGCTGGCCACACTGTTTCTTATACAAGCCAGTTACATGACTTTGTTTTTAAAAAATAACATCTTAACATTCAAAGCATATTTAAAATTTTAAAAAATAATGCACAAGGTAAAAAAAAAATCTTTTTTATCTAGGAAAATATTTTTGAGCAGAGGTCACTGAACATTTATTTTTACACAAATTACTCACTGAAACCACACTTGTATGTGTAGCTCTGGCAAGTAAATAACAAAAGAACAAATAAATGAAAGGGAATGAAACAGAGAAAGAAAAAAAAAAGTTAACATTTAAGAATTTTATAGCAATTACTTTGATTTTCTGGCCACAATGCTGAAGGTGTATGCCTGATGTTGAATTCTTTGGCTTTAAGTTATTAAAACAAGCTAATTAATCTAAAAAAAAAAAACAAAAACAAACAAAACACCTCCTTCTTTACTATTCCTTGTCTGCCATTATTTTCCATATTTGTTTATTCAAAACTATACTGACATACAAGATCTAGATATTGTAGGTAAGGCTGGAGGAAATATTCATGTCATTTAACTATTCTAACCAAGATTGAACTTTTCCATAAAATAACTTATTTGTGAATTGGTGTTTTCTTATTCACAGGTAAAGTCCAGCTGAGTGCAAAAGACTTCAGAGAACGTTTATATGTCACCTTCATTAAGTTAAAACACATTTTAAGGATTCATGTGGGACTTGCATGATAAATAGACCATGTTCTGGTCTGCTGCATAGGGGTGAATTTCATCCTTTCTGAGCAGCTAAACTGATAGAAACTTTAAATAAAACACATATTGACATTGTAAGGCACTATTAAGGTCTACAGTGAACCACGGTGATGAACCATGACCAAAGTACTCCCAGAGTTGTAATAATTCATTACTGAAATAGTTTCCTTCTAATGACTAAGGCTGACTGTGTCAAAGAGCTTGGACTCCTAACCCCAAGGCTTGTTATATAGCATTAAATAAATCTCACTTTCTGTTCATTTACCTGCTGTATCAAAGGCCATGAATCATAGCTGACATCAAGATTTGGATTAGTATCTTATAAGGATCTCACTCTGATTATTGGATGAAGTGATTTTAGGCAAGCCTGGGCTTACACTACCAAGGGGTGGTATATATGGATAGTATTGAAAGATAATTCTGTGTTTTTCAGAGTTCTACACTCATGAGCTATTGAGCCAGCTGTCTTGCTGTCTTATTGTAACTGTTTTTTTTTTTTTTTTTTTTTTTAATAGTAATAATAATTATATATATATATATATATTTTTTTTTTTTTTTTCCCAAAAAATATTTGGAAATAGGTTCGTTCTGTTGTTGTACCAGCTGTCAGTGAACATAGTCATGTTTCTTCAGTATATTTAAAGTCCACTGATCTTTAGTTTTTTTTCTTGCTCTGCCAGGAAGCAGCTTGATGAGGAACGGAGGGTTAAGCCTCCCTCAGGCACCACCACTGGGTATTGATTGGAGCTGAGGGAAGTGGGAATTCGACACAATGAACAAAGGAGAAAGTGAAAGGTGAATGTCTTCCCCCTGGGTCAGTGCTCTAACCACTGCATTACAAGAGAAAAGCACTTCATACAACACTCAAGCTGCTCTTCTAAATGGAAAGTGACAGACAGCACCTTATGAATATCTCAGTTTTTTAAGTATATATTGCATACACTCTGAAAATACACTTTTTTAGAAGCACTCTGAGATTTCCCAGGATATCTGTCTTGAGAGAATGAGAACCACCTTCATCAGCCTTGGTTCTGATTGCCCTACCCAGTTTGCAAACAACCCTTCTGACCTCATTGCACACAATGACAGAAATGAGCTGCATGTAAGTCTTTGCAGATAAAGCAAATGTTAAACACCCTGACTAAATCACGATCTTTTCCTTTGCAAACAAACAAGAAAGCAACTATCTGAGTTTTCAGATTTTTGCCTTTTTTTCTCATAATGGAATAATCTTCATGTACAGAATCAGATAGCCCTTGGAAACATATGGGTGAACCTAAATAACCTTTCCTCTATCAGCATATAGCAATTACAAGGCCCAGTGGCTGCTGACTTTTGTCTATTTTCTTGAAATGACTTCATTTCTTCATCGGTCAACTGAAGTCTTTAAGTTAGACTTCAGTTGACCAAAGGTATTCAGCCTTTTACGAACTTCATTTCATGTAGCATAAGATTATTTTTTCTTAATTAGTAAATAAAGACAAGTCATTCACTCAGATTTCCAACATGTTTTTGATGAGATTCATTAAGAAATCTTTTAAAACAGATGAGGAGGTAAGGCACCAGTAGTAAAGGAAAGAACTGAATAAAAGAATGGAAAAACAGGATTAAATAGCATTTTTTTTTTTTTCATTATGGCAATGAGTTAACAACAATCTTCCCTAAGTTTAGTAGAAACTAATAAGTTTAGCGATTATCTATTTGCCATTTGCCGAGGCGATCGGCTCCGGGGCAGACGCGTTCTGCAGCGGAGCGGGGGATCAGGCCAGGCAGGGCTAATTTTTTCCGGCATCGAGCCTACTTGAGGGAGCCGCCAGGACCCGGCAGCCCTCGTGAGGGAGGCTGACGAGGCGAAGGCGGAGCCAGCAGCGCCCCCTCCCCAGCCATTCAAAAGCAGCCCTTAGGGAGCGCGAGCGACCAGGAGCGCGGCGACCAGGGCGGGCAAACAGGGCGTGGCGCGTCAGAAGGGAGTGGCGCGGCAGTTAGCGCGGCAGTTCGCGCAGGCAGGGCGCGCAGGAAGGGCAGAGCGCTCCCCCTACACACAAACAACACCTCGTTAACAACAGCCGTAACTAGGCAATAATGGTCGCCACCAGGCACGGCGCGCTCTCCAGAAAGTCCGTACACACGCAGACCGACTACCCGTTAAAAAATGCCGCAGTTCAGGTCACCGGATGCATGGAGTGTCTGAGCCTGTTGCTGTCA
Organism: Aythya fuligula; assembly: GCF_009819795.1. NCBI lineage: Eukaryota > Metazoa > Chordata > Aves > Anseriformes > Anatidae > Aythya > Aythya fuligula. The sequence continues at coordinate 153,250,958 of NC_045560.1, forward strand.
TCGGCGGGAGGCAGAGAAACTGCGTGCGTGAGGTGCGAGCAGGTGGATGACCTGGTCCGCATGGTGGCGGAGCTCAAGGAGGAGGTGGAGAGGTTGAGGGCCATCAGGGAGTGTGAGCGGGAGATAGACTTCTGGAGTAACTCCCTGCAGGGCCTCAAGGGGAGGTGCCGAGGTGAGACTCCTCAAATGGGGGCGGACCCCCTGCCCTGTCCCCGTCGGGCAGAGGGAGGGGATCTGGGAGCTGAGGAGGAATGGAAACAGGTCCCTGCTCGACATCGCAGGCGATGCTCTCCCCTTCCGGCCCCACCTTCCCAGGTGCCCTTACACAACAGGTTTGAGGCCCTAGAGATTGAGAGGTCGGTGTGTGAGGAAGAGGTAGCAAATGTTCCCAGGAGGATGCCTGGGGCGAGGAGGTCGACTCCGCGCCTCAGGACTGCCTCCACCAAGAAAGACAGGAGGGTTATTGTTGTTGGTGACTCGATTCTTAGGGGAACAGAGGGCCCTATTTGTTGGCCTGACCCTACCCGTAGGGAAGTCTGCTGTCTCCCTGGGGCCAGGGTCAGGGACGTTGCCAGGAAGCTTCCTAACCTGGTACGCCCCTCTGACTATTACCCCCTTTTGATAGTCCAGGCGGGCAGTGATAACATCGAAGAGAGAAGCCTCAAGGCTATCAAAAGGGACTTTAGGGGAATGGGTCAGTTAGTGGATGGAGCGGGAGTGCAGGTGGTGTTTTCGTCCATCCCTATGGTGGCAGGGAGGGGTTCAGAGAGGACACGGAAAGCCCACCTGTTAAACACGTGGCTCCGGGGCTGGTGCCAACGCAGAAATCTTGGGTTTTTTGATCATGGGGCACTTTACTCAGCACCTGGCCTGATGGCCGCAGACGGGTCCCTATCTTTTAGGGGAAAAAGGATCCTGGGCCAGGAACTGGCAGGGCTCATTGAGAGGGCTTTAAACTAGGTAGGAAGGGGGATGGGGCTGAGGCTAGGATTGTTGGGGCTGTGCCAGGGGGAACAATGGCAAGGCCGGAGGATAAGGCAATGGCCCAGCTGAAGTGCATCTACACCAATGCACGCAGCATGGGTAACAAACAGGAGGAGCTGGAAGCCATCGTGCGGCAGGCAGGCTACGACTTGGTTGCCATCACGGAGACGTGGTGGGACCAGTCTCATGACTGGAGTGCTGCAATGCCTGGCTATAAGCTCTATAGAAGGGACAGGCAGCATAGAAGGGGTGGTGGTGTGGCTCTCTATATTAGAGAGTCTTTCGAGGTTGTAGAACTCGAGGTTGGGAATGACAAGGTCGAGTCCCTTTGGGTTAGGATCGGCAGGGACAACAAGGCTAGTGTCCTGGTCGGGGTCTGCTATAGACCGCCGAACCAGGATGAGGAGACGGATGAGGAATTCTACAGGCAGCTGACAGAGGTTGCAAAATCATCAGCTCTTGTACTCGTGGGGGACTTCAACTTCCCTGACATATCCTGGAAGCACAACACAGCCCTGAGAAAGCAGTCTAGGAGGTTTCTGGAGAGCGTGGAAGATAGCTTCCTGACACAGCTGGTTAGTGAGCCTACCAGGGGAGGTGCCCCGCTAGACCTTCTCTTCACAAACAGAGAAGGACTGGTGGAGGACGTGATCGTCGGGAGCTGTCTCGGGCAGAGTGATCACGCAATGGTGGAGTTCACTATTCTTGGCGAGGCCAGGAAGGGGACCAGTAAAACCGCTGTATTGGACTTTCGGAGGGCTGACTTTGAACTGCTCAGGACACTGGTTGGTGGAGTCCCTTGGGAGGCGGTTCTGAAGGGCAGAGGGGTCCAGGAAGGCTGGGCGATCTTCAAGAGGGAAGTCTTCATGGCGCAGGAACGGTCTGTACCCACGTGCCCAAAGACGAGCTGGCGGGCAAGAAGACCGGCCTGGCTCAACAGAGAATTGTGGCTTGATCTTAGGAGGAAAAAGAGGGTTTATAAGCTTTGGAAAAGTGGGCAGGCCACTAAGGAGGACTTTAAAGAAGTAGCGAGGCTGTGCAGGGACAAAATTAGGAAGGCCAAAGCTCATCTGGAGCTCAATCTGGCTACTGCCGTTAAAGATAACAAAAAATGTTTCTATAAATACATCAACACAAAAAGGAGGACTAAGGAGAATCTCCATCCTTTACTGGATGCAGGGGGAAACTTAGTTACAAGAGATGAGGAAAAGGCGGAGGTGCTCAATGCCTTCTTTGCCTCAGTCTTTAGCGGCAATACCGGTTGTTCTCTGGATACCCAGTACCCTGAGCTGGTGGAAGGGGATGGGGAACAGGATGTGGCCCTCATTATCCATGAAGAACTGGTTGGTGACCTGCTACGGCACTTAGATGTGCACAAGTCGATGGGGCCGGATGGGATCCACCCAAGGGTACTGAGGGAACTGGCAGAGGAGCTGGCCAAGCCACTGTCCATCATTTATCAACAGTCCTGGCTATCGGGGGAGGTCCCAATCGACTGGCGGCTAGCAAACGTGACGCCCATCTACAAGAAGGGCCGGAGGGCAGACCCGGGAAACTACAGGCCTGTCAGTTTGACCTCAGTGCCAGGAAAGCTCATGGAGCAGATCCTCCTGAGAGTCATCATGCAGCACTTGAAGGGGAAGCAGGCGATCAGGCCCAGTCAGCATGGCTTTATGAAAGGCAGGTCATGCCTGACAAACCTGATCTCCTTCTATGACAGAGTGACGCGCTGCGTGGATGAGGGAAAGGCTGTGGATGTGGTCTACCTTGACTTCAGCAAGGCTTTTGACACTGTTTCCCACAGCATTCTCCTCAAGAAACTGGCTGCTCTTGGCTTGGACTGGCGCACGCTTCGTTGGGTTAGAAACTGGCTGGATAGCCGGGCCCAAAGAGTCGTGGTGAATGGAGCCAAGTCCAGTTGGAGGCCAGTCACTAGTGGCGTCCCCCAGGGCTCGGTGCTGGGGCCGGTCCTCTTTAATATCTTCATCGATGATCTGGACAAGGGCATCGAGTGCACCCTCAGTAAGTTCGCAGATGACACCAAGTTAGGTGCGTGTGTCGATCTGCTTGAGGGTAGGAAAGCTCTGCAGGAGGATCTGGATAGGCTGCACCGATGGGCTGAGGTCAACTGCATGAAGTTTAACAAGGCCAAGTGCCGGGTCCTGCACCTGGGGCGCAATAACCCCAAGCAGAGCTACAGACTGGGAGAGGAATGGTTGGAAAGCTGCCAGGCAGAGAAGGACCTGGGAGTGATGGTTGACAGTCGGCTGAATATGAGCCAGCAGTGTGCTCAGGTGGCCAAGAAGGCCAACGGCATCCTGGCTTGTATTAGGAACAGCGTGACCAGCAGGGCTAGGGAGGTGATCGTCCCCCTGTACTCAGCTCTGGTGAGGCCGCACCTCGAGTACTGTGTTCAGTTTTGGGCCCCTCGCTACAAGAAGGACATCGAGGTGCTTGAGCGGGTGCAGAGAAGGGCGACGAAGCTGGTGAGGGGCCTGGAGAACAAGTCCTACGAGGAGCGGCTGAGGGAGCTGGGCTTGTTCAGCCTGGAGAAGAGGAGGCTCAGGGGTGACCTTATCGCTGTTTTTAGGTACCTCAAGGGAGGCTGTAGCGAGGTGGGGGTTGGCCTGTTCTCCCACGTGCCTGGTGACAGGACGAGGGGGAATGGGTTTAAGTTGAGCCAGGGGAGTTTTAGGTTAGATGTTAGGAAGAACTTCTTCACTGAAAGGGTTGTGAGGCACTGGAACAGGCTGCCCAGGGAAGTGGTGGAGTCACCATCCCTGGAAGTCTTCAAAAGACGTTTAGATGTAGAGCTTAGGGATATGGTTTAGTGGAGGGCTGTTAGCGTTAGGTTGGAGGTTGGACTCGATGACCTTGAGGTCTCTTCCAACCTAGGAAATTCTGTGATTCTGTGATATCATTACAAATTATGTGTGATGAGCTACAAAAATGCAAAGGGTGAGAGAACGGTAGAAGAAGAAAGAAAGAAAGAAAGAAAGAAAGAAAGAAAGAAAGAAAGAAAGAAAGAAAGAAAGAAAGAAAGTGTCGTGGTTCCGCTCGAGTGGGCAGCCGAGCTCCACCACAGCCGCTCTCTCACTCCCCCTCCTCAAAGAGGAATGGGGAGAAAATATGTGAAAAGGGCTCAAGGATTGAGATAAGGACGAGAAAATCACGCAATAATTATTGTAACGGGCAAAACAGACTCGGCATAAGGAGATAGTAAGATTTATTGCCTACAACTAACAAGCGAGAGAAGTGAGAAAACAAAGGAAAAAAAAACCAAAAGCACCTTCCCCCCCCATCCACCCTTTTCCACCTCCTCCCCCCGAGCGGTGCAGGGGAACGGGGAATGGGGGTTTTGGTCAGTCTACGGCACTTCTTCTCTGCCGCTCCTTCTCGGTCACTCTCGTCCCCTGTGCTGTGGGGTCCCACCCACGGGATGCAGTCCTTGATGAACTGATCCGGCGTGGGCTTCCCAAAGGCAGCAGCTCTTCCAGAACTGCTCCAGATATGGGTCCGTACCACGGGGTCCATCCCTCAGGAGAAAACTGCTCCAACCTGGCTCCCCTACGGGCAGCAGCTCCTGCCAGATCACCTGCTCCTGCGTGGTCTCCTCTCCACGGGCTACAGGTCCGGCCCGGAATCTGCTCCGGCAGGGGTCTTCCACAGGCGGCAGCCTCCATCGGTGCAGGGCCACCTGCTCCACCGTGGTCTCCTCCACGGGCTGCAGCGTGGAACCCTGCTCCACTGTGGTACTCCATGGGCTGCAGGGGGACATCCTGCTTCACCATGGTCCTCACCACAGGCCGCAGGGGACTTCTGCTCCGGCGCCTGGAGCACCTCTCCCCCTCCTTCTACACTGACCTTGGTGCAAGGCTGTTCTCCCACTCCCTTGACTCTCCCGGCTGCTGTGTGGCGCAGCGTTTTTTCCCTGTCTTAAATATGCTCTCACAGAGGCGCAAAACAACATCGCTTATTGGCTCGGATCTGGAAAACAATGGGGCCCTTCCCAAACATGGGGCAGCTTCTAGATCTTTCTCACAGAAACCACCCCTATGGCTCCCTGCTACCAAAACCTTGCCACGTAAACCCACTACAGAAAGAAAGAAAGAAAGAAAGAAAGAAAGAAAGAAAGAAAGAAAGAAAGAAAGAAAGAAAGAAAGAAAGAAAGAAAGAAAGAAAGAAAGAAAGAAAGAAAACCAGGAACATACCGGACAGAAACAGTTTGCAATATTTTTATGCCATAACTATTTCCTAATTGTTTCAGAATTGCAATGTCAAATGTAGAACAGATCACTCTGGGAAAAATGTCTGAAGAACAGTTGGCAACAATTATTTCCTTTAAGAATCTCCTATATTGTAATGTTATAAGGAGATGAAATACTCCAATTATTTTACTTCAGGGAAAGTTCAATAATGTAAATACTCTAACAATCAGTCTTAAAATTTAACTCAGAGAAAGGGTGACCTGTGGAAAGTTGAAATTTAATACCACCAACGACAATACCCATCTTGTGAGAGAAAACACAGGCTCTTATGTCTGCATTTCAGCTGTCAGACTACAGCAGATTTAAATTCTCATCCTATGAATTTTAGAAGAATAGTAGAACATACACAGGAGAATTCAAGTCTTCACAAAAGGTTATCTTTGTCTGCCTTGTAAACAGATGGTTACAAACATCTCAGTCTGTAGGCACAAGGGTTCCTTTTCCACGTCTTAAACGGGCACACAGTCTACTGGGCTACTGGGGAGTGATGAAACTCACCTCTCCTAGAAGTTTTGAGTAGTGAACCCTTTATTGCTTAAACACTTTAGACTATGCCACCAGCAGACTATTTCATTTAAGGTGCAGTAAGATTATTGTCAAGTATAGCAACCTGCTCATCCCAGGTTTTCATTTTGGGAAGAAACAATGAAATATTTATATACTTGCTGAAACGCTAATCAGCTTTTGTTTGAAAGCCAGGCCAAAATATTAATTATTCTTACAGCTTTAGTCAAGGACAAAGAGCCTGCTGATGAGCTACAGAGGGACTTCATCTTACATAAACGGGTTCTTTAATGGAAAATGAAATTCTGTGCTGAAAATAAATCAAATAAAAAAAAAAATACAAGGAGCTCTTAAATCACTTGTCAAACTTTGCAGTCTTCAAGACTCAGAGCATCAGACTGAAAAGGGACAAAGGCATCTCTGAAGATTTCTCCTTCAGAGAAGTCTGAAGACTTCTGCTTCAGCTGCAGTAAAATTTCATTCACTGTGTTAAAATACACAAAGAATGAGATTGATATATTTCAGATCACATGATAGGGTCTGTAGGTATTTGTATAATGCCTGATCCTACCTTTACTATGTGGCATTGGTGGAGTATTTCTCCTGAAAAAACAATTCAAAACATGATGGGATTAAGAAAATCAACAGAACGGATAAAGGGCATAGAAAGCTCCCTGAATGAAAAACAAAATCATTTTATGAGATTGGAAGGAAAACAAGAGTCAACCCAATATAATAAACATGTATAAGGAATTTGGATAAGTAACATCTGTTTTCTCTGACCTATGTCACAAGGAATAAAGGATATTACATAAGCCTACAAGGCACCTTTATAAGTTTCATCAGAACTCTGTGTAAGAAAGCAAACACAGAAGTCAGGAAACTGGAATGGCTGAGTGAGGACCTGCTGGTAAAACTGAGGTACAAAAAGGAAATCCAGAGGCACTGGAAGCAGGGGCATGAGGCCTGAGAAGAGTACAGGGATGCTGCCTGGATGTGCAGGGATGGGATCAGGAAATCCAAGGCATAAATGAAACTGAGCTTGGCAAGGAATGCAAGGAATAGCAGGAAGGGATTCTATAGGTACATTGCTCAGAAAAGGAAGGCCAAGGAGAGTGTAACCGCTCTGATGGGTTAGAAGGGTGAACAGACATGGAGAAGGCTGAAGTACTCAACAACTTCTTTGCCTCAGTCGTCATTGCCAGTCAGGCTTCCCATGTCTTTCGTTTCCCTGGACCTGTAGATGAGGGCTGGAGGATCAAAGTCCCTCCCACTGTAAAAAAAGAGTGGGTTCAAGACCATCTGATGAAACTGAACAGGTACAAGTCTATGGGGCCCAATGCCATACATTCCAGGTGTTGGCTGATGGAGTTACCAAGCCACTCTTCATCTTATTTGAAAAGTCCTGGAAGTCAGGTGAAGTCCCTGATGACTGGAAAGGAGGGAAACATCACTCCCATTTCTTAAAAAGGAAAGAAAGGAAGCCCCAGGGAACTACAGACCCATGAGCCTCACCTCTGTGCCTGGCAAGATCATGGAAAAGATCTTCCTGGAAGCAATGTCAAGGCACAAGGCACAAGGCACAAGGCACAAGGCACAAGGCACAAGGCATAAGGAGGTGATCCAAGGCAGCCAGCATGACTTCACTAAGGGAAAATCATGTCTGACCAACCTGGTGGCCTTCTGTGATGGAGTGACTGCATCAGTTGACAAGGGAAGACCCACCAATGTCATCTACCTGGACTTCTGTGAGGTACTTGACACAGTCCAATATGACAACTTGTTCTCCAAATTGGAGACATATGTACTGGGTCTGGCTGGAATGTTAACTTTCCCGGCAGCAGCCCATACAGTGCCGTACTCTGTACTTGTAGCTGGAACAGCAGTGTTATCACACCAGTGTTGTGTCTACTGCTGAGCAGCAGTGGCACAGCATTGGGCCTTTCTCTAACCCTCCTAGAGGGTGGGCAAAAAGTGAGGAGAGAAACATCACTAGGGCAGCTGACCTAAACCAATCAAAGGGATATTCCATACCATGTGGTGTCACACTCAGCAATAAAAGGTGGAAACAGGAAGAAGAGGGGTGGGGTGGGCTCTCGTTGAGAAGACGTCGGTCCTCCTCTCGAACACCAGCTGCGTGCGTTGAGGCCTTGCTTCAAGGACGTGGTCAATCATCGCTCATTTGTGGGAAGTAGAGAGTAATTTCTTTTCTCTGCACTTCCATATAGCTTTCATTTATTTTGTTTGTTTGTTTTCCTCCCTTTTTCCCCTTTTCCCTTTTACTTCCCCTTAGTTAAATTGTTTAGTTCATGGTAGTCTTTATTTAATTATTATAATTATTTCCCTTTAATTAAATTATCCTTATCTCAACCCGTGAGTTGTTCTTTGCTTTACTTCTCCCCCTCCTCATCTAAAGGAGGGGGAGTGAGAGAGTGGTTGTGGGGTTTAGCTGCCCAGCACGGTAAAACCACCACAACATATCAATTTGAAGGGTGGACTATTTGATATATATGGAATTGTCTGGATGGCCACACCCAGAGAGATGTGGTCAATGGCTTTATGTCCAGGTGGAGACTGGTGACAAGTGATGTCCCTCAGGGGAATGTCCTGGGACTGCTACTGGTTAGAATGGGTGCAGAGGAGGGCCACAATGATGATTAAGAGGCTGGAGCACTTCTCCTATGAAGAAAAGCTGAAAGAGCTGGGGATGTTCAGCCTGGAGAAGAGATGGCTCCAGGGACACTTCATTGCAGCCTTTCAGTACCAGAAGGGAGCTTATAAAAATGATGAAGAACAACTTTTTACTTAGGCAGATAACAATAGGGCAAAGAGGGGTGGTTTTAAACTAAAAGAGGGGAGATTTAGATTAGATATTAGAAAGAAATTCTTCACTGTAAGGGTTGTGAAGCAACTGGAACAGGTTGCCCACAGAAACTGTGGATGCTCCATCCCTGGAGGTATTCAAGGCCAGGTTGGATGAAGCCCCAGACAACTTGACCTAGTGTGCGGCGTCCCTGATATGTTGGGAAGGAGGGAGGGGAAAGGGATCTAGATGATCTTTAAGGTCCTTTCCAACTCAAGCCGTTCTATGATTCCATGAACTAATAAAATTATTATTATTTTTTTTTTTTTTTACCTAAATGTCAATTAACTATGCATTTTCTTTCCACATTAAATTTGTTTAAGAATCACAATAATATTTAACAATTTTCTTAAAGGAATTGATATATTTAGATGGGTATTCAGACGATACAGATACCAACATCTACAATACCTTAGTTTTAGGAAAACAGATAATGAATGATAAAGACTATTTGGTAGGATGTGTTTATTCCTAATTACTTACTGTAAGTTTTCAAGATTTTCTTGTACTAATCCCTAAAACTGGATGTAAAGCTGGAGCACAACACCCCTTAATCTTTTTCCTGGTCTTTGTCAGAGTGATTTTTGTCTTAGAATTGTTAAGGCTGGAAAAGGCCTTCAAGATCATCTGGTCCAACCGTCACCCAATCTCATTCACTAAACTATGTCCCTAAGCACCAGGTCCAACCTTTCCTTAAACACCCCCAGGAACTCCACCACTTCCCTGGGCAACCTGTCCCAATGCCTGACTTCTCTTTCTGAGAAGAGTTATCTCCTCATTTCCAACCTAAACTTCCCCTGGTGCAACTTGAGGCCATTCCCTCTAGTCCTACCACTAGTTATCTGTGAGAAGAGTCTGTCAGGTAGTTGTAGAGAGCAATAACATCTCCTCTGAGCCTCCTCTTCTGCAGACTAAATAGCCCCAGTTCCCTCAGCTACTCCTCATAGCACTTGTGTTCCAGGCCCTTCACCAGCTAAGTAGCTCTTCTGGACACACTCCAGGGCCTTGATGTCTTTCCTCTGCATAGATTTCCAGCCACTCTGCCCCAAACCTGTAGCGCTGCATGGGATTGTTGTGGTCAAAGTGCAGGACCTGGCACTTAGCCATGTTGAACCTCATCCCATTGGCCTCTGTCCAACCCGTCCTGTCCAGGTCCCTCTGCAGTGTCTTCCTACCCTCCAGCAGATCAACACTTCCCACCAACTTGGTGTCATTTGAAACTTTTTGAGGGTGCACTCAATTCCCTCATCCTTATCATCCATAAATATATTAAAGACGATGGGCCTCAATACCAAACCCTGGGGAACACAACTGGTGACCAGTCGCCAGCTGGATTTCATTCCATTCACCACCACTCTCTGTGCCTGGCGGCCAAGCCAGTTTTTAATCCAGCAAAGAGTGGACCTGTCCAAGCCATGGGTTGCCAGTTTATCCAGGAAGATAATGTAGGAAACCGTGTCAAAGGCATTGTTGAAGTCTAGGTAGACTACGTCAACAGCCTTCCCTTCATCCTCCAGGCAGGTCTCCAGGTCATAGAAGATGAGGTTGGTCAGGCAGAACTTGCCTTTCATGAACCCATGCTGACTGAGCCTGATCCCCAGGTTGTCCCTTATATGCCACATGATTGCATTCAAGTTGACCTGTTCTGTCACCTTACCTGGCACCGAGGTCAGGCTGACAGACCTGTAGTTCACCAGGTCCTCCTTACGAGCCTTCTTATAGAAGGGCATTACTTATATTCTAATTTATGAACTATGGTGACTTTTTACTTCTTTGTGTTTGTAATCTAATTACAACTCTTGCAGAATATCTCAATGGTGTTTTGTGAAAGTAATTAATTACATTCTCAGCTTATCCACATTCAGTCTTTAAGAAAAACAACTATGTATTGTTATTGCCTTTTCCTCCCTTATCTTTTCTGAAAATCTCAGGGAACTCTTATTTTCACGGATATGCATCTAACCACTTGTCACATTACAAATTAAGAGAAGATAGCCACCATCTACAAAGCGAATGGCTAATTTTCATAAAGACCTTCGTATACATAATATTCATTAGAGCATGCATAAATTGCACATTTAACCATCCAGAAGATAAGAACTTTTTAAATAGCAAAACAGTGAACAGACCCAAAATATAAATAATGATATGGAAAGTGAACATTTGGAAATATTTAATAACCAGTGAGTTATCTTTTCCTCCTATCATCTGATATGTAAGAATTTTATAGCATAACCTTTTTCAACCTCTACCATAAAATTATCTTTGCACAGACCCCATTTAATTGCTCATAAAATTGATCTGACTTTCCAGCTTTTATAGCAACCTGTATATCATCAAGAAAAGTGCTTAGAATAAATAAGACTTTTTTCCTATCTCTGTGATGTAATCATGAAATAAAATGAGTGTTCAATTGCATCTTGGCACAAGCACTAGGTATCTCAATAATACACAGTGTATTATAATAATATATAATATTATTATATTATAATATATATTTATAAATATATTTATAAATATATAAACAAATATATTTATTAATAAATTATAATATATATTTATTAATAAATAATATTATAAATAATATAATATATTATAATACACAGTGTGTATTATTGAGATATATACATATGCGTACATACTGTGTACGTATGCTGTCTTCTTAACATTTTTTTCCAGTAGAAAGAATGTATGAAGAGATAGCTATTTAATATTTTGACACCATTGAATGTCTAAGATCACATGCCATAAAGGCTAATTTTATGAAATAAATAGTGTTGTGGAATTTGGTAGCATGTTGTATGGATTAAGTGATATATAGAAACTGACATTTTTAGCAATTTTACAGAATCAATCAGCAAAGAATGAAAGAATATACTGTCTAAAACATATGTCCAGTTTGAGCACACTGAAAAAAAAAAAAGCAAAAAAAAAAAAAAGCATGTAGAGAAATTATACATAATTATCTGAATAAATGCTTCATCTCCAATATATTCCGAGAAATCAAAATATTCAATAAATTTCCTTTGGGATGAGCTAAATTGTTTTTTTCAATGCCAGTGTAAAACACCTGATCTTATTTTAGCATTTTTAAAACTTTTGTGTATTTTAAGATAGCCAAAATTACACCAAAATATTTAATTTAAAACAAATAAAAATTCAAAAAAATCCTTTTTTTTTTTTTTTTTTTTTTTTTTTTTTTGACATTGTTATATTTGTCTAAAAGAACTGATGGAAAGTAGCATGAATCTGAAAACTGTTGAGTGACTTTTCCTAATTATCTCATTATTTTCTTATTATAGATTGTGTAAGCAGGATTAGTCTTTGACCTACATATTTACATAGCCTATGTCTGTAATTTATTACCCTGGTTTTAAATTACTTGAACTCAAGACTAGGGAGACTAGGGAGTTTTTTAATCTAAACTACCTCCTTGAAAGAAAACACAATACCAGTATTTTGGCTAAAATCACTTATATTTAACTGCATCATTCTGATACTTTTGACTCTGTGACCTTTGTACTCTGAAAATTGTCATATCAACATTGAGATGTATAGCTGGTTGCTGCTAAATGCATTATTTAAAGCAGTACCTGCAATGACTTAGCTGAAGCTACTGTAAAGTGCTTTTGGCAGATATAGCTGATTTGTTTTTTATCAAGTGACAACATTAACTGAGAAAAAGACAAAAGAGTATTTTCCCCAGATGCTCCTACTCTGTGAAAGTCATTAATCAAAATGGATAATAAGAGAGAACTTTACAGTCAAACTTTATTGAATAAAAATTGTTTGCATTCATTACAAAGGGGCAATGGTGTCTGGTAGCTATTAAAAAATAAAATAAATAAATGTGTGAGGTTGCAACAAACTTTGGATTTGAGGTTAGATTTACATTGTTCTGTACAAGTGCTACATGCTGTAGTACTTTCTGACTGCTTACACCGTTGCAGATTTTGGAGTATGGTCTAAGTGAAATAAAAATCTCCTGTCTGCTATACCAAATTGCAAGTTAAACCTGGTCGTGCCCATGTTCTTTAGTTCATTACTGAAGAATATTGGAGAGCTGCTCAGACAACAAAGACCTACCCCTCATGTCTGCCAGTCTAGACATGGGCACACACATGTAAATTTGCTTCAGTCATGTCCCGTCCACTTCTTAGCAATAGGATATCTCTGCCCAGACCTTGTCTTGTTGTGGTGGTTTAAACTGGTGGGCTCAGAACCACACAGCTGCTCCCTCTCCCCAGGTAGGATGGGGGAGAGAATTGGAAAGGTAAAAGTGTGAGAACTCATGACTTGAGATAGAGACAGTCCACTGGGTAAAACAAAAGCTATGTGTTCAAGCAACACAAGGAATTTATTCACTACTTCCCATTGGTAAGCAGATGTTTATCCAGGAAAGCAGAATTCATCATGTGTAACAGTTTCCTGGGAAGCCAAACACCGTATCGCAGATGTTCTCCCCTTCCTCCTTTTTTACCCCAGTTTTATTGTTCAGAATCATGTCATATGTTATGGAATATCTTTTTGGTCAATCTGAGACGCCTGTCCTGGCTGTGTACCCTCCCAGCTTCTTGTGAACACACAGCCTCCTCACTGGCAGTGCAGCATGAGAAGTAGAAAAATCTTTGGCTCTGTGTGAGCACTGCTCAACAAAACCCCAAAACACCGATGTGTTATCACCACTATTCTCATCAAAAATCCAAAATACAACATCATACAAACCTCTAAGCAAAAAAAAATAACTCTCTCTCAGCCCCAACCATGACACATATTTACCTAGAAACCAGAATGACTTATCTGCCTTAGTTTACTTGAAGTCTTCCTAAGCAACAAGATTGGCACTTGATAAAGTGCTCAGGACATCTCCAGATAAACATATCATCATGGTAACATAGGTGTTGGGATGAATCATCTCTTACAGAAGGCTTTGTACAACCCACACCACTGCTCGGGTGATGAGCCACGGTCCTTCTCTTCCTCTCAGAGTTAGCACCTAAGCATACACTTGCAGTAATTGCAGGGGTGGAAAGCTGAGAAAACAGAGCTCTGAGAATAATGATTAGCTGTGATGCAGCTTTGTCTGGCCATGGCAACCAAGCCTGTGATGTCCCGCTTCATTTTTGCTTTTCATCTTAGGGAGGCAGCTAAGTCATTCCTACCATCACTCCTTCAACTGGGCTTTAGACTCCTCATTCTTTTCACTGCTATACTAGAGAAGGAAAGAAACTCCTCTCTGTGCCCCACTGGTCCTTATTTAGGTATAAAGAGCTTTGATCAGGAGCAAGGAGTAAGTCTTGAACATCTGAAGTTAGGTCCTGTCTGTGAATCATCAGTTTCTGAAGAGATTGTTTTATTCAGTAGGGTCTTGATGACTTGCACTGAATGTTCATTGCAAGGCAGAGATTAAATACTTTATATTAAGGAATACTCAATATTAAGGAAATAGCACTGTTCTTACCAGTACTGGTAAATCAGTTGTGCCTAGCAAGGTTCATATAAAGGTGATTTAGTTTCTCTAGGTAAAAAAAGGTATAACTTCTCATTTCAATTGCTCTCTCTTCTTTAATACAGGAAATAGAACAAGTTTTCTCTCTCTCTCTATATATATATACATATTATTCAACTTATATTCTTTTACCATTTCTTCTTACATAGGAAAGGAAAAACTGAAGTTTTGATAGGATTGCTTTCCTGAAACTTTCTGTATCAATGTTTTATTCTTTTTGTTTTCTATATTTATTTTCTCTGTCTCTCTCTTTTTTCTTTCTTTTTTTTTTTTTTCTTTTTTCTTTTCTTTTTTTCCCCTACTTTTTGTTACATACCTTTCATATCTTTTGTTTGTCCTGTGCATTTAGAGGGTAAGGTAGCCTTGATAAGTATATTCAAGTACACTCAATACTTGATAAATATTCAAGGTAAGAAGTCTTAGTGACCTCTATGATGATCAGACAATATTTATTGCCTAACTCCAGTGCAAAAAGAGCAGAGGGTTTTATTTTCAGAAATATTAGCCATTCCCAAATGACTTCAGCTGAACCAGTGAGGAGTCTTGAGGCAAATTTTGAGAGATCATCATGTTGCACCACTGAGAATCTGCCCCTCCCTTTGCAACCTCTAATTATTTCACAGTACATGTGAAATCTCACAGAGTGATTTTGAATTGGAGTTTTTCTGGCATGCTCGCACTACCACTGCATTTTCCTTCTTTTTTCCCCCAATGGATTTTCATCTCACAGACAAACAGAAAGGCAGAGGAGGTGAGGAAAGAAAAAGGAAAAAGGACCTTTTAAATTCTATTTCTGTATGGGGCCACAGAAATCCCTCAAGCTAAACACAACACAGACAGAAAAATAAGTGGGAAGAGATTATCAGGTGCCTGGCAAAGAGAGAAGTGCAGTCAGTGGTCAGGTGAAGGCTGCTTTGGAGGATAAGCAATTTATGTGTTATCAGTGCAATAGAGAGAACAGTAGCTCCCTACATTGAAAGGAGATTAAAAAGCAACAATAGCCTTTTCTGTACACCATAGGCCAATCTGCTAACTATATGAAAAGCTGAGAAGCTGCTTAGAGCTGATGTTTGTTTAATTCTTACCTGAACCCACTTGAACTGTGTAAATGACATGGTGTTTTCAGAACATATGCACATGTTTGCATTTGGAATCATTTTGTGACAGAGATTGTGCCCAGTTAATCCAGCAGTGCTATAAAATTTGTTGCACATATAAAAAATAACATCCCTCCCTGGCCCTGGGTAGCCTTGTGGTTCCAGAAAAGAATTTTTTCTTTTAATTTATTTTTTCCTTTACAATCAATCACAATGGTGAACAAACAGTAATCAAGGCTGTGTAATACAAAATAAAGTCTGAAGCAAAAGTGACCTCCTTTTCTGGATTAGGATTTGAGATAGAAAATTTAAGCATTGGCTCAATCCAGTCCCAGGGTAATTAATATTCTTGATAAATCCATACTTCATATGCATTACTTTGCAAGAGAGTGATGGAGGAGCAGTATGCTCAGGTTGTCAAGGCATTGGAACAAGAGTTAGGAGACAGGATTTTTTAGCTGTTACTGATTTTCACTGTGACCTTGAGACAACCATTTATCCCTTCTCTTTGACCTTTGCCTCTAGGATATCAGACACATTTTTTACTTTTTTTTTCCACTACCAGCTGCATGCAGGCAGAGACAGGTTTCCAACAACGTGTCTGACAGCTTCAAAAGGAATCTTATAAGACAGTTTCTGAAAGTCCTTAACACACTGAGTACTGGAAACTGTAAGCAGGGAAGTACAAGAAACAGTACAAGACTGTAGAAGGACACTGAGCTTCTTTAATATATGCTCTTATACAAGGACAGCATCTCTCTATGTGCATCTGGTCTTCTCTTACAGCATCTTTTCAGACTGTGATTCAGCTGCCTCTGGGAGCACACAGATACAGAAGTAATAAAAATAGAAGAGATTCAAAAAATTTAGTTTATCTGAAATTATATATACTGACATTAACTAAACTGCTGTAAGCCATCCAGAATTAATTCACTCCTGTGTCCATGTCTGATATGATTTGTTCATAGGTAATCTGGATCAGTATCCATTTTAGTTGCTTTCAAACAGCTGGAAACATGCTCAAACCAAATCACATACTGTGGTTATAATACCATACTAATAAGATAATTGAGGGATTCAGGAACTTGCACGCAATAACTTCAAGACAGTACTATAGCCGTAGTATGCTACACTCTTCCTGAAGTTTTTGAGCCCCATCCTAAAACATATTTAAAGTATAAAGTATATTATATTTTTGCATACCAAAAGGCTTATCCAGACCTTCATTATTTTGTTGGTGAGGGAAAAAAACAAAAAATCTTACTCTTATTGACAGCCCATTTATATGTATTTGTTCTTGTTATACCTTTACCCTTTTTCTGAAGCAGCCTTTCTCTTTTCCCATGCGTATGCTCCCCTGGTATGTGCACAGATAGATCTTTTCAACTTTCACTCCAATGCATCAGATGAAACTAAACTTAATAATTTTCTTTCCACCTGTTTTGCATAACATTGCACTACCAGAGTAGAGGTTTCCAGGCTATATTTGTAGAGTCAGAAAATCTACACAGATCTACACAGCCTCATTGGTTGAAAGAAACGTGAGATGGAGTTGCAGTTTAAGACAGAGACAGATGCAACTTGAATGAATTACTTGCATTCACTTTCCATTTTTCATGGCTGGAGGTATGCAGAATTACATTTTCTGTTCTTTGCTGTATCCACTTTTGGTTAAGCCATTGACCAGAAAGCAGGGATAGGAATCATGAACTTTATCTGATTTGTAGAGCTCCTCTGAATTTTTGGACATGCTTTTGACCCTCCTTGTCACTGTTTGTTGTCTTATTTAAAGAAAAGGCAGTAATATTTAGAGTCTGTCGTGGTTTAACCCGGCTGGCAGCTAAACACCACATAGCCGTTTGCTCACCCTCCCCCCTCCCTCTCTGGGACGGGGGAGAGAAATGGAAAGTGAAGCCCATGAGTTGAGATAAAGACAGTTTAATAAGACAGGAAAATAATAATAACAATAAAAACAATAATAATAATAATACAATGATAATAATAGTACTACTACTAATAATGTGTACAAACAAGTGATGCACAATGCAATTGCTCACCACCCGCTGACCGATGCCCAGCCTAACCCCGAGCAGTCCGGCCCCCCTCCCCTGGCTGGCCACCCCTATATATTGTTTAGCATGACGTCAGATGGTATGGAATACCCCTTTGGCTAGTTTGGGTCACCTGTCCTGGGTCTGTCCCCTCCCAGCTCTTGCTGCACCCCCAACCTGCCCTTTGGCAGGACAGAGCAAGAAGCTGAGATGTCCTTGGCTTGGTATAAGCACTGTTCTGCAACAATTAAAACATTGGGGTGTTATCAGCACTCTTCTCATCCTAAGCCAAAACATAGCATTCTACCAGCTACTAGGGAAAAAATTTATTCTGTTCTAACTGAAACCAGGACAGAGCCTCACTGCACATTTGTAAAATACAAAAGTTATGACAAAAATGTGTCATATATGCATTTTAATTTGTTAACCTTATCTGAAGTCTGGGATTTTGAAGAGAAATTTAAATTATCTTCACCTTCCTTTCTGAGCTGAAGAAGTCCTGGTTTATAGTGTATAGGAGAAAAACATTCACTCTTATACTTGATCTTCACCTGTCAATATGGTTATACAAGGGCTGATTCCACTATTAATTGTTTAGATTTTTAACAAGCTACTCCTGCTTTATTGTGGTATAAGATCAGTCTCATTTCTGACATAAATTTATGTAAGGAAGGTTAATTCTTCTGGGTTTAAAGGTGTTAAATGTTACTGGTATTATTGCATAAAATTGATGGAATTTTATTATTCTACTTACAAGTCAGCTTTAAAAATACAGATGGATGAGTATCTTAGCTGTAAAGGCAGAATACTCTCTCACTGTCTTTTGTTTGCTAAACAATGACACAAGGAAGGCTCAGGAAATCTTGCTGATGCTTTTGTTACAGAGTCACAGTATTTCTTAAAGTGCAGGCTCATAAGATTGAAGCTATCATATTTTAAATGCTCATAATTTAATTATTGCACATTGTCTTTTCTAGCTGAATTATTGATTTCTTATTCCAGCTGTTCTGTCTGTAGTTTGTAATATGACTACCATCCACTGTCTGCTCACTGTTTTCTCCTATGGGTATGGATGTTGCATGATTGCTTGCGCCCTTCCTTTTCTTTGTTTCTTTGTTTCTTTGTTTCTTTGTTTCTTTGTTTCTTTGTTTCTCTCTCTCTCTCTCTCTCTCTCTTTCTCTCTTTCTCTCTTTTCCCTCCCTCCCTCCCTCCCTCCTTCCTTCCTTCCTTCCTTCCTTCCTTCCTTCCTTCCTTCCTTCCATCCTTCCTTCCTTCCTTCCTTCCTTCCTTCCTTCCTTCCTTCCTTCCTTCCTTCCTTCCTTCCTTCCTTCCTTCCTTCCTTTCCTCCTCAGTAATTTTTGATTTGAAAGAAATTTTAAATATTTTGTCTCAAAACAGTTGTATGAATCAGCAATTAACAACCGATGACCTTATCATCCATTATCAAAGGGCCTTGGCATTCACAAAGAAGTTCCCTTCCAGTCACTAAATCCTGATGGCGGTCTCAAGGCAGAGGAAATACGTTCCTTGTCAGACACATACAATCTTGTATTCTCACACTCCTTTTAAATCAGAAAGACATTTTTCTTTATAAGCAGTTTACATATAAGTTCTTTTGAAATACAGTAACCGAACAAGTAACATTAGAAATATTTTCAGTTATATATATTTTTTTTTCCCACTCCTTTTTGTAAATAAATGGTAGGGACAGGATTTATTTTATTTTAAAGCTGCTAGTACTTCCTCTAAGCTTTATAGGAATTAAATGTCTGATAACCTAACATAGTTTTTTCCCCTCCATGGGCCAACCTCCATGAAAAACCACTTAGCCCATGACAGTCTGATAATTCCTTTCATCTAATCTGTGAACATCATACCTTATAGCAGTCTTCCAATACTTAAAATTGACCTACAAGGAAGACAGGGAGAGTCTCTTTAGTGTGTAGTAATAGGAATAGGGGGAAAGTTTTTAAACTAAAAAGGGTAGGCTTGGTTTAGATATAAGGGAGAAATTCCTCACTCAGAGGGTGGTGAGACACTGCAACATCTTGCCCAGATATGCTGTGGATGCCCCATCCCTGGAGGTGTTCAAGACCATGTTGGATGGGGCTTTGAGCCACCTGGTCTAGTGGACGGTTTCTGTGTTGGAACTGGATGATATTTTAGGTCTCTTCCAACCCCAAATATTCTATGATTCTGTGATTACATTATCATAATTATTTGACATTTGGAGGTGGGTCTCATAAGTTGCTCCGAGGCACTTCAAAATGAAAAATTGTTGTTTTTCTGACAAAATATTTTCTCTTTCAGTTTTCATTTGCTCCAGTTTCTTATGAAAAAAAAAAATAGAAGTTTTAGACCTAAGCATATTATGTTTTTCCACATCCCCATAAATTACCTCTTTGAAAAATAGGGAAACTGTTAATTTAAACAATATATTGTTAAAACTATGGCTTATTTAAGTCTATGGCAACTTTGCATTGATATTTAGGGTGCTGAGATACTGCTCATTGAAATAAATAGATCTCTGGGTTCACATTTCTGATCTCCTTCCTCCAAAGTGCAGTGTTTTCTTGTGAAGGCTGAACAACAGAGAACGTTGATATACTACTGATTTACAACTACTGCACTCATGTTCAGAAATACCTACATTCAAGTGTCTCTGCGGGAATTACTTAGCTCTTTTCTCAAATCTGAAAGATTAGCAATGGTACTCAGTAAAAACTCAATAAAGATGGTTAAATCAAAACAAAAACACTCTGATAGATCTGTTTCTTTTAGAAAATATAAGTGCTCTGAGTGCTATTCATAATCATGAATATATAAGATATACCATCATTATACCATCATTATACCATATGCCAACCTATTATGATGAACCACCAAACTGTATCCTCTTTTAAAACTAAGAAATCTGTGATAAAGCTCTTGTTATGTGTTACTATTGCTGAAACAGAACAAACTAGAGTTAATAAAATAAAGACAACAAAGTCAAAACAAAGCTGTAAAATAAATACACTTCTCACGGTTTACTTGTGATCTTTCTGCAGTGTTGAGTTAGGAGTGGCCACATTAGCCATTCCATCAAGGTCAAGAATCCCGAATAAGTTGCTATGGGAAACAAATTACTGAGGTGTCAGCTGGAGCTGAAGGTTCAGATATGAGGGAACTTTACCCATTATATGCTTGAAAGATTTCCGGAACAGCAGAAGCTAGAAAAGAGCATACTGGTAATAACAAGACGAGGAAAGCAGATGTTTCATTGACCTTTGATCTATGCATTTGGACTACCCATTTGCCAGCATGCCTGAGTGGACCAGAATGGAATTGCAAATAAGGAATGCTCTCCTGAGGCACAAGTAAATAAATAAATAAATAAACAACACTTTTTTTAAGACCACCTGGGACTTATGGCCTATTACTGAAGATGAAATGAGACACTTCTGATTTTATTATGGCATTAATTCAGAGCAAGGAATTGAGAGTTTGTGAAGGGACAAGCTAACATACCACAGAGATGGTATTCACCCAAACCCAGTTTTATTCACTCACATAGTTAATAGTCATTGTGAACATAATGTTGGCTGGAATTGTTTGTAGAAAGAAATTTAGGCACCTTCTATCCAACTTTGATACTCCTCTTTGTCAAGGCACTCTGCTACTCTTGACCCCATGAAGCTTACTTCCAGATTTGCAGAAGTTGGAATGTTTTAGTTTTCCACCATGTGGAAACTTTCATAAAGGAAAGAATTTATGCGTAATTACACACAGGCTAGTTGCGAAAAGCTTAGGGTAAAACACTCCCAACTATTTTAATATTAATGATCTAGCTGCTCACTCAGATGTTCAGGGAGGGCTTGCGGGGAGTGGTCATAAGAAAAATAAAACAGCTTGTCTTTATGACATATGTCTAGGTTGATATTTTTTATTTTTTAATTATTATTTTTTTCCATTGCAGAATTTTATATTAACTAGCCAGGAACAGGAAAGAGACTTCACAGTAAGTAGAAGAATTACTACCAATTAGTTTTGGTTACTTAGTCTGAATCTGAGTGTAGTAAGTTCAATTCTGAATTAAGAACTCCAGTAGGATAGAGGAAAAAAAGATCTGCTTTTGAGACTCATACTGGATATTGAATAGTGAGTGAATGAAATAGGCAAAATTCACATCAATTAATGAAAAAATTTTGCTACAGAACATATAAAACTCTGGCATACTGCTTCTTTGACCTCAGGAGATATTACCCCTTCTTTTCCCAGTCATTCCTACAATGGCTTTATGTTTGGGTGTTCCTTGGTAGAGAAGTATTTTGGATTTGAGGCTGGGAGAAAAAATCATGGACATCTCTTGGTTAACTCTTTGCATCACTTCTATATCTTCTACCCCACTAAAATATATATATTATATATATATATATATATAAAAGACATTATTGGGTAATATTCATAGAAACACAGCAATCAAAAGCAAAGACCTATGCAAGAGATCTAACAATTGCAACAGCTTGTGAGCTACTACATTACCCCATGGAACTTAACTGGTAATGCTTTGAACTTCTACACATTACATGTGTGTCTATGTTTGCATATCTTGTATGTTAGAGCCAGGGCCTCAATGTAAACATGATTTCTGGATAGGGATATTTATATTCTAGAAAACAATAATATTTTCACTTTATTTATTTATTTATGTATTTAATAAGATACTAAACCTGTTTAAATATATGTCTTGATTTTTTCCCGTGTTACTTATTGAAATGGAATGATGTAAAGTGTATTAAAGCTGGATATTGTGTTTTCATCATGGCACTGGGAAAAAAAAAAAAAAAAAAAAAAAAGATAATAAAAACGTGCTGTGACCACTTCCTTGTGGAGCCTTTTCCAATGCCTGACCACCTTCTTGGTGGAGAACCTTTCCCTAGCACCCAGCCTGACCCTCAACTGTCCCAGCTCCATGCTGTTCCCTCAGGTCCTGTCGCTGTCCCAGAGAGCTGAGCTCAGCGTCTGCCCCTCCGCTCCTGTCATGAGGAAGCTACAGGCCACCATGAGGCCTCCCCTCGGCCTGCTCTACTCTGGGCTGATCTCAGACATTCCTCGTACATCTTGCCATCTAGAACTTACACCATCTTTGCTGTCCTCCTTTGGACACTCTTTAATAGTTTCATTGCAACACTTTTTCTTCTTATATTGCAACACCCAAAGCTGCAGACAGTACTCAAGGTCACGCCTTACCAGTGCAGAGCAGAGCAGGACAAACATTTTCCTCAACTGGCCAACAATGCTGTGCTTGATGTACCCCAGAATATAGTTGGCCCTTCTGGCTGCCAAGGCACACTCTTAAATCATATTCAACTTGCTGTCAAACAAACCCCCTAATCCATTTCTGTGGGGCTTTTAATTCTCATTGCTTTAGTCTGCTGCCAATAGGCAATACATTATATTAATCTCCCTCATGGTGAATCTGTTTTGTCCTTGACTGTAGTTGGTGAGTGATCTCCCTGCCTTTATCTCAACACATGAGCTTTTTTCATCACATTTTTTCTCCATGTTCTTTTCAAGAGAGGGAGTAAGAGAGTGGTGTGGTGGTTCTGAACTACCTACTGCTGTTAAACCAACACAGAAGTGGTTACCAAGGGTTACCAAGAATGTTCTGTAGAACTTGTAAAAAAAATCTATTTCAGCTACTACACTTAGGGCTGAAGAGCAAATACTTTAGTATATTTAGTATTAATATTTAGAATATTTAGTATTCATCTTTATGAATCTGGAACTTACCTTGCCAGTCACTGAAATGGAAACACCTTGGGGAAGTGGAACAATTGTTTAACTATGCACACCAGCCACAGAAAATGTAGAAAAACACCTTACTTGATGGACTCAAAGAACATAAAGATTAAATATAACAAAGTTACATTGTTGGATAAAAAAATCCAAAAATATCCATTGTTGGATATATCACTTGTCAATTAAGGGAAAATAATTAAGGTAAGATGCTTTCCAGAAGTGGAATGCTAAGTAAAAATACCCTGAAAGCTTTAGCTTTTGCAATTGGCTTTAGCAACAAATCATAAACTGGACTGATGTCATTGAAATAAATCTTGAAATTGTTATGGTAATGAATTTTCTTGAATGCTTTGTATAAGAAATACTAGATAACAGCCCAAACCCCCTGTGAAAGACAGGAAACTCTACTGATTTATTAAGTCATGCTCAGTATTGATTATGGATTAACTGAAATACATCCTCATCCAGCAGACTATGCCTATGTTAGGTAGCACAAACTGAGGGTTTGGGGATTATACAGTGATGTCTTTCAGAAAGTAGGAAAACTTTCCTAGGAAAACTGCCTAAGAAGGGACAAGATAAAGTGCTTGCAGTAGAGGTAACTAGGTTCAATAATTTAGGTCCCCTCTCTATTTTGTTCTTATTCACATTTTTCAGCTTCTCTTAGAAAGGGGTAAAACACATTATTGGTAATTTTTAAGGTGAATTTATCCAAAAGGCAACAAATGGAAAGAAGTAATGTAGTGTTTTGTGTCTATTTATTTATTTATTTTGTCCCAGGTAAATGTAATTAATGATGATCACTGCCTATCTGAAAACATTTAAGTGTGTTTTATTCTGACAAATACTTTCTTAGAGATGGCAAAAAATACTTTCTTAGTGTGTGGCAAACACACTCTAATACAAGATCTGCATTTTTAGTAGGGGAAATTTTCTGTTTTTAATAACCTTTGCACACAGCAATCTGCATTCTATTTCTCATTCCCTGTTTTATCTATCCTGAGAGATTAAACAATAATCTAATCTTTTATTTCTCTTTTAATAGCAGACGTAACTTTGTTTCTGCCATCACGTCTTTTTCATCCCACTGCTTTCTTAAAATATGTATGCCTCTTCCTTGTTACTAACCATTCCTTTTGGTCACTTCTGGCTGCTATTGATTCCTTTAAAATTTTTATTTATTTATTTATTTTTAGAGATTGACATAGCCGGTAGATTTTTCAAAGCTCTTTATGCTCCTGGTTTACAGAGAGATACTTGGCAGGATTTTGAGGGCATATTAAATGCTGAGGAGATTTGCAGTTGATCTTAACAAACTTCAGTAGCCAGCTCATTTGTAAATTCAATTGGGCAC
This sequence comes from Aythya fuligula, assembly GCF_009819795.1. Taxonomy (NCBI): domain Eukaryota; kingdom Metazoa; phylum Chordata; class Aves; order Anseriformes; family Anatidae; genus Aythya; species Aythya fuligula. The sequence goes on from NC_045560.1 coordinate 153,275,372, forward strand.
CAAGTATGTTTGGCAGGTTGACCCAAAGCAATGCACAGAGCACCAGATGTAACTTGTCTTTTAGCCTAGTCTCAGACTAGACTCTAGACTTGTATTTTACATGACTTAAAATAGTATTATATATGTCTTTTGTAATTTACCTATCACTCTTCCTCATCCTCTTTGCAGTTCCACCATTTCATACAGTTTTCAGAGGGGTTACCTGTAGTTGATAAAAGCAACATGGTTGTACAGCTCTAGTTGTTCTTCTTATTGTGTATAAATTCTTCATATATTGAAGCTGAACATTTATCTGCCTGGCTGACTTCCATTCCTCTAGCTAAGCATGGTCTCTCTGAATTTCTTCAGTAGAAAAATAAGCTGAATAACACATTATATTCCAGGCATAAAAAAGCAATGAAGCCCTTCAGAGTTCTCTTAGGTGGTGCAGTTACATCCGCTCTGTTGCTTTCTATCGTTACTGAGGAAACTATCTAGTACTGAATTTAATTAGCTGGTTTTTTTTTGTTTTGTTTTGTTTTTGTTTGTTTGTTTGCTTGTTTGTTTGTTTTTAATAATGCTTGCCTGAGATTTGAGCAGTAGCTAGTACCATACATTGGTGTAAAGCAGCCAAGTTTTCCTCCTCTAAACACCTTAGGTACAGGAAATTTAGTAAAATTATACCTTGCAAAATGAAGGAAGGATTTGCACTGGGGACATCTTTAATTTTTGGAAGTTTATTATGAGATTTGGAAAACATTAGCAGGCTTATGTAGTTCTCATCAGAACTAGAGGAATTCAAAAGCAGGTGACTTTTTTTTTTTTCCTTGTTTCCATAAATAAAGAATTAACCTATGATTGTAGACATATTGTTTACATATGTGTAGTCATATGGAAAATGTTAATGTTGCATACCTCCCTCTCTCTCTCCCCTCCCCCCCTCCCCCCTTCCACTCCCTAAACACAGATAAATGGTGGATCAGCATGTATTTTTTTGAATGAGAAGCAGAGAGCATCACTCCTAATGCAGCAAACCAGCTGGACTTGTGAACAACATGGACCTATTGCATTTTTGGTACAGAAAACTTCAGCCTGGAATTTCCCAAGATTGCTGCTAAAAAAATTTGTGCATGGGCCATATTCAGATTTGTGGCTTACTGAGTCAGATGACTCGTAACTAGTTGTATTCTCTTTATTTATGTTCAGCCTAAATGTTGGGGAATTGCTGTATTTTCTGACATGCAGAATGCAAAATTGTGGAGGGGCTAAGGAAACCACATTTATGTGGTTGTTGTTAGTAGGATCCATTATCTGATCATTTAAGATGTTATCTAAATTATTGGTGGAATTGATTCTTCATTCTGGGAGCTTCAAACAGTGTTTCCAACTCAGTTTAAAATGATCTTTAAGGTAATTTAATGCATTGTTGGCCAAATGTTTTATTGTTTAGCCAGGTCATACAATTTCACTATACATAATATACAAAAATAGATAATATAAAGGAAAAATTTAAGTTTCCTAAATAAATGATAGCATTAAAAAAAAAAAAAAAAAAGGAGGTAGAACTATATGGTAAAAACTATATGGTAAAAACCATGTCATTTCTTAGTGCCTGTTTGTGGGAAATGACTTCAAAATGAGCTCCCCTTTCCTCCATGTTTTTGCAATGCTGACTTTTTTAAAAATTGTCTTCAATAAAACTTTAATTTTCCATAATTTCTGAAGAGGTAGGGAAATAGTTCAGAAATCATGGTTATTTTGGCTCTTACAAATATTCCTCATGGATAGGAGACAATTTGTGGAAACTCATCTCCCCTACTGGGGAATTTGAACATAAACTACTACAATAAGTGCAAGTGAGTTCATTCCTTCTATTCCGTCTATAGATAGGAATATTTGAGGACTTTGAATTGCACAGTACCATCACTGAATATAATTATTTAAAACCCATAACTATTTCCAAAGACAAGGTTGCCATAGTGCCATTAATATTTTAGTCTTTGTATTGGGAATAACAGCTGGAAGAAGTGTTCCTATGTCTATAAAGGTTGAAGAATTCTCTTTTTGAATTGGTGTCTTAGTGGCTCTGAAATGTTCAACTTCATCCTCTGCCAAATTCAACTGGAGTGGATGGAGGCCACAAATGCATGCAAAAATCTTGAAACGATAATGCCTACAGCAGAAGCAGCAGTCAAGGATGATTTGAAGAGTGGGATTCTGATTTCATCTTTGATCAACCCTTCTTTAATTACTGTAGCACTATTGCAGAAAGATTGGTAAGGTCAGCACAGAAATATATTAGTTCCTAAAAGCCTGTTGCTCAGCCACACAGAAAACTTCTCATTTTATTGGAGGGTTATGTTAAATTTTATTCTTTTTGTATCAGCTGAGGGGAAAAAATACCCACCACCACAAAAAAAAAAAAAAAAAAAAAAAAAAAAAATAACATCAATATGTGATGGTATATATATCAACCAGTAGATTATTTTGCAATAGAAGCTTGGTAGATTGGTAAAACCATTTTTCTCCCATTTTTCTGTACGTCTGAAAAAAATCCTTTTAAAAAAATGTGAAGATGTTGTATTTTATTTTCCTGAATTTTAATTTATGCAAGCTTATATAAGAATGAAATGTCTTAATTAGTGTTCTTATACAGAGGATAAACCTATTATATTTCAATAGGTGATATTAATAATCTCTCCTAATCCTTGCTTCCTTCTTGCAATATTACACGCCTTTATTTTTTATTATTATTATTTTTCTAACTATAAAAAAGATAAATATATTCAACTAAGTAAACAGATTTGTTTTAGGAGAAAATGAAACAAAATAAGTAGCTTCTTTTTTTGCATTCCTGTTAGTATTGAAATCACACTTTTAAACCTTGCTCGTAATATTATGCCTAAATTCCTTGATTCCTGTACTTTCTTCTATTAGGAAATTATTTCATTTTTCATGTCACCATTTCTTTGCAAGTAAGCAGGACACATACATCTATCACAATATTCAGGGTCTTGAAGGTCCTCAGTTAAACAGAATCACAGAATTGTAGGGGTTGGAAGGGACCTCAAGAGATCATCAGGTTCAACCCCTAAAGGTTCTATTAAGGTACTATTTTGTGAATGTCATTAGGGTTTCTGGTCAGTGAACTACATATTCTCCTTTCTTTGATCAGCATTTTCTAACGTATGTCTAAAAATACAAATAAATAAATAAATAAAAATTGCAGGAATACTGATACCAATTGACAGTTTGGAAAACAGTGTTACCTATAACTTCTGTGGAAAGTCAATGAATTTTTGTAGCTATCTGTTCCTGTGAAACTAGGCATAGAAATTCTTATTTTTTTTTTTATTATTTTTTTTTTTTTCTCTCACCCCTGGAACTGATAAACACACCCATTTCCAGTATATACAATTTCTAATGTAAGAACATAGGCTTCATTTCAGTGTATAAGGAGTGAAATGGAGTATAATGTGGTGACTTAAAAGCAATTCCAGTTTTAATTATTTTCCTTAAGTACCCTTTGAAATTCAAACATATTTAAAAAACAAATGTACAATAAACTACAATAAAAACAAGAAAAGTTAATCAAAAACTGTGCACATTTTATGAAAGGAGAGAACTTGTTACGGTTTGCAAATTGAATGGTCATGAAAAGATTTTATTTATTTATTCTTATTTTTAAATGTTCTTCTTATTCCCTGAAATAAAAATTTTCCCTGCCTAGAAATATAAAGCAATAAACACCTATTCTTGGAATCGAAGGACTACTTTTAGTTTTTATTACGGGACCTTTATTTATTTATTTTAGTGAAATGCAGTGAATTGGTTGCACAGTAATTGAAGATACAAAAAGTGTTTGGGCTTCTTTCTACTGAATTGTACATGAAGGACAAACTTGCTTTCTTCTTTCCAAGTAAGTTTTTCAGAAGTGGAAATAAAAGCGGAGAGCGGGAGGATCGTCAGCAGCAATACTTTATACACATACAAGCAGTTCCTTAGGTATATATCTTAAGCTAAATTTACTTTTAAATTAGACGGTAAGTCATATTTGTGTCTTGTATTAATACCTTGAATTGACTTTTTTTTTTTTTTTTTTTTTTATCTATATTCATGGACAATATATTTTTGCTTTTCTTTTTTAATTTTATTTTTAATCATTATTTGTGTGAGGCAAAACCTTCTCTTTGTGTCTTATTTCTGCAGAAAGGAAACAGACAATGGGAGGACACAATGATGCTGTGCCATACATGGATGGTCTAATGATATGGATGTCTCTCAATGTCTCTCAATGATGACATGGGGGAATGCCTTTCCTTTGGCTGACAGTCCGTGCTTTGCACCAGTCAGAAGTGAAGAGACACTTCATATTTGGCTGGGAAAGAGTTAATTTTCTTTACATGATCACATGATGTTGTGTTTTAGATTTTTGATGAAAATAGTGGTAATAACACACTGCTGTTTTTATTTGTTGCAGAGCAGTGTTTACACAGAGCCAAGGGCTTTTCAGCTTCTGATGCTGCTCTGTCAGCAAGGAAGCTAAAGGATGCACATCTGGAAGGAGGCAGCTGAACACCTGCCTGATGATGGGAAATGGCAAACAAATTCCTTGCTTTGCTTTGTTGCGCATGTGGCTTTTGCTTTACCTAGTAAACTGTCTCTATATCAACCCACAAATTCTCACACTTCTACCTTTCTAATTCTGTTCCCCATCCCACCTGAGGATAGTGAGTGAGCAGCTCTGTGGTACTTAGCTGCCAGCTGGCATTCAACCACAACAGGCATGTAAAAATCACTTAAAAGGTGCTGATAGTGGTTATAATGTACAAATGTTACAGATACAACTGCAGATAATTAAAGCATTTATTTTCTACATTCTTTGATTTTTCTAGTATTTCAGGCTTTTCAGCATGAGCAAAAAGTACTATATAGTGAATATCTTTAACAGTTTTTTTTTTTTTTTTTTTTTTTTTTCACATGAACTTTTCATTGTTTAATTAAAGGTTATCTCATAGCCCCAAGGAACCTGTACATTGTTCATGAGCCAGAAAATAGTCAGCCAGTTGGGGAAGTAATTACACTACAAAAGTTAAGAAATCAAGTTTTTTCCTAGATTATTTATTTATATTCTCCTTTCTCCAGTTTACATTAGCAGTTCCAGCCAATCCCTCTTCCAAGCTTAATGCCGGCTGTCCACTCTCTTCTTTGGCTTATGTGCTTTGATTTATCAATGTGGCATTTGCTCTTTTATGCTTTAAGCTTTCCAGGTTTAAAAAAACAATAATGTAAATCCTCATGTTACCATATTCTATTGTGTTTATTAAAGAAAAGAGTGCATTTGAGGGAAAATTGCTTCCATGCCTTAGCTTTTTTTCTTTTAACATCTCTTTCCCTTCTCATACTCTCCAGTCATTTTTACATGACATAAAAAATTCCTCTACAGCAGTCACCAGAAGTTGTCTAGATGTCTCATGAGATCTACCAACAAGCAATTCATGGGGCTGATCTTTGGATCACCACGCATGTAACTCTCAGTATTTTCAGTGACACATTTCCCTACAATATTAACAGTATATTTATGAATTTATTAATTAACCACCCCCCCAACAACAACAAAAATGCACAACATTATGTAATTTCCTACTATGTTCACCCTTGTATGTGAATATGCTTCTTCTACCATGAGGAAAATACACTAACTGGAGGGTTAGTCAGCAACCACTGAAGGTGGCCAGCTCTCCAGAGGCCTTAAAAATGTTATGTGCTACTATTATGTGTAACTCAACCTCTTGCTGACCTACAGTTCAGCATTGCCTCCCTGCCTGTGAGCAACGTGAACTGCAGCAAAAACTCTCTGGGAGCTGTCTGTGGCGGCACAGGCATTCTGGTAACAGTAAATTTTTACCTTAATCAATTTTGATATCTCGTAGTCATGAGAAATTCTCCTGCAAGAGAACAAATGGAAAACCTTTCTCACTTCCTTTACAGCTGTATAGGTGACCACTGTGGGCTTAAAAACAGATTCTGACCAGGAACTTTGGCCTTATTTCAAAGCAGAGCAAAACTAATATGGTCTTACTTCCTTATGAGTTTGGTTAAAACCCAATTTTTTCATCTATTTCAATCTATCTAAAATATCTTAAAAGATGGATGCTAGTGGATGTTTCCAGCTGCAAAATTTATGTCTTTGTGTTTTTGATTAAACTGATTTCCTGTATTCATGGCAATGCTGTAAAGCTTCAGGGGAATATTTCTTCCAGTCCTGCATGTTCTTCTTATTTCCAGTGGACCATGGTATGACCCACACTGTACAGGTGTTAATCCCTGATTTTTTATTTATTTTTTAATTAGATTATCTTAAATACTTGAAGGATTATTTATAGTTAATTGAAGTCTATTTCCAGAATAAAGGTACTTCATTCAAATTTGAAGTCAACAACTATAATTTAAAATAATGGGGATTAGAAAAAGCAAATATTACTTATTTTTGGAGGAGTATTATACTTTTTTTTTTTTTTTTTTTTTTTTTTTCCTTAGAGCCTTCAAATAAGCTTTTTCTTTAAGCCTCATATGAAAAGAAAAAAATAAAAATTAAAAAAAAAAAGATGTGTTCTCATTTTATATGACTTAAAATAAGTTATATTAAAAGCAAATGGGTTTGTTTAATGAAATCTAGTAAAAGTTTTTTCTTGTGCTGAAGAAAGGTATTTCATTAAATGGGGCTATATGCAACTTTGGTAGGTAGCATGGTAGCATGTGATATAGTATTGGTTTGGGATAGCAAGTTGGCTGTTTCCCTGCTACTCCTATGTGGCTGGAGATGCTGCAAGCTATGAAGCAACATAGGCAATCACTACCCTGATGTACTGGGTCTGGCTGGAATGTTAACTTTCCCGGCAGCAGCCCATACAGTGCCGTACTCTGTACTTGTAGCTGGAACAGCAGTGTTATCACACCAGTGTTGTGTCTACTGCTGAGCAGCAGTGGCACAGCATTGGGCCTTTCTCTAACCCTCCTAGGGGGTGGGCAAAAAAGTGAGGAGAGAAACATCACTAGGGCAGCTGACCTAAACCAATCAAAGGGATATTCCATACCATGTGGTGTCACACTCAGCAATAAAAGGTGGAAACAGGAAGAAGAGGGGAGGGGTGGGCTCTCGTTGAGAAGACGTCGGTCCTCCTCTCGAACACCGGCTGCGTGCGTTGAGGCCTTGCTTCAAGGACGTGGTCAATCATCGCTCATTTGTGGGAAGTAGAGAGTAATTTCTTTCCTCTGCACTTCCTTATAGCTTTCATTTATTTTGTTTGTTTGTTTTCCTCCCTTTTTCCCCTTTCCCTTTTATTTCCCCTTAGTTAAATTGTTTAGTTCATGGTAGTCTTTATTTAATTATTATAATTATTTCCCTTTAATTAAATTATCCGTATCTCAACCCATGAGTTGTTCTTTGCTTTACTTCTCCCCCTCCTTATCTAAAGGAGGGGGAGTGAGAGAGCGGTTGTGGGGTTTAGCTGCCCAGCACGGTAAAACCACCACACCTGAACATCTGTTAATTCATACTGTGTTCTAGACAGCAAAGGCTGCAAATTAAGATTGAAATGATGGTAAGGGTTGTGATTATCATAAGTTTTATCATTTGGACAATTTTTCTTCTTTCCCATGGGGTTATATGACTCAAGGAAGCCATTTTCACATGAAAATATAAATCTCCTTCACTGCTATGCAGAAAGTCCTGATGGAATAAGATTCAAAGTCTGTAACATCGTAAAAAGAGTAATAAAACCCAAACATTGATGATGAGATTTCCCCTAACTTGGGGAAGGTTAATTTATGGTGACTAGATTTAAATGAACTTGCTCTCATTCATATCTCATGGATTTTCCTAGCTTTGGCCCTTTCCATCTGACTCTTTCCATTTCATCCTGTATATCTAACACCATCATATACTGCATTCTGGATGTCCCTTATGGGGTCAGCATAAGGTAGTTAAATCAAAATATGGTTGTTTCCATCCCTTTAAAGTCTTTTTACCTCCCTTCACCTCTTTCCACATTTGTACTGTCCTGGTTTCAGTTAGCACAGAATTAATTTTCTTCCTAGTAGCTGGTGGAATGCTGTGTTTTGGCTTAGAATGAGAAGAGTGCTGATAACACCCCGATGCTTTAATTGTTGCAGAGCAGTGCTTATACTAAGCCAAGGACATCTCAGCCTTTGCTCTGTCCTGCCAACGGGCAGGCTGGGGGGTGCAGTAAGAGCTGGGAGGGGACAGACCCAGGACAGGTGACCCAAACTAGCCAAAGGGGTATTCCATACCATCTGACGTCATGCTAAACAATATATAGGGGTGGCTAGCCGGGGGGAGGGGGCCGGACTGCTCGGGGTTAGGCTGGGCATCGGTCAGCGGGTGGTGAGCAATAGCATTGTGCATCACTTGTTTGTACATACTATTATTACTTTCGTATTATCACCATTGTATCATCATTATTATTATTGTTATTATTATTTTGTTATTTTTTTTTTTTCCTGTCTTATTAAACTGTCTTTATCTCAACTCACGGGCTTCACTTTCCATTTCTCTCCCCCGTCCCAGAGAGGGAGGGGGGAGGGTGAGCGAACGGCTGCGTGGTGTTTAGCTGCCGGTCGGGTTAAACCACGACATGTACCTATCTCCAGCTTGTAGAATTGAAAGCATCATTGGACTTTATTGTCATTAAATCACAGACAATGACTTTTTTTCCAACATCACAAATGAAATATCCTTACTTTCAGAAAATCTTACAGAGAATACTACTAATGTATTTTTATTGAACCTACGTATAGTTCTCAGTGTAGTGCATTTTTTTAGTCTCTGGTGGATTGTATACCAAATTGCTCTTCAGAAAATGCCAGATTTTCATAATTTATGGCAAAGCATAGTTTTTTGGGGGGTGACTTTATTACTTTTAATGTGCTTCACTCTTATAGTCATTAACATTTGAAGCAATCTCAGTGTATATATAGGAAGTCCTTTGATATGTACTTGACAATATTTTATGCATACTATAATTGTGTCAATCAGCCTGAAACCTGGTCCAAGTGTTGTGTTATACTTGAAGTGTTAGCGACAGTTACTGTAGAATGAGGAATTTTGTTTAATGATGTGTGAGTTCATACTTCATTTGCAGTAACCCCATTTTTCAAAAGTTTCTGAAATCATGACAAAAGATTATGGATGAATCCTTGCAAAGAAAGTAATATTTCTCGAACACTTCTAAACATAAGAAGCAAACAAATATGGACTTTTTAATGCTTTTTGAATATTAAAATGCATATTTGATTTTATTATTAGTAGCAGTAGTATTTTTAACTCATCTAGCAGGTTACTGGGCTTAAATATAACAAAGAAAAACCTGAGATTATATCGAAAAATGCATATGTTTGGGATGGCATCTTGTTTTCACCCAGTGCTGGAAAAGTCTCACATGGAGTTCGAGCCTGCTCTGGGAAACCCTCACAAATTTGATGTTGTTGTTTCTTTTCAGCTCAAACTGTGGAGACAAGTACTAAAATGTTATCATTTAATGCTGTCTCTCTGTAAATGTATTCATATAATGTATTTACCTTTCCCATTTTCTCCTCCTGATCAAAACCAGTAAAATATTGTTGCATAAATAATAATTTATTAATAGCCAAAGTATTTTTGAAATGGCAAGGTTGTAATGGAAGGAAGAGGTATTGTTCCTAACATGAAATCCTACTATAGAATGAAACAATCACATTGATCCAGGGGCAGTATGAAATGAATCTTGCTGTTTGAGGTGTTTTGGGATAATGTGAGAAGTACTGTATCTGCTCCTTTTAAGAATCTAGTGCTTAAGACTACATACCAGCCAGTTAGACACTTGGTCCCTATTTACTTCAACAACAAGAGAAGTCTTAAAGACCAGTTTCTACTCCAGTAATAGATCGTACATGATCCAATGAGTTTAATGAAGCAATGCAGTGCTGTATTTGCAGACCTGGCTCATAACAGGCTTTTTCAGATGATGCTAAATTTAGTTAGAAATATTTAGATTTTCAAGGATGCTAACAATTGATGGATTTTTGAATGGAGACCTCATTGCTGACAAAGAAAGCACAAACCTGAAAAGAAACCACTAGAATTTAGGTTCTTAAACACTTTTATTCCTTAAGCTTATATATATATATATTTCTGAATGAGTTTCTGAGGAAGCAGCAGGTTTGGTGACAGAGTCCAACTCCTGATGAAATCTCTAGAGTCTATAAAAGTTAGTAGATGTAACTGTAAGTTGAAACATACGGTTTCCTTTTTGTTATTTCTATGCAGCCTGAATGTGCTAAAAATGATCATTTCCCACAGTAATTTGGAACTACTTCAAACTTCAGCTGGTGCCAGAAATAGTGTAGAGAAAAGGATAGATTTTAAAAGGCAAATTTCTATACCTAAATCTCTTTTGTTACAGTTCTAAATAAATCTGAAGATCTAAAATAATATGTAATATTTTTTATTTCCTTAGTTTTAACAATCACACTCTCTTTATAAACTTCTTTTTTTGGTGTTGCTGTTGTACTTTTTATTTTTATTTATTTATTTATTTATTTATTTATTTATTTATTTTAATAAAATTGTTTAACTTTCATAGTTCAACGGGGACTCAAACAGAATGATCTTTGTGACCCAACACTACATCCAGAAGAAAGAAAGATTTTGTCAGTGGTGTTTTATCATTTGCTCACAGGTTTTCATTGTATGTTCTCAAAGTTTCTAAAACAAGAACCTGAAACTGCTGCTAACATCTCCAGTCAATTCACTCTGATCTTGTAATCAAACAAGCCTGCAAAGAATCTGCCAGGCAATTTTTCTTTAAAGTGTTTGAACCTTGCAGGCATATTTCCAGTGCCAAAAATCATTACAGAATTGAAAACCTCTTAGTCAGGTACAATCAAGTGTGAATCTTGGTCTCTGGGTATATAATTTTTTAGATTTAGGGCATGTTAGTGTTAACAACTTGACAGCTTGTCTGAAACAATTAATTTTTTAACCCAAAGGATCTCTGCTGTCATAACTTCTTACCATTATCATAGGAGTGCTTGAATCCAGCCTGGCAGAAAGAAATACGTTTCTTCTTTAAATTGAATGACTCCTCCACCTTTTATTTCTTTTTAATTATTGTCATTATTAAACTTGTGAATCAGGTACCACAAATTTAAATATTATCTGCCTAGTTTAAACTTCTTTTTTAGTAGTAATTTGTTAAAATAAAATAAAAAAAAATGTTCTTCCAGATTTCAGTTCTTTCCTGCTGCAAAAAAGATACCGGTAATATTTTGCATGTGTAAAATCACTGTGAAAGAAGCAAAAACAGGAAATGAAGGAACATCACAGACTTTAGTCACACTTGGGAAAGAAAACTTTGCTTGCTTCAGAAATTTAACGGATAATCAACAGAATTGTAGCATGAAATAGTTCCATGTTGCTTAAAAACTTTTCCCATAACTCCCTGGATAAAGATCCATGACAATAAAAAATTCTGAGAGCTATTGTCAAGTGGCTATTTGCAAACTTTTTTATTTTCTCAAAGAAATAATAGTGACAACAAGGTCCTATCAAATGGCTGATCAGTTGTTTGGATCTTAAAGGGAAGTGACGGAAAGAAAAACAAGTAAACTACATTGTCACCTATTAGAAGATATATATAGGTTTATATACAGGTTTTTGTTTGCTTTTGATTTTTTCCCCTAGAGATATTTAAATAATATCTTCTGACATTAACAGATTTCATTTGTCATACATGTATTTACTTCAGATTTATGTCAGGTAAATTCATGACAAGTTCAGCATTTTTAAGTGTGAAAGTTTTCCAAATGTAACCCTTAGTTTTGCTGTGTTTTTACTCTGCTGGGCAGTTAAACAGTGCCACAACCACTCTTTCACTCTCCCTCCTCAAATGAGAAAGGGAAGAAATACAATGGAAAGGGCTCAAGGGTTGGGATAAGGACAGGGAGATCACTCAACAATTATTGTCATGGACAAAACAGTCTCAACATAATGAGATTAATATAATTTCTTGCCTATTACTAATGGACTAGAACAGTGAGAAATTAAAAGCAAACTAAAAGCTTATTCTCTCCATCCACTCTCTTCCACCTCCTCCATCTGAACAGTGCAGGTGAATAGGGAATGGGGGCTGTGGTCAGTCACTGACACTTCATCTCTGCCACTCCCTCACGGTCCCTCTCTGCCCCTGCTCCCCGTGGGGTCCCTCCCACGGGATGCCGTCCTTCCCGAACTGAGCCCCCCCCCCCCCCGCTACCAAGCCCTTGACATGTAAACCCAATACAAGTCTGTAGGCTTTTTCATGACACCAGTTCATCCTTTAGCCTGGTGTTGTCTTTGAATTCAGACACAGTGCATCTTTTGCATTAATAGTCTTTTAAGAAATGTGGTTAAGATCACCAAATAATTTCTCATGAAGCCTTTGCTTCAGCCAAATAAAGTTTAATTTCAACAGACACTGAAAGATTAGTTTTTTTTTCATCTCTTTTGAAGAAGTTCTATTTCCAAATGTTAAACTTAGAAAATTGTTTAAGAAAGATTAAATACATAGAGGAAAACATCTTAGTTAGCTAAACCTGCAGTGTTTATTTTCTTCAGCTTTCTGGCAAAGCTGTTTATTGTTCGATTAGTCATGTCATTTTACTTGTAATGCAGATTTACCAAACAAGAACATTGTAAGCCTAAATTCAGAGCTCATTGGACATAGTATAAGACTAAATACCACTAAAACTGGACAATTGCACTGACTTAATAGAACTAAAGTGGATCGAGAATGGATATGCTAATGCCATGTGTGCCTGTACTACTGCCACAATCTAGTTGTTTTCTGCAAACGTTTTTGTGTACATTACTGCAAATTCTATTCAATTCCTTTATCTTTGTGGATATATTCTGTGTTGCACTCCCCAAGACCATTCCCATTCTCCAGACTTGGTTTCATAAATCTACTGATAGTCTTGGCTCCTTCAAAATTTGGTTCAATACAAGGGATCTGCTTCAAATGATGAAGTGCTCACATTTGCATTTTTGACAGGATAGACTTTCAGTGATGTTAGTGTCATTGAGGTCTGTGAACCTTCAGTACCTCTAGCACATAAAACTTTTGCTAGGGTGTGCAATACACAGAGATGTGTACTCACTTGTTGGCATTTTAGTCTGTATTTTCTTACAAAAGTGACTTAACCAGAAGTCACAGAAGGCTTTGATAAAAAATACAAGCTACGAAATACTCTCTGGGTGTTTTCTCCTCTATCACTCTGTCTCTCTCAGACGGCTGTAACTATTGGTTCAGGATGATTTCAGTGGCCTTGAGATCAGCAATATTTAACTTCAACAGCACTGAGACGTGAATTATTATTGATGCTGAAGTAGGCTGTGTGCATTTGGGGAGAAGGGGTTGTTTCAGAGTTACAATTACAGAGTTGTCAGACAATATGATTTCTGCTGCATCCTAAGTTCTCTAATTGTTTATCATATCAACCTTGGGTGATCTTGCAATCTCCTGTCTGCAACATTAATCAGTTGACATCATCCCATACTCTGAAAGGACATTATCAAATGCAAAGACCAGAATACATTTTCAACAAGAAGGGCAGTGGGGCTTGGTGACCTGAGAAAGGGGATTGAAAAGACCTTTACTTTTTATCTTTGCCATGTAACCTCAGATGAGTCACTTCCATCTCTGTATCTTCCTGTCGTTTTTCTGATCTAGACTTGTCTGGGCTAGACTTCAAACTACTTGGCACACAAGCTGTAGCTCTTCCTATACATAATCCTGGTAAAATTTTCAGCATGCTCAAATTTTGTCCATTACAGGTCCAAGTATCACCAGAAGGTACCTTGCTATTCTGCAGGCAGGATGAGCCTAGGCCAGCTCTGAAATTACAGTAGAGATCTGGAGGGTATCCCAGTTATCTCAGTGTATTTTCAGAATTACTATTATTCATCAACTATTCCTAAATGATCTTCAGTGAGAAGTATTTGCATGAAGTATTTGCTCAAGTCTTGGATTTTTTTTTTATTATTATTATTTTTTTTCTGATATAAAAATAGTTATATTTCTAATGTGAGCTCATACTTGATGGGAAGAGAGGGTTAAGCTCAATGAAGTTTGGCAAAAAAAATATTTTTGCAAGGAAACTAAACTGCAGCATAATAAATATGTAACAAGTAGCACTGTCACAGGAAGGACAAAAGCAATGTTGTGCCAATTTTCAAGAAGGGTCAGAAAGAAGACCCTAGCAATTACAGGCCTGTCAGTCTCACGTCAGTGCCTGGTAAAATCATGGAGAAGTTGGTTCTCGGACTCATTGAGGCGCACCTGGGGGACAAAGCAGTCATTGGTCCCAGCCAGCATGGGTTTGTGAAGGGTAGGTCCTGCCTAACTAACCTGATTTCCTTTTATGATAAGATCACCCGTATGGTGGACCAAGGGAAACCAGCTGATGTGATTTTTTTGGACTTCAGCAAGGCTTTTGACACGGTTTCCCATAGGATCCTACTGGACAAAATGTCCACCATACAGCTAAATAAAAACATCATACGATGGGTGAGCAATTGGCTAACGGGCAGGGCCCAAAGGGTTATGGTAAATGGAGCTGCGTCAGGCTGGCGGGCGGTCACCAGTGGGGTCCCTCAAGGCTCCATTTTAGGGCCGGTACTTTTCAATATTTTTATAAATGATCTGGATGTAGGAATAGAGGGTATTTTGAGCAAGTTTGCTGATGACACCAAACTTGGAGGAGTTGTGGACTCAAATGAGGGCGTAAAGGCCTTGCAGAGGGATCTGGACAGGTTGGAGAGCTGGGCGATCACCAACCGCATGAAGTTCAATAAGAGCAAGTGCCGGGTCCTGCACCTGGGACGGGGAAACCCTGGCTGCACGTACAGACTGGGCGATGAGACGCTGGAGAGCAGCCTAGAAGAGAGGGATCTGGGGGTCGTGGTAGACAGCAAGTTGAATATGAGCCAGCAGTGTGCCCTGGCAGCCAGGAGGGCCAATCGTATCCTGGGGTGCATCAAGAACGGCATCGCTAGTAGGTCAAGGGAGGTGATTGTCCCGCTCTACTCTGCGCTGGTGCGGCCTCACCTCGAGTACTGTGTGCAGTTCTGGGCACCACAGTATAAAAAGGACATGAAACTGTTGGAAAGTGTCCAGAGGAGGGCTACGAAGATGGTGAAAGGCCTGGAGGGGAAGACGTACGAGGAACGGCTGAGGTCACTGGGCCTGTTCAGCCTGGAGAAGAGGAGGCTGAGGGGAGACCTCATCGCAGTCTACAACTTCCTCGTAAGGGGTTGTCAAGAGGCAGGAGACCTTTTCTCCATTAACACTAGTGACAGGACCCGCGGGAACGGGGTTAAGCTGAGGCAGGGGAAATTTAGGCTGGACGTCAGGAGGGGGTTCTTCACAGAGAGGGTGGTTGCACACTGGAACAGGCTCCCCAGGGAAGTGGTCACTGCACCGAGCCTGTCTGAATTTAAGAAGAGATTGGACTGTGAACTTAGGCACATGGTCTGAACTTTTGGGTAGACCTGTGCGGTGTCGAGAGTTGGACTTGATGATCCTTAAGGGTCCCTTCCAACTCAGAATATTCTATGATTCTATGATTCTATGATTCTATGATCATACTTATGAAATGCAAAATATTTATTTAACATTCAAGTGAATATTTCAATAATCCTCACTTGGTCAGTGCACTTAATTTGTACTTGATTATATTGTGGAGTGAGCTTCATGAGAAGTGAAGCAGATGTAACCTACACAAAGATCAATTATTTGATTTCAGATGCAAATACAATATCTCTCATAAATGGTTTAAGTTACTGGATCCCTGGGATAAACTGATGGATGTTTACTTTGTGTGTCAGTAACACAATCCTTTCCAGACAATGATTGATAAGATTAAATGGCCTAGGGCTCTATTGGAACAAAACTTAAAATAATCCTCCAAAGTCTCATTATGAAATGCGGCAGTGTGCCTCAAAATATTTGACACTACCACTGAAGAGTTATTCTACACTCTACTCTGCCAGTTAAACATGAGTCTGTCTGCTCCCAAGACCAAATGTGCCCCTTCAGGTAAATCACGAAGGCTCAGACCTGTGTTAAAAATTACTGCCATTAGCCAAGTTTAGGAACTTTCTGGAAAGGGTCAGCCCAGGTAAATTCCATGGCTTTACAGTTTTGTTTTTAAGGCTGAGTCTGACCTGAGTTGTGGGGTACAGCCCTACTGAACCTAGGTTCAGTGTTGATGCTCGTAGCTATGCCTGAGCTACTATACAGCCAGCAGCATGGAAAGAAAGGAAAGTTTCACAGAGCACAGGATTATGAGACTCCTCTTACACCATGAAAAACAAACAAACAAACAAATAAAACATCTAAAACAATACCACATTTCCTGAGATCAAAGAGTAAATGTAAAAATCTCCTTATGCTGGCTTAGAAATTAGCAATTGATCTGACACTTGGTTTAATTTGGGGTGCCTTGACTATGTGGCAGATGTTAATTTATGCACCAGGCCTGAGATCAGCAATATGCACAGCAAGGAGTCTTGTAGCTCATCTATTGTGCAGTAGTAAGCTACTCTGTATGGAGTACAACAGGACTTATGCCGTCAGCACATACTAAATACACTGCTTACCAAACCGAGTTGGTTGCTAGGAAGTGCCTTCAGTCCATAACCACAAACACCTACCCCTGCCCAGAGAGGGAAAAATAAAATAAATAAATAAATAAATAAATAAATAGGAAGGTAGAAGAAAAAAAAGGAAATATGGATGTGATTTTTTTTTTTTTTCCCCAATTAGTAAATACATAACTACTGTTACTGGTTTGTAGCTCTATACAGGCAGAGTGATGCTGGCAAGATATTCAAAAGATAACAGTGAGAAAAAAAAAATCTATTAGAAAGCTATTCAGCTATGCTGAAGTGGTGAATGGAACAGTTTCATTCCATTAGCATGCAGTCAACAAAGATAAGTTAATTAGTTTCAGGAACTTCTGATATTTCAGTAAAACTTTGGACTAATTTTCAGTTGGATTTTTGCCTTCTGGGGATCATGTCAGTGTTTTCAATTAACAGATTTCCCTGCACAAGTTCTTCAAAGAAATGGTGTTAAAAATAGAGGAGGGCAAGAACTGCATTTTTCTTTTCATTGGAAATACACAGTTCTTTTCTTGTTATAAAAAACAGGAAAATAAAACCAAGTTTTCTTTATAAGTTTAATAATTCTGCATCAAGTTATGCAAAGAAATTCACTGTAACAGTTTTATCCATTAGAACTGAAATGAGAAAACATTGCATCTGCCCCATTCTACTTTAGAAAGCTGGATTCAGTCCCCTATCCAACTTTTTGTCTTCCAAACAAGGAGTTGCTAGTAACTTTAAAAATAGTGCAAGAATTACCATGTTTTTAGAGAACTGCAACTTTTATTGATTTTGAACCACTTGTAAGGTATGTATGCTACCTTCAGGCTTTGCTGTAATATTAATTAAACAGGTGTATTTTTTGTAGTCTGTCTATCTTTGCAAAATAAATTTGAGATTCTTGTTGAAATGATGAGTAATGGTTGAAATTGTTTTCCATTTCATTGTTATACATTTATCGACACTGAACATGAACTTTGGTCTATCATATTAAATGATGACACACTAAAGCATTGAAAATATAAATCTTTTGCCAGCCAAGGGCCTAGTGACATGCAATGTATAGAGTTGTTGAACCTTATATCTGGCACTTTGGAATGATTTGTGTAACTTAAAAATATGTATGTGTTCAGACCATTTCTTCATATTTACAGTTAGTTCACAGGACTCAAAGGTTGTAGCTTTATGGGTCTATTTCTGTATTGGTTCATCTGGCATGCAAGATTAGATCATCTTTTGAAGAACAGTTCAATATATGTCAGCTATATCAGTGGAACTAATAAGGTTTATTTATTTCATGTTGACCAATGTATTAATAATGTTATTTTTGATTTTTTTTTTTCATAGTTTATATCAAATTCTCGATTAAGTTTTATGGTAAACAGCTGCAGCTGAAATCTATTTGTTTATATTTCATATTCCCTCATTGTTTTGAAGAAAAATGTTGCTGCTGACAATGACATCAATAAAAGAAGACAAGAATCATATTGTATACAAAATAATTTATTTTGATCTATATGTTTATGTTGTGTGGTGGAAAGCAGAAACTGGGTAAGAGATTTCAGGCTAAAAATAAAAAATATATATATTTTTAGGAATGCTAGCAAAAAAATAAATAACAATATTGGATCAAGTAATATAATGGAAAATCAGTTTGGAGTATATCATGTGAAATGTCAAACTTGACTTCTAAGTAATATAAATTGTTTGGTTAGAACAAATCAAAAAGTCTCCAACAAAACTGTTGTCTGACAGAACTTCAAACAGACCTTTAATGAAAATTGTTTCGTATGGAACATTTTAATTTTTGAAGACAAATACTACATACAGAAACTGTTGCCATAGTGTCTTAGAGCAACTGTAGTCCAGTTATCTCGTACTTATGTGGCTTTCTACAAAGACATAATTCCCATGATGCTCTCAGAGTGTGCAACACATATGATACAATATCTCTCTTCACCTTGGGAAGAAACTGAAACATGATGTACATTTAATTCAGTTTCAAATAAATAGATTATAATTTCAATTAAGAAATGTTTCAAATCAACTCCATTTTCTCTAAAATATATTTGAAGTTTATTTATTTATTTATTTATTTATTTTTTAACCCCCAAAATCTTACATTCTGTATTAGATCTTCTTAGTGTACTGTATTGTATTTATCTATATATATTTAAAACAAACAAACAAATTTCTGAACCACCACCCAAAAACAAACAAACAAACAAACAAACAAATAAACAAAAAAAAAAAACAGCAGTTTTTGCACTAATTCTGAAAGACTTTTGATTAGGCCCATCAAGAATGTAATTTGGGGAAGGGACTCTCATTTCTCTTTCTACAAAATTATTGGTAAAAAATGTGTTCTTTTTCAAAATAAAGAATCTTAATGCAAATTTAAATGACTGCTTTATAGCTAACTATTATCATGTATAAACTGAAAGAATTGTCCAGTTCTATTCACAAAGCAATGATAATGATTATTTCTGTTAAGAACATTGTCTGCATATCTACTTACATAAAGCATGGTTTTGGAATTGTGTCACTATAACTGGTTTTTGGTCTTGTTTTTGTCTTTAAATTTATGTCCACCTTTAACATTGTGATAAGATTTATTATGCCTGTAAGTATATTTTATTAATGTTATAAAGTTTACATTTCTACAAGAAGTTAGAAACTTATATTCATATTTACAAACAATATAGCCTTCCAAGTCTAAGTCTTTTGACATAATGAAGTTGGTGGCTGTTCAGGAGAGTTTCTCTATACAGTGAGGATTATTTACTGACAGTGAAAAAAAAAAAAAAAATGATGGAAAGTATATTCATTAGGTATCCCATTACATTATACTAATTTTGTCAGATTGAGGGAACCTCATGTCATTATTATCTACCTCATGAAAATAAGTAAGTTTCATGGCAAGTGCATCTCCAAAACCATTCTGACATTTCTCACTCAGTGTTCTTCAAAGGTGTAAGAGTTAAATGACAACATGTAACTCATGAGTTATCATCTATTTCATCTTGCTTCCAGCGGCAACACAGGCCATTGCTTGTATAGTATAGCATGACTTCACATGCCAAACTGTATCCATACATTTCTACTACCTGCTTTCTCATCAATCCTGCTTCACAAACAAGCCTGGTCCAACCCCTTTATTATGGTTATCATTATTTATGATTCTAGTTTGAAACACACCCTCAAGCATGGTGTTGACTGTGACTCACTTTTCACATAGATATGAAGGATGGACTTTAATATGACATCCTTGGGATTGCTGCGAACTGAACAGCTTGTTTATCCCATAAGAATTTGTCACCTGGAACATACGAAAAGAAAGCCACTTTCTAATTTTGTTGTTGTTGTTGTTCTGGCTCATGCTGATTGTTTTATATTACTGCAAGAAATTATGAAATGTATAATGACATATTGATAAAGCAACAAAAAATATGCTGCTGTCCATCCGCACTGAAAGCAGGAGCATCTTTAGACCATAATAAGAGACAGATAGCTTTTTCCTTGCTTTGCTCCAGGCCTTCTCCTAAGCATGGTCGGATGTCAAAAAAGTTTAAGTGATACCGACAAATAAAATACTTGACTGTTTCTGCAGGAATACCTTGATAGAAGAAAATAATTTATTTAATTATTATTTCTTTACAGTGAAACAGAACACTTTATATATCCTGAGAAAAAGGATGGAGATTAGAATATACCCACCATATAAATGGGCTGGGTAAGAAACCTGCAAAAAAAATATTTTTTAAGGGGAAAGACTATTTCAAATAGTGCGGAACTTCAGGCACTGAAGTTTACGGGAAAAAAATATATATATTCTTGGTTTGCTGGTTTGTTTTTGTTTTGTTTACCAATGATGAATCTCACAGTCAGCGTAGATGATGTAAACGTCTGCAGGCGATGCAGTACAGAGAAACTCAAGGTGGTATGTAAACAAGTCCAGATCCAGGAGAATTATTACCAAAATCAAATGTTGTTTTACTCATGCTACTGTCATATCAAGAAGGTCCATATTGAAGCTAGCTAGTATTGACCTATTGTAGTGCACTATACACTGCTGTTTTAGTTGTGATAGCTTAGTGTCTGTTACTTCAGACAACTCTGTGACCTTCCTTATTGCATGTTGCAGTCTTAGTCCTTCATTCTCTGTTAATTGTGAAGTGCATGTGAAATTTTTCAGACCCACTTCTGCTGTCTGCATATGTGTGAAGGGGAGAGAGGAGAGAGAAAGTGAAATTGCATTAGTCCCCAGACAGTAGGGTTTTTTTTATTCATGCTTCTCTCAGGCTGTGCTGAGTCATTGAGTCACACACATTTGCTGCTGTCTCTAGTATTTAATTTTATTTTTTATTTTATTTATTATTATTTTTTTTTTTATGTAGTGATTTAGGCCTAGTACAGCTGCACTGTCCCTAAGGATTCCTGGATAAGAATTAGCAATTAGTCTGTTCCAGGGATCCCAGTGGGCAGTTTCCAAGCCATCCATCAAGCTCTTCTGGTGACTGACAGCTCATTAGCATAGATTCAGGTTGTTCCTTGCCTGCTTATCTCAGTGTCTTGGAATGCTTGAGGGTACAAATAGTTTATTGGTGCAGATGTAACTACAATGTATAGAGATTTCTCCTTGGATTTCAGGTACCACCCCATCAATATATTCAGAGAAATATTTGTGTTTCTGTGAAAAACAGCAATAACCAACCAACCAAAAAAAATGTAAGCCCAATGCTTTGATTGTCTAATATTCCTCAACAGAGATAAAATCATTAACTAGAAACACTTCTAATAAATATATATTAAAATACATAAACAAATAAAACAGAAATATTTTTGATTAAGTTAAATATTAGAAAAATTATGATGCTCTTAGCCACCACAGTGACTGCAGACAGTTAAACATCTTGGATAAACTGGAAAAGCCAGTGAACTTCTCTTCTGACTATCTTTGTAAAGTAAGATAATTCTCCTTTTTTATTTGAACTACTTCAAGTTTTTTCCTTTTAATCTAAAACTTAGGATGCATGAGGTAATGAGACCTTTTCTGTGTTGTGGTGGAGAAAAGACTACTTTTACATGATATTGTTGCAATATCCCAGAAGCATCAAATGTGGTTTTGGATTATAGGGATTGCAGAATGTGAAAGTGTTTCCAAATTTTCTCTTCAATATTAGAGACATAAATCAAAATAATGAGTATTGGTCAAGGATCTGTTATCTCCAACAACTTTCCAGCAACTCTGAGACACTGCTTCAAGCTCTCACTACAAGGTTTACATGTGGTAGCTCCTATTTCATTTCTTAGTCTGGGCTGCTTTCTTTTCTTTTGGATCAAGCTTCTTGGCACTCCTGTGGGTTGAATAAATCACTAGCTAAATGCTGATAAATAAAGATCTCAATGTATAGAAACAGAAGAGGTATATTTTATTTTTACATTTTGCTTTCCACACTATAATAAACTAGTGTAAAAAGTACATTTGAAACATAAGTTCATGGGTGGAAATGATCCTAAATTGGCAGCTGTTGTTATTTCACTTTATGCTGTTTCAGTTTATGCCTCTCTACTGAGGAGTAGACTGTATGATTGATGTTAAGAGTAAACCATATACTAATTCTAAAATGGAGCATGGAATAAAGGTAATATCAGTTGTTATTTCTCAAGGAACAAAACAGCGTTTCCAGGAATAGGTCCATTGTTCATTAAAGGTGCTATACAAACAGAGACCTACACAGTGGTCCCTATTTGGAAAAAAAAAATAATCCAGTTCTTATAAATTAATTTGTCTTTATTTTAATCAATGTAAATGGAAAGCTAACATAGCAAGAAGCTTTGTCAATACTGAGGCAAGTTACACTGGAAGATAAGGCCCACTTTTATAGAATTGCTGGACACAGAAGCCATGCAGTAACTTTACATTCCAAGTTTTCTTCCTTGCCCTCAGCATCTTCATTACAATCAGCGTGCAGTAGGGCATCATGCTTTAATGATGCACCAATCTGCTCAGAGTAGTTGAGGGATCCCTATATTATGTTTTACTGTATTCTGTAGATACCTTCATGCCACTATAAACTTCTCTAATATCTCTACCATTAGTTTAATTGGCCTCTACAGTGCTTAGTGAAGAAACTATATTGTAGCATATTAGGAAATTTGTTAATTGACACCTCTCACGATAATGCAAACAGCATGCATATTATGCCTCAAAATATCACTTCTGAATATAATAAAATATCTTATTCACTTAGATGTCCTATACAGTGTCTCCAGAAATGTAGGGTGTTCATTTGTGGTCTGTGAAGCAGTAGTTAATTTTCAGCAGTGTGTTGGTTGCTAAGTAATTTTTATTGTCTCCTTGCACACTTCTTCCTTAGCCTCTGGTCTATCTCTGTGCACTCAGCACAACAGATGCTTCATTACAGTTCTGTGACACCAAAGTGTCTTTCTGCGTTCAGAAGTTTTATCCAATGTTTTCCAGGAATTTGTTTTAATGGTGTGATGAACTGCATTAAGGCAGAGCTGGATTTATTGTTATGAAATCTCATCCCTTTTGTCCTGCTGTTAAAGGCTTTGTCTTTCCTTCTTCCCATGTTTCTTTCCTTTGCGAGTTTGTGCATCTGTCACAATGAGGAACCTCACTCCACAGCACATCATTCCCTGGGATAAGGAGTTTGAAGTAAAAGTGATACAAGGAAACACGGACACACATAAGCACATCTTGAAGCATATATTTGGATTAAAGTAACAGAATCACAGAGTGGCTGATATTAAAAGGGTTCTACGGAGCTCGTCTTGTCTAACCCAGTGCTCAAGCTGGTTCAAGATAAACATGTCCTTTACATTTATATAAACTTTCTCAAATATTCTGTATTCAAATGCAAAATATAACACACATGTACTTAACAGTTATAGAAGACCTGCCAGAAAACAGTACAGTGCTGTATATAAGCAGGGTCAAGTCCTCAAGTGCTAAGGTAACACTTCTAGGGAAATAAATATTAAAATGATGTTTCAGCCTGTATTACCATGGGATTTTTCAAAGCATTACAATGCTGATTTTTCAGACAAGACTCTAAATTGTTGGAAGGCTTTGACAAACATATTCTGGGTGCCTTAAATCACAGGTGCCTAAAGACAAAATGCCTGAAATTGTATCTGGGCTTAGAGCTTAGGGAAGGAAAAAAAAAAATGGAAAAAGTCCCACAGCCTAAAAATATCATCAACCTTTCTTAATCTGTACCTATTTAAAAGGTATGTATATGGCTTTTATGTCTAAAGAAAGAACACCCAAATTTTTCTGAATAGCTGAGACTTGATTGAGCTTGTAGGCAATATTTTTCAGTGTGTTTGATTTCTCATTCCTCATTTTTTGTCTTGGCTGTGTTCTGTGGATCATATTTCTTTAACATTTTTATAACAGACCCTAAATAAATAACATGGGCCTTTTGTCTGTCATTTTTCTCAGGTTTTCTTAGTGAAAGCCAAGAGATTACATTGGTCTAACTGCCCTTTAGGGCAGAACCTTGCTCAGAAGGGAAAGCTGACTCCTTTCCTAAGTTCCACATTACCAAGCCTCAGTTAAAATATTGCTCTAGTAGTAACAGATCTGGGCTGCTTATGAGCTCAGCTTGTCTTTGGACACAGAATACCACTGCATCAGTCTTCTAAGATATGTAGTGCCTACAACTATACTTTTGCAAATATATCTATATATAATATATATATATTATATATATATATATATATTTGCCTTTCTTTGCTCACAATGTGACTCACTTCAGAGGGCAAAAGTCTGGTCCTTCAGATAATTTTTTTCTTCAAATGCTACATTTTCTGCTGTCACTGCCTGAGGTACCCTTCTCTTTTCAGTATTTACTCAAGGTAGTTTTAAACATTGTTTTTCTCAAGCAGGGGATTAAAAACCTCAACAAAAACAAGAGTAACCTATTCAGATTAATGCTGTCCTGAGCACAGGAACATTTAACTGTTCTACTGTTCTGCTAATTTGAGTTATAAAGATAGGGCTTTGCACACCTGAATTTAGATATCTCCCATGCCAGATACTGACTATTTCTTCTTTGTCAGCATCCATTTCTTTTTGGTTGGTTGGTTGGTTGGTTTGTGTTTTTCCTTTTTTTTTTTTTTTTTTTTTTTTTTTTTTACCTTTTGGTTCTGTGGGCTATGTCAAGAAAGACAAATTAAACAGCATTGAGAAACATTCCAGACCAGTGAAAATCTACTGGCCATATTATTGAGTTGTTAGCACTGTCCTTGATCTGTTTTTGGCTTTGGACAGCTGATACTGTCTGCATAAGCTTCTAAACACAATTTGATAGCTTACATGGATCTGAAAACATTCTTAAACATGTTTGAATTTGGTAATTCAGTTTTAGAGTCTAACACTGTGGACACATACCATTCTGTGACAGATGGTCAGAGAATCAACCTAGAATTTCACTAATAACAGTATTGCTTAAGAGATTATTAATGTGATCTCCTCCAACTCACGTTTCAAATTTGAGAGGCTGTGTTTTTGTCATATTTTTTAATGTGTTTTAGTATAATATGTACAATCTCCACTAACTTTTTATTAGGTTTTATGGAAAAATGAATCCTGACAACTAAACAATAACATAAAGTGATAAAGGAGTAAGATGATCTGGTAGAATGATGCACAGGAATATGAAAATGCTTAGTACAATTCAGTTTCTTAAGCATCAGTCATACAGATACTTAAATGTGGTCTTAGTACTAGACATGTGAGCAGTTTATTCAAAGTCAAAAAAAGTCGGTGTTGCAAGAATGAGCCTTATTTGCCACTCTCAGTATACATAAGCCCCAGAAAACTGATGGTAGAATAATTAGGTTAAGTTTTAGGTTGGATGTTAGGAAGAACTTCTTTACCGAAAGGGTTGTTAGACATTGGAACAGGCTGCCCAGGGAAGTGGTGGAGTCACCATCCCTGGAAGTCTTTAAAAGATGTTTAGATGTAGGGCTTAGGGATATGGTTTAGTGGGGACTGTTAGCGTTAGGTCAGAGGTTGGACTCGATGATCTTGAGGTCTCTTCCAACCTAGAAATTCTGTGATTCTGTGATTCTGTGATTAATTCCCTCCGATTCTAGATGGGACCTCTAGACTCTCACAGTGCAGGGTGTTTCTGGTTTTGCTTTGTTTTTTCCCAGAGACAAAGTGCAGTGTAGGAGTTAAGGTTTAAACGGGTTTGCGATACAGAGACTATATTTCTTGTTTCACTGTGGATTTTCTTTATGACCACAAGTGTTAGCTACAAGTCAGCACAGGAGGAATGCAGGTGATTACTTTGCCATAACAGGTAAAACAGTCTAAGGTACGTGTTAAGTTAGTCTAAAGTACACTGTTAAGGTGGTATTGGTTTCCCCAAATAACCAATGAATAAAGGATCAAGAAAGCTGCCTCTGAAAAAGGATACACATAGACTGATGTATTAAAAAAATGAGTGAAGAGTATAATTATTTCTCTGGAGCTTAAGTATGTAAAGTGGATTTGCATAATGAAGGCTTCTGCCTATTTGGGATTCAGACAAAACACCTGAAAGTAGATTAAAATTAGGTAGTAGTCCATATATTTAAAAAATGACCAGAAGGAATGACAGCAGTGCAATATCTGTGTGGTTCAATTGGTTACTGCATTCATTTATTAACTGAGCTGGTGGTACAAAGGTTGGAAGTTTAAGCCCACCCAGGGAGATGCTGATTGAAGGTTTCTTCTGGAGCTACCTTCCAGTCTAGGCTGTGTGATGGCATCTGTTCAGGTTGATTGTGGATATCACAAGCAAAGACGGGAGAAAACTTTCTTTATCTGTTGGCTAGAGTGATTTGAGAATGCTGAGAAAGCCGTATAGACATGTATATAGGCATATATAGGAATGCCTATATATATAGGCATATAATTAATCACCATGCTGTTCAGGAAAGCACCTGGAGAACAAAGTCATATAAAAGACCAGAAAAGGGCAGGGCTGTACTTAAACAGTTCTGATGCCTCAACTTAGACTTTCAGGTAACAGGGATACTTACCATGAGTTCACTATATAAAATGGGGACAAGAACCTTTCTTAGAGAGATTCTGAGGTACATACTTCTCAAAATATTTTCTAAAGAAATACAGGCCACATGGAATCCTTGGAGTTGAATACATTTCTTGTTGTTTGAGCTAAGAATGAGTTAGACCTCTGTTAGGCTTAGTATTTTTCGTTTCTGATGATTACGTCGATCACAGGAAGACATTTTTGACTCCCAGAGACAGTAGTTTGAGCTCCTATTGTGAAATAAACAAATAAATAGCTGTACATATAATCAGCCTTCTTTAGAAGCATTAATTGTTCAGTCAAATTGAGAGATTTCATTTTGAGGACATTTATTTTCTCCTCAGATAAATAGTTGACAATACTTCCGGATCATACTGTGTCAGAATTCGGCTAGAAATCCTCTTGTGTTCGATTAGAGACATTATCTGTTGAAGTTCCATATTTTGCATGAGATACAAAACCAAATAAAGATCCAAACCTCTAGTCATCACTACAGAACCTTGCACTCCTAACAAAAAATGTTATGGCCAGAATCCAAGTTTTGCTATTATATTTTGGCAATGCAATTTATTCTTCTGATTCCACTGCCTACAGAATTATATAGCATTACAGAGAATTTGGTGGAGGCATTTGAAGTGACTCCTATGTTTTTGTAACCTCTAATGGATTATAAGTCTGTTATATGTATAAAATATGATTTTTATTATTATATGAACTTAACCTTGAAGTTTTTGTATATATAGAGAAAACAAAATCTGAGAAAGAAAACAGAATTTCTTTGCTTAAATTTGATCAGATTCTATTGGTCCATTCTTTGGTAATTTGTGCTCAGATTTAATCCTGGCTGGGGAGACCAGAAGTACAACTGATGAGGTGTAGAAACAAGGTGATAGGGAAGAGCAAAGGGGGGGACTCCTTTCTCCACTGCTCTGCATTTTCTTTCAGAGAGCATGGGGATGAATACTTTAAGTAGCCAATTAAAAGGTAAAATAATATTCTTCTGGAAAAAATAATAGATATAACCAATGATATGTGACAGATTCTGAGACAATGTCTGGTGCTTGCCACCTTTGTCATCTCTCTCAAATTTTTATCTCAAAGGTGGGACCAAAAACATCACCACATCTCTGAAGAACATAGTCCAGGATCAAATTAGGGAAGGTAAGGAAGAGGAAAAAAAGGTAGTTTAACACCTTTATAACTACAGGCTGATTTTTTGCTTCCAGTCAAAGCACAGAGACATGGCTGCAAGGTCTTCTTATCATTGTCAAGGCTGTTTCTATGCAAAAGCTGTTTTTGACTGGTGTATTATTTTGTCTTTTTTGAACACAAAGTTATTTTGTATAGTATAAACTATTTCTGATTCATCTCAATGAGAGAAAACAAACAAACAAACATCAGCATCAACAACAACAAAAAACGTATTATATTCATGTCTAACAGGAAATTCACTTAATAAGTCATCAGCTCCCTTAGTGTTCATTTGACAATGTTTGGTCATGATGCCCCCTTATCTGTATAACACCTTCAATGTGAATAGAATCAAAACCTTGAGTTAAGTACAAAGGCAAAGGCTTTTGTTAGTAATCTGTATAAACAGTGGAATAAAACAAACAAACAAAACCAAAATCCCCAACATCCTCCAAAAAAACTACCCCACAAAACAAACAAACAAAAAAACATCCCCATCACCCAATATCAAATACAGGGTTGAGGACTTGGGGTAGAAGGGAAAGGAAAGACAGGGTGGGTGGGTGGGTGATGTTGTAGAAAGCAATTACCAGAAATGAATGTATGTTCAGGACTGCTTACTTTATTGGAAAGTAAAATGGGCCATATCCAGCTCACCAAGCATGTGGAATATATATCAAACATTACAGCCTGACATCTTCTCTTATCCTGGTTGATGAGAGCATGTATTTGAACAGAAAGGTCATGCCCAGTCATGTGTGCTAAGTGTTTAGCTGGTAATGCAAAGTCAACACTTTTTTTTCTCTTCATTCTCTCTTTGTTTAGGTAGTAGAACCTAATGCAATACTTTGGATCAGGATATTGCTTTGACCTAAAATCTTCAGCTGCAGAATAATAAATTATATTTAGTTTCTGTTCCATAGAAAAACTTATCCCAGCAATGTATAATCTTACAGAACTCCTTTATTAGGAATATCAATTTGTCAGTAAAAGTTTTGTTGTTGTAACTGAACCCAACAAAAATGTACAATAAGAACCTGTAGGAATTTCTGCATTTCATATGTGTCTTCTAATTTGTTTTTGAGACATCCATACCTGCATTCACTTGTGTTATCTATGCAAATGGAGAAGTTGAAAAGCAAGCATAGTGGAGATAAATAATAATTCCTCCACGTGACAATATGTAAGAATCAGAGAAATGTTTATTCCCCCCCCCCATCCAAATTTCTATTTCTTTTCAAAATATATGAAAACTAACCACTAATATAATCCTTATGGCAGTACAGGTTTACTTTCCCAGAATTACTGAAAATGCTGAGATTTGACATTTAAGATGCTGTGATCAAATTGAGACACCATTTGATTTCTGATGGAGCAGAAATTCCATTTTCTCCAATAACAAGCGATAGATCCAATGAATTATTATGACCTGAAGCAATTCCAGCTCTGTCACTGATGCTTGAATAATTTTGTGTCCTGATTTCCCCTCTTGTGCTTTGATCATCTCATCTACTAAGAAGGTGAGTCTGGATTACCCTGTATTATGTATCTGTACAATGTGTAGTGTAATAAAGTTCTCATGATGCCTAGAATCACAGCTCCACCTAAAATTTTAATGATAACAACTCCGACTTCATTTCTAGATGTTGGAGGTCTTGATATATAAATGCAGAACGGAGGAGGAGCTTTGTTCTCGGCAGCTGTGATCACAGTTTAAATTAGTAATCAAATCTTCATAGAAAATATTCATATCAGATGTTTATTAAGATGTCATTCCATAGGAAAGTCATTAGGAAACTTATAACACTCTCAGACCTGTTTGGGTAATAAAGACTTCTCTTCATCTCCAAGTGATTACCATCTGTCACCTGAATGTTTTCCCCAGAAAAATAAGAAAATTATTCCTATTTCATTTTTTCAGTATCAGATGGTAGAGTACTGTGTTTTGTTCCATGTGTCTACTTACCAAAGTTTTCCAAATACTTTAAAAACCTCAGCTCTCACAGAAAAATATATAAACCCATCCAAAATTTCCGTGCAAAGAAAAAAAACATATACCCATAGTGTGGAACACTGCTTACTGACTGTTCTTTCTTCTAATTCATTTTTAGTTTCCTGAAAGAATAGGTGCAATGAAGATGTGCTGTGTATGTGGGGGTGGTAAAATAATTAAATGACTTAGGCATAAAGCTGACACTCAAAAGATTATTAGTTATTTAAGGACAACTCAAAGAAAGGTATTTAGTAAGGTAGGTATTTAGAAGATATTTAGTTAATGTGTTTAAATGGCATACCTAGTTAAGTAATTATTGTATGGCCTGATCATTCTTAAGTGTTACATAAGGAGTTCTGGTCAACAATGTCTTCTCCAATCCAGGAATAAAACCTTTTATAAAGTTTTCATCAATAAATATCACTAGCCTGCCGGCAGCACTAGTACAGGAGACTTATATCCAAAGGAACTATTTGGTCTCAAAAATTTGTTTTCAAAATTAAAAAATATATATTTAAAAAAAAATGTATATATGATTCTATTATGATGAAAGCAGGGAAGAAAAGGATGCAGATGTTTGAAGAAGCTAACTTACGGAGTCTGATATATTTTCTGTGGTTCCTTTGAAATGTTCATACTTTTGTTGGAAAAGCTAAATATTAAAGAAGATACAATTAGCAGTCTAATTTTCATTTATCAGGAAAGGCCATGGAACAAGCCCACACTTGTCAACAGAAAGGTGAATGTTTGTCTAATTCTGTACAAAACTGATTTTTCAAAGAAAAATAATAAATCTGCTGACTGTAGTTACTAGATTTATACTGTCTTTGATTGGGTCAAAGGCTAGGAAAGGGGATTTGTCAACAACAGGATATGATGGGTTTCCAAAGTCATCACTGAAAACCATAAAACTTATTAAAAGAAAAAAATATATTTTTTCCAGGCAAGCATAAGATTTTCTGAGCTTTTAATTAAGTTATACATACACCTCATTTAAAATAAAGGAAGAAAAAGGAAGAATTTAAATTGTTAAGTGTCTGTCTATGTGCCACAATCTGTTACTCATTTGACTTGTATCAATATTGTCTTATTCAGTTTGGTCATTAAATTCAGTGAGACTGCATAGTAAGGCACTTCTCAGTCTCAGTAAGGGTGATACATTTAGTCCAGTTTACTAATTTGCAGAATAGCATACTGATCTTCAAAGAGGGTGGGAGAATTTACTGTATAAAATAATGAAGAAGGGCAGTCAAAACCTCAGCAGAAGCAGAACTATCAGCTGGACCTTGATACATAGGCACACACACACAGCTCAAGAGTGGCTTTGGAAACTGCCAGTGGTACGTAAAAAGAGGAATGGATTTATTTGTGCCTTAAGCCTCAAGTCTAAGACAGTAGCCAGTGTGACTAGATGTAATTGAATCAAATCACGTTCTAAAATAATTTTTCACTTGATTAATTGTTCTCATCTGTAGCCCTTAAATTGTCTGTTGATGAACAAATCTCAGCATGCACAAAGTCTGCAGGAGTGCAGAAAGCTGCTTATATTGGATTCTTGACATGAATCTCAGAACCAAGATGATTCACAAATTAGACACGGAATTCAAAATGGAATTTGAGTTTGGAAGGAACAACTCTCTATGTCTGTGAGTCAAACTGTTCTTCATATGAACACTGCTAGAGGCTATAGGTGTGATGCATAATGAAGCAAGCTTTCTCCATTAAGGTGAACTGTGGTCATTTAAGCATGTATTTCATATCTTTTACTGCAGACAAAACCGATTGTTTTGGATTGTTGATCTTACTAGTATGGAAATGTTTCCTTATAAATGTTAGGTGTGAAAGGAATTACTCTTCCAACATAGTGGTCTGCCATATGTTCAGAGAAAATCTTTCCACCGTCTTTGGTAACTGCTGAGTAAGGGCAGTGCCTAGAAAAATATTGTTCTTAGATAAACAGGGTTCAAGCCTTCCTTTTTCATATAATGGTATAAGACCACAGAAAAAAATAAAAATAAATCACACCACACTTTATAAAAATTCAGGTGATATGAAGTTTCAGCTTATGATCAAGGGACTGAATCACCTCTCCTATGAGAAAGGAATGAGAGAGCTCTGACTTCAGACTGGAGAGCTGGGACTGTTCAAACTCAGAACAGTCAACAGACAGAAATATTTTCTTTCAGATGATTGATTCATACCATCTAAGGTTCAAAACAATTATTTTCAAAGGTGTCTGTTTCTCTCTAATGACTAAATAGGGAGACCAGAGGTGTATTTTAACAATTAAAGTTGCTGATGTGAAGAGCTGAAGGTGCTATAGACTATCCAGGACTAGCTGGAGAGTCACAGAAACAGGAGATGTGCTAACTGTCCAAGGAAATAAATAATCTTTAGCATGCATTAAAATGTCAAAACATAGAACAAAAGCTTACACAGAATTCATCACAAAACCAAGAAAGTGGAATAAGTGTTGTACTATTTGATGACTGCAATAATTGAAACTTCCTAATTCAACTTGAAGCTTTCTAATTTAACTTGAAGTTTCCTAATTCAACTCTTGGAGTAGCTGTAAAGGGAATGGGTAAATGTCAGCTGGTTTGACTTTTCTGACTTTAGAGAAAGAAATGAGAGGATATTATATTAAATATTTTGATTTGGTCAAAGGTAAAATCTGATTTTCCTGAGAACCATTAGAACCATTATTGATTCATTTACTTGATAATCTTATCTAGCTATTTCACATAGCATAACCTGCTCTTGGTGGCCTAAAACCCTATATTTTTTTGAGCAAAATAAAACAGGAAACTGATAGTATAAATAGGGGAAGAGAACTACCATCTGTCTCCCTGATTTAAATAACCTTTTTTTTTTTTTTTTTTTTTTTTTTTTTTCAAAGTCAAAAAAAAAAAAAGTCAAAGGTTTCTGTGAAGAGAGAAAGAAAAAAAAAGGGGGGGGAGGAGGGTGGGCTGGGGCGGGACCTGACACTATCTTTTTCTTAGTTGGTCTCCATTTAAATACCATTTAAAAAAATAAAAATGAAAATTATTTGCCTATGTCAGACAATCTAAGTTATGTTAACATAGTAAGATTCTTCTATCCTACATATTATGCATCATTCACCTAGGCTAAATTTTTTCCTCCCTATCATATCTTCCAAAGGATGCAGAGTAAATGGTTTCTTGATAATAGGACCTAATAAAACAGTGTATACAAGAAGATTATGGACAGATTATTTTTTTCAATTAAATTGTCTTTCCATTAGAAGTATATCTGTTGGATATTTTTCACCTCAGGTTTAATGTGCTCCATTTATTTATTTAATGAAGATGTGGATGACAATGCATTCATTCTAAATTTTAGCTTTCATAATGAGTGGCCTTTTCAGACCTCATCAGAACCCATAATTTCCTGTGCTGAGAGCTGTACAAATATACAAAAAGGAGATTGCTTTTGCTCTGATTAATTTATTATCTAACAGATAAGCCAGACGTAGGATACACCTACATAGGCTCTTGCCCTCTGAGCAGACATGAGCTCACTCTATTTGCATCTGAAGCAGATGGAAATTTTCTCTGCCTGTGCTCCACGTTAACAAGAAGCCTTGTGAATACAAATAATGTGGTGCTTAGTCCAAGCTACCAAGTGCTGATAGAAGATGTTATATCTTAACTTGTGCTAAGGGTTTCCTACAACATCTGCTCAGGATTATAGACAAAGTGAGCTCCAGTCCTTCTAAAAAAAATGTTATACAGATATCTCTGAAGAGTGGAAGACAGAAATGTGGAAGAGAATTACAATATTTTGGATGTCTGGATGGGCAAGATAGAGAACAGGAATAGCAATCTCTCATGGAACTAACTGTAAATTCAAGTATGATGCCCAGTCTAGGGCAGAATCATGTTTTTTTTTTTTGTTTTTTTTTTTTTTGTTTTTTGTTTTTTTTTGAGTCTTTTAGTAGTAAAGTTAATCACAAATGAGAGTCATTTAACTCTTGGTATGAGCATTTAGCTAGCTGTCTAATAATTAGCTTTATTAACTCAGCTTTTCATTTGTATTCTCTCTAGAGTCAATGGAGGAAAACAGACACTTCCAGTCAAGTTACCTCTCCAATTACCTCAAACCTTAGAATCTCAGACCTTAGAAGAATTACCTTAGAATCATCTGCAGGCATGGCTTTTCTCTTCCAAATAACTAGTGAGAAAGTCTAGTGTACTCATTCATAGGTGCCTACAGTTTGCTGAGATTAATCTTACTTCATAAAACCATTTTCCCATGCTTTTGAAATGTTTCCCTGAATTTGCAAAGTCTCTGTTCTGTCCCGCAACTTATCACTCAGCTACTACAGGGTATCATTCATTAGTTTTATTCTCTGTCAATAACCTTATTTTCTTTTTTTTTTTTTCCTATTTTTTTCCTTCTGCTCTGATCAGTAGATTCCCAGCAACTTCACACATCCCTTAAAAAAAAAAAAAAAAAAAAATCAAGCAAGAATTGTGAGAAAAATAAAAGTGATTACAAATCCATTTTACACTCACCCTCACACCAAGCTGAAATTATCCTGTTCACCGAGGCACAGGTGGTGATTTTCCTAACTTGATTTGGTCATTAAAAATCCTCTAGCTGCTTCAATACTTTTTCCCTGAGGCACCTATCAGCACTCTCTTCTCCAGTGATTAGAATAGAGCCGATTGGCCTTCTGAACTTATTACAACCCTTTTTCTAATGATCTCATAATGACTGCAAACCTGAGCCCAGCAACCTGAAAGATAATGATGTCAATTATGCAAAACAGAACTGATGGCTTTGAATTTAATATACTGTATTTGGACTGGGGGGGGGGGGGGGAGGGGAAGTGCTAGGGGGTGCTTATTTCTAATTTCACTGACTAATTCTGTCATATTTCAAAATGTCAGTAAAAAGTTAATAGTAGGGAGATTGGGGAACACACACAAAGATGCTGGTTACAGGGTTCTTGTTTTTGTTTTTGTTTTTGTTTTCCTTACTTTTGTTTTAAAGAGGGTTAATTCTTATTTTCTTCCCTTATAAGCTTCATTTTGTTTTGTTTTGTTTTGTTTTGTTTTGTTTTTGAGTTTCCTCAGTGAGATTTTAAATCTTTAGTCACTTTACCTTTTTATTTATTTATTTATTTATTTTTATAAACCATTTCACTAGTTATAGGTTAAAATATGAAAACACATTTGAGGAAAAAATTAAGAGTGATACAGTTTTTAGTGTGGAATAACTCAAAGTTTGTTCAGCTTTCCTGGGAGGCTCCTTCTGACTTTGCAGTAGTGGTGTTTATACCAGGTGTGCCATGGCGGAGCTCATCTTGAGTTAGGACATCACATCACACAGCCAGTGACAGAAGTGGAAAGCAGGTCCAAGCCCAGTTTCCTCTTTACTAATCCAAATTACCTTTTAGCTCACTTATTAACACAAGATCCCTTGATCTCCAGGCAACATTACCCTCCTAACTGTTAATTCTCTTACTATTATGACAACTCCCGGTGAACTGTTATTTTTAGAGCCCTGAGATTGTATTCCCCACTTTCTAAAATGTAACACTTTTCAATCATAATAGTAATATGACCCAAACAAGCTAAAGAGATTCTAGATTCAGGGCATTTTGTATAATAGTTTAGTGGGAGAAGGGGAAGTCAGAGCCGTGTACAGAATAAACTGCAGTCTTAGAGATGTAAAGAAATCAATGATATGGAGAGGGACAATTGTGGGAAGGGAATAATGATATTACAGAAGGGGGAATAGTGGAGTAGTGTTTCAGTATAAGACCGGACCTGGGAATTGTGGAAATTACATCTGTTTATTCCTAACTGAGTATGTCCAGAAGGCAACAATCTTTCAAACTGACATGCTACATTGCCCTTTTTAAAAAGCGGTGATAGTATTTCAGCCAGTTCCAGAAGTGGGAATAAAAAACTTCTGTAATTAATGCAAATAGATGCATAATATTCTGCAGACTGACCCAGTACATAATGAAATTGACAGAAGAGCTCCTTTTGCTTTCCTTAACATTAGACCAAGCCTCACAAGAATACAGGTAGTAGACATGTATCCCAAAGGATGATTCAAACTTCATTGTTTTTCCTGCATTATGAAAAAAATGAATGGGTGGATTTTTTTCAAAATCAGATACTTTTAACTGAGCTTTAGGATCTAATCTGTATTGATTCAGAAGTGTTCCTTATACAATTTATTGGTGGCACATATTTGCAGATGAATATTTAAATGGTGTTATTTATAGTAGCATAGGAAATGTACTTGTAATGATCTAAGTATTTTCTGGTAGAGAGAGAGACGGTGAGAAATCCTACGCAGGGATAAACTCAGAAATTAGAATTCAAAAGTAAGTTATTGAGCTATCCCACTGTAATGTCATCTCACTATATATGTCAGATTTTTCTTTACAGTGTAGATACTGTATCATTCAGGTTTTAGCAGAAAGGGTGACAGTTTCCATCATCAACACACACCACTGTGATAAGACACTACCTGCTTTGCTGAGCAGTATCTGTTTACTGTGGCTGCATCATGCTTGTCCTCTATATCCCCCACCTCGTGATGCTGAGCATAATGTCCGAAGTGGGGAACTTCTTACTGACATTAGTGGAATATATATATTTAAAAAAGAAAAGGGGGGAGAGGAGGGGAGGGGAGGGCAGCGGAGAAAACAGGGGGGAGAGGTGTTGAAGAAGTAAGCATTGAGATTTTGAGTCATTTCCATGCTTGCTGTGCTGTGTGGCTGCAGCCAGACCACCAGTCATGGCCATGTCTCTACTGCATTTTCAGTAAATTGGAAACTTAGCAGTTTTCTCTTTCTGTGTCTTTCCTAGTGATTAATGTGTATTGTAAATCTTCAGATAATTTCACTGAACTCATGGATTTTTACTCATGTCACCCACAAGTTGTCCATTAATGAAATAAACAGGCAAATATATATATATATATATTTTTTTTCTGCTACACAGGTTGTACACAGATGAAGACATTTTTATCTAAAAATATTTTCTTTATTATTAGATATCTTTAGACTAAGATTCTGATTCCTTACTGTACCTCTGTATTTAGCTCATGCTCCATACAAAGACTTCTCAGCTAAGACCTGAGTATTTGTAGAATGGGAAGTTGTATGTTTTTTGTATAGCTTCTTCTGTTAGTAACTCATTCCAAATCCCTGTTTATTTCTTTTTTCTTTTCTTTTCTTTTCTTTTCTTTTCTTTTCTTTTCTTTTCTTTTCTTTTCTTTTCTTTTCTTTTCTTTTCTTTTCTTTTCTTTTCTTTTCTTTTCTTTTCTTTTCTTTTCTTTTCTTTTCTTTTCTTTTCTTTTCTCTTCTCTTCTCTTCTCTTCTCTTCTCTTCTCTTCTCTTCTCTTCTCTTCTCTTCTCTTCTCTTCTCTTCTCTTCTCTTCTCTTCTCTTCTCTTCTCTTCTCTTCTCTTCTCTTCTCTTCTCTTCTCTTCTCTTCTCTTCTCTTCTCTTCTCTTCTCTTCTCTTCTCTTCTCTTCTCTTCTCTTCTCTTCTCTTCTCTTCTCTTCTCTTCTCTTCTCTTCTCTTCTCTTCTCTTCTCTTCTCTTCTCTTCTCTTCTCTTCTCTTCTCTTCTCTCCTCTCCTCTCCTCTCCTCTCCTCTCCTCTCCTCTCCTCTCCTCTCCTCTCCTCTCCTCTCCTCTCCTCTCCTCTCCTCTCCTCTCCTCTCCTCTCCTCTCCTCTCCTCTCCTCTCCTCTCCTCTCCTCTCCTCTCCTCTCCTCTCCTCTCCTCTCCTCTCCTCTCCTCTCCTCTCCTCTCCTCTCCTCTCCTCTCCTCTCCTCTCCTCTTCTCTTCTCTTCTCTTCTCTTCTCTTCTCTTCTCTTCTCTTCTCTTCTCTTCTCTTCTCTTCTCTTCTCTTCTCTTCTCTTCTCTTCTCTTCTCTTCTCTTCTCTTCTCTTCTCTTCTCTTCTCTTCTCTTCTCTTCTCTTCTCTTCTCTTCTCTTCTCTTCTCTTCTCTTCTCTTATTGTATTATTTAATTTAATTTTTATTGTGAATTTCCTTTTGGTTATTGACTTTTTTGTTGGTGGTGGTAGTGGTTTTTGTCAGCACATCTTCACTGTGAGGGTGACAGAGCATTGGAACGGGTGAGATTGTGGAATCTCCTTCTCTGAAGATATTCAAAACCCACCTGGATGCTATCCTGCACAGTGATCCTACTTGGCAAGGGGATTGAACTAGATGATCTTCAGAGCTGCCTGCTAACCTCAACCATTCTGTGATTCTGTGATTCTCTTTTCTTTTTTTCATTTGTATTCTTGGAATTGGTGATAAGATTCTAGCCATACCCTGAGTAACAATCAACATACTGTTCATAGTTTTGTGTCTGGCACCCAGAGTTCCACTGAATGGTTTGTATTCTTTTAATTTGTATTTACGTATAATTTGTTTTTCATTAGTGGTATTTGGCATTTCACTACAACAAGCACGGTGTCTCAGAAGGTGCCTACTTGGGCTGCAGTGCTTTGTATTTTATAACAACTTTATTTCTGCTGGAAAACCAATTATTTTGTGGAGTATGGAGGCTTTACATGACTTAATTTTGAACAGTCCAGTGCTAAGACAAGGTATGGAACAAGCAGTAACTATTATAGCACTCAAAAAATAAATAAATAAAAAAGATATTTAATTTATATCCTAAAATTAATTGATTGTTTAAAACTAGCACTTCTGAGAGGTATGGTGAAAGTACAATTGACATTGAAAGAAATAAGTACAACAAAGTATCTGTAATACTGTTGCTTTTATTTTCTCTACATGAAGTTACATCTTGTGTGATGGACAGGAGAATTACTCTTTCTATCCACAGAAAAAGATATATAGCAATAGTTATTAAAGAGCAACAGGGGAAATAGATATCACATACTGAATGTGTCCGGTACACTCATATTGTTGGAAAAGAAAAACAAAACCTTATGTACCAGGTGTGACTAATACTCCAGTTCAGCTTCTGTGCCCACTTCGTTTAATATTTTATTTCCAGACAGAATAGCTTTTTGTCTTTTGAAAATTACAAAAAGTTATTAGTTCTCCTGTAAGCCATAAATTCTATCAGCTTTAGGAACAGGCTTATATGTCTCTGAGAATATGACTAACACAGATATTGGTTTTCTCACAGCTTAAAAAAAAATAATAAAAATTATTATTATTTATTATTCTCTACATGTTAAATTATACCATTTCTGGACTTTAAAAGTGAAAAACAACTGTGTTTGACACTTCAGAAATACATGTAAAAAAAAAATAAAATAAAAGATTCAGTCCTGAGAATTTACAATGCAAAGACAAAACATAATACAGGAGGCAAATATGACAGATGGTGGTAACACAAGGTACTAAGAGGACAATCATTGCCGGTATCATAAGCATCGGTTTTGACCCACCAGCTGCCTACCTGCTGTCAGAAGTAATTCATGGATACCCTGAAGAGATCAGAAGAGGAAAAGGAGTGAGGTGGCTGTGGGCTGGAAATATGACAAAAATACTTATAGTGGGAGTTTTAGATTCCTTCTGTACCTCATGTCTTGGCAAAGCTCTTGGTCCAGGGGTTGAGCAGAATTATGTATTCACTCTTCTTAAGACCATCCTTGAACTGACTGACTTTTCATGGTTGTTTTTTTTTTTTTTTTTTTTTTTTTTTTTTTTTTTTTTTCTTGTCTCCCACTAACAAGACATTATTACTTATAAGGAACATGGATATTAAAAACTACATTGCTGAAATTCTGTATTTTACAAACTCAAAATAGGCTTCTGGTGTGTGACAAACTGGAGACCAGTGCCGGACAATGTAAGGGTATGTATGTGTCTGCTCCTTAAAGGGTATCTGGTCAAAGACCTTCTCCAATGCACCAAGAGATAATAGGAAAGTGAGGCAATGAAAAGAAATGTCTGGTTAGGCACAGTAATCAATGAGGGCATGTGAGAGTGTGGGAATATTTATTCCAGAATGGTTATCTCAGTGAGGACTTCTAAACTGGGAAGAATTTTAGAAAAAATTGGTCAGTTGTACCAATTGATAAGGAAAGAGATGGAATGTGGAAATGTTGATTCAAGCAAGGTTGTTTGTGTGAGGATCTTTAGATCTGGATGATAAGAAGAAGGGGGAACCATAAGATAAATGCTGACCTGACAAAGCAAAAACAGAGACGAGAAGAAACGAACTCCCAGTCACACTAGTTGGTGAGCTATCAAACTACAGGCACCACTTACAGGAAGATCAAACTGGACTTTGCTGCTGATAAGACTGTGAACTAGGGAGAGCCCTGACTGGGAGGATGCAGAAACTGCAGAACTCTGCAAACCCATGGGAGTATGCAGGGGGAAGGAAGAGCAGTAGGAACAAAGGAGGGAGTGGGGAGATAGGTTAAATATATATATATATTTTTTTTTTTTTAAAAGGGCTTGTTGCATTTAAAGAGGCCTAGTCAGAATGCTTGCCTAGCTGAGCCCTGCAGCCTAACGCTGCCATCTATCCCATCTTCTCCTTCTCCTTTTCTCCTTCTCCTTCTCCTTCTCTTTTTTCCTAATTAAATCTTTTCTTAACTCTCTAGATATCCACACTCTTTTCTTTGTGTATGTGCTTCAAGACAGACCCAGGACCAAGGCAGGGATGCTGAGTAGACAGAGGTACCCAAGGAATCCACAAATGCGTGCGCTTACGTACTTAGAGAGTACTGTGTACTTGCCTGTACCAATGAACTTCTCACTCTACGAGCTGGAGAGGAGGAAAGGGGCCTCAGTTGTCTGTTTCTCTTTTACATGAGTCCTGTAAGTGCTGTTGAGGGCAGCCTGTGTCACCAGTCTTGTCAGTGCCCTGTGTGTCTGTGTCTCTGGGACGTATGTTCAACTTTGAATCCTGTTCGACCTGGAAAGGGGAAACGGAGGCTGCATGCCCCAGCCTGGGCAGAGACCCTGGGTCCCTGGGCACTGGGCTGGGCTCCAGAGGTTGGACAGGTGAGGTCTTGGGACAGAGCAACTGGAGGAGGGAGCTGCACTGTGCACCATTTTCCTCCATTAACAGACAGAACCCTGAAACTTGAGGAGACATATATTGATGTTTACTGCAGTTCAATCACCTCATGGTCTTTGTTCTTCCCCCTATTACAAATCCAGACCCGCCTCTGTGTAAATTATAATGAGAGACCACAGATATCGATATATTTCAATGCATGTGTTCTTGTGTAGCTGCTTATGCAACATCACCCTGGTCCTGCCTGGGTAATTTCAGTGACACTTGAGCACTTGGTTTACCATGCAGTCCACCAGGTTGAACTTTAAAATTGAAAGATTGCATGTGGGACTTAAAACAATTTGTGGCTGAGAGTGTCTCCTTCCATTTCTCAGTGATGACAACAAATTTCCTTCCCTCATGCTTGCCAGCAGCTAATTACTTCCTCCCTCCTCCTGTCCACAGTGAGCAATGATATCTTAAGCCACAAATAAGAGCAGCTTATTAATACAAAAGGAATGCTGGTGACCATAACTTATTCTTGTGTGGCTTTGTCTAGCAGGATGGTAACTTTCTGAGACAAACTCTAAAGGCTGATCTTCATGACAGTTAATTACTTACTATTGCAAAGGAAGTGAGAAAATGAATTGGAACATGCACACAAAATCTCAGTGTCTGGTCATGCAGCTCCTGCACAGAGACTCAGGTCAATGAAGAAACTGTCACTTGAAAACCTGCCTGTTGGGAACTGTGCTTACACTATAGAACTAATATTTGGGAACCATATTTTTCTGAAGCATGAAATAAAAGAGAAGGCCTGTAGAATCCCATCCTACCATCAACCTTTTCTAAGTTCTAGGACCAGATCAGAAAGCACTGGGTTGTGTTCTGAAGGCTGAATGCTTTAATACTTCTGATTTTTGATGCTGGGAGGAAAACAAAACAAAACAAAAAAAAAAGAAAGAGAGAAAAGCTGAAAAGCTAATTAAAAGTCATTAAATAAAAACACGCACACTGCCTCTGTTCAATAATTCCTTAATCCACAGTAAAACAGTGGAGGATAGAGGATAGGAGAAAATACTGTGAAAAATATCATTCTGTCATGAATCAAAAAAAATAAATATTTGTGGGTGTCGTGGTTTAACCCGGCTGGCAGCTAAACACCACGCAGCCGTTCGCTCACCCTCCCCCCTCCCTCTCTGGGACGGGGGAGAGAAATGGAAAGTGAAGCCCGTGAGTTGAGATAAAGACAGTTTAATAAGACAGGAAAATAATAATAATAATAATAATAATAATGATACAATGGTGATAATACGAAAGTAATAATAGTATGTACAAACAAGTGATGCACAATGCAATTGCTCACCACCCGCTGACCGATGCCCAGCCTAACCCCGAGCAGTCCGGCCCCCTCCCCCCGGCTAGCCACCCCTATATATTGTTTAGCATGACGTCAGATGGTATGGAATACCCCTTTGGCTAGTTTGGGTCACCTGTCCTGGGTCTGTCCCCTCCCAGCTCTTACTGCACCCCCCAGCCTGCCCGTTGGCAGGACAGAGCAAAGGCTGAGATGTCCTTGGCTTAGTATAAGCACTGCTCTGCAACAATTAAAGCATCGGGGTGTTATCAGCACTCTTCTCATTCTAAGCCAAAACACAGCATTCCACCAGCTACTAGGAAGAAAATTAATTCTGTGCTAACTGAAACCAGGACAGTGGGATGCACTCCTAAAAGTCATGTAGTTCAATCTCACACTTTGAGTGGGACTACTGTACTTACTGTGTCAGCAGAGGATTGCCTAGCTAAATCCAGAAGAAATTACAAGGAGGAAAACTCCACAATGGTGGATGTTTCATCTAAGAAGTCAATCTAATATGACTATCAACATATTCTCAGCTTCTGTTATTGTTGTTTTTTGTTGATTTTTTTCCCCCTTTGGATTCCATCAATAACAACGAGTCCTAAAGATATCAGAGATTCTCATAACCTTTGTCTTTCTAACCAATTTCTCTCATTTTAGCCTTAAAAAATACTGAAATTCAGTTGTTCCTTTAATAGAGCCCAAGTACTCATTACTCTGTGACCTGTCCAGAAATAGCAAGTAATCTGTACTCTTTCATTTTTATTTTTTTTTTCATTCCTATATTCTTCATTTTCACAAAAGACTAAATTCCTCAAAGGCAAACCTAAATGATTCCAATAATAACAGTTTAAGTGAACAAACAATAGCCACCCCTGGCGATAATAAGTCAGTATTTCCAATGTTGTGAATATTTGGCAGTGGGTCTGGGATAAATGGATCCTTTTGTTAAATGAAATAATGCATGGTTTGTTGCATCTGTGAATTAGCTGCATAAAGATAACTGAGGCAGGTAAATGATTAATAAAACTGGATGATGTATATTACAGAACAAATTGCATCGGTTATCACATAGCCTTAATATAAGGGTGTACACTGAGCAATAATGCTAAGCTAGGACTTAAAATGAATTGCTACAGAACCTTCATTGGTAACTGGTATAGATATTCTAGAAGCAATAGAGAGTAGTGTTGATATGGGCTACTTAGCAAAGAATAACTGATGTCTTAAAACAACATTATTCTGTAAATGCTAAACATCTGTGTTCTCATTCTGACTGCCACAATCAAGAAAAGACTTCCTCTACATTCCAGGATGTTTTTGAATTGAGAAATTAGACCTTCTATCTACATGTATCTAAATCTCAAACTGTATCTAAATCTCTAACAACTTTTGAGATAGTTAAGGCCGTGCTACATATCTGGATCAGGGTTAGTGCCAGGATCTCAGCACAAAGCATTGCCCAAAGTAAAGGAGCTTCTGGGGAATGCCTTTGCCATTTTAACTCAGCTATCTTCAATGGAACTCATCTTAGGGGACATAATTGCTCTACAGCCCCAGAAAAAAAATGAGTTTTGCTATTAATAGCATTTTTTTGATTCTGTATTCTTTCACTCTGAGTCACAATGTGGCTTTTCCTGTCACAAATTTGTTGTCACAGATACCATCATTCTTCATTTCATTCTTCATAAATCACCAGCATCCTGCAGCAAATTTTATGCCTAAATACAGCTGAATCCAACTGCTAAAGCAGAGAAGAAAGTTCAAGAAAATAAATAACTGGAAATGATTAAATATTGCTTGAAATTACGAGCTGAAAAAACTTGTTTTACGCTCACAAGAGGGAGGCCTCAGTTCAAGCTTAAT
This sequence comes from Aythya fuligula, assembly GCF_009819795.1. Lineage (NCBI taxonomy): Eukaryota > Metazoa > Chordata > Aves > Anseriformes > Anatidae > Aythya > Aythya fuligula. Next base: position 153,319,529 of record NC_045560.1, read on the forward strand.
ACTTCATCTTATCTTTACATTAACTCCACTGATTTCAAAAGTTTGGTTGGTACAAGTATCTTGCTGCAAAGTATCTTGTAATGTGAAGACATTCATTGCTTATTTTAGTTAAACTATACTACACTATAGGGTGAAACCATGTTGCTTTATCCAATCTGGTCTTGAAAACATCCAAAACATCACAGACTCCCTGGTAAATCTGTTTCCAGACAAAACTGGATGCAGTATTTTCAACGTGGTCTTAAATGTGGACTGATTTTATCCATCAAAAATCTTCATGTGATATTGGCCTAAAAAATCATGAATAGAGGATAGTTTTGAGCTGTCTCTCTAACTCATAGGAAAATGATGGGAACTTGCAAACAGCAGGTTACCTACACTAGCTATCTCTGTTAGATACGTCTCTCTCCACTGACTGTAGGAAGCAGTAGAGACTGTAGACCCAGTCACTTGAGTTTAGGCGGGATGGCAAAATACTCAATGATTAAAGATAAAGTAGATGAACATCATACTTATAGACTGCTCTGTAATGTCAGTTCAGAACTGATTCTTCAGGTAAAAGTTGAGGCAGCATCTGAAGGCTCATCATGGCACATTTTTTACTTTATCTGCTGTGAGAATAACTGTCAATCCATGAACCTTTCATGAACGTGAAGCAGATTTGGAAACAAAAAGGATATTTTCTCCCCCCTCTCTCTCTCTCTTTCTCTCTCTCTCTCAGCTCCCTCCCTCCACCCCCAGCAAAGGACCTTTAACTTTTAATTCATGATTCAAAAAGGACTTGGTGTCTCCAGTGATGAGAAAGGAAAATACAGATTCACAAAATTTTCAATATCATTTATGAAATCTTTTCAACATCTGGGACTCCAGATTTCCTTAAAAAAAAAAAAAAAAAAAGAGAGAGAGAGAGAAAGCAAATAAAATCTAGGATTTCATGGTGATAGAAGAATCTTTGCAGAAAGCAGACACCATGAATTTCAGATGTGAAGCATACCACTATAAATGCTTTACAATATTTCTTGCCAATACTTTTGTTCTTCAATTCAGTGTTTTTTCAATTTTCTGCTCCCATCATATATTGCATACTCACCCACCTCCCAGATACAGTCAGCCTCAGCTCATAAGGCTCAGACAAGTCAGCCCTCAAAACATCATGCAACTTCTGTATGAAATGTGTGATTTGTCTAAATGTGAGTGATTTGTCTAAAAATGTGCCTGTCTTTTTTCTTTTTATTTTTTACCATTGTCTCTATTTTGATTTTTCATTTCATTTGAGTTTTCTGTTGCTGTAGAAAATACTTTCAGTTTTCTATTTAAGTAGCAACTTTACTACTTGATAAGGATGGTGCATAGAATAAAATGATACACAGAAAGTTAATAGAGACTCAATTCCACAGTCCACAGGAAAACCTTTTTCAAACTTGTGATACAAGTGATAAAATAACCTATATACGAAGACCACAATTGAATGTATGGAGGCTTTTAAATTTTCACTCACTTTATGGGGACAAAAGACCTAAAAACCTTTACAAATACATTCATGCCAACCCTTTTCATGCTTAAAAACAGGACTTATGCTTCCATGTAATTTGGGCATGTTCTGGAAGTATACAAGCATCCATTTGTCAAAACAAACAATATAATCTGTATTCATAAACAAAACAAAACAAAACATTCTTCTCACCTTCTCTTTCTATACATCTTCTCACCTTCTCTTCTATCCCTAAATATAAGTCACCTCCTTTTTATTATTTTTTTAATATTTTTTTTTCCAGTGCTGCTTCATGTTTTCTTTTCCCTCCAAACCAGGAAAAAAAAAAAAAAAAAAAAAAAAGTAATACCTGGAGTTCTAGCTGTATGATTCAACTCTTGAAGCTGTATTTGTTCACTCTCAAGACAATCAAAATCACTCATCTCTGTAAATCATCAGTTTGATGATTTTTTTCAAGGGTTTTAATTATTTTCATTCTTTGTTGAAGGCTTCCAAGAAATTAATGAATTAAAGTTGATCATGTTTCCTGAAAATGCTACAATGCTGATTAACTGCCTGTGACAATAAGGAATATATACAAATCAATTCCATATAATTAATCTTTTCTATGCCTCATTTCTTCCTTATTTAGGAAGATATGCTTTCTTGAAGAAGGGTTTGAGTCCAGGAATAGCAATGGAATTATATTTAGAACACTGTTAAGCACTTTGCCTATAGGATGTAAGTCTGTGTGGCCCAATGTGGCCCTTTCATCACAGGGTACTCAGAAAGCTGTCTGATGTCATTGTGAGACCATTATTTTCCAATGATTTGGGGAATCTGGAGAGGTCTCAGTTGACTGGAAGCTGGCAAACATTGTTCCAATTTTCAAGAAGGGCAAGAAAGAAGACCCTGGTAATTACTGACCTGTCAGTCTCACTTCAGTGACTGGCAAAATTATGAAGAAAATTATTCTGAGAGTTATTGAAAAACACCTGAAGGACAACATGGTCATTGGTCACAGCCAACATGGGTTCATGAGGGGAAAGCCTTGCTTAACAAACTTATTTTCCTTATACGACAAGGTCACCCATCTAGTTGACCAAGGGAAGGCAGTTGATGTAATCTTTTTGGATTTCAGTAAAGCTTTCAATTTGTGCTCTCACAATATCCTTATGGACAAAGTGTCCAGCATACAACTAGATAAATGCAAGACAACATAATATGATGGGTGAAAAATTAGCTGATGGTTTGGGCTCAATGGCCCAAGGGCAAATGGGTTTACACCAGGCTGGTAGCCAGTAACAACTGTGTTTTCCCACTATGGGTTCCATTTAGGGCCAGTTTTCTTTAATGTTTTCATAAATGACTTGGATGTAGGACTAGAAGGTGTTTTGAGAAAGTTTGCAGATGATACAAAACAGGGAGAAGCTGTTAACTCCATTGAGGGTAATGAGGCTTTGCAGAGAGATCTCGACAAATTAGAGAGCTGAGCAATAACCAACCACATGAAGTTTAACAAGAGCAAGTGCCAGATTCTGCACTTGGGAAGGGGCAACCCTGGCTTTACATACAGACTAGGGGATGAGATGCTGGAGATCTGCACTGCACAAAGGGATCAGGGGATTCTGGCAACTTAAATATGAGTCACAGAGAGCCCTGGCAGCCAAAAGGGCCAACCGTGCCCTGGGGTCATCAAGTATGGCATTGCTAGCAGGTCAAAATAAATGATTGTCCTGCTCTGTTCTGTGCTAGTTCAGCCTCACTTTGAGTACTGTGTGCAGTTTTGGGCACCACAGTATAAGAGGACATAAAACTAGTAGTGAGTGTCCAAAGGAGGACTACAAAGATGGTAAAGGCTCTAGAAGGGAATACGTGTGAAAAATGGCTGAAGTCACTTGGTTTGTTCAGCCTAGAGAAGATGAGACTGATGGGAGGCCTCATAGCAGCCTGCAGCTCCCTCACGAGGGGAGTAGAGGGGCAGAAGCTGAGCTCTGCTCTCTGCTGACAGTGACAGGACCTGAGAGAATGGCATGAAGCTGCATCAGAAGAGGTTCAGGATGTATCAGGCAAAGGTTGTTCACAGAGAGGGTGGTCAGGCACTGGAACAGGCTCCCCAGGGAAGTGGTCATGTCACCGAGCCTGCTGGAGTTCAAGAATTGTTGAGACAATGCTCTCAGATATACACTTTTCATTTTGGGTGGTCTGCACAGGAATAAGGGTTGAACTCTGTGATCCTTGTGGTTTCCTTCCAACTCAGGATATTGTATGATTCTATAGGAATGTTATGATGTTATGTGCATACTTATTTGACAAACTGTACCAAGAGACGCAGGGAACATAGGATTAATCAAGTGTCCTTCTCAAGAAGTTTTTGCAGGTTGGTGTAAGATATCTGGACCATCAATACAGGAGTTGAAAAGTTCTGGATAAAGTTGGACCTCACCTACACAAACCAGATTCACTGAAACTGCACAGGACTTCAGTATCTAGTCATAATTTGCCTGAAGTTCAGCCAAGCCCAAATTACATATTTATCCCAACTATACTCCTAACTCAGAAAGAAGAACACTATTCCCACAGAGACTTAATGTCAACAATTGAGATTTCAAATTTCTCTTTGAAATAGAACAGTACTTTGGGATTTTGCTACCTCTGATTTAGTCTTTGGGAGAGGTTTGTTTCCAACAATGAAGTCATGGCTTGGTTTTCAGTTTTGTTACTTTCCTATTCAACTTGTCAAAAATAAGCATCAGTCTAGTTAGTGGAAAGCTCTGCTACCAGTTAATAGCAGTCTGGTTATGGCCTAGTGATTCACACTGATATATGGAAAGGTCTTAAATCCTCTGTCAGGCTTCATTTACAGTGAAAATGAGTCAATGACTCTTGCCTATTTTCCTTCCCAGGCTATCAGAGCAGCCATTTTCTGACCATGTTTCCTATCCCTAGGGAAGGGCATAATTATGCTGATAATCACTTTCTTGATGCAGTCTGACATGCAATTTCTCTTTTCTTCTAAAACCTACATGCCCTTTTTTTTTTTTTTTTAACACAGTTATTTCAAAACATGTTTAAAAAGTAGATGTCACATGCAAAGACATGCATTGTACACAACCTGGTGTTTACAAATAGTCAATTGAATTAATAACAACAACAAAAAAATAAAATGAATAGACCTTCCTTAAGACAGTAGTACAGCTTTATCATTTCCTTGGGCTGTCTTGTTTTACTTAATTCTTCTTGCCATTGTCTGCTGGAAATAGAAGCTCTTCATGGCAAGGTTTAGACTTGCTTCCCCCAAATCTGAAAAACACCTAGATAGCTGGAGTGATAAAAATATTAGCTAAGTGATAACAACTAATGAGCACTGCTTGTGTGAGAATTTAATATTTTTCTAACTCTAATAAGTGGAATGAGTTGAAAATTCTTCCACAGAAATGATTTTTGATCAAAAAATAATTCTTTGACTGAAAGGACATTTTTTTTTTTTTTTCCCATGGAATAAGACTGTTTTCTTTGGAGAAGGAAAGAAAAAAAAACACAACACAAACAACAGAAAACCCATGAGCAGAAACTGTTTAGTTTCTAAATAAATGAAGTCTGGAAAGCTCTCTGTGAAACCTTTAAATTTTCAGTTAAAAGTAATAAAACAATAATAATAATTAAATATTATCTGTAGTACTTACAGAGAGATATATATAAATGCACATGCAAGCAAATGTTGTCTTATTTATTTATCCATATATTTTCTAATTTATTCATTCATTATGTCTTTTTTTTTAATAAAAAACAAACAAATAAACAATATTTGGAGAATCAATATAATTTTGGAAGTATAAGTCATCCTAGAATTTTCAATAAAGAAATTCTTATTCTGGTCTATTTATCTAAGATGATAAATGTTGTTGCATTGCTTTGAATACTCTAATCAATAAGATATGTATAAACATATATATGTACATGTACATATAAATTTGAACATGCATAAGATATATTGGAGTTAAATTTGGTTGCTTTTCCTCTAATACAGTTTTTAAAGTCAAACATGCACAGATTGTATACCAGCTCTGGTATCCCATATCCATTCTGCCATAACATTTTGAAATTTTACTATTTATATTGAACTGGGCTGGAAGGATGCTTTGAAAATGTAACACATGGATATTGCCCCATACCTTGTTTAAGGTGATGGTGCTAACCTGCACAGTTCTGAACTGGATAAACCCTCACCCTACAAACAGCTTCAAGCTAATTTAGAAGACCAAAAGGAAGACTTGGCCAACCCCCATATGGAGATTTTGTTTAGCTTTTGATCTGAAAATATGCAAACCAAGAGTGTGTATTCACCTGTGCCTTCATTAAAAGCTTCTACCATCTTCTGTTATAACTGCAAAGGTTTATTCAGATAGATCCATGGTGAAGCTGCTTTTATTTACTTTTTTAAATTGAAATAGATGACCTGGAATTTTTTTCCTGTGAAAAATTTGGTTTAACTGTACAAATATGTACATAGTTTTAGATCTATGCATTCTTCTTTTTCTTTTATTCATATGTATTGGATCATATATACATGAACAATGAATGCTTATTTTTTTCTTCTTCCTGTCTTTCTGCACTGAACAAACAGCCATGTCAAAAGGAATTTCTAACTGCTTAATCGAAGTTGTTTATACAGCATACATCAAAACTAAATTTCTACCTCCTTACTTCGTATAAAATTTATAAAATATTATGGAGATGACAGTTCATTTCTGGATTTAAGGGTAATATGGGAGATACACAGAGCTGTGAAATCCAGGTACTGAAAGCAGGTATTTCTAATTGGTTTGTAACCAATAACTGAGGTCAAAATTCAAACCAGTTAACAGTTCAGGATGAACAGGGACATTTAGTAAGGTCAGGAATAATTTGTTTTGGAGGCCCAAGATTAAAATTTTGATTTATGAAATATGCTTCTTCAGTCACTCCTACAGGACTGCTAGCTATTGTAAATGTGCCTTTCTGGATTAGGCTGTAATGATTAAAATGATCTCTCCCACTGAAAGTAAGTGTTTAAAACTGAATATGAAATGATGTACTTAAAATTTTCAGTATGAAAATTCAATTATGATCACACTTTACAGCATAAAACTACAGGGCCCGATTAAGTTTGACATTAGCAGGAACTCTAACAAGACATTACCAAGAAAAATAACACACTCAAATCAGACTATTCAGCTCTTACCATATTAAAGAAGTAATAAGCCTCTAACATCCTTACTTCAAGACATAGCAAAAACTGAAGAGCATCTTTCCCATCAGATGTTTTAACAGAAATTCTAAACAGAGAGTAAAAAGAGTAAAATAAAAAAAAATAAAAAAAAAAAAAAAGGGGGGGGGGGAGGAGTGAAGAGGAAATGTAGCTTAAGCAAAAACAAGAGGAGCCAGAGGCTGACCTACGTTTGAAAATTAAAAGAACCCAACAGCAGTGCTTGCTTCAGCTCTAGGAAAGTGATTTCAAATATTTTCCATAGTTTCCTACAAAATGGTGATGATCTGGTCTGAATTAGCACAGCAGCTGTTGTGATGATCTATAGGAATTATCAGTAATAAGTCTCAGAGGAGGTTGAAAATGTACACTGTGAGCAGCTGAATCCTTCTTACCTCCTGCTGGACAGCAGTTCCTTCTGACTCAGATCCTAATGTGAGGACTACCAGAGGGCAGTGGAGTTGCCTTGTTTTCTTACTCTATGAGCAGCATTATTTTATAATTAACCTTAGTGAGACTTCATGTTTTTTGCAAGTCTATTAGTCAGAGAACCTGTTTCATCTTGCCCCCTTGTAATAAGATTTGCAAAGCAATTATATATACCCATCTCAGTTGATGTGCCTCAGACTAATACCTTACACCCGACTGCATTGTTTTATCACAGAAACACATATACCGTATAACTCACCTCTGCTACCTGTCACAACAGTCAAATAAAATAAATAAATAAATAAATAAAACTGGGAAGTTTCTAACCACTGTTGCTGTAGTTATTTTCTGAGTCAGCTGCAATTAATTTCCTTTATGGCTACAATAGATTGTGTTTTCATCCACGGATCTCAAAGGTCTTTTGAAAAGCTGGGAATGTGTTGGTGCATCTTCTTTACAGAACAGCTTAGAAGAAATACATGTTTTTCTACACACACACAAAAAGGAATGTGTTCATCTGGACAAACTTCCAAAGCAGCTCAGTGCACAGTAACTTCACAGAATCATCACAGAATAATAGAATGGTTTGGGTTGGAAGGGACCTTGAAGATCATCTAGTTCCAATCCCCTGCCATGGTCAGGAATGTAACCAATTAGGCTTAACCAAACCTGCAGTACTGTATAAAGCAAAGACTTTCCGTAGGATCAAGATATCAGTCAGAGTATCTTTACAAACTAAAAGAGGTCAAGAAAGACAGCTTTTTCTTTTTGAGCAGTTATTATATTGAGATTCCCAGCCATTTAAAATGAAAGTGGAAAGGGTGCTGACTAAACCGATGATGGCTTTTATGAGGGTACATGAACATAAACATATGGGATACAAGAATAGTTTAAAGATTTCCCATGAATCTGTTTTCACTGTAGTGTGTATCTGTTGAGGATCATCAAAGCAGGTATACTGACTCCCATCTGGGAGACCCTGAAATAGTGGAGAGCCAAACAGAACTGTGACCCTGAGTTTCTTATACTCAGTTTTGTTGTTGTTTTTTTTTTGTTTGTTTGTTTTGTTCTGGAGGGGTGCAGAGGTGAGAGAAATAACTGTGAGAGAAAAGGTATGTATGTGACATCTTCCTAGACAATGTATTTTTCTTTGTATTTTGCTACAGTACATTTGTTCTCCCTGGTTATTTTCACTACAATCTAGCAGCATTTGCTTCTTTTCCAGCACACCAAGTTAAAAAATAATCTTCCATTGTGTATAAAATCAATTCCCATGAGTTCCACCCTCTCCTAATGAAGTCAGACTCATTATTATTATTATTATTATTATTATTATTATTATTATTATTATTATTAAGAATCATAGAATCATGGAATGTCTCAAGGTAGGGACCTTACAGATAATCTATTTCCAACCTCCCTGCCATGGGCAGGGATGCCACCCACTAGATCAGGTTTCCCAGGACCTTGTCCAAATTATTATTATTATTTCATATACCAGATCTTTTACTCTGAGATTGTGTTAATTTACTACTGGAATTATAATTGACACCTGGCAGTACACTAAACGATATGGGTCTTCCAACCTATATGGTTAGTTGCTTTGATGAATCTCTGCTCATTAAGATCCAAAACCTGTCTACAGTGAAGTCTCAGCAGCTTGTTTGGTCACCGGGGAGTTATTTCTGAAATAAAGAGGTAGAGGTACTCCACAGATACAGCAAAAGTCAAGGACTAGAGCAGCAATCCAGATGTCTTTGCTTCTGACTTCATCTATTCTAGTAGAAAAAACTGGTTGATGTGCGTGATGGTGGAGTCATCATTTATACTTTTCCCTTCCCTCAGTTGCAACAAATGCTTGACACGTACTGGCAAACACAAGCTTTAAAGCTGAGATGAAGATATTCATTTTCAAGCTCAACCTCCTCCAGTCAGAAGAGATCTTAGGTACAGGAACAGTTACCACTTCCCACAGAAATAAGGATCAAAGGGATATACATCCAAAGCTGTAAAAAGTGAGTAATATGATGGCAAGTGATAGAAACATGGTTCTGGAGTAAAGCAGCTGCAGAAATCTGTTTTCCTGCCTTACTGCTTTACAAATTAGCTGTGGACATAGTATTTCTATGACTCAGATCTCAGCTATGGGACTGATTTGGTAGCTTTCATAGAGGCTTCTATTGTTTCTTATATGTGGTGTATGGCTGTGGAAAGCAACAGATGCTATTTAATTGGAAAGTAACCCCCCTGCTAGATAGACCTAGTTGGTTTTGTGGTCTAGTATTTGTCATTGGTGATTGTTTCTAAGAGCAGACCTCAAAGGAACATTGAATCATTTCTTCCAGCTGAGACAAGCTATTGGCTTAGTCTAGAGGCAACGTTGCCTTGATTCATCCAGCAGAGTTTTTGACTGTGCTCACAGTGTTGCTAGATTAGGTCTTTCATGAGGGAATAGAAAAGAACTACTTATATCAGGATCAATTTTAGGCTAAGAAGCTCCTTTCTGGCTTAAGTTCTCTGGTGTTTTGTACCAGTGGGAAGATGCAACATAAGTGATAGCAGAAGTAAAATTGGATGCAATTCATTTAATGTGCTGAAGTAATTTGTACTCACAGTAGAAAAAGTGGTTGTAAAAAAAAAATAATAAAACAACTAGAAATTATTAAATATTGATTGATAAAGTGAAGTGGGATTTGGAATGTAGAGAGGGGAAGTTTTGAAAGTGTTTTCAGAAGCAATGGAGTTACTTAAGGATCAAAAAGCAGCTGCAGACTGGTCACCATCAGCCGGTAAAACTGACTTTTGCAGCAGGGAATACACTAATACTGCTAATCAGGGATAGGTCTTGGGACTACAGAAAATGCTAGTTTGATTGGATTTGGCAAAGGACCCATGAAGTGTAGGAAGTGAGTTATTTAATGTGCGTGTTTGTGTGTATGTGTATTTAAGAACTATTATGGGTTGTGAGGAACTTATTTGTTCCTGTACCATTTGATAATGGTATTCAACATGAGAAAAGTCAGCATTGACTATACTTCTATAGACTGGATCAACTCTCATCAGACTTGTCTTCACTACTAGAACAGTAGTGAAACTAGAGATTCATTTGATGTGAACAGAAAAAGCCAGGAAAATATTTGAAAAGCTAACAGATATCTGAAAAGCCTTCAGATATTGAGTGAAAATGAGTGGCTTTCAATATGTACTCTGTGAGTTTCCTGGGGATATATGAGATACTTCTACTGCGCCCATGAATGTTAAGAAAATCAAGCCTATTGATTGCTAGTAGGCTAAAACTGAATGCAAGAAGAGCTGTACTTCTCATGGAAATTTTTTTTTTCAGGAATCTTTACTGAGAAAATTTGGAAGAAAATGGTGCATTAACTAAGATATATTGGTTGCAGAAATCTCTTTCTGATATATCATACCTTATGTTCCTATATTTATTTTGTCACTAGGTTCACCAAAATAGTTGAAAAGAATGTTGACTGTTCTTTGATTGTCACCTAAACAATCTAAGTTTTTCTTTGTTTTGTCTTAAGAATTCTATAAGTTCTTGCTTAAAAGGAATTTTATTCTTTATCTCAGCTACCTGTGTTATTACTCCTGACAGAAAAAGACTGATTTTCTTTACTACGTGAAAACATGAAAACATGGCCTTGGACAGGGGATATCGGATGGATGTCCTTTGACATGCCTTAGCCTTATATTTGTTTATATGTTTAAAGACCTTCCTTTTTGTCCTTGCTATGACAACAGCTGAAAAGGTAAGATTTTTCTTCAGATTAAACCTAAGCCTGTTAATGAGCTTTACACAGTATAAGATGAATAGGAGTGTGTTACTTTGGGAGGGAAGGAAGAGAGCATGGAGGAAGAACTCTCTGAGAAAAAACAATCAGACAATTTTTTATGAGTATTAATTATTGATGACTAGACAATAAATGAGGTGGCTAATTTAAGTACTAAAGTACAATATGAAATAAAACAATGGAATAGAACCACTGCTAGGACTGAGCAGAGATGTTTTAATTATTTGGTCTCCCTTTAGTCATCTCTGTTCTCACTAGTTATCCATTTAGCATTTTCCATTCAGCTTTCTGAAGTACTCAGAGCTGTCATTGGCAATTGGGTCTACCTCAGCTGTTGCTAAGTAGTGCAACCATTTGAAACAGTCAAAGTCAGTTGACACAGGCTATGTTCTAGTGGGATTGGGCTCAAACAACCCAGAGATGTAATTATCTGATTGAGAATATCAGGACTTAATCACAGTTTTTGGGTGCAGACAGAATGAGGGTCAAAATATACAGCTTATTAACACCAGCACTGTGGATGTAATATCTTGTCTATGGAAACCAGCCAGAAGCAGGATGGTCCTTACATAATGAAAGCTACAAACCAAGCTTTCACACTGTGTTAATTAGGATTTCTGTTGACATAATTATACAGGACAGGCAGTAGTGTGTTCTCCTCAGATTTCCAGGGTGCACATGTGTCATGCCACTTTCTTTTTTCTGTGTCTTTTTTTTCTATAACAAATAGGCCATGCCAGAGAAAGACCCTTCCTTTCTAGTTAGAACTGATTTGAATTGAGAAAAAAAACATACAAAATAAAATTAAAAAATAAATAAATAATAATAATAAAATAATAATAAAAATAACAATAAATAAATCAGCTATGGGGGCATTATTAAAAAATACATTCTTCAGGAATGAAGAGTGTAGTTCACTAAAGAATTTTTTTCTTTAAACCACTTTTGAAAACTGAGGCAGATAAGAGCTTCGTACATGAAAAGGAATGGCTTATAAGAAAGTAATAAATAAATAAATAAATGAACAAACAGCAGCCTCCTTTATTTAGGAATGTGTTCAATCCAGTATATTCACTCTTTGCTCTATCCATGCAGTTCCTCTGCCACTTGAATTCCAGAAAATGTTTTTAAATCTTTAACATCAAAAATGAAAACAACATGTAATCAAAAATAGTTTTACGCTAAACTTATTGTAATTGCCTCAGTATAATTCTGTCACTGGTCCTAGTGCACAATCTTCTCAATACTAAAAGTGTTTCTCATGGTTCTGTTATCTCTGCTTTGCCCTGTATGCAGATATACAGAAGTCCTTTTGAAGCTCTGCCATGGAGCTTGGGCTCAATAGCAATTGACTGAGGTTCTGTCATTTGTATGCCAGTATGGCTGCACAATAGAATGCCTGCTTCTGTAGCCATTAGATTTGAAGTCTTCCTTAGCCTGTGAGCTGCAATTTTCCCACAGCACATATACTTTATTCATACTCTTCTTACAGTACCCCCTGTCTTCAGGAATCCTCTTAGCAGTCTCATCCTACATCTCTGTCTTGTGGATTCACCTTTGTCTCTGCTAACACCCCTCAGTATGCCTTCTACTCCATCTCAGCTCCAAATGCAACTTGAAAAAAAGTTTGCACATTTTTATTATTTATTTATTTATTTTACAGCTGTAACTTAGCTTCTATTAGCTAGGGTAAGGTACTTGGACACTGCAGAATATTAACATGCTTTTTGAGTTAGATGACTCTTTAAGACCATTTCATTTTTTATACCTGTTTAATCTGTTGACATCATAACATTTCATCTCTGGATCATAAGAACCTGCAATGGCGATAGTCACTGGAAAGGAAAAAGAGTTATGTTTATTCTGTTCAAGCAGTACAAACTTATTAGATTATTTTTTTTTAACTTATTTTTATTTTTTTTCAGGCTAGGAGGGCATTGAAACAGCTGAAAAAAAAAAAAAAAGAAAAAAAAAAGTAAGGAAGGCCTGTTGTAAAAGGAGAGGAAGAGAGGCTGAGGACACATGACTTGTCTAGTTTGGGGAAAAAGAGATTGAGAAGTAGAGAAGTGGAAAGAGATGTATTGGTTTCTTTTCCTGGTAACCAATGATAGAATGTGCAAGAGCACAATGCCGCACTGGGGAAAGGGTCAGTTGCAGATATTAGAAAAAAAACACAAAACTTTACCATGAGAGTGGTCAAGCAGTGGAAAAAGCTTCCTAGAGAGGTGGATGATGCCCCATGCCTGTTAGTGCTCAAGAGGCTTTTGAGTAACTACAAAAGCAGTTTTTTCCTTACTGTTTCTTTGCATGCTCTCTACTCTCTGTGCAGTCAGATCTATCTTCTTGCTTTCCTTAAGTCTCAAAATCTTTTATCACTGGTCATCTAAGATAATGCATCTGAAAAAAATCACTGGCTCTCTGGCAAAATGTGTCCCCTTCATTGAAATCTTACTTAGTTCGCCCCCTCTAACCCATGTACCACAGCATTCTTATACGTCAGGAATCAACAAATTACCTTAATCACAGAGTTAAATTATCAGCATTTGACTCAGTCCCTGCACAGTCAACAGGACATAAGTACATACTTAAAGTTAAGGACACTCAAAAGCTTTGCTAAATCAGGGACATAGTTAATGATATTATTTCACTCTTGCTGTTTAAAAACAACCCATTTTCCTAGATTGTGTGATTAGACAGTGCCAGTACTTCTCTTTCAGTGACTGGAAAACAAGGGGCAATTTCATCATTTATTTTTTCTGTAGACATCTGTTACATGTAGAACACTCTCTTTGTAGCTGAAGAGATGAATTACTATAGAGACACTGATCCTGTTTACTTTCCCTTTAGGTTCAATACAACACTTTGTTCTTCAAACAAAAATCTCCTATAAGCTGATAAATGACACTTTCACTGATATTACACTACTGTTGCTCTTGCAGTCACTGCAGTGTTTTGCAGGTTCTTGGCCTTGTGATATTTCTACGGATAATACATTGTGTTACCATTTTAACATTTGACCTACTTACACCATAACTGTCTATCTGTTGCAGCATCATGACCTAGGAACAGGGAACGTGCTTACAGTACATAAGCAATTATATGTGCCTCGAGCCAAACATTTGCCCAAGCGTTGTTACCCTAAGATATTTGGATACTTTTTTCTTGTTTTTTTTTTTTTTTTTTTTTTTTTTTTTTTGTTGTTGTTGATTTCTTTTCAGAAAGAGATATAATTAACTAAAACTAATAATAATGCAACTTTTTTGCCAGAATTTGACTGGCAATATGAACTGGGTTCTAATATAATGAAAAAAATCATTATTAACACACTCATTAGAGCCTCCACACAGAAACACGAGAAAACTAAAATAAGATTTCTGGTGCTTAGTGACCTAGTTTTCCCCAGGCTCAAAGATTAATTAGTTTAAGAAATAATATTTGTATTAAAGGGAGGAAATAAACCACCAACAAGACAGATAAGCAAGGCAACATGTAATACCCGATTCATAAATTCTAACTGCAATATTTTGCAGTATTTCTCTTTGGGGAAGCAACTAATGGGCAAATTTTGTAGCCTTCTGTCTTTCCACTATATAGGAATTCTATAGGGATCTTTTTTGAAGAATCCTGTGGAAAACAGTCATGGGTGAAAGAAGAGTCCAGGAGCATTGATTGATTTTTAAGGATCACTTCCTCCAATCTCAAAAACAGGGCTTCCTGATATATAGGAAGGCAAGCAAAGACAGCAGAAATCCTGTGTGAATGAATAAAGAAATCCCGAGAAATCCCTAATATGAAAAGAAACAAGAGGTGGAAGCAGAGACAGATGACTCAAGAGACTGATCATGCCGGCGTGGTTTTAGGAAAACCATGGCCCAGGTAGAACTGAATCTGGTAACAACGATGGAGGGGGAAAAGAAACCTTTTTAATGGATATATAACAGTAGCAAAAGGAAGACTACTAGGGAAAATGTAGCTGTTAATAACAATAACAATAATAAAAATATTTTAAAAATTAGCTGCTAATAGGACAGGAGATCTCATGACAAAGGACATGGGAAAGGCCAAGGTAATCAGTGATTTCTTTCCTCCAGCCTTTACTGATAAGGCGGATATTCAGGAATCCTGGGCCACTGAGAACAAAAGGAAAGTATGAAGTAAGGAAGACACATCTTCCATGTAGGAGGATTAGGAACATTTAAGCAAACTGGAGATGTGTTAGTCCACAGTATGTGACAGAACACACCTATAGGTGTTGAGGGAGCTCATTGTTGTGAGATGCCACCATTGACCATCTTTGAAAGGTAATGGCAACCAGTAGAGATTTACGAAGACTGGAAGAAAACAAATGTTAATTCTAAATTTTTAAAAAGAAAAAGGATCCAAGGAATTGCAGGTTGGTCAGCCTCATTCAAGCCTCTTGGAAGGTGATTAATTTTGAAATTAATTCTCAGTGATTTGTTATGGAAACCATTTCCAAAAATATGGAGGACAAGAAGGTAACTAGGAGGAGTCATCATATATGTGTGACCAATCTGAGAACCTTCTTAGACAAACTTATTAGCTTTACAGGTGAGGGGAGATCAGATTCTTTTAGTTTTTCTTGCCTTTATCAAAGTTTCCACACTATCACTCATAATATCCCCACAGAGAAACTACTGAAGTAAGGACTAGATAAATGAACAGGAACATAGACTATATACTGGCTAAGCTGCTGGGCTCAAAAAAGTGGCACAAAGTCAAGATGGAGGTCAACCACTAGTGATATAATTCAGAGGCCAATACTGGGAACAATACCATTTAACCTCTTCATTAATGACTTCGATGGTGGGGTGGAGTGTACCAGCAGTGAGTTTTCAGACAATAGAAAACATGGGATGCACCATGCAGTTGTGTCAAAATTCTATCGGACTTTGGCAGACTGGACAAATGGGCTGACAGAAGGAGCTTTATGAAGTTCAGCAACAGGAAATGCAGGGACCAGCACGTGGGAATGCTTAAGCAGGCTTCTTCAAACCACTAATATAATTATGAATAGCACGTAGAGTATTGTGGGGGACATACAGTTTTGTAAGTGATTTAGACTCCTTCAACATTAAGAAGGAAACTGAGACATCAGTTGTTAGATTAGTTTTCCCATAAGGTCTGTGTTCCATTTGTGAAACTAGCAGCTCTCAGATAGTGTTGTAAATGGGGTAAAGAAAGAAGAATTCACTGCTTCAAGGCTTTCTGTAAAAGAATTCTCCATATTGGTTGATTTGTACTAAATTCTGTAGCTTTTTCATTGACTTTAAATTAGACAACTGTTGTTTCCCACCACACAGTACCAGAAAGTGGCTGATTGCTTAGTAAATCCAGATTTTCTCTGAATAGCTTTAAAGAGATGGAGACATTCACTTGCAAAGTTGGCTGTTGGCTGTATATTTGACAAATGATTGATAGAACTTATTAATTAAGCAACTTTTTTTTTTTTTTTTTTTTTTTTTTTTTTTTATTCCCCAGACAGGGAAAGATTAAAAAACGGGCAGACTTCTAATCTGAACAAAACCAGAGAGACAAAACAGTGAAGCACTTCATAAAACAAGGGAACACTGTTTCAAGGGCTAACTTTCTGACTTGTGTGTGTGTATACATTATATAGTAGAAAGATTATTAGAGGCATCTGGAAATGTGGTAGTTTCAGCGAAACTTTAATCCCCTTGCAACTTGTGGCAGAATTTCTGCACATATTTTCTTCTCATTTGCTCGTAAGGATCAACATGCAAATAGCCATGTAAAGCGATGAAAGATTGATTCACATTTTCTTTCACCTTGGCATTTCAAGAACCAAGATAGATCCCTTCCCTCCCTAAACCACTTGCATTCTATAAACAGTCATTTAGCACCACTCTTGAGGGAATGGATTTGGTTGCTGAAATATCTTGTGTTGTTTGGTACTTTCATAGGTGTCCAAAAAAATTCTGTGTGCATGACAGATAGGCATGGAATTCATGAGAGACCTGCATCTTTCTTGTGCGGGGTCTGGAAGCCAGAAATATCTAAAATGACTCTAACTGCTTATATTCAGTTATCCAAATCCTACTGCAGGGGTAGGATTCAGCTTGAGGCTCAGATATCTAAATGTGTCTTCAATTCATGTATCTACATTTGACCATTGTTAAAACAGTGTTAGAACTCCTATTATACTCAATGGAGCTGTAGCTAGTACAGTCAGTAAAGCCTATGCTTAGACACCTGGATTCACTTGTCTGAATCCTGTCCCAAATGTCACTGACTGTGACACTGTGTGGATGCCTGACCTTTGATCAGACGAATCTTCACTCATATGTCAACATAACTTTTCATGGTATAAGTGAGGTCAGTCTTCCTCTGTGCCTACGCATAGGAAACTACTTCAAATACCATTTTTTTTTGTCCCAGCACAGGGGTACCAAGGCAGCCAGCCATAACTACTAACCTCTTGGAAGCCTGTCTGCCCTCAGATGGCAGCTAACAGTCTTTCCTAGTTCCCTTAGCATGCTCTTGCATGAAAGTCTCTTACTATTTTTTTCTGCCATCCTTCTCCAAAATCAACTGTCATAACCAGAGAGCTTCTCCAAATAATTTGTTCCTTAGAAAGCAGCTCTCTATACCCTCCTCCTAGCTCATACATATTACATTAAACATAGGATATCAGGCTTTACTTCATATTGGTAAGAATTCCCTGTAAACAGTTCCCAAGTTAATGCATTGTGATTACTAAAACATCTTCTTTAAACAGTCTTTTTCTATGATGCCTACAACATATCTATCAATGACTATAACTCTGTTATGTGGATGCTGTTGCACTGTTTCCTTGTATCCTTCACTCTGCTGTTAATTGTTTCTTGCCTTGTGTCATATACTTACATAGGAAACCTTTCAGGGTAGGTTTACCTTCTTGTCCAGCATTGGTAGGATACAGAATCACAGCTTAGCAGTAGGACAATACAAATAATAGTGAATAAACCTGATAAAATCATGGATTAAATAACACATATTTTTGTTATCTGCAAAGCTATTTAGAAATTATAGGAATAAAGCTGGTTAACTGTGTGGTGGGAGCAATGTATTATCCCATCTTAAAGATCTGGAAGAGGCAGAAGAACAGAGCAGATGCCTTGGTAAATCAAATTATGAAATTATATTTGATGTGAATTATTCCTTACTGTAAGTTGTGTTTTCCCAGAGAAGACCACAGAGATCACATTGTACCTATAATTGTAATCCATTTTCTGTTGATCCTTCAATTTTTCATGCTCTGTAGTTCCATTCCTTCTAAGGCTGCCTAATGATGCGTTTTGCTGGCTGCAGGCTTTGATGTGTAATGCATTTGTTAAGCACCTTTGATATTCACTTCCTCTGTAATGTAATGTTACTTTGGTGTGGGATGTTTTTAGCTTTCCACCTTTCCGAGATGTGTGGCTTGGCTGACAAACTGCAATCAATGACTTCATTACGTGCCTTTTCATCTGGTACATACCTTTTTATGTGGGTACCTTGACATTCAGCTAGGCTGTAGATTGTTTAACTTCAGTGCTCTAGTTAGGATTCACCCTTCCACCCCCACTTCCCCACCCTTTCACTTTAATTTAATAGTCATATTAAATAGTAATGTCTTTAGAAGGCTTTTGATGCACTTAAGGAGAAGATAGTGAGACTTTTAACACAGCATTTATCCAGTATCTTTTCTAGATGCAGATGTTGTGTGGAGTTTTTCCCTCACCAAGGGATGTTCTAAATTTGCAAAGGCAGAGGCTGGTTTTGGTGGTGAAGTGCGAAAGGCCTTCTTTGTCACACAGCTCTTCTCTGATTTGGATTTCTGGTTTCTTGTGCTGACTGATTTTATTTATTTATTTATTTATTTATTTATTGAAATGTACTTGATTGTTCTATGGCTTATAGATAAGGAAGATTTTCTTAAGTACAGATGGCAAGTTTGTGCCAAGGCTTGATTTTCCTTTTAACTGAATCAAAACACTCGGTAGCAAAGTTGCTTTGCAAGTGATAATGCATCTTGAAAAATGAGTTAACATGCCTAAAAAAGTCTTCCACCCTAATGTCCATGCAGAACAGATGGCCAAGGGTGCAACTCCATGGATTTTGGACTGAGATCAGCTGTAATGCACAAACCTGCCATTTGGGGATTGGGAGAAAAGATGTGCCAAATGACTCATTGCCAGAAGTTGGACATAAATACTGGATTTGGGCCAATAATATTTGCAGCTTTTTTTTTTTTTTTTTTTTTAAAGACATGGTGAAACTGAAAGTGTGGAGAATAAGAAAAAAAATAGTGTTGACTAAAGGAAATATATGACTAGAATATGAAAAGCATGGTCACAAGTAACCAAAGCAAGTGCTTGCAATTAAAATTAAAGAGACTAATTTTAAATCAGTCCGACCAAAAGTTGGTAGTAGCGTCTTTCTACACTCCATAGACAGAAGTTACTTCTTAACTGTCTGGTTGTTTCTTTTCCTAGCTTTCCAAGAGTAGAGCATATTCCTGACTGAATGCTTTCCAAAATCCTTTTGGCACAGCTTATAAGATTTATTATTTATTATTTTTTATTTTTTATTTTTATTTTTATTTATTTTTTTTTATTTTATTTTAAACTTTGCATTTAAATTCAAGTTTCCAAACATTACATATTTCTCTCTCTTTCTTTTAACCCACCTTATATGTTTTATACAACCTTCAGATTCAGAAAAAATATATCATTTTTGCATTAAAATGTAATTAAAGGAATACTCTCAGATTATCTATACTAAAGAAAAAAATTATTAACAAGCACTTGAAAACACATTATGGTGGTACATATAATTGATGGATCGCAGCACAACCCTCTAGGTGAAAAGTCTTTCAGAGGGCCATAATCCAACCTTAATTTTGATTTTAAAACCTATGATTTTAAAACCTATGGTTTTAACTGTGTCTCTGCTGTAATTCCCCAATAAAGCATTTTCCTTGTGCTGAAAGGAGATCTGGGAACCTCTTTCCATAGGATACGGTCAGGACCTGTAGGCAGCCCTTCAGAGGAGTGTGCCATGAATGGCAACTGCTCATGGTGTCATGTTGTATATTCTCAGAAATATCTCTCTAGCTGATGTTGCCAGGCAGATAAGGGTTTATTAAAAGATACAAAAGATATGATCAGACCTCCAATTCCTCAGTGATATCTATATTTTGATAATTTTTTTTTAATGTTTGAGTCACTATGATAAAGACTTCTTTCTTTTTTATTTTTTATTTATTTATTTATTTTTTTACACTAATATAATAGATGTATGGCTATATATATGTATTTACACTAGTGAAAAAATATGTACTTTTTTTGTGTATATGTACATAGCTTTTATTGTTTCGTGTGATACATCAAAGTCAAAAAGGAATAATAATAATAATAACAATAACAATAACAACTATTTTCTTCTACTTGTTATGTTTTTTGATGTGGTTTGAAATATTTATTATTTTGATTTTATGCAGTAAATAATTGATAACACTTTTTGTCCACAATTCAAAGCGTATTTTTCTCACTTTTCTATTTTACAAAAAGAAAACTATCTGCATTTGTTTTCATTTCATAAAGAATTTTAAAAGAATATGATTTGTTAAAATAGTTGAGAATATTTGGAAGCAAATAAAATTCAGTATCATGCCTGATGCAATTCAAGAAGCATTTGGACAATACTCTCAGAAATATGATTTGATTTTGGATGGTCCTGTATGTTGCATTAAGTTACACTCTCCCCCAGCCCATGTGGGGAGGGTAAGTGAGCAGCTGTGTGGTACTTAGCTGCCTCCTTAGGCTAAACCATAATATCCCAGCTCAATAATAATCTTCTGCTGTTAGTTAAACTGTAGAGGAAGTTTAATTAATCCCTTTCAAGTTTTTGCACTCTCTTCCTATTAGTGACACTGCAAAAAGACAAAGGGCAGTCACATTATATTTGACAGTATTTGAACAGTTAATAACTACAGCACTTTTGAGCATCATTACTGCAACTTCTAAACAGCACAGCCTGTAACACTTTCAGGTACTTAGATGTCTTCAAGAATGCACATTGTTGTGTGGTGAGCTCATCATAAGCTAGCAGCAGTTTGGAGATGGTTTGGACATATGGGTGAATCTCACCTAAGCCATCCAAGGTTTTATTTCCAATCAATCAATCAATAAAATGGAACCAAGGAGTAAATCAGGGTAGTTGGCCCAAGTGATGTAGACTGACATATTTCTATACAGTGTTGAGTGCATTTGAGTTTTCCCACAAAAAAAAATAATTTGTACACTCTACTTGAGCTATCATATACAGAGTGTAGGTGATAAGTAGAGCAGGTCCACTGAGTGAAATGGGATCCTTTCTGGAAAAAAATCATTGTTTCTGTTGTACAAACTGATGTCACCATATATTTTTGGCAGAAGTTATGTGGTTTTACACAAGATAAATAGCTGCCCCCAAACACTGATATTTGCTATTATTTATTATTTATGACCTTATATTTATTATTTATCTCTGTAGCCAAAATGTTTCTAGTGCATTTTCCAAGAAGAAACAACAGTGCTTGATCCCTGTCCCAAGGAAATTACAAACTGATCTGTAATTACTAAGAAATGGCAAACTCCAGCAATTACTGATTTTGTTCAAGAGGCACTTTTTAGTCCCCAAAGAACTTCAAAAAGGGAGGAAATGAGTATTAGAAAACAATTAATCCTTAATTGGCAAACATTTATTTATTTAAGTACACTTGTGTGTGTTGCAAAATGATAAAATGATTCCTCAAATGATTCCATTTGGCTATTAACAAACAGTGGAAAAGGATCTGGGGGTGCTGATTGATGCTTGCCTGAACATGAGCCAGCAGTTTGCCCAGGTGGCCAAGAAGGCCAACGACGTCCTGGCTTGTATCAGTAATGGTGTAGCCAGCAGGACCGGGGAGATTATTATCCCCCTATACTGAGCTCTGGTGAGGCCGCACCTCAAGTACTGTGTTCAGTTTAGGGCCCCTCACTACAAGGACATCAATGCCCTGAAGCTTTTCCAGAGAATGGCTACAAAGCTGGTGAGGGGCCTGGAGCACAAGTCCTGTGAGGAGCCGCTGAGGGAGCTGGTGTTTGGTCTGGAGAAGAGGAGGTTCAGGGGAGACTTTATTGCTCTCTACAACTACCTGAAAGGAAGGTGTGGGGAGCTGGAGGTTGGCCTCTTCTCACAGTGATAGTACTAGAGGAAGCGGCCTCAAGTTGTGCCAGGGGAGGTTCAGGTTGGACATTAGGAGACATTTCTTCTCAGAAAGAACAGTCAGGCATTGGGATGGGTTGCCCAGAGAGGTGGTGGAGTCACTGTCTCTAGGGGTGTTCAAGGAAAGGTTGGACATGGCACTTTGGGACATGGTTTGGTGGGTGACATTGGTGGCAGGGAGACAGTTGGATTAGATGATCTTGAAGGTCTTTTCCAAATTTAATGATTCAATGATTCTATGATACTATAAGATTTATTTTTTTTTAATTATTATTATTTTTTCCCCCAGCTAGAGCATGTCTTGCCCTTTATATGAAGAACTAAACACATTCTAATTCCTAACATACCCATAATCATTATGGAGTCTTCCTCACTTTCAGAAAGCACAAAGCAAGAGAAGCAGAGAAGTGCCTAGCTTCATACACCTCACAGTGCTCTTATCCCAATGGCAGAGAGTGAAGTCTGTGACACATTTAGGTCTGCAAAGATCATTTGAGATACCCATGGCATTTCCCTAATGAAATTCAAGGGGAAAAAAGAAAGGGGGGGAGGTCATACAAAAAAAAAAAAAAAAAAAAAAAAAAAATCAACAAACAAACAAACAAAAAAAACATTCAGGTTTTAAAAATTAGCATAGTAAACCTCTGTAGAGATTCTAACTAAATGGATACAGAATCTGGGGTATTATCTCAACCTTCAATAAGTCACATGCTTGTGACAGAAATAAACCTGCCTGTGGTGATATATATTTGATTTTTTTTTGCAACAGAGGGAAAGTTTGCTTTCCCAGTATATGAGTTAACCTTCCAAATGCAGGAATATGCTGAATTTTGAGAATAAAAATACAGCAAAATAGCCAAAAACAGGTGCTCTGAATATACTGAGTTATGTTTTATGATTATTGATAATTCTATGATTTGTAGGTCTCATTGTACTTACACTGCACAAACCACTACCCATCACCATATATGTCATTAGAGAAGACTAGAAAAATTTATTTTCTATTTTCAATTTATTTTCTTCTGAATGACGACAAAAGAACACAGTTCTATGTAAGTAAACTGTTTTATTTAAATAAGAAGGTCACACTGCATTGCCTCTCTTCTTTTCTTTTTTCTTCTCACTATTTTTCTACCTCACATACCTATTTAAAAATAAAATAAAATGTGAATTCAGTCAAGCCCTTGATTACCGCAGGTGTGATACTGTAAACAAAGATGCAGGATACTGTAAAACAAAGAGATAAGTGATATTGTAATACAGAAAATTGACATCATAGATCAAGAACTTTAAAAGGAAAAAGGTAAAAGTTAATGGAAATTTGGATTCCTTCATGATAAGAAAATTTAAATATAGTCAACCAGGTTTCAGTAATAAGACACAACACAGGCAAGGTGGTAAATGATGACTGAAGAAATTACAGGAATCTCCCTTATTTTAGAACAGGAAGCTTGGCTCATGAAGTCATGAGCAATTTACTCATCCCTATACAATGTATATTGATCTGTTACTTTGTTTTATTTAATCTGGCAATAAATTAGTATATCTCAAATAACTGGAACAGTCTAGGACCTCACTTATTGCTACTGCTTGATCATGTAAAATTGCTGTTTTTGCAAATGGATAAAGGAAGTTTTATGTCCATTCTATAATAAGGAAGTCAGGCACAAAAATCTAAAATGAGCTTATACAGCTGCCAAAGGCCCAACAGAACCTTATTGAGTTATAATTTAACCTATTTTTTATCTATCAGAATACAAAATAGTTATATTACATTCACAATCTTTTGCAAATTTTGGTAGTAGCTGTCTGTAGAATTTCAATCACCTTAGTCAGACATTTATTGTAACATTATCAATCAAGATGCAGAATAGCATATTTCCAGTGCTAGGAAGTTCAGTCTAAATCACCACAAACTTGTTCTTCAGCAATAGTTACCTAGCATTTGTATGGCTTAAGTTAGGTGTCTCCCCACGCTGAGGAATTTAAATTATTTTTTCTAAGTACTTTCCTGAGAAAATCATCTTCGTCTCTGAAGGCAAGATTTCAGACACACTGTTGTTCTCCTTATTGCATATATATTTTTAAGGGCTGGATGAAATTTGGGGTAGAAAAGTTGTTCTTCAATGCTTCTGTGGCTTCCCTCTTGCATTCCTACAGCATGTGCCAGGTGGCCCCAGCAAAGGTGCTTTTGTGCCTTTGGCTCCTGTACTTTTCTTATTAAAATGACCTCTGCATCTTCCAGCAAAGTGAAGAGAAAATTGTTTCAAAAGGTATAAATAACAGTTAAATAATACAGAAAAATGCCTGTCCCTTGACTGGTCTGTCTTCAGTGCCTAGATATTCTTGCATGAATTTCACATGTACATGATTTTATGCCCGGTTCAATCACAGTCTTCTCAGATGTTAAGTACAAACAAATATTCTAATAATTTGTTTGTGTTTGATACTACATTTCTGAGATATCACAAACTATATAATTTATTAACTCTGAGTTCACTTCCTGTTGTTTTTGTATATGATCATTCCTTCCTGGCCACTGCCAAAGCATGTCAGGGAAAGTCAAGCTCCCTGTTGACTAATGTGGGAGTCTAGACAACCAGCTGGGATTTGGACACCTACTTGTACATAAAGTTGGGTGAAATTAATTGAATTTAAGGGTTTGATACAGTTGCCAAAATGTATATGTCTTGTGTCTCGGAGTACTTGAAATACGAGTGGCAGGGCTGGCAAACGTCCCCTGGGGGTTCCCTAGAGTGTCAGAAATATTTATGTTAGCACATATGATATGAACCTTCTGGAGTGGCAGCTGGAGGTCAGGAGTGATATTTCAAACATTTTTCTCTATGGGCATTCCTAGTCTATGTACTCACCGAGTTAGAGGTGTGATTCCTTTGACCAAATATTAGCATTTACTTTAGGATGGAATGACTTATACTACAAACAGTATTGTCTCTATTGACTGGCTCTCGTTTGAATGTAAGGGAAATCAAGAGAGACTTGCAGAGTACTACATTGTAGTTGTCCAAATTTAGCCAGTCAAATGAATCTCACTCTCAGCATTTTATGCATTAGAATGTTGTATGTAGAGAAATAATACTCTTCAGGTAAAATAAATAAATAAATAAATAAATAAATAAATAAATAAATTCATGAGTGTGGTATTCTGAGAGCATAGCTTGCTATTTATTTTTAATTCTCAGTCCCATTTTCTCCAAATGTCAGTTGAATTTCTTTGATTCTTGAGTGTGTTTAGGCATCTACTTTGCTATACAGGCTCATAATGCCCTGTTAGTCTTGTGAACTAATAAGTAAATAAATAAATACATGGCTGTGCAGTATGAGACTTGGTGCCTAAGTGTTGTTCATTCCCGAGAGTGTGTGCCAACCTGTTTTTTAAAGAGGCTATTCCTTTCCTCAGAAGCATTAATTCCCCTTTTCTTGTTACCAATTGCAAGATTAATGTAACCTTTTCAGTGGACTTCAACAGAAACTTGGTAAGGTATGGATGAGGTATATAGGATGCTTTCTAAACAGGGTATGAGTAGAGGTTTTGGCATGCACTTCTCTGAATTATTGCTTGATTACAGATTGATTACAGATGTACATGGATCTTACTGTGCATGACCAGCTTCTGTTTTACATCCAGCTTCTGTTTTACAAACCACAGCAAACATTAATGCAGGGTAGTCAGAGTCTGTGAGATATGAGGATGTGAGTGGAGTACCACAACTGTAAAAGTCCAAAAGCATGTAGTCAGTCACTGTGCAAACTGTACACATTTGTATTTTAAAGTCAGAGTATATATACTCTAACAAAGAAATGTAGTATGCTAATGACTAAGTTTGTGATATAGTTACTATAGGGAGACAGAGATGCACTATATGGACACAAATGACATGCATATACATACATTAAAAAAAAAAAAAAAGTGGTCACATGTATATAGATGCACTACACTCATATTCTTGAATATCTGTTTTTTAGACAAGATAATTAAATTCCTGATTAGCAAGCCTGACCACAATTCCTCTTCCATATAGTTTATGGAGGCTACCTCTAAGCAGGATTACATTTTAAATAATAAACAGTAACTTTCTAGTCTACTAGCTAAAGCACATTATTTTTTACATTATCTATTTTAAGCAAGTGGGCATATACAATTCACACTTCTACTAATAGCTTATGATTTCTCTAAGAAGTGTTATGCAAAGATTGCTCTGTGACAGATCAGCTGTGTTTATGGCATAAATTAGTATGAGTGTTATGTTAGCCATTGTAATTATACACCTCTGAAAGAGAAAATTAGGTACATTATAAGAAATGGGTTTTAACACATGATCCACTTGCATATTGCTAGCAATCCTATTTTTACATCTTTTAAACAAAGAACTTTTTGGATGAGAGAACAGTGTTTTGGGAGGTTGGTAAAAGTAATGTCTGCTGTTAAAAATATTTTAGGGTACTTATTCTAGAACTGCACAAATCTCATAAAGTTCTGATCATGTAACTAATGATACTGCTACTGAGAGAGGAATTCTGATTACGTTGATTAACTTCTTCAAGACACTATGGGTCTATAGGCCATTACACTGAATTGTAATTTATTCTAGGAGTAAGTTCATTGCTTTTATTGTGACTGCACAAAAACTAAAGTAATATGCTGTGTGAGTTGCACTCCTCTGTTAGTGGATTATTTAGCTGCTATTATAATCCCTGGATTATAGTAACCTGCTCCAGGCTAGGTAGATAGCAGTTTAAAATCATAAATATCTATTGAGTATTTGAGGGTGTTTCTTGCACTTTCACCATCTAATACAGATGAAAAAGAGAAGAGAAGAGAAGAGAAGAGAAGAGAAGAGAAGAGAAGAGAAGAGAAGAGAAGAGAAGAGA
This sequence comes from Aythya fuligula, assembly GCF_009819795.1. Lineage (NCBI taxonomy): Eukaryota > Metazoa > Chordata > Aves > Anseriformes > Anatidae > Aythya > Aythya fuligula. Next base: position 153,346,632 of record NC_045560.1, read on the forward strand.
AGAGAAGAGAAGAGAAGAGAAGAGAAGAGAAGAGAAGAGAAGAGAAGAGAAGAGAAGAGAAGAGAAGAGAAGAGAAAAGAGAAGAGAAGAGAAGAGAAGAGAAGAGAAGAGAAGAGAAGAGAAGAGAAGAGAAGAGAAGAGAAGAGAAGAGAAGAGAAGAGAAGAGAAGAGAAGAGAAGAGAAGAGAAGAGAAGAGAAGAGAAGAGAAGAGAAGAGAAGAGAAGAGAAGAGAAGAGAAGAGAAGAGAAGAGAAGAGAAGAGGAAAGGAAAGGAAAGGAAAGGAAAGGAAAGGAAAGGAAAGGAAAGGAAAGGAAAGGAAAGGAAAGGAAAGGAAAGGAAAGGAAAGGAAAGGAAAGGAAAGGAAAGGAAAGGAAAGGAAAGGAAAGGAAAGGAAAGGAAAGGAAAGGAGGCTTATTAACACAGCAGTGATCCCATTTACTATCATGTGATTTTTTACACTCAATATCAGTTGAGCTCAAAACTTTTTTCCTTTTTTTTTTTTTAATTATTTTACTTTATTTTATTTTATTTTATTTTATTTTATTTTATTTTATTTTATTTTATTTTATTTTATTTTATTTTATTTTATTTTATTTTATTTTATTTTATTTTTTCCCATTAATAACCAGTCAATAAATTATGCCTTAGGTATCATCATACTTTTCTTCTAATTTGTGATCAGGTCTGCAGCAGAAGAAACTTCGAAGCCACAATCAATTCTGGAAACTCTGGAGTGAAGATTTCTTTTTTTTTTTTTTTTTTTTTAACAAATAGACATTTGGCTTAGCCCCAACAGCACTTACAGGATGATGTAAACACAAGTGAGATAGGTTTTGCATTAAACTGACCAGCTGCCTCAGCTTCATAAAAATTATCTAGAGAAGAAAATGCAGTTGAAACTTAGGTAAACATATCTAGTGTTTTTGCTCCTCTGCACACACTAAAAACTGTCTTCCTTTAAAAACTGTAGTTCTTTCATTTTTTTCCACCACATCTGAAATTATAATCATTAATTCATCCATTGCTAAGAAAAAACAGGGTACTTTCCCTTATCAAAAATAAATATCCATTTTTAAAAACAAGTAGATTATTTTATTTTTCCCCCAAATCCTTAATAATATATATTGAAAAATAAAAATTAAAAAAGTAAAATAAAAATAAAATAAAATAAAATGAAATGAAATGAAATAAAATAAAATAAAATAAAATAAATAAAATAAAATAAAATAAAATAAAATAAAATAAAATAAAATAAAATAAAATAAAATAAAATAAAATAAAATAAAAATATATGCATTATCCTCTGCAAAAGTCCTATCAGATTTCACCTGTGTCAGGACGAGGGGGAATGGGCTTAAGTTGCGCCAGGGGAGTTTTAGGTTGGATGTTAGGAAGAACTTCTTTACCGAAAGGGTTGTTAGACATTGGAACAGGCTGCCCAGGGAAGTGGTGGAGTCACCATCCCTGGAAGTCTTTAAAAGACGTTTAGATGTGGAGCTTAGGGATTTGGTTTAGTGGGGACTGTTAGTGTTAGATCAGAGGTTGGACTCAATGACCTTGAGGTCTCTTCCAACCTAGAAAATTCTGTGATTTTCACAGTGACTGTTGGAGAAGGGCATAGAGCTCTCACTAAGATATTATTTTGTAAGAATAGCAGTGAAGGTGCTAAATGTTGTACTATAAAAACAAGTAAAAGGAACATATGAAAGTGCCAACGTGATTAACTAGCACAGAACATCTTAATGGTTTTGTAAGAAATGCTGGTAAGCTAATTCCATTCTATAACAAGAACTAGCAATGGGAATATTATGTATTAACATAAATTCTATAAGGCTGGAACTAGTATGCAATATATTCCATTAAATGCATATACATGCTTTTCAAATCATTGAAAGATCTTCTAAAAATCTGTTTAAGATCAGGTCACCTCCACAAAGGGAATGCACAGAACAAAGCTGTAATACTTGTCTACAAAGTACCCCATTCCAAAAACTTCTATCATTGCAAATGGTCAGTTCACTGATATGCTTTTCTTTAAACACACTCTGCTGTGGACTGAGCATCTTTGTCATAGATGATCATTTTGGATATGAATAAAAGAAAATGCAGAACTCATCATTTCATAGAACTACTGAAAGCTGAGAGAAACTTCCACCTGTAGATGAGGCATTAAATACTGACTTCACTGAAACTAATGGTGAAATTCCTATTGGCATTCGGAAAGCTGGAATTTCCAGCTTCCTTAGATAAAAAGACATTTTGATGCTTAACTCTTAGACTAATCTATATTTGAGGTATAATGATTGATAGATCTGGACAGTTTGTTTTGATTATTTATTCTTTGTTTGCAGTAATGGGTCTCCAAAACATGGGTTATGTCCAAGCCATTTTATGAGACGTTTTGATGGGCTTGAGGGTATATTTATCTCAACACACACACCGACCTCTCATAGGAGTGCATTTCAGACTAATTTTAGAGTGAACTAGATGTGATGAGGGAGACAAAAACCTGAAGAATACCCTAAAATTTAACGCATGCTCAGGTTTGTATTTCCCGAAGTGGGCCCTACAGTTCTGTGGCTGACTAGTTTTACAGGCCTCATCTGCTATTAGAAAAAAAAAAATAAAAAAAGAGCTTATAATCAAATTCAAACACCATTCCAGCTCCTATCACAATTTACTAACGTTGTCCTAAGTATTAGCTTTAATTAAAAAATAGTGTTGTTGTTTTTTTTTTTTTAATTATTTTTTTATTATTTATTGTGCTGAATATAAAAAATGCAGCAACATCTGCTAAAGCGACAAATAAAATTGTAGCTCACAGAGGTGTGAAGTACCCTAATTAGTCTTAATAAGTTAATATATCTCTGATATATGATGCCCAGGAGGTACTACCCACATATTTTGCTGGGGAATGAGAATATCAGGCTAAATATATACCATGATTTTTATGAGATGGTCCTGAAGGTAGATCAAGGGCAAACTGTCTCTTCTTTCAGATATTTCCCAGTTGACTTAAAAATGGCACAGAGCAAACTGTACAAAGGTAAAGAGATATGTTACATAGACATGGAATGTGTCATGGACAAAGCCCATGGAAGAAAATGGTACAGAGACTGGTTTGGGCCTTTACCTAAAGTATTTCATCTTGTATCAATAAATTGCTAATGTAAATATTCCCTTATGATTATTAAGCAAAGTATTATTAGAAATCCCCCATCAAATCCAAGGACACTAGAGATTTTTAGAGAAGGATAAAAATGACCCTTTTGCAAAATACTAAAACATTTTGATTCATTTTTTGTGGGTTATTATGTCAAAAATGTGGGTTTATAGAAGTCCTACAATGTTCCAAGAAAATAATTTTTAGTAATCACAGAGTTCATCCTTAATATTTGCCATTAATCAATGTATACCAATTTATAACACAGATGATCAATAACCAGTGTTCAAAAGGCTGTCTAACAGAGGTTAACTGTTGATCTCTCTTAATTATGTGTCATTTATTAACTCACAGTCATGAAATGAAACCTGTAAGCTTATGTGTTTTCCCTGTTCTTGAAAAATTGCTTCACATAATAAGTGAATGTGAGGAATTCTACTGCTACTGAACAAGACATTGTCTGTTATATGATAGCTACAGCTAGGAGAGATGCTGGAAACTGAGGGAGGCAGAGACAAACAGTGTAATATAGTGATACAGACTGGTGAAAATGGAGACAAGCAGGCAGATGAGACCAGATTTAAGGATGAGGTAGAAGACTGGGATGCATACAGCTTGTGCCTGGGACTATTTTGATACTGTTATTTGCTGCTAAGAAAAATTAAACTGAGAAAAGCTGGTTCATTTGCAGAGTTGCAATTACTTAAAGCAAATACTGTTGCTGGGAGGCTTACTTGACTTTTTTTTTTTTTTTTTTTTTTTTTTTTTTTTCCCCTGAAAATTTTTAAAGTGCCAGAAAACCTAATGAAGATTAGCAGATAAGTTTCTCTTGCAAGTCGCAGGTTATCCTTCACTCCCTGTAAAGATTTCATATAAATAAGGATAGTAAGACGTCCACAACATTTTAAAATGGTAATCATTCCACTCTTTCATTGTGTCACTATTACTAAAAGCTATTTTCAGATTGTTCTCTGTCTCCTGAACTGTGTCATGACATTTCCCTAAATGGACAAACAAAAACAACAGAAAACACCATAACAAAAAAGCAATGAGATGTGAATATTAAAATTAGCAGTTATGGGTTACAACTAAGATTGTAACCTAGTAATCTCAGGAAAAAAAAGAGAAGAGGAAAGAAAAAAAGTCCTCTGTCTTGAGAAACCAATTCACTCATGGAGATTCCTGATTCACTTTGAGTTGAAAAGCAGCTTCTGCCCATAACTGAGTGTTCCAAGCACAGCTGCAAAGTTGCCTGAATTTGGGCAGCAAGCTCTGAATAACTGGAGCACTTCTGGTATCTAAATTAGTGCATGAGATAAAAGTGTCCTCATCTAGTCTGACTTCAAGCCATCCGGTATGTTTCCTATAGTAATGGCAGGTTTTTTTTTTTTTCAATGTAAGTACTTCCATGAACATTTATTTTTAGGCTGCATGTACAACTGGCATTGCTATGGCATATGCTTGGACAGCTCTCTAATGACACAAACTACAGCCAAATTCAATTTCTGCCCTGTGTTTTTCTTACTTTAAGTCCTGAGTAAAATTCCTATACACTTCTTCACAGAGAGGATGTTACCTGACTTGATATTTTCTTTAATGTTATAAATGAATGAGTTTTTATTTCCCCCTTCATCCCCTAATCTAATTTTGCGGTGTTTTATAACTTACAAAGAATTACTGAGTAATGGAATAGAAGGTCATATATAAAGGTTACAAAGATCTGATACCTCAATTTAAGAGAAATAAAACACTTGAAGGTTACCAGTCAAAAGTTATTTAGAACATTATAATCAAGTATATTTTTATTACTACTATTTTTTTTAATATATTAAATATTTTACCTTAAAAAGACAAAAATGAAGATGTTTGGGTTTTATCTGAGTTTGGCTAAAGTTTTTGAAGAGGGAGATTTCAACATCTGAAGAGCCAATATATTTGCTTAAACAATTTTTATAAAGGAAAACGAATGTTCAAACTTTTCTTTAGGAGGTAGATCTGCACAGGGAGTCATTTAGGAACTCAATGAAAAGAAAGGAAAAATGTAAAATATCATGGATTAATAGATGCCTACTAGTAGTTGGGCTGCCATATTAATGTGCTTGGTAGCTCATCTTCAAGACAATTACTGTTTGAAAAATAGTAATTACAACTCATTACCTTTGAGAATTCATGCATATCAAAAATGTATTTTGTGAGTGGGAGTCAGAAAGGATGATATCACAAAAATGCAAATAGGCAAAATATCCTGGCTCTTAATGAGAAACTATATATTATTGAGGACAAAAGTAGTCCTGTGTTTTCAATCCAAGTCTAGGCAGCAGAAGATACGGGCTGTTTGGATCTGCAGAATGTCTGTGGTATTTTGTGTTGCTTTCCTTTGTGCTTCTAAGACATCCATTGCTCCAGAGCACCAGCTGTCACTTGCTGATAGTCTGATGCATTTTTTGCATTATTAGGAGCTAAATGCTCAATGTCATGATTCCAGATTTGCTATTGTAGCTGTCTCAGAGACCTTAACCCCACATATAATGCCATCCTCAAATATGAGCTTTTAGAAACTGAAGTCATTTAAGAAAGCTACATTTTTTTTTTTATTATTTTTTTTTTGTTCTATTCCCAGTGAGAGGCTGTAGAAATGAAGCATATTTCCTTACAAAGAAATCCTACCAAGGCAAAGTTACAGTATGGCTCACTTTTAAATTTCACAGCAAAGTAGCACTTAAGGCTTATTGCAGTGCATTAGATTTAAAACCAATTAAGTACAATGCTAAATCAGTGTAAACTACATTTCTGAATTTATCTACAATATAATGAATAACATCTGCATCTGCAAAGAAAAGATTTATACTGAGCAGAAAAACAAAATGTGTTGACAATTTGAGCAGTTTTCATTCCCTTATGTCATACGTCTTCATTATTTGGTAAAGCTTTACTGTAATCCTTCATTGTTAGATCAGTAAAAGGGGGAAAAAAACAACACCCAAATCACAATGCACTTAGGTAGATTCTTCCTCAGTTCATTTCCTCTTCTCATCAAAGGTGCATCTTATTTACCTTAATTTGCCTTTTCCAATTTGAAATCTATTCAGTATTTGAGAAGGATCACATTTCTTGAAGAGTGTTGCAGGGGCAAATATTATCTTGTGACCTCTGATGGACATTTCTAGTACTGCCCTCTCCAGAAAACTGACTTTCAGATAGAACAGCCTGCTTCACTTATCTTTCTAGGAGACAACAAGCAGGAAGTTTGACAGAGGGAACTGGAAAGCTCCAGTGCTCTTTAAGGGACCAAATACAACCTTTAGGAGAGGAAGGAGCTTCTTCACTAAGTCTGCCTTAAATAACTCATATACTGGTCTGAATATGGTTTGTAGAAATCTATTGTGCACGATTGAATCTTAAAACTTGTTTTCTTATAATTTTTCACTCTTAGAAGAAGGTATATTTTATATACATGGGTTGCAAAACTGTTAAGGGGCTCCTTATTGTGGACACATACAGCACTTGAATCGGCGGAGAGGGAGCTTGGTCCGAGGTATGCGATGCAAGAAAAAAAAAACATGTTTGTGACTGTTTTATGAATGTCCTATTGACAATGTTACAGACTGTCCTATTTATTGATAATGCTCATATCATAATACACAGAGGAAAACTGCAAAAGCTTCCACTGCTGCTGCTCTTAGCTCACTGGCAGCAACATACTTCGAGTAAAATGATAACCTTATCCTTGTGTAGTTTTCAATGTCTTTTATGATGGAGAGCATAGAAGGAGAGCTGTTCTTAATGGTGACTGTTTCTTTGAGATAAAAATGCTGTTCATAGACAGGTTACTAGTAAGAAGATATTCATAAGGGTATAGCTGCTTTTCTCTTCATAAAGTGGGGTCATGAGTCCCAATCTCAAAGAGACTTTAAGTTAATATTGTCCTTATTTATTTTCCAAAGTGGGTCTTACTCCCATTATTATTGGCCTGTAATACTCTCATGCTTCTAGAAAATATGGTGCTCACTGATAATTAGATTGCATCAAGATTGACCAAAGTTGATGTGAAATTTTATTGTAAAATTTAAATCCTCTATCTATCTCTCCAGGTGTAGTCTTCACACCTGGAGTTTCTGTTCTTGAGCACTGGGATGTAGGTCAAACTACACAGCAGGAGTTTGTGTTGTCTTGGCATGAAGCAGAAGATGGAATGTCAACAGCAGGTCCATTTAACAGTCTGTTCCTCCTGGATGGTATTCTGCCCTGAAAATGCACAAAAGAGGAAAATCCTCCCTGTTCATGGAAGGTGAGTTGGAACTAGATGATCTTTAAAGTTCCTTCCAACCCAAATCAGTCTAAGATTCTATGATTCCAGACTTCTTGTCTATCTCAGTAATTCATTGATGTTAAAGAATTTCTCCCATTGAATGTTGAGAAATTCTACCACTAGCAAGTAAAATGAGGCAAATAAGGTTTTAGTATAAATGCTAGCACCCTTGTATATCTGGAAAGTAACATTATTCTATGGTGTCAATTAAAGGGTTTCCTCTGCTGAGCAGTATTCTCTTGAAAAATTTTTTGACTGCTACGGCTGAAGTGTGAACAGAGTGACCTCAATCTCATCTCACACCAGACTGTCCAAAACATCTACCTGAGACTAGTCCATGTGATAAAGAGATTTATACGATGCCTATGTCCCACTGGAGTCACAGTTGTGAGTCAGGAAGGACATTTCATTCTCAAATGGCATTGAATTCCTAAGTTTCAGAAAAAAGATTCTGTTTACACTGTCTTGATTACTCATCTTGACTGAAAAAAACACCACAGGAAATAAAAAAATGAAAAAATGAAAAAAAAAAAAAAAAAAAAAAAAAGAAAAAGAAGCCAAGCAGAAAAAATTATCAATGAAACTTCAGAGTGAGATTCCCCACAGGACACTGCTGTGGGAAGGAAAGCAGTCCCCATTTCAAAGAAGCTGTAATGTTAACCTTACTATATGGGCTTGTGCTTTTTTTTTTTTGCTGGAGAACCTTATTTGCAAAGGTGTCTAATGGCTTTTATGAAAAGTTACCCTTTGTGCTTATTCTCTGAAAATTATGCAGTCATTCCATTTGCTAAAATTTTATTTATTTATTTATTTTTTTTTTCCTGCACCCAGAAGAGTCTCCTGTGGCCTGTGAACATGTCTAGCTCTATTTACCAATTCTTCATTCTGAACTGGGAGGAGGATTTCTTATTTTTATTTATTTATTTATTTGTATTGCATTGCATTGCATTACATTGCACTGTGCTTTATACCACTGAGGCTTAAGAATACCTTTATTTTACCAATATCAGGTAATTGCTACTATGGCAATTTGCTACTATAGAACTGAGCAGCTGGAAGGTATTGATGTCTTGATAAAAGGATGTTATTTGTGTTAATTTTCCCTCCCTCATTCTCATTTTTGGCCAGCCAAACATGGCATCGTGTCCTATTTTTAATGGGTATGCTACCTGAAACTGTTACAAAAGACCATGCCAAGTTCATCCCAATGAATTGAGGAGCAATGTAGCTTTAATTTTAACTCCAATTATATCCAGGAAGATTAATTGTTGGGGGCAAATCCTTGTGTGGGGCCAAAAGGGAGTTATAAATCATTCAGTTAGATGATCAGATAATTTTCAAGCTCCTGTGGGTTTCAGAAAATGGACAAGAATAGTTTAAACCTGTCTCTTTCACAAGGAACCAGCAGCTTGTGATAAATTAGAATCTGTCTTTTTCCCCTCTTCAGTGATCTCCCTGGATGTGGGTGAAATGACCACTACTGCTAATTTAATTGCAAGTGGAATCCTCTACTGCTTGAAAGTAATTCACATTTTTCAATAGCAGGTAATGGCAATAGTGAAAGTGTCTCCTTCCTATCAGGTCATTTTATTTTTAAGTCAATGACAATGGAACTATTATGTACCAACTGATGAGAATTTAATTTTTTAAGTATTGAAGAGGATTTATTACCAGTAATATGTTCACACTCCTACAGCCCTCACCTCATCGCTTTTACATATGCATAGGACAATTTCACCTAATCTAAGCAAATCCAAACTAATCTAGGTAGATGTATAAATACGGGCTTCATTTTCCTTTCACTGAGACAAATGTTAATTAGAACGCACCTACCGGACCTAAAGCAGAGTAACTTGGTACAGAATCAGGTCTCATATCTTTTGTCTAATCTCAATATTGTACGAGTGTGACCATGATTCTAGGCTTATTTAGGATTATGGAATATGACTAAACGCTTTCATGAAAGTGAACTGTCCCTCTTACTAAAGTATGCATCCATGTCAGCTGCAAAACAGCAGTATTGCAAAGCATCTATGAATAAGACTCCACATATTAAATTATCACCAACTCATTTTCCCTCACATAAATAGATACAAATTAGAAAGAAACACAGAAAATCTAGTAAAGTTAGGATGGGTGTTGCAGTCAGTCCTCTTGGCAGCTCCTTCTTCTTTACCCATGGCCCTGCTCCAGCGGGGGCCCTGCCCCGGGCTGCAGCCCTTCAGGAACACCCTGCTCCTGCAGGGGCTCCCCACGGCCGCAGCTCCCTCAGGAAATGTCCCCCTGCTGTGGTGTGGGCCCTCCCTGGGCTGCAGGGTGGAGATCTGCTCCAGCGGGGGCTCTGCAGGGCTGCCAGGGAATCCCTGCTGCCTGTGGGCCTGGAGCCCCTCCTGCCCTCCTCCTCCTGGGGCCTGGGCCCTCTGCTGCTTCTCCCTCGCCCTGGGCCTCCTCCTCGGCCTGTGCCTGCTCTGCCCTTTCAGAAGTATGTTTTCCCTGAAGTGCCACCAGCTTGGTGCTGGGCTCAGCTGGGCCCTGCCATGGGGCCGTTGGAGCCGGCTGGAACTGTCTGAGTCTAGGAGGGACCCAGCCTCTTCACACAGAGTCCCTGCAACTCCCCTGCCAACACCTGGGCATGGACACATAATTCACCATGCAATCGCAATTTGCTGTGGTGATGTGACTTATAAATTATGTCATAAAAGGAAAGATACTGCCCCTGTCAATGACTTTAAACCCTAAAGGGAACCATGTGGCCCTGTCGTAATACCAGGATATATTCTCCTTCCAATAGGTACTTCTTAATACCCTACCTCTATGTGTCTTTGTTTTTCTTGGCCATTTGTATGGTCTCTTCAATAGCTTTACAGAAATTTCCTCTACCGCTTTCAGCTCTGGGGTCTTGTCCTCATCTACATCTCCCCCTTCTCCTTCTCCAAGACTAATTCCTGGGGCTTTCTCCCATTACCTCTAGAGATTACAGTCTGACTTCTCCTTTCATCCACAAGAGATTTGATTTAGCCTCCTGGTGAGACAACTTAGGTGCACCTAATATTTTTCACCTCAGAAGGAAAATTATTTATTTATTTTCAGGTGTGGTGGTTTTACCGTGCTGGGCAGCTAAACCCCACAACCGCTCTCTCACTCCCCCTCCTTTAGATAAGGAGGGGGAGAAGTAAAGCAAAGAACAACTCACAGGTTGAGATAAGGATAATTTAATTAAAAGGAAATAATTATAATAATTAAATAAAGACTACCATGAACTAAACAATTTAACTAAGGGGAAATAAAAGGGAAAGGGGAAAAAGGGAGGAAAACAAACAAACAAAATAAATGAAAGCTATATGGAAGTGCAGAGGAAAGAAATTACTCTCTACTTCCCACAAATGAGCGATGATTGACCACGTCCTTGAAGCAAGGCCTCAACACACGCAGCCGGTGTTCGAGAGGAGGACCGACGTCTTCTCAACGAGAGCCCACCCCACCACTCTTCTTCCTCTTTCCACCTTTTATTGCTGAGTGTGACACCACATGGTATGGAATATCCCTTTGATTGGTTTAGGTCAGCTGCCCTAGTGATGTTTCTCTCCTCACTTTTTGCCCACCCTCTAGGAGGGTTAGAGAAAGGCCCAATGCTGTTCCACTGCTGCTCAGCAGTAGACACAACACTGGTGTGATAACACTGCTGTTTCAGTTACAAGTACAGAGTACGGCACTGCATGGGCTGCTGCCGGGAAAGTTAACATTCCAGCCAGACCCAGTACATCAGGTACATTAAAAACAGATTTTATTGGAACTGTTTTTCTTGAAAATGAGAGAGTAGCCTCAAGAGAGGCTACTATGAAATCCCTATAGCTGGCTTGTGTGTCAATAACAGATGACTGATGCAGAGGGACACATTCTGATATTATTTACTCTCCAATGAAGATGCTGGATTTACATCTGGTACTTTGGCAAAAGTAAGGTCAGAATCTATATCTGAATCCTCTTGGCAAACACTATGTTAGCCTTTTCAAAGATACTTTTGAAGTTATACTGTTATGCCTATTTAGTAAATAAAATTAAAGAGTTCTTTCTTCTGTGTTGTCATTCTTGTTTTTCACTACAGTCATTAAAAAGAGAGAAATGAGGACAAATAGTACCATCTTGCCAGGCTTCATTCCTGATATTTTCTTTTCTGGTTATACAATGGATTTAAAGAGCAGAATATTTATTCTGATGTAAAAAGCAACAAAATCCTGAGTGATTTTTCTGGGTATTTAAACTTTTGGATTTTGGAATATTAACAGTACGCATAAAAATGAGACACTGATTTCTACAGAACTTGTCAATTTGAAAAGAAAATTGTTTGATGCACTGTACTAAGGTTCTAGCTTTTGGTTTTATTTAAAAGTTTCAAGTCAGAAAGCAATAGGGTTTAATACAAAATGACTCTCATGATTTATTTACAGAGGATAATTCCTTTGACAATTAGGAACAAGTAATCTTAAATAAATAGAATTCCCTGCTCCAAATAATACTGATACGTTGAAATATCTTCACAGTTATAGATAGATATGCTTGAATGACAGCATGGGGACCCCAGAAATAAACTTTTTAAAGGTCAATATTCCATATTCATTTGATACTACGTTTTTCTTATTCTTTTTATAGAATCATAGAATCATAGAATATCCCGAGTTGGAAGGGACCCATAAGGATCATCAAGTCCAACTCCTGGCACCGCACAGGTCTGCCCAAAAGTTTAGACCATGTGACTAAGTGCACAGTCCAATCTCTTTTAAATGATTTCCTTGTTCAGTCACCTAACCTTTGCACCTTTTAATCACAGAATCACAGAATTGTTTAGGTTGGAAGAGACCTCAAGATCATCGAGTCTAACCTCTGACCTAACATTAACAAGTCCTCCACTAAACCATACCGCTAAGTTCAACATCTAAACGTCTTTTAAAGACCTCCAGGGATGGTGACTCAACCACTTTCCTGGGCAGCCTATTCCAATGCCTAACAACCCTTTCAGTAAAGAAGTTCTTCCTAATATCCAACCTGAAACACCCCTGGCACAACTTTAGCCCATTCCCCCTCATCCTGTCACTCAGCACATGGGAGAATAGACCAAGTTTTAGATATATTACTTCCAAGATCTCTGTTCAAGTGGTCAAATTGACTTTTTTGGGAAGATGAGCTTAATATTCACACCTAAGGCCTACTGAAAATGTGTCATTTCTTCTTAAATACTATTATTTCTTTCAGTCCTTAAATACTAATCATCTGGGGAGAGAATTCATGAACATTTCACCCCTACATCAACCCGCAGTCACCAAAAACAGGTCTTTTTAGGAGGAATCAAATGGAAATAAAGTTGAAAAAACTAATTGACCTTTTGTCTATAATGAGAAGTTATGGACTGGAGCGCTGGCTGAAAAGAGGACCTGGGGATCCACAGGCCTGTCAGTCTGACTTTGGTGCAAGAGAAGGTCATGGAGTGACATCATTTGGCACATATAGGACAACCAGGTGATCAGGCTCAGTCAGCATGGGTTTATGAAAGGCAAGTCCTGCCTGATTAACCTGTTCTTCTACGAGAAGGTGAATGAGGAAAAGGTTGTAGATGTTGTCTTCCTAGAGTTTTCTAAAGCTTTTGACACTGTTTCCCACATCATTCTTCTAGAGAAACTGGCTGCTCATGGCTTGGATGGATGTTTGTTGTACTGGAAAAAAAATGACTGTGTGGCTCAGCCCAAAGAAATTGGATTTAAATAGATTTAAATCCATTTGGAGGCTGGTCACCAGTAGTGTCTTTCAAAGCTCAATTTTAGGGCTAATTCTCATCAGTATCTTTATCAATGATCTGGATGTGGAGGTTAAGTGCACCCCCAGTAAGTTTACAGACGATACCAAGTTAGGCCTGAGTGTTGATCTGCTGAGAGTAGGAAGGCTCTACAGAGGGATCTGGAGAGGCTGGACCAATGGACTGAGGCCAACTATATAGGTTTCACCTAGGCTAAGTGCCAGGTCCTGCACTTGGGGCACAATAACCCCATACAGTGCTACAGGTTGGGAAAAGAGTGGCTGGAAATTTACCCAGCAGAAAGGAACCTGGGGGTATTGGTTGATATCTAGTTGAATATGAGCTATCAGTGTGCTCAGGTGGCCAAGAAGGCCAACATCATCCTGACTTGTATCAGCAATAGTGTGGCCAGCAAGACTAGAGAAGTGATTGATTGTTTCCATGTATGCGGCACTGGTGATGATGCACATTGAATACTGTGTTCAGTTTTGGGCTTCTCACTACAAGAAGGAAATTGCAGTACTAGAGTGTGTCCAAAGAATGGCAACAAAGCTGGTGAAAGTTCTAGAGAACAAGTCTTATGAGGAGCAATTGACTGATCTGGGGTTGTTTAGCCTAGAGAAAAGGAGGCTTAAGGGAGACCTTGTCACTCTTTACAACTACCTCAAAGGACATTGTAGCAGGGTGGGGATTGGTCTCTTCTTCCAAGCAACAAGTGATAGGACAAGAGCAAATAGCTTCGAGTTACACTGGGGGAGCCTTAGGTTGGATATTAGGAAAAAAAATCTTCACTGTAAGGGTTGTGATGCTTTGGAACGGGCCACCCAGAGAATTATTTGAGTCACTAGTCCAAGAGATAATCAAAAGACATGTAGATGTGGTGCTTAGGGACATGATTTAGTGGTAGACTTGGCAGTGCTTGGTTAATGGTTGGACTCGATTTTGGAAGTATTTTCTGACCTAAATGATTCTGTGATTCTATGTGCATAAGAAGCAAAGACAAGCACCTTACAGGATTTAGCTTTTCATTGTCAAGGAACACAATAAAACAAGAGTGTTTTCATGTTGATCCCTCTCTTAAAACAGACTCGCCAAAGGAAAATAGTTGTTTTGATACACCAGAGAATGATCCTGTTCCCTGAGTCCACCATCTTTAAGTCTAAGTTCAATTGCCTTTTCTTTTTTCATGTTGGTACTCCAAGCTGGATCATGATTTCTCAAAATTCTTTTTTTTTTTTTTTTTCTTTAATTTCCAATTAAACAAAAAATAGAAAGTGCACCTAACCATCTAAAAATACCTTTTTTCCTTAGCTTATCATGTATATAACTAAAAGTAAATGGAACATTTTGTTCAGTATGTTCTTTCACAGGGATGTTAATCAAAACATTTTTTCAGCCATCAAAAACAAGAAGGGGGCTGTGCCACTACTGCTCCATATGTATAAATATGTTCATTTTTATGAATGGACCACCCTCTGCTGTCGTTGCTCCATGAGTAACATACTGAAAAAAATGATGTAGGTGGTAAATCTTGAGATCTTCTCTTATGAATGGTCTGAATTACTCCAATGAGACATGCTGCATAAAGCTGCACATTTGCTTTCAAATGTTTATTGTATTCTAAAGAACAATTAAAATCCTTTGAATGGTTCAACTTACATGATAGCTGCAAATTCTTATTGTACTGCATTATGTCAGTTGGATGGTGTTAGCTTAGACCCCTCTCCCTCTCCCTCTCCCTCTCCCTCTCCCTCTCCCTCTCCCTCTCCCTCTCCCTCTCCCTCTCCCTCTCCCTCTCCCTCTCCCTCTCCCTCTCCCTCTCCCTCTCCCTCTCCCTCTCCCTCTCCCTTCTCCCTTCTCCCTTTCCTTTTCTCTGTCCCTTCCTCTCTCTCTCTCTTTTCCTTTCTTCCTTTCTTTCTGACTGGTTTATTTTCTTTCTGACTGGTTTATTTCAGGTTGGCTATTTTTCTAAGAGTGAGTTGCAAATAAACGCAATTGGGAGAAATTGTATTATTCCCTCCTAGCCAACTGCAAACCAGGAATCCCAGTGTGACAAAATCCATAGAAGTAAAATAAAAAGTTCAGATCTTCCTGTTTAGGATATAATTCTTTGGATTGATTTATATATTTGTAATCCAATTTGAAAATGGATTAGGTGTGGCATGTGTCTAATAGATGAAGATATAATGTGAAGGCTTTTTAAAGGGATTAAAATTATACACTATAATGCTAGGAATTCCCACCAGCCTAACTCATATTTGCAAGCATCCTAATTTCACAGACAAGTCCATACTTCCATGTGAGTGAAGGGAGTTAGCCCTGATCCTGCTTAGGAAGCTCTGGTACATGTTTAGGGCATCACTTTCTGATTCATGTCAGGCCAAAAATGTTTTATAAGCAAAATTGCATTCAGCTGTTTAACCAGATTTTCAAAAGGAGAGAGACACTGTATGAACATTGTATGAACATTCTTGACATCAGGAGGGGGTTCTTCACAGAGAGGGTGGTTGCACACTGGAACAGGCTCCCCAGGGAAGTGGTCACTGCACCAAGCCTGTCTGAATTTAAGAAGAGATTGGACTGTGCACTTAGGCACATGGTCTGAACTTTTGGGTAGACCTGTGCGGTGTCAAGAGTTGGACTTGATGATCCTTAAGGGTCCCTTCCAACTCAGGATATTCTATGATTCTATGAACATTCTTGGCCTATAAAAGGGGCATGGTCCTTTGGGTACTTCACCTTCATTACTTCTAATATGCATTCTCTCAAAGTTGTATTGATGTTTGCAGTCATTTGAACATGGACAGATGTATGTCAAGATGAGAGTTAAACATGGGAAGGATGTCTCATTTTCTGTTAAATATTTTCTTTGATATACTGCTTACAAGTTTTTTCTTGGGCAGCTTTTAATGCTTCAGTGATGATTGATGATGTTTACATTCTTTTCTTTGGAAAGCCAACAGACAGAAAGTTTTTATTATTATTATTATTATTATTATTATTATTATTATTATTATTATTATTATTATTATTATTATTATTATTATTATTATTATTATTATTATTGTTATTATTCCTCCCTGCTCTTCATCATGAATTAAGTAATTCTGCTTTCTCTTTTGTAAGAGCATACCTTTATGCTGTCCTCTTACCACCACTTCTTAGTCTTCATTTATCCTCTTTCCAAATAATTAATTCTATGTTAAAAAATAATAAGAAAAAGTAATGGATGTTGTGGACAATCTGTGCTTTTTAATAACACATTTCTTTCATGTGATATAATGTGTCATAGGTCCTCTGATTTTAAGCAAGCATATTCAAATTATTATGGCTCTGTTTTTATTTTTATTTTAATTATTATTATTAATCAGTTCCATTCCACAAATGTGCATTTATAGAATGGACTTAATTACTTGTTTTCTTCCTAAACTCATTCCAGTTTTGCATTATCCTTTTTTTTATTATTATTATTATTATTCCTAAGTACAGAGGCAAGATGGTGCATGAACCAATGCTAATGTTCCTCTTCACTGTGATTTAGCTCTTCAAATAGCTCGTAGTTGCCTGTAGCAGGCTACAGTAAAATGTTAGTGACCACTCTGTGTATAGAATAAGAAGTGTAAAGAGTTTTAAAAGTACCTAGTAGAGCTTAGACCTACACATTGATTTCAACTTGATTCATCACTAAGAACAGGAGGAGGTGATTATCATACATGCTAACAGCAGAAATGATAAGGTTGCTTTATGGGCATTTTTTCTAAGGAAGATTTGTATCTTTTGTCACCTGCCTTTCTCACCAAGGTACAACTTACATTCTTTCTGGTCTGTACTGATCTGATCTCACTATTGATGTATGTTCTGTGGTGGAATTTGAACTCCATCCTGTTTCTGATGATGTATTGCAAAAGGGAAAAAAAATAGCATTAAGCTTTGAGGATCTATCCATGGCTTTAATTAAGATAATGCCAAGTTGTGACTTAAAAATTATCTTTATACTATCAGAATCTGTGAGCTATGGTTAGTCCTCTTTATTATTTCTACCATGTGCTTTGTGATTAAAATTTGGACTGACTAAACTGTAACTGCTTTGTTTTATGGGTGTATGTAAAACGGAAAGAAAATGCACTGAAGTGTAGTTGTCTAAAGCAAGAATAAGAAATTGAGGTGCTAAACACATTTTAGAATCATTAGAATATCTTTCTTGGCCTTTGGCTCTTGCTGCAGAAGGGTATGGTCATCCACAGGTCTTTGCCAACATCCTGCAGAAAGCTTAGATATACCAGGTATCTTAAAATGTTACTAGGTTTATCTTCCTGGACCACAGTTCACTTTTAAATAGCAGTTTAAGATGGAATCTGGATTAATAAATGTCAGTTCTCTACCATATTCACCTGATTTCTCTACCATATTCATGTTCAGATATACTGAACTAAAATCATAACATAGACAATATATGTTCTTTTTACTTCAGAATATCACTTTGAACTGTTTATAGGAGTTTTTACAATGTACACAAAACACTGGAATATTTTAATTTCTTTTATGTGGGAATTATAATTATTAGAGCAGGGCAATTCTTTCATGAGGAAATAAAGCTTTTCATGCAAAGTTTTGGGAATTTTCATTTATATTTTATAAATCTCTCAAAAAGGAAGAGAGAGAGAGAAAAAGACATACAACACATACACACACACAAATCAAAATGAAATTAAAATTAAAACCAAAACCAAACATGATGAAACAAACATGTTGCTTAATAACAAGAGAATATGAGAAAATGGAGTAAGGGGAAGAGAGAGTTGTTTGTTCCAAAACAAGCAAACAAAATGACACTTTAAATAATATTTCTATATCTGTTTGTTCTTGAAAACCAAGACACGATTATGACACTTGTTTGTAAAAGGAAATTCACAACAAACATTACTGTTTTCTTCAAACATAGTCTTTAAGAGCCATGTAACTGGAATTTTCTGTGAAAAGCCTGAAAGCTTTTGTCAATTAACCTAAATAAAAACCTGGTGTAAAAACTGATTTTTTGAATTGTGGCGTATGAAATTTAAACTTAAATAATCTCGTTCCATGTAGTGTATTTTTTGGCTTTTTCAGTCATAAAAATAAGACGAGGAAACAATCTCAATAGTTTGTCCAGTTTCATCTTGTTTCTTAGGGCAGGATGAACAGTGAAAGTACTATTCATGACAGATGTCTAACTTGTTCTTTTAGATGTCTGAGGGGAACTCTGAGAGTTAAAAACATGCCAGTAGTGGGAAATGTTGCTCTTTTGTTGGCTATGTTCATATTTATGTCATCTAGTATTCTTTTCACAAATTGTTCATAGGTTGGAACCAGACTTATGAGTGTTTTACAGCTTTTAGAATAATTTAACTCTATTTTAAAAATTAAATAACAAATTTCAGGAATTAAAGGAAGGAAAACGTTGGTTTGTTTCTATTGTAACCAGAGATTTTTATGACTAATTTCAATAATATTCATGTTTTTAGGTGATCTTTCTTTCAGAAAATCTGAGCACAGAGATCTCCAAACAAAATGTGAGAGATCATAATGTATCTGAATATCAGTCTCCACCCCCTCTAAGGTTACATTTTTGGTTCATTATGACAGTCATGGGGACCTCAATGAAATAGTTGGCTTGCTGTGGATAGGCATTCATTCTCTAAAGCTATAACTACCAGATGCCTAAGAACCTTGCCTTGTTTTACAGTAATCTGTAGTAGAGACTAAAAAGAACCACATGCACCCACCTCATTTAGTTCTAAGGAAATCCATTCAATTTTCAAATACTAGAAAAGCTTTTTGTCTTGTTCTTACCACTTTCTTTTTCTAATGTCGGTGAAACAGATCTCCAAATGTAATCCTGTCATATTCAAAACTGTGGAAAAAAAAGTTAAATTCTTACTTTGATGGCCTATACATGTCAAAAAAAGTTGTATAGCATCGATCTTATCTTTCTTTTTTAATAACTTTATTTTAAATTATAGTTATTTGTCAAATACTCTTAAAACTGTAGCTGCAGATCTATAAGTACCATGACCTGTCTCCACTGGAAAGGGCTGATGTAATTAGAAAAGGGCCTATATCAATCACTGAGATAATGGGTCCTTTCTTTCTCTCCCCTTCTCTCCCTCTCTTAATCATCAATTACCCTGACTATTTTAGAAAAAGATATCAGTCAATCCTACTTTCTTTTAGCTACAATGCTTCCATTGCTATTAATGGAACATTATAATTTTATTTTTTGTGCTAGATGAAATGTTACTGGGAAGACTGTTTTGCAATTGCAACTACAAATTAAGGAAAATATAATGTATATAACCTCACAGGATTATAAATTTATTTAATATACGTGATAAAAGTTGACATGTCTTTTGTGGATTGAGTCTTCTGGCACTGGCTATATGAATATGAGGGTTTCCTAACAGAAATCAGTCTCAAACAGAAGAGAATTAAACTGTATTAAAATTAATGTTAAAATGCAAACTTAGGGTTAAAATAGTCATTATTTTTATTGCTGTTTTTCATTCTAAATATCCTTCTAAAGATATTGAAAGCACCAGGACTAGAAAGGTACAGAACACTTCCTACTTCTGTGCTACTTCCTACTTCTGAGAAATATTTACCAGAAATAACTCTTCAAGTAACATCTCATAAATTGGTGCTTAGGAGTTGGTTAAACAAAACATGGAAGTATAATAAAGGTACCTGCTAGAACTTAGTCATTTGCAGATTGATGACAATTTTATGTATAAATTTAAGCATGTGTTTAAAAGCTAATACATGTGGAAAAGCTGATCTGGCTTTTGAAATCAAAGCTGTTTGTAGCCCTCCTAACATCAGTTAGAGAAAACGGGACTACAGTGAGCAGTTTTGATGATGCCTTTCTGTGAGTTCATTGAGAACTGAGCCTTGCTGCAATGGAAATGGAAAAATGAAATGGAAAAGCTTTTGCAGGAAATTGTCTGCTCACCTGAGTATGAAAGGCCAAAGAATTTTACTCTGGCTTTCCTGCATCAAGACTAATCACTTACAGACAGATGTCTTACTATTTTAAAAGGAAGACAAAACAAATGTCAGACATTTTCTGTAATGATTGTAGCAGAGTACAAAAATGCTTTGCTTCAGAGTTAGCATGACTCCAGCCTGGTGAAATAAAAGTCCATGTCAGATCTTTCTTTAAATGTGTGTAGATTTGAATATGTGAGTACCAGAGATCTCACTAGGTTAGATCAGTAATTTTAAGCTCTCGTATACTCTCTGTGGCCAGCCCATGTAGACTGGGTATAGCCAATAAGGCAGTTTACCTAGAAGTAGACCAGCAAATGAATAAGTATAATTGCCCCCAGTGATTCCTCAGAGAGAAACTATGTCTCCCAGGCAGATGGGGAGATGAGACTGCAATTTATCCATTTCTCTCTGAATTCCAAACAGTGTTGGCAGACAGGCATTTACCGGACAAAACAAACAAACAAAAAACAGATGGTGGTTTGTCACCCTTCTCACCCACAATTCTTTACTTCACAAGAATGAGCTTGTGATTTGGACTGATTCTGGGAAGAGTTGGGAAGAGTTTCATACAATTATAATAATATTCACAAAGGTGTAAAGACAAACATTTTTGCTTTTGTTTTGTTTTTCAGATAGATTTTCCTTTTTTATATATATATATATTTTATTTATTTTTTTCAGAAACAAGGCAAGTATATAAGAGTTTCTTTACATTTGCCTAATCTATAAATAAATTCTAACTGCAGGCATTGTTACTTGGTTGTTTTCCTGTCAAATTATCTCCCTTGGCTTGACTTGTCAGCTCTTCAACAACAGTCAGAAAATAGTTTTAGCCAGTTGGCCTACGTCAACTCCAACGGCAAGCCAAAATGACAATGATACAGGGTGTTTCTTCATCTTCTAAAGAGTATAAGCATCCTACAGCTGCATCATTTTTCAAGAGTGGTTCATTTATGGTGAAGCAGTGCAGAACTTTGCTATTGTTCCCATCTTCTGAAAATTTTATGCATTGGTAGTAGGCTTTCTAAGTATTCAGAGAAATGCAAAAGATAAAAAGGTTCTCACAGCAGAAGGCTTATGAAAGTAAACATTTCTACCTTTACCAGGCAAATGTTGCTTATCTCTTCCTGAAAGCAAACACATTTGTCATCAAACTGCACAAAGGGCACCTGATAAAACATACCAAAAATACGTCAGAAATTTACAGTTTGTAGTTTGGCCTATTGATTTAATGCCAACTGGATGCATTAAACATTTTCCCTAGCTTTGGTGTGACTGCTGCTGAATTAATACAACACTATTTCTTCTCTTCTCTTCTCTTCTCTTCTCTTCTCTTCTCTTCTCTTCTCTTCTCTTCTCTTCTCTTCTCTTCTCTTCTCTTCTCTTCTCTTCTCTTCTCTTCTCTTCTCTTCTCTTCTCTTCTCTTCTCTTCTCTTCTCTTCTCTTCTCTTCTCTTCTCTTCTCTTCTCTTCTCTTCTCTTCTCTTCTCTTCTCTTCTCTTCTCTTCTCTTCTCTTCTCTTCTCTTCTCTTCTCTTCTCTTCTCTTCTCTTCTCTTCTCTTCTCTTCTCTTCCTTCCTCCCTTCCTCCCTTCCTCCCTTCCATTTTTTTTCTTTATTCGTATGCTATATAATTACCTTCAAATAGAATTCAAAAGTGATAAAGACTTGAAAGTCTCTCTTTGTCTCTCTCTGCTAAAATCTGTGTATATATGTCTGCATATATCTGCATATATTTCTGCAGTACCTGCTGCTATTTAATAGGTTATAAGAAAATCCAGCTCATTGCAATGAACAGAAATAAACCAAAGGGAAGTCTTTGGTGATCTCAGTCTAGTTCAAACTGATATTTTTCAAAAAAAGAAACATTAATAGCAGCTTATCAGGATCACAACACACCTGGAGTTTGGATTGATTCAGCAATTACTCTGAATTCTGCAACTAGTCTTCACTTTACAAACAGGAGCAATGGAAACCTTTGATTTAGAACATCCTCTGGCAGACTTCATTGGTTTTGAGACTGTTGAGAGCAGGGTTGGCTGTGATCTTAAATCTTGAAGGCAGAAGACATCCACCTGCTGAAGACATTTAATTGCAAATAGAAAAGGGCATTTGTGATAAATTCCACTTTGACTTTTTGTTCATTCCCAGCTCACAGAGTGTTCTGGGTCCAGTATTGTTTAACTTATTCATCAGTGACTTGGGATGAAGGGATGGAGTACTTCCTCAGCAAGTTTGCTGATGACTCGAAACTGTGAGGAGTGGCTGATACCCCAGAGCAATGTACTGCAATTCAGAAGGATCTTGACAGAGAACCTTGGAGAGATGGGCAGAGAGGAATCTCTTGAAATTCAACAAAGGTAAGTGCAGAGTCCTACACCTAAGGAGGAATAAATCCATGCACCAGTACTGGGGTCTGGGGGCTGACCTGCTGGAAAGTGTCTTTGTGGAGTAGGATCTGCAGACCATGAGCCAACAGTGTGCCATTGTGACCGAGAAGGCCAGTTGGATCCTTGGCTGCAATAGGAAAAGCTTTGACGGCTGGTTGAGGGAGGTGATCCTCCATCTCTGCTCAGCCCTGGTGTGTCCTCACCTGGAGTGCTATGTTCAGTTATGGGCTCTGCAATACATGAGACCTGGAGCTCCTGGGGTGAATCCAGTGAAGAGCTACTGAGATGATTTTGGGAGTGCAGCATTTGTCACATGAGAAAAAGCTGAAGGAGATGGGCCTGTTCATTCTGGAGAAGAAAAGGCTAAGGGGGGATTTGATCAATGTGCATAAGTTTCTGATGGGAGGGTTTCAAGAGAATGAGGTCAGACACTTCTCAGTGGTCCCCAGTGATAGGACAAGAGGCAAGGGGCACAAAATGCAACACAGGAAATTCTGTCTGAGCATGAGTAAAAAATTCTTTACTGTGAGGGTGACTGAGCATTGGAGCAGGTTGTCCAGAGAGGCTGTGGAGGCTCCTTCCGTAGAGGTATTCCAAAGCTGTCTGGACCCAATCCTAGGGGACCCTGCTCAAGCAGGGAGGTTGGGCTAAATAATCTCCAGAGGTTCCTTCTAACCACAGCCATTCTATGATTCTTGCCTGCATTTTTGTAATGGTTTGTTAATGCACTCTGACTCTGGTTGTTGTTACCAATCACCTCTTTTTTTTTCCATGTTCTTTAGCATAGTGTCCTGGAGGATCTGCTCCATGATCTTGCTGGGCACAAAGGTGAGATTGTCTGGCCTGTAATTCTCTGGGTGCCTTTTTAAAAATGGGGGTTATGTTTCCCCTTTTTCCAGACAGTGGGAACTTAATAGTAGGACCTATGAACTGAAGAAGTTATCTTTCCATGTGCTTAAGCTATATTCATTAATAAATAATTTAATAAATATATTTGTCCCTAATCTTGTTTAGGGCTCTGTGAGGTACCATTTAGACCTTGAAATCATTGTTTTGAGATAGCATATATTTTATTACCTGAAATCCTCAGTAATTTAGCATCAAGAGCCAGATTGTGACCCTTTCCTCCTTGTGTAATGACTATGGAACTCAGACATTGTCTCCAGTATTTCCCTCTAAGTATCATGCCCAGCGTGGGCAAGGAAGAAGACACAACAGTACTGTGGTCCAAACACAGTAGACTTGTCTCATAAGTGTAGATCAAATGGGCAGGATTGCTGACTTAAATTGTACCTAAAAGCCTCAAGCAAAAACACTTTAAAACAAAATATAACACCATGGAACTGATAATCTAAAGGGACAGAACATCATCCCCATTTTACAGTCTGAAGACAGGGAAATTAAGTTGTTTGTGGTCAAATGAGGACAGGGAGGACACCTTTGGCACAGAGGTAGGAATAAAATCACAGATTACACTCAATTAGCTTTTCCTCCTGGCTTTTAGTTAAGCCCATTTGACAGGAACTGGTACAATTACTCTTTGTGAGTAATTTCCTGAATATTAAAACTTTTTTTTTCTTCATTTTTTTTCTTGTTTGCGTACTGATTGCAAACCAATCCCAGTTGCCATAAATGCATGTTTATTAGTACTACAGGAATAATTTTGCTGAATAATATTGAAGGAGTAGATGATAAATTAGCATGAGATAATTAACATAAGATATGAGCTATCAACCCAGCACAAGATATAGCGTTACTTGCTTACTGAACAGGTTCATTTTGAAATCCTAAAACTAAGTTAAAGGCAAAGAATAAACACTTCAATTTTATATGGATCCCTTTCTTTATGTATGTCTTTACATGTACATGTATGTACACAAACATCACTATCTATTCATCAGTCATATATGAGAACTCATCCCTTTATTGCTCCAACTGCCCAAAAGGTGTGGCTAGCAGATTCTGATTTAAACAGGGTCATATTGCAGAGCTCTGCAATTAAAGGTTGTGCAAAAATATGGTGATGGAAAATATAGCTAGTACTGGAACATATGTTAAATATACTAAAAAATTTTGAACATTAAGAATGGTTGGTTACATCAAATAACCAAAAAGCAAATCAAACCTTTCTAATTTGGGAAGATGAAACTATCTATTAGCACAAAGATTAATATGATTTCAAGAAGATATCTTGATATAGAGAACAGGAAATTAATTATCTGACTCCAAAAATAACCATTAAACTTGCCAGAAGCCATGCAGAAATGCAGAAACAAAAAAACATATATATTTTGTTGTGGCTGATAATTGTTCTCCATGGCTAGAAGTGATACACATCACAACAATCAGATGTAGAACAAGTAATTTGAAGGGATTGGTAATATACATGTTTACTTCTGGTTATCTGAGGAGCTTATTTTGCCCAAATCCTCACAGTTTTTTTCTGAGGAGTTTTCAACATTACTGTAGAAATATTCAGTCAAACATTGGGACAGCTACCTACCACATACTAGCAACCATGCAGGTGGAAGAGTCTGTGCTGACACTGAGATGTCTCATAGGAAAAGTTAGAAAATTCCTCTTTGTACACAGACCAGTTCCTCACTTAGTATTCCTCAATTAGTATTGATAAATTAGAGAGTGTATATCTTTGGTTTTTGTTTCTGTATAGGAGAATTATTGTTCATAATTATGTGGAAAGGAAATAGGAAGATGACAAGTGAAAACAGGGATTCAAATCTTTAACACATTTCAGAGAAAAGAAATAGGTAGTGATAAAAAGATGAAATAATCACCAGATTTTAAATAAAAGTTTGATGCTGGTGCAGCTGCCACCTTTGAAATTAAATAAAATTGCTACTGTTTTCAAATACGATAGTTCTTTCCTCAGGCAATGTCCAACTGGTGGCAGTAAGGATCAAAAGAAAGCATAACAGTTTTTCTTCCTGAGTGAGCAACATTGATGAGAACAGGTTTGTGGATCTTCTTTAATAATAACCGTGTGATTACTGGGTTTTTAGTGAGGAATGTTTTAATGGTTATATCGAAGGAGCATTTGAAAAGGGTATCCTACTTTAGAAAGCTTAGATATTGTTTTGAGCAGCTGCCAATTTTGTACCAATACACAACAGGGCTGTGCAAAACTATATGATTGGGAGAATGTATTTTCTTTCTGATTATCTTTGAACATCTCTGAAATACTTTGAAGGTGGATTTTGTTTACTAATTTTTATTTTGTATAAACAGAAGTATGGAAGTTACTGCTATGCAGTAAAATGTTATTTCATCACTGCTTCTCTGCATATTGCAAGACACTGTGTAGAGTAACTTACCTTATTTATGACATGATGGGCTTGCAGTTAATTCAATCAGCAGAGAGTTTTGTAAATAAGGTATTTAGCTGTCTGCCTTCCTTATGGATTTATCAACCTTATTTAAGGCAATTGAGTTGCAAAGCTGGGGGTTGTTTCTACAGACACCTGTTCTGTTCTAAAGGAGACATACAAGCTAGGATTCTCAAAGCAGACAGCTTGTAGTTTTGAGATGCATGGCACTCATGAAGTTTATGGGAAAATGCACAGCTAAACTCTATAAATCTTTTCTGAAAGGTGTAAGCAAAAGCTCATGCATATGAAAAGATAGTGTTAGGAGAGCCCTCATATTAGATTTTTATCTGGGCCTTTGAAGTCAAATGCAGTCTGATCTTTACCTTTAAGTCAGATTTATATTTAACTCTTACAAATTTATTTTTCCCTGCTGTTTTTCAAAGATTGTCACTCGCCTTTACCACATCCAAGAGGTGTGTGTATGAATGATGCAAGCTATTAGTCAAATCTACAAAGACTGCAACTTCTAGGAATAAAAAAAAAAATAAAAAAAATAAAAAATAAAAAAATAAAAAAAAGAAAGGAAAAGGAAAAGGAAAACAATAAGGAAAAAGGGAAAAAGGAAGGGGAAAGGGAAAAGGAAAAGGAAAGGGAAAATGAAAGGGGAAAATGAAAAAAATAAAAAAAAGTAGTTTCACTTGGTCTGTGTGATTTTCTGTTACATGAACGCTGGTTCTCTTGGAACAGGCACGAGCAACGATGTGTTGCTACCAGCCAAGTTGTTTTGGAGAAGTTTAAAAGAATCCCTCTGGGAAGAAGAGGAGCACAAAACAAGACAAAAACTGTGCTTAATTTACAGTATTTTGATCTTGAGAAAGCTGTCAGATATTTCACCTAATCATCTAACAAAGTGCCTTCATAACTGTTCTGTGTAACAGGGTTGAGCTGATGGTGCTGTGGGAGTCTTAAATCAGAATTTCATTGCTTTAGTGGGCCTGAATTGATGCCTAGACGTTATTAGAGTCTAGTTCCTTGTGTGTTATAAGCAAAGATTAGAGCTGTGCAAAACTCAGCTTCAGAGTATTTATACAAAGATTTTATTTGCTTTCCTTATTTGTAGATTCTCTGCTTCCCCAAATTTTCTTTTTTGTCTGACATTTCAAATAGGCTGCAAGTAATCACTGTTGTAACTGGGAAAAGGACCCTTTCCCCCATGCAGATGTCACCAGTGTTTTCAAAAAATAAATACAAAAACTGTAGTCATCAGAGAGGACTGAAGCAGAAGTCTCATGAGATTTAGCTTTCTTCATTTAGTTTTCTTCAGCTAAAGAAACAACTCTGTCACTGAGAAGGAAACAACTGTGCCAATTGCTATTAACATCCAAGAGAGAAAGGTATGATCTTGTTTTCCAGGACTATTAGGGCCATTTGGAAATTTTCAGTAGATATTGGGTAGAGTTTTTCAATAAAATTGTGTTTTTCATGAAATATTAATTTCATTAAGTTGTTTAGAAGGCTGACAGATAATTAAATATTTTCCATTGAAAATACTTATTTTCATTCCATTCTTATCTTGCTCACACACTGGAGCATAACTCCCAGTTATATCTACTCTTACTCTTACTTCTTCCATATCCCTATATTTTATTTATTTGCAGTAGGGCCCTATGAAGGGTGTCCAGCTCTGGGACTCCATCCAATACAGGACCCAATGGATTGCCTGGGTTTGTGTCTGTTCAGACTGGGTCTGAGAGAAAGAAATCAGCAGTACGAAACAGAATTGTGGCTTTACATCATAGTTAAAGTTTCAGATCCTTGCAAGACCCTTTTGCAAAGAATCATACTAGAAAACACTCTCCCCATGTCTTATCTAAAAAGCATCTTTCATAAAAGACTTAATTTTCCTATCACTGCAATATCATCCAATGGGAAGGGAAAAAAAAAAAAAAAAAAAAAAGGAGGTCTAGTGAGACTGGATATGTTAGTGCTATGTGACGCTTTTATTCTTACCTAGATCTGAAGGGAAGAGAGGTATCCTTTGAAGTAATACTGTCAAGATTTAAGAAGATATTTTAAAAATCAGTTAAATTTGTTGAAGCAGGGACCATCTGTTTGATGTATGTTTACAGAGCACCAACTATGATGAGTTGCCTGTCTGCTGCTCAATATCTTGCATTCTTGTGATTTTAATAGCAGTTAATTGTAATAATTTGTACCTTATATGAAAAGTGAGATGCCTGGGGAATTTAATTAGGGTAAAAAGCTAAAGCAAATTAACACAATAACAACAACAACAAACAGACAATTATAGGAGGAAAAATTGAGAAGCTCACTTCATCACAAACACTCCCTTGAGCAGCACAGGTTTTCTTTTTAAATGCAAAGGCATATTCAAACCCATGATAGAAATGGAATCAGAAAATAAGTGATATATGGAGCTAGAGGGCTGAGTATTTCCTCCTGAAGCTCTCATACAATACAATAAGAGGATGAAACTGTCTTGCATTATGGAAAAGCAAAGAAAATCAGCTGATCTCAAATGGCATTAAGAGTAAAACCTCATAGTGCATTTTTGCAAATAATACATTATGGTGGTACAAATTTTGAGAATTTATCTTCAGACGTGTTGGTACCAGCTATATGTATACATAGATGTAGAGATAAAGTACTAGTCGGTTAACTTGAGAAAATGTTTATGTGTTGAGAAAACCTTTTCACTGCTTAAACTCTTTTATCTTTATTGTGTGCATATCTCCACAGCCTTCAGTAATGTTTGAAAATATAAGGTCTAATCCACTGCTCCCTGAAATCAATGATAGGCACTTTCAATTACAGCAAAAATTGCCTTCACAGACCACTTACCATTGAAGAATATTATTACTATTTTTATTGTAACAAAACTGAGACGAAATCTTTCTTCTATATCAAATAGTTTTAGGTGAAAAGGAAAAAAAAAAATTGAAAACAAAACCAAAAACATTTCAAGGTTGGTTTTAGTTTTTCTTCACAAACCCTAGTCTGAAAAATCAGTGAAAATAAAACTACAAACACTTAACATTTTCAGTGGAAGCACAAGTCATGTCATTTTGTCATCTGTACTGTCATTGATTTAAATATTAATCTCTGCGTCATTATTTATTTTGAAGCAAATGGGTGAAAAATCTGAACCACACAACTGACACTACAAAGGCTGGAGTAAATACTGTTTAGTCATATCAACCACTTTAGTTGAGAACACTTTTCAGATCTTCTCAAGAAAGAAAAAAATAAGAGTTTTACTTGCATTTATAGTGAATGTAGGAAAAAATAAAAGTCCTAGTCTTACCTAGTCTTACTCTTAAGTAGAAATGATAAAGGAAGATTTTTCCTACTATATTGAATCTGCAATGGTTCTTACAGCACTTTCTTGTACATTATTTACTGTACTGTTTTTGTTTGTTTGTTTGTTTTTTACATTGACATTTTATCGTTTCTGATTAAAACAGCAATTCCAATATTTTCCAGTTTTAAAAGTGTCAGGTGCCACTATGAACCAATAAGGTTTCCAGTTCAGAAGTTCTTCTGATTCAAATGTAATTGGAATCATCCTAATTCAATTAGTTTTGAGTCCATTTGAGTCCAACTGAAATTCATGATAATAGTTTGGTTTCAGTTCTGATATGAAAATAAATAGTGTTTATTTGTCTGAACTCTTCCTGACTTCCTGGCTGTGAGAAGAAATGTATTACAGAATATGAAATGCTGAGGAACTGTGTCAAGAGCAAGACCCTGTGAGTTCCAAAAATAACCAAATAATTTTTTTTTGCCTGAGCAGTACCAATGCAGAATAGATGAATTCAAAGGCAGATCCGTAGAGCAGAAATATAGATAGCACATGTAGTTTTCAAGAACTAGAAAGTAAATTTATCTGTGTTCATATACCTTCCTTGTGTGAAAAGTGATACCATCTGAACTCTGCTACAGTATTTTAAACAATGTGCAATGCAGCACAGTAGTGAATAACTAGTTCATATTCATACGGACCAAATTTGTAGAGGAATTGATGGAGACAGTAAATAATGTACAAGAAAGTGCTGTAAGAACCATTGCAAATTTAATAAAATAGAAAAAATATTCCTTTATCATGTGTACATAAGAGTAAGACTAGGACTATGCTTATAAATTGGTGTATTGTATCAGGAGTAGAGCTATACCTGCAATTGGTCAGTTCCCAAAAGCACTTGATAATCAAAATGATAAATAATAATAATAATAATAAAGTAAACAAAATCACCACAGCAACAAACACAACACACCTTTCTTGGCCATGAGTAGCATGTCAGAAGCTCAGACATATTTTTATACACACAGCATCCAGTACAATATTATGTAAAATACATATATATATATATTTAGACATTCTAAGGAATGCTGTTGAATTCTAACTTATCTGGGCATCTGGAATTTAAAAAGTTAATAAAATGCTATAATTTCTTTCATTAATATATTCCTTCCCAAAAGAATAAAATCAGAGTTAGTTAATTGGACATTTCTGAGATACATTATTCCAATGGATCTGGTTCTCATGATTTTCTCTCTATGTACTGTTATTCCTGAAAAACAAAACAAAACAAAACAAAAACAAAAACAAAACAAACAAACAAACAAAAAAACACCTTTAATTTAGTTCCAAGGCTTTTAAAGGAGAACGTCCTCACCCTCTCTTTGTTTAAAGGATTGTAATTCCATTATAGTCTAATGCATTCAGTGATTACAGTCACTTAAAAGATCCTACATAAACAACTCTCTGTTCACTTGGCAGCTTGAATGATGGTCATTTAAATCAAGAACATATCTTTTATAATCCTTTGAATACCCAAGATGCAGTCCAAGTGTGACAGATAGAGAAAGTACCCAAATTTGTTATATTAATACCCTATATTGTCATTATTGTCATTACTTATGGGGACTTATTTCAACAGATGTCTTCGCCTACTTCCCTCCCTCCCCCTCTCCCCTTGCTCCCAGACCACCAGGCATTTCTGAATTATATCAGAAACTCAAACGTGCTTTGTAATTATGGTCACAGATTTTGAAGAGAGTGATTTGGGATTTGGAACAGATTTTTTGACCTGATCTTTCAAAAATGCTGGTTAATTGCTGTTTGAGTATCTGCCAAATGGCTGTCTGAGGGTCTGACTCCAGGCTCTGCTCTTATGCAGACTTCCAATACCACACAGGGGCAAGTCATTGTGCTCTGTTTCTAGTCTCCAGTTAATGGCTCAACTCTGTTTTGTTTCTTTTTTTGGGGGATAGAAACATTTAACTTTATTGATTGCTCAGGTATTATACTAAGGACCAATGAATGCTTTAGTTTTAGCACTGTGCAAGAATAGAAGGTTGAATTATGACAGAGGGGATGACAACCCTTTTTCATGGGTATGCATAGCTAGAGGAGCAAAGTAAATTATTTTCATAGATATGTTTCATGCTTTGTAATCCACATTAGAAGGTGAAATGTGTCCCTTAGTTGCTGCAATGATGAACATAACCAGTATGACACCATGCAATAGCCAATTCTTCTTTATCTCTCTGTCCTATGTCAAAGGAGATGGCTTGTGTATAAAATGTATACATTTCTCCACATGAAGGGAATCCATTATCTTGGCCTGTGATTTATGAGGCACTATAAACATTTTTATTTCTCTTAAAAAATGAAAGAATGTTCTTGTAAAATTATCAAAATGAGGAGAATTTATATTGCAAAGCACAAGCAACGTTCTGTGTTTTTTTGTTTGTTTTGTTTATTTGTTTTACGATCACTTTCATCTTACCTGCTCTCCCTGAAGTGTGATTTATGAAGGCAACCATCCCACTTCAGTCCTGAGATCATCTCAGAGAGGATGGGGAACGAGACTTAAATGGATGTGGTTGCTCTAGGGCCTGAACTGCAGTTTTTTAGAAGCTGTAGCTTATTCTGTGAGGCATCAAAGCCTGTTGTCACATACTCTTTAAGCATTAAAATTTCCTCTGTCTGAAGTGCTATTCAAAATGTCCTTTTCAGGACTCAAGTTAAAGAACAGCACAATGTCTAGACAGTGGGTGTGTGGTCCAACAAAATGCTTCTGGCAGACTGTGCATTACTCTTACTCTTGATTTTATAAAGGCCTTGGTTATTTCTGAAGGAAAACCCATTGCTTTCATATGTTGAAGAAGGAGCTGTTCAGAGAGTTTATTATTATTATTATTATTTTTTTTTTTTTTATTTTTCTGGTGTGTATCACTTTATAAGTGGACATGAACAGTGCCTGTAGAAAGAATACAACTCTGATAGATCTGTGCAACCTCTTTCAGACTTATAAAGCTCTCAGACTCACAGAATTCCACAAATCACATTCTGAAAACTACTGTGCTAGATCTAGCTAATAAATAGAAGCAAACATCCCCCTGCATTTGTTTAGAACACAGTGATTGAGCTATTTATTCAGAAAGTGGGAGAACTTAGTTATAAACCACTCCTACAGGATCTTGCTCAAAGCAGCACACTAAGAAATCTTATGCATTTGAAACCATTTCTTCTATCTGTGAAGGAAATAGTGTAAGTCTGATAGAGACAGAGAAAAAGAAAGAAGAATCTTCGATCTGAAGCTCACATAAGAAGAATTTGATGGTTTGTTTTTTGATAGTCTGAGACTAATTTGCTCTTTTAATAAAGCTGCTAAGATGAACCACACACAAATAAATGAGATCTTCCTGAAGCAGAGAAACAAGTCAGTTACCTTGCGAAAACAAGACTGCATAAACAATTGTCCTTCAACATGCTGGGGCCATCCAGCTGGAAAGCAGCTTTGCAGAAAGGGATTTAGGGATCCTGGTGCACACCAAGTTGAACAGGGGTCAACGCCCATGCTGCTAAGAAGGTTAATAGTATCCTGGACTGAATTAGGCAAAGTGTCACCAGCACGTCAAGGAAGGTGATCTTTCCACTTTACTTAGCATTGGTAAGGATGTACTTGGAGTGCTGTGTACAGTTCTGGACTCCCCAGTACAACATTACATGGACATACCACGTCTCCATGGACATATAACATCTCCATGGACATGGAGAGTCCAGTGAAGTTTCACAAAAATGATGAAGGGACTGGGGCATCTTTCCTATATGGAAAGGATAAGAGAGTTGGGATGGTTCAGTCTGGAGAAGAGGAGTCTCAGGGAAAATCCTATTAATGTCTACAAATACCTGAAGTGAGGGTACAAAGTAGACAGAGCCAGGCTCTTTTCAGTGGTGCCCAGTGCCAGGACAGAGGTAATGAGCACAAAATGAAAAACACAAAAGGTTCCATCTGAACTTTAGGAAATACTTCACTTGTGAATTGTAGACAAATAAAATAGCTTCCATATTGCACAGAGAGACAGAGAAGCTCTTTGCAGCTCTACATTATGCCATACATGTATATCTACAGATACAAACACAGTTTTTTTTTTGTTGTTTTTTTTTGTTGTTTGTTTTGTTTTTTTTTGTTTTTGTTTTGTTTTTGTTTGTTTGTTTGTTTGTTTTAGGTTCTACTTTCAGCATGTGTCCATTATATTGTTTGTTTTGTTTGTCCATTCTCTCAGCACCAGTGAGTGAAGCTGTCTTTGT
This sequence comes from Aythya fuligula, assembly GCF_009819795.1. Taxonomy (NCBI): domain Eukaryota; kingdom Metazoa; phylum Chordata; class Aves; order Anseriformes; family Anatidae; genus Aythya; species Aythya fuligula. The sequence continues at coordinate 153,380,249 of NC_045560.1, forward strand.
CTGGTTTAGTGCCTCTGATCAGTATTCTTCCAGTGCTTTCATCCTTAACAAAACTGGAACAACTTTCTTCAGGAGGCCATACAAATTCTATGTTTTGGTGGAGGTTCCTTGGTGGTTCTGCACTGCAAGGCTATTTCTCTTCCCTTTTTGTTTTTCTGCCTTCCCTTACTTTAATTAAGAAGTGTGATAAGTTATCCCTCACTCCAATTCTTTCAAGACTGATTATATCTCTAAGAGATGTGGTAGTTCAACTACAAGCTATAGGGTCTGATTCAGGAATTACTGTGTAAAATTTTATCACCAGTGCTACATGTGTCAGACTGGATGGTCACGACAGTTTTTTTAGTCTCTAAATAAGTCTCTCTTTCTCTCCCCCCCTCCCTTCCTCCCTCTCTCCCTCCCTCTTCGTGTTTTTTTTTTTTGTTTGTTTGTTTTTTCCACTCTCATATACCTTCCTCTCCTATTGACCCTGACACAGAACAGATTTATTTATCTCTAATCCTTGCTTGTCTCTAGCATTTTTCTGTGTTTCAAATCAGTATAGTGGGATCAGCTTTCCCCATCCATTGTAGTAGGAGATTGGAGATAAACAACACAACTGTAATGTGAGATGCAGGAAGAAGTATGGTAAAACTCACAGAATTTGTTAGTTTAGCTTACTAATTAGCAAAGCAATTTGCAAAAGCAGAACCGAGATATATGTCACACTCTGTCTCTGTCTGCCTCCTGCTATTGATGAGGCAGTTGATTCATTGTGCTTTTTTTCTCTTCCTTTGTCTCACCTCCTGTTGTGTGAGTACCAGCTCATGCAAGCCATTAAGATATGGCTTTGGCAAGAGCAGTGATGAGAGACAGGATCAGGAATTTAACCATCTATATACACCACACTTTCAGGACTTTTTGTGTTTACAAGTCTCATGTTAGAAGACTGTCTAACACCTTGTGGGTATTTGGTTCAACAGCGGCTGTTTGCTGGCATTCATGGGAGCTGTCATGATTTCTTTTTGATTGACTGGAGGGTGCAGATTGATATATCCTTTCTTGAGTCTGAATACTTAGAAAAAGCTCCATGCTTACTGGCAACTTTAGGCAGAAGTATGAATAAACCTATGTGAACTTTTTTGCAATATAGATGCTTTGGATTCCTTTTCATTAGCTCACTGATGAAAAAGCTTGCTGATTTTCCTGCCTGCTTAGTCCGACTAGAATGCGTAGGTAATAGATGCTGAACCTGTTTGGATAGTCATTGTCATTCATGTTGTAGTCATGTAGCACATGAGGACAACCTCTGTGGTTAAGTAATGAGAAATACCAGTTAGAAAAAATCAATGTTTGTCTTGGTGGATTTCATCATCATTTCAGCAAAAACCTTACTCTGAGATCATTTCCTTTCAGAAAATAAATCTCTAACTCAGGCATTGCTAAACTCTATGAATTATCTGATTGTCCACAGGATATCGCTGTTTGGAAGCCACCAAATCCTCTTCTTTGTGATCAAAGTAGCAACTCAATTTCTTTAAGCAACTTGATTTCTCATAGAATTACTTAAAAAAAAAAAAAAAGTTTAGCAGATCACATATTTTGTCATTTTTCCACACTATTCTTCTCTGAGAATGCTTTCTTAAACATCTTTTCTATGAGAGATGGAGTTTCCCTGGCTCTAGTGGGATGGTTCATGAGTCAGAGTCAAACCATTATAAATCCGCTTATCCCACCACAATGGTGTGATGCATCTCAGCAGATCACTGGAGATTAGCATCCCTAGAAGGTAAACATTACCATGCCTAAACATGTCTAGAGGTCTAGACCCAGAGCTTCCTTAAGTATTCCTATTAACTATTATTTTGAACAACGACAACAAAATAATAATGACATTGAGGATAGCTGTCATGCATGAAGCAGCTCTGCCAATTGGAGGAATATTTTTAGTTCCCTCTCCAGTTGTTCTACAGGAATAGTCAGCAAGTTTATTCTTATATGAAAGGTGAATAGGTATTCTGTCTTATTGCAAACACCTTCAAAGATAAAACTAGAGTGACATATTAGTCATCCAGGGTATGACTTAATAATGAACCACCACAGGATATTTTAAAGTAACCCTGTGTCTTCTACAAATAAGCAAAGTCATGGTGTGAGTCCATCTCACATGTTGTGGTGAAGTCTAGGTTCTGGTACTGCTTATTGGATCTTATATCTGCTCTTTGACTATGCTAGGTCCCTATGTTCTTCTCCACTTCTGTTTCTCTCCTACTTGTTGCTAGATGTTACAACAGAATCATTTTGGCTCGCATTATGAGTAAATTAGGTTCATAACAAGAGATAAATGTTGTTACAAAGATGGCCTTTCCTCAGGTTCTTTCTTAGTACCTGAGGAAAGTACCTTAGTGCCATTTTTTTTTTATTTTTTTTTTTTTTCTTTTTTTTTTTTTTATGTACATGTCCAACTCCCTCAGTTAAAGCAAATTATGCCAATGTCTTTGTCTCACTGTTCTCTTAAAAGTGATGGAGAGTAAACTATAACAGTGTTTTTCTCAACACCATGACAAGCTGAATTAGAGCCTTTGCCAGAATCTCCTTACTGCCAACCACTCTTAATATAAAACACTTATTATTAACTCCAAAACAATGCTTTATGAGGTAGGTATGCAATCTCCACTTGTAGAATAAACACTGTGCTGTGTAGGAATTAACATTCCTGCTCTCCTGCTAATTAATTCCTCAGTCAGATATTATTAATACTCCTGCTACTTCCTCAGTCACTTCCAACTAAGTATTTATCCTGTCTGTGACCTTGGATATTTATCAACAACCAATTTATGACAACTATTTTTCTGTGACATTGCTAAATTTCTTGGACCACTTCATAAGACACAGAGACACCCAAGTCAGGTCCACCAGATTTGTAGTTCTAAATATCAGGAGAGTAAAATAAAATAATTTATTTATAAAGTCCATTTATAATGAACATACAGCATTCCTTTCTCTCAATAAAGGTACATAACTAAAAAATGTTTGAATTCCAAGAAAAAAAAAAATCTGATGAAGTTATTGTAATAAACAATATTAATCAAATTCACATACTTTCTTCATCTGAAAGAGATATGTTTAATCCAGAGTCTTGAGTCTCCTATCCTAATTCTCACTAAATATTACTAATTATCTTATCTCTTAAAGAAGTCTTCTTGCCTTCGTTAGACCAGTCCTGTAACCTCCACAGGGAATATTGGCAAACACTTTTTCATAAGAGTAGTCTTATTATTTCACTAGGTGTGTTTATATCAGCAGACTCACCTAGGACAGCTTCTTCTAGTCCAACTAAAGGTTCCATATTCATAACAGAACTAAAATCAGAAGCAACATGAGTACCAGAGGCAGGAAACAGTACAATGTTTTTGCATTGTAATAACAAGTAAAAGCATGATAAAAATGAGATATTACTCAATGGAAAAAAATAATAATTAAAAAAAAGTACCTAAATTGCACACTGTTTGAGGGTAGATAGAGTAGCTATAAACAATACTGCAATTCAACCAAAAAGCTTTGAAGGAAATAATGCTCTGAGTATTGCTTGCAGCACTATGTTAGAAACTGTGTGCCTCGTAAAACACTTATGAAAGGTAATTAGTGTTTCAATTAATGGTCTATCATTGTTCTATAACACTCTCACACAAATGATCATTCTTTTCTCTGTTTCATAATTGCTCAATTATAGATCTTTAGAAGCTGTAACATTTGAAATGGAATAGAATCTGTGTGAAATATGCTTGGTAACCGCCTCATTTTTACTTCCCAATTATTATTTTGTCACTTTATATTCAATTTTATTTTATAAATTCAGCTGCTGTTTCAACTTCATGGACTTAAACTGTCTGGAGAATTGGCCTAAGCATCATACATATCTCCATCTGTCAGAAACTGTGCTATGTCATGCATACTGGGAGTTGATGCTGTGTGTCATTGGTAACCATCGTGACAGAATCGTAGCCACATATGAAGATCTTTAAAAGACTGATGATATATTTCACTCCATTGAGGGGAGGGTGACGTTGTGTTAGAGGAAGTACATGTAGATAACCTCATTATCAGGTGGTCTCTGTTCTCTTGTGAAGCTAAATATGCTATTAATTGCCAGAGTTGTCAACTCCTTTTGTCTTCAACAGACTTTAATCTGTCTCACCTCCTCATTTTTAGCTAGATGTCCTCCTGATAACACTGCCAACAAGTCCTGGTCAAGAGCTACACTCAAAATGCTCATGAGATGCGATTCATTCACCCATGAAATATCCCATCTCTTTTTCATTGCTGACTGTTCAACTACAAGCATTTTATTAGTTTGAAAGCAACTTGTACAGTTTTAAGATGTGCCACTTTTATTTACACTGAATAATAAGCTAAATCTACCCTATCTTTCTCAGTGGTTCCGGAACTGTCTCAGTAGTATTGCAAAGTGCATATTTACTTCTGCAAACCTACATATCAAAACAACTGTAGAACAGAATCTTCTACCAGTGTCTCTGTGTCTTTGTCAAAAATGCCATTATCTAAGTTAATCAAAAAGGAATGGGAAAATGGGAAAGTTTTGAAAGGACTGAACAGCCACTGTACCCAAAGTTAGGATACCTGTTCTTTCAAAGATTCTTTAATTTATTACACTAGTCTAGATGTCTCTGCTCCTGCTCTGTGCTGTTGGAAAAACTTGTTTTCACAAGCATGATGTCACATCAGATGTTATTGTGACTGTGGCAGGAAGCTGCACTTTGGTTTTGTGGACTTGTTATCTCAGTGAGTTCAGGCCAAGATGCCACTGACTTGTCTGCTGAGGATTTCATGCTGTTGCTAACAGAAACATATGTTTCTAAGTTGTACTCTGGAAGTTACCTAGAGAGCAGCATTCATGCAGATTACCATCTCACATTCAGAGACTGCCAGCAGCTACCATGCATTGGGTTACTTTGGGAATCAGAGGTTTTCTTGGGTAGAACCCTTCCATGATGGGGTATTTTACTTACCGCCTGAGAAACCACCATGGCAATCAAAGCCATGTTTGGTTGATATGCTGTGTGTCCTTTCTTTTCTGCGGGTGCCTTGTCAAGTTTGAATGTATCTCTCCAACAGATGTGAGAATGCCTGGATAAGATAGAGCTGTTTATTATGGCAGGCTGTAATTCCCCCCACCAATGCATCAGCATTTAGAAGGTTCGGACAGGGCTCGGACAGGGTCAGACAGAAATATGTTGGAGAAAAAATAAAAATCCCATCCTAAAACAGGTACCTAAGGCATGCAAGATGCCTTTGGAATTACCTATTTCCATCTCATCTCTTAAGTAGAAAGTGAGCAGCACTGGTTTAGATGAGCTTTTAGAGATAAATCCCACATTTTATGACAAAGCATCACGTGTCATTCAAACACAGCAAGGCCTGTATTAATTCTATATTGTGATACCTTCAGCCATGTCCTCCTGTTCAGTAACTGAGCAGATCTTACTCTATTTCTTATAGTCTCATTCTCTCATCCAGCTGGTGACATATAATTCTGGTGGTAATATAATATATAATTATACCAGGTGGTATCATTCTTCCATCACTGATATAATTGCATTATGTAGTAGTGCAATTTTGCTTTCACTGACCAAAATAGTAGTTCACAATCCTGGTGATTAAGAGAAAAAAAAAAAAAAAAAAAACGAAAAAAAAAACACCCCCACCCACAACCAACGAACCAAAAAAAAATAAATAAATAAAAAAAAGATCAACCACCCTAAACAAAGAAAAAGAAACTTCCTCCAAACAGGGTTTTTAGACCCATAATTTTCTTTCTTCTCTTCATTTATAACTTCAGATAAAGTTTGTTCCCTGTAGTCTTTGAATTCATTTGTGACTCCTTGTACTCTGATTTACATTATGTATTTTAGCAGTTTGTCTCTGCTAAAAATAAATGTTATAATTGTGAATATAATTAGATTTGTTCCACACAATTGCATATAAATGTAATTCCAAGGTGTTCTTAGAACTCCTCCGTTCCTTATTGATGGATTAGTACCAGGGTCTGTTTAGAAATGGTTCTTTTCTCTGAGGTAACGCTATTCACAAATCTCAGTCCTACTTCCCCCTTATTTTTGCTACTGTTTCTGCCCAGCATTTTGCTATAACTGGGAGCATTGGCAGGTGGCTGCCTTGGCAACTGATAGCAAATTAACTTTTTGTTAGCCTACAAGGCGTATTTAATCTAGGGCTTTCAACTTTAAATGAAAGTGTGGATCATCTGAAATGCATTTCTTGGAAATGGAAGAATGAACAGTTGTTTCATTCTCCTTCTTTTAAATCTCTGAGAGTTGGAGCTCCAGTCGTAGGCAGCTTTAAATAACATTTAGGGATGGAACAAATAGCACTCCCCAAGCCTACTGTGATTCACTTGCAGAGCTGATCTAAGATGTTGGAGGTTTAAATGAGCTGGCAAGCTTTTGACTCAGTGGTGTGAATCTTGATTTTATTATTATTATTTTTATTTATTTTTTTTTTAATATAAAAGCTATATGAAGGATTATCCTTGATTTTTTTTTTCTCTCTTCCTTTTCATAGTTTCACATGTGTTTCATTACAAACCTGATTTATTGTCTTCTCTCCCCCCCTCCTAAACCTTAGAAAGGATGACAGCTACTCGTTTTTGATAGCAAGCAAGATCCTAACTTCGAGAAATGAAAGATACATCTCTAGAAGAGCAGACATGGTGTGGGTGGAGAATGAGTTGGAGACTAAATGACTGATGATATGCTGAAGGTGGTAATCCAAGGAGACAGGAAAAAAAAAAAAAATCCTCTGGTATTTTTGTATTTACATCCAATCCCTACAATTGGTACTGCCTAACCAGCAAAACATTTCCATGGTCTTATCTATTTGGTCCATCATAATACAAGCATACAAGAGAAAACAGAAAAGCAGTATAGACAGCACAATGAAAGCAAAACATTTTAGACCCTCTGAGATCTAAACAGGTGACCCTGTGCAGACAGGGTGCTTATTATAGCCTTCATTTGTGGAACCCTTACTGAAAATTTTGTGTCATGAGTAGGAACAAAAGCCAAGACATCTCCCCTATCCTGTAGTTCTCAGATTCACAGATACCTAAACTTCTTTTCACTTTTCTTATCACTCACATTTCAGAGTGATATTTTAAAATAAACTGAGACTAGTATCACCTCCAATGTTCCTGTTCAATCTGAATAGTAGTCAATCCACATTCCTGAAGTTTCAGACTTAGAGGCAGAACTCTAAAGTCTGATGTGTACAGAACTCATCTAAACATGAGGAAGCCTGATCTCTCATTCTTTTCCCCTGTGTTTAATACATTGATAAACTAATGCTAAAATATAACATAATATGCAATCTGTGAGACTTTTCATAGTTATTTCATACTCTGTCTGGACCTGCTATTTTGAAAAAACTCTTGCCTCACCTCATCATCTCTATCTTTAATAATTATGATATTCCTATCTTTTCAGTGGCCCATCTCTGGCAAGCCTGGGAAGTATTTGCAGTGGTAAAACATTTTGTTTAGGCTTTTCTGACAAGTTGAAGTGTGAAAATCAGTGTGAGGCTTCCCTGAAACTTAAATCTCTTACCATCTGGGAATCAAGAAGGTCTCAATGCTTATTTCATCACATTTTTAACTGAACTCATCCATGAGTGATGCATGTAACAAAAGCATAGAATTTTCAGGACTCCTTGTCTCATGGCTGCCTGTTAGGGGATTACTGAACTCCATAGATAAAGTACCTACATGTGTTAGCTCAGCAAAGGTGGAGGGTAAACAGGTTCTTGTTGGGTGTCTCTTAGCTCTTTGGAAACACAAAGTAGATTACAGTGTTACATAAAGGGGTGTTTTTTGGAAGCAGACTTTGAGTGCAGACACTAGAGAACTTATCTGGCTCTCTCTTCTTCAGGAATCAGACAACCTAGCATATGTCATGCAATTGAATGTTGAATAAATGCCTGTGTTCAGCTTCATGGGGGAATACAAAGATTATCTGACAGTCTTAAAATATCCTTTCATTCAGTCTGTACATACTGCAAAAGCACATAAAATGGCTTGTTTTCTGGTTTATTTTCTTTGTTTTTAATTGCATTTTTCAGTCAATAGGGCATTAAAAAAATGCCCCCAAATTATCTGACCACTATGATGTAGTGTAATGACAGTTTTAGTCACCATTGATTAAATTTCAAAATAAATGTTACTGAATGGATCTTTTCTTTTTAAAAGGTAATTATTTTTTTTTTCTGCAAAGTTCAGATTGAATAAAGTCCAAACCATCTGTATAAGCATAACTGTTTCTTTAATAGCATTGAATGAAAAAAAAAATCAAAATGTTTCATGCTGAATTTTTTTTTTATATCAATACCCACAATATAGAACATGTTTTGATTATTATCAAAATGTTGATCTTCATGTTTAAATTTATTCTAGAGTATAAAATGGCATGTTCAAAACAGAATTCTTCATCCCTGTAAAATTGAAATGGCAGAATCAGAATTAAAATTCTGAGTTTTTGTTTCAATTTGGGCTCAAACCCAAATCTAATAATAATAAGTGGAAACACTCTAAATAATAGACTTGTTTATTTTATTTTATTTTGCTCTAGTCCTCTTGGTGCTCTTTAATCACCTCACCTGTTGCTCTGTTGGTAGAGCAACACAGCAGAGCACAAGAAAAAGAGGAAGTTCCCTGGAGTGTAATGATGAAAACTTCCTGATATAGATGATCAAAGAGTTGAAGAGAGAACATTCACTGATGGAAATCATCCTTGTAAACAGTGGCTGTGGGATGGTGGGGTTCAGGATCTGGAGAGAAAGAATCAGGACAAAAAAAACAAAAAACAAAAAACAAAAAACAAAACAAAACAAAAACAAACAAACAAACAAACAAACAAAAAACAAACAAACAAAACAAAACAAAAAAAAGGACCATGACCCCAGACTTTAGAAGAGCAAGATTTGGACCAAACAAGAGCTCTTCTCAGTGGTGTCAGTAACAGGACAGGAGGTAATGGGCACACACTGAAACATAGGAAAGCCCATTTAAATGTAGGAAATAACTTTTACTGTAAAGGGTTGTACTAGATGATCTCCAAACTTGCCTTCCAACTTGCCATTCTGTGACTCTATGAAATAAAGAAAAAGACAAGACATTTTTGCACAATTATTCCAATTCCAGAGCTATTTTGTTTCTCTTAAAACATGTTATTTATCTGGATCTTCTATCAGAGCTAACCTAGCTCTAGTTGTAGATATATCTGTATTAGGTTTTTATGCCAAGGTTTCAGTAGCAGGGAGGCTGCAGTGGTGACCTCTGTGCGAAGAGTCCAGAAGCTGCCCCATGTTAGATAAGAGCCAGCTCCAGATGACGCCAAAGGGGCCCCCACTGGCCAGAGCTGAGCCAATAAGCAATGATGTTGTGCCTCTGTGAGAGCAGATTTAAGAAAGGGAAAAACACCTGCTGCACAACAGCAGCTGAGAAATAAGAGTGAGAGGCAGCCCTGCAGCCCCCAAGGTGAGTGCAGCAGGAGGGTAGGAGTTGCTCCAGGCATGCAGCAGCAGTTCCCCTGCAGCCTGTGGGTCCCACATGGAGCAGATTTCCACGCTGCAGCCTGTGGAGGAGACCCCAGTGGAGCAGGTGGATGTGGCTATGGTCCATGGAGAGCCCCCGCAGGAGCAGGCCCCGGGTCGGAGCTGCAGCCCATGGAGAGGAGCCCATGCAGGAGCAGAGGGTTTGGGGGGAGCTGCCGCCCATGGGGGACCCATGCTGGAGCAGTTTGCTTCTGGGGGATGGAACCTGTGGGACAGAGCCATGTGGGAGCAGTTCCTGAAGAGCTGCTGCCTGTGGGCAACCCCCACAGGCTCAGTTCTGGAAGGACAAAGGATGGCATCCTGTGGGAGGGACTCCATGCAAAGCAGGGGCAGAGAAGGACCATGAAGGAGCAGTGGGGATGAAGCAACAGGGACTGACCACAGCCCCCAGTCCCCATTCCTCTGTGGAAGAGGATGAATGGGGGAAGGTGTTTGTAGTTTGATTTTAGTTTCTCACTGTTCTAGCTTGTTAGTAACAGAAAATATATAATATTAATCTCTGTATGCTGAGTCTGTTTTGCCCTTGACAATAATTTTTGAGTAATCTCCGCGTCCTTATCTCAACCCTTGAGCCATTTCCATCATGTTTCCTCCCCCTTTCCCTTTGAGAAGGAGGAGTAAGAGAGCACTAGTGGTCGAGCTCAGCTGCCCAGCTTGGTAAAACCACCACAGTGTCCTTACTAGGAAAATCTTTCAACTCCCATGGGAGCTCAAATCTAATGTATAACACAGACTCATATGTACATTGGGTTCTGGAGTTAACTTGATATGAAGAATTCTTTAGTTTTCAACTTTTTTTACCTCACATGTTTTATTAATGATTTTTCTATATAAACTTAAGAAAATTACTTTATGTATCCTGCTCATTTTCAGAGAATGACAGAATCACAGAATTGTTTAGGTTGGAAGAAACCTCAAGATCATCAAGTCCAACCTCTGACCTAACACTAACAAGTCCTCCACTAAACCATATCACTAAGTTCAACATCTAAACGTCTTTCAACTCCAAGGATGGTGACTCCACCACTTCCCTGGGAAGCCCATTCCAATGCCTAACAACCCTTCCAGTAAATAAGTTCTTCCTAATATCCAACCTAAAACACCCCTGGCACAATTTTAGCCTGTTCCTCCTCATCCTGTCACCAGGCACATGGGAGAATAGACCAACCCCACCTCACTACAGCCTCCTTTAAGGTACCTATAGAGAGTGATATGGTCCCCCCTGAGCCTCCTTTTCTCCAGGCTGAACAAGCCCAGCTCCCTCAGCCACTCCTCGTGGGACTTGATCTCCAGACCGCTCACCAGCTTTGTCACCCTTCTCTGGACTTGCTTGAGCACCTCAATGTTCTTCTTGTAGTGAGGGGCCCAAAACTGAACACAGTACTCGAGGTGCGGCCTCACCAGAGCTGAGTACAGGGGGACGATCACTTCCCTAGACCTGCTGGCTACACTGCTTCTTATGCAAGCCAGGGTGCCGTTGGCCCTCTTGGCCACCTGAGCACACTGCTGGCTCATACTCATCCGACTATCAACCAATACTCCCAGGTCCTTCTCCGCCAGGCAGCTTTCCAACCACTCATCTCCCAGCCTGTAGCACTGCTTGGGGTTATTGCGCCCCAGGTGCAGGACCCAGCACTTGGCCTTGTTGAACTTCATACAGTTGGCCTCAGCCCATCAGTCCAGCCTATCCAGATCCTCTTGCTGAGCCTTCCTACCCTTGAGCAGATCAACACACGCACCTAACTTGGTGTCATCTGCAAACTTACTGAGCGTGCACTTGATGCCCTCATCCAGATCATCGATAAAGATATTAAAGAGAACCAGCCCCAGTACCGAGCCCTGGGGAAAGCCACTAGTGTCTTTCTCCTTGTTCTGTCTGTGCCAGTTCTTGTGAGGAAAAAGTAAAATAATCTGGTAGATCAACTAGCTGATGTTACAGACCAATTCCAAGTCAAATAAAATGACTATGTTATTGCCAGATTGAGAACAATGACGTTTTCCTTTCTGTATCAATACATGGCAGTTAGATTATAACACTAAAAGTTGTAAAGGTGCACATTTACTAGTATCCATCCCTACATCATTGTAAAAGCAATTAGAAAACTTGTTAAGCAATATACAATAAGATAATATTCACATTGCATATTCTGTTAGTACATCAGAAAAGTTCTAAAAAAAAAAAAAAAATCTTAGGGAATTGAAAGTGTTTCAGAATTACCTTAATATCACAGTTTTAAAGCTGTCACAAAATTGTCCTCCTGGAATGTCATGTACCAACTCATTTATTCAAGATTTATTGTCATCTGAGGTATGTAATTTGAGAGTTACCCTTCATCTGAGGCTTTCTTCTCCTGAAATCCAGTAGCTCATGCATTTCTTGCCAGTGGGATGTTTCTGTAACAAATAGCATTGTTCTTCTTGTTTCTACCATTCATAGTAGGAAAAGAGGTAGGGAAGGGAAGGGAAGGGAAGGGAAGGGAAGGGAAGGGAAGGGAAGGGAAGGGAAGGGAAGGGAAGGGAAGGGAAGGGAAGGGAAGGGAAGGGAAGGGAAGGGAAGGGAAGGGACCTAAAAAAAAAAAAAAAAAAAAAAAAAAAAAAGCAAACAAAAAATCCCACCGAAACAGCTGAAATAAAATTACTGTCTTGATTCTTTGGCTTTCTTTCTCATCCCAGAGCTCTGTGTTACCTGGATTGACAGAAAACTGAAGAGTGAACATTTGCTTTCGTATGATTTTGTATGATTGTGCTGTTGTTTTTTTCCCCTTTAATCTGCATCTGCTCTTCTGTCATCCATTGTCATAAATGTAGTAACTAGTAAACACTTTCTAATTTCAATAACTTTATCTTGTTTTCTTTCTCCTGACAGCTCTAAGAATGATCTCCAAATAAAAGATCTACATAATTCTCTTTCAATGTTTTATCAGGAAGGTATTTTATTTTACAGAGTCCAAATAAGCAAATAACTAGTCTGTAAATACATTATAATTACAGATTACAGAGTAATTAGAGAGTTATTTATGCCTGAAGATTGCATACTAATTATACATGAAGTTGTTATGGAAAAACTGGCAAGTGCTATAGAAGCAATTGCTATAAAATTATAAGTAGATGCCATTTGATTTTATGATTATTTGCACCATATGAAATAGCAAGTTGCCAAAAATTGGACCAGGCTGGTTTGTTGCATGTGATAGGTTTGTCCTTTTAGAAACGTTACATCTCCAAGCATTCCAAGAAACATAATACAGTTGCTCTGCAAAGGCACAGGCATCTGGGCACTTTCTAGTAGTACATTAAGTGCCACAACAAACATCTGCTACATAGAGCTTGTTCCACTGTAATCTTATTGTGTGTGTGTTTATGTAGTCTCTTCTTTCAATCAGTTTTGTTGTTGTTGTTGTTTTGTTTTGTTTTGTTTTGTTTTGTTTTTTCCTCCTAGTTGTTTTTTTAAGGAGCTTTCTGGTCCCTGTTCCTGTCAGAGAAGGCAGGTTGTGCTCTTTCATCTAGGAATAGAAGTAGAAGTTTCTGTGACAGGCCTGGGATCCTGCTGGAGTTCATTTCACAGCCTGAGCACCAGTCAAGCAAAGCCCTGTTTCCTGCACAAATGACTGAAGGTGTCCTTTTGCCTGAGGAGAGTCAGAGACAGCTATGGTTTTCAATCTCAAGTTTTAAGTGTCTTTCACAAGACTCAAGCATTCATCTGTTGATAACTTTTTGAGTATTAAAAGGTCAAAATAAAGGCCTAATAAGTTAAAATTTATTAAAACTTTTTTTCATAATTAACTAAATATCCTTAATTCATGAAGTCTAATTTAAGTATGATGGTGAATAAATTATTATTTTAGTGCTGAGCAAAACCTCAACCAAAAAAAATAATCATGCAGAACAAAAATAAAGAACGTTATATGCATGCACAAGTGTGTATTTTCCTGCCAAAACTGGAATATTTTGTAGAGCTGAAAGTGAAGTAGCTCATAGCTGAACATTTGTAGTAAAAATCAAGAGAAGAAAAAGTACTAAAGGTTCTACATGATGTTCTTCTTCAGGCAGTTTTAGGAAAATGAAAAATCGGTTCTCCACCTGTTTGTTCCAGAAGGGAACTCAACCTCATGATCTCAAGTGACCATTAAGCTGTTTCATAACTTTCTAGTTCAACTAGCATTTAAATATTTTATAGCAAATGGGACAGCATCATTAGGAGAGATTGAGGGACACTTCAGAATACTTTAAGAGGATATGAAAAAGCTTATTTCAAACACTTTTGCTGGTTCAGACAGACTGTGCACAGACACTCCTGTCCCCAGTAGATCCCAATGCCATAAACTGTGGATGTATAAGGAACGTCCCTCTCAGTTTGTTCCATAAAAGCTGCTCTGCTTGGTATATGCATATTTTACTGTTCATCTGCGGTATACTTTGTGGTTAAAACATCGTCCTACGGGACACACTGCCTACATCCCAGTCCCTTTTTCAATTAGTATTTTATGCAAAGAAGCACAGCTTCAAGAAAAGACACTGCAGGCATAATAAAAAGCAGAGTGGATGGAGTGCTTTCCTTGGGGGCAGTGGGAGAAGAGCTCCAACACTTTTATAAAGAACTAGGACTGGTCCCTCACAGGCTGGTCAGCAGTCATTCACTTGGTAACCAGATAAAAGAGAAAGGATCTCTGCTCCAGTTATTTTGTGAATGCAGCAGGGAACTCTGTTTTTGCTTTCTCACTATGCTCTGCTGAAATTATTCAATGAATTAAGGTCAAATTATCAAAGCAGTTTTAAGACAGCTACAAGAGCATTTATGGTGAAAAAAAAAAAAAAAGAAGTATGCTCAAAAAAAAAAAAAAAAAAGGTATTCTTAGTCCTCATGTTATAACTCCTTTAAATACTAAATAAAAGGTCCTAATTTGAAAGAGATAAAGAGATAGGGAGAATAGTACTACCTCATTGTAAAGTGCAACTTTCTCTTTTTTTTTTTTTTTTTTTTTTTTCCACATTTATGATAGATAAAATAATCCAATATGTTATTCATCCTATGAGCAAAATTATCTCTGTATTTTGCATTAATTAGTAATCATTTTAGGAGATTGTCCCTGAATCAAACAGGTCAAGTTTACAAAAAATGATTACTAATTTTCTTTTTTCTTTTTTTTTTTTTTTTTCTGTATTTTGATATTCACTGTAAAGTGATTTAGAGGATTTTACTTTTTTGAGCAGCAACCAACTACAGCTCTTGCTGAACTCAGTGGGAGGGATGTTGAGGTAAACCACATTGCTGGGTGGTCTTAAATATTTAACCATATGGGCCTTGTACTTAGCCAGTATAAACAGGAAGAGTTTAGAGCATTTCAAAGGATATGTTTCAGTTTTGACTAGTTGAAGGTCTAAAGCATGTAGTATTTTCACCTAAGTGAAATGCTTGAGGAACTTTTGTCCTTTTGAATAAGTTCCTTATCCTTATCCTTATCCCTTCAAGGCTATAATTAAAGTAAAGGATAACATATCAAGAGCAGCAAAGCTATTTTAAGAAATTACGGTGTTGTGGTTTTTTTTTTTTTTTTTTTCTTGACATTGTTATTACATAAAATTGTTTATAACATAAGGCCATGTTTATAGGGGTAGAGGTGTTTAATATTATTTCCACAAGCAATTTGCAAGGTTCAGAGGGAACCTCACTGGAACTAGTTATATTTATTATGCTTGGTGCATGTAGTAGAATTTCCCTTTCTAGAATTTTAGACTTCTCACCAAGACCTAGAAGTGGTGTTCAGCACTGTTAAAAATAAAATAAAATAAAATAAAATAAAATAAAATAAAATAATAAAATAATAAAATAAAATAAAATAATAAAATAAAATAAAATAATAAAAACTATATTTTATTTTTTATTTGCCATGTTTGAACTCCGTATGAGACTTCCCCTTTATCCCAGTATAGAGGATGCCAGCCCATGTGAACTGGAGTCCTGGTACATTGACAGAGGAGTATTATGATGCACATTTTCTCCATCTGTAGTATTAGTTAATGTTTTATGAAGGGAAAAGGAGCATTTTGACATTTGATAAGGACAGGTTCTAATTAAGGTTTGGATTCAACAGGACACTTAAATTCTAATGGGACTTAGAAACATGCCTGACTGGAAACCTGCCCTGCCCTGTCCCAAATTTTCAGTCTAACCACTAAACCACAGAATTGTGTATTTCCTTATTCAATCTTCTTCTGACCCCAAAAGCTTTTTCTCACAACAACCTACCTTGCTAGACAGGCTCAAAGACTACTGCTGTTTAATGTATATTACCAGTCTATGTGCAACATGCAACCTACACTGCAGGTGCTCAGCAGAGTTAGAAGATAGTATAGAAAAACAAGAGTTGCTGGACTAAGCTGTAAGACAAAATTGCTCACTGAAGGCAAGTCTTCAACTTATTGAGGAAATATATTGGTATCTAGGTTGTAGGCTCAGCCTAGCAGACAGTGTAAATACATGTATGGGCCTTCTGAGAATGCTTAAATCAGGGAATGGGTTTTAAGTTAAAAAACATTGAGCTACCAATTGAAATGAAATGTTTCAAATGATAATACTGGTTAGAGTACTCCAACATGGTTAAAATAAGTAAGATGTGGAAATTTAAAACAAACAGATAAACATATAAACAAAAACAGGTTATCTGCAAATAAGCTCTCCTTTTTAGCTGGGTAGCATCCCTGGTGAGAATAATGCTGAATATACATTTCCAGTGCCCAATATAGAAGATTAATAATGTGCTAGGATGTCTTTAGGTAATCTAGGTTACAGGTGTGAAATATGTCATATTAAAATTGTGTAAAATAAATGTTGGAAGATTGCACTGCCCTATTTACTCTTAGGATGCTTTATGCTAGCATTTTTACATGTGTTATCATGCCAATAAATAAATAAGTAAAAAAAAAAAAAATGTAAATGAAGTGACTCTTGTTATTGTGGTAAGGCTTACTTACCTAAGTTTGGGGAAATAAGTAAGACAGAAGCTTTGGAGAAAAAGTTGAAATAGACTATGACATAAAATTGATTGGTAGCACTGTTGTTTGCCGATGTTTTCCAGGGAGAAGAGGGAAACTTTCTCAGTCCTTTTGAAAAGCTTGTTACTGATATATACCTAGGGGTTTTGTGCTGCAGATATTAGTGTGGATTTTTGGTACAGCTCTGTAAGTTCCAGAAAGTTTATGTTTTCAGACACAGTCATTTGGCTCTGTTTCTCATTGGTAACTCTCCTCTCAGAATAAAGACACTTCAGAGTAGGCATACAAAGGTATTTTGCTTTTTCCCACACAGACAGCAGAGGCTCTTTGGAGATTTCTGATTTAATGTCTAGGAGACTGCTGTCTAAAACGTAAAACACTTTGGTGTTCAACTGCATTTTTTTCCCGTCTTTGGGATGTTGCATACTCACTAATTAAAATATTTTCTCTTCATTTCCAGTTTTAATGTTAGTTACACTAAATGTTGATTTATTCTTTTGTCATTCCAGAAATCATAGAATCACAGAATTGTTTGTGTTGGAAGGGACTTTAAAGATATCTAATTCCAACTCCCCTGTCATGAGCAGGAACACCTCCCACTAGACTAGGTTGCTCAAAGGCCCATCCAGCCTGGCCTTGAACAGTTCCAGGGATGAATCATCCACAGCTTCCCTGGGCAACCTGTTCCAGTGCCTCACCACCCTCTTAGTAAAGAATTTCTTCCTTATATCCAATCTAAATCTACCCTCTTTTAGTTTAAAGCCATTACTCCTTGTCCTATCATTGTTCTACCTAACAAAGGGTCTCTCCCCAGATTTCTCTCTTAAGGCTGAACAACCCTAACTCCCTCAGCCTGTCTTCACAGGAGAGGTGCTTCAGCCCCTTGATCATCTTCACGGACCTCCTCTGGACTTGTTCTAATAGGTCCATGTTCTTCTGTGCTGGGAGTCCCAGAGATGAACATAGTACTCCAGGCTGGGTCTCATAAGAACAATGTAGAGGGGGAGAATCACCTCCCTGGACCTGATGGCCCCATTCCTTTAGATGCAGTCCAGAATATGGTTGGCTTTCTGGGCTGCAAGCATAAATTATTGGGACACGTTGCACTTCTCATCCACCAACAACCACAAGTTTTCCTTTACAGGGGTGCTTTCAATCTATTCTGTGCCCAGTGTGGATTTGTACTTGGGATTGCCCTGACCCAGGTTCAGGACCTTGCACTTGGCCATGTTGAACCTCATAAGGCTCCTACAGGCCCACCTGTCATGCCTGTCCAGGTCCCTCTGGTTGGAATCCCTTCTTTCCAACATGTCGACTGCACCAAACAGCTTGATGTCATCAGCAAACTTGCTGAGGGTGCACTCAACTTCACTGTCCATGTCACTGACAAAGACGTTAAACAGTGCCTTCCCTGAGGAACACCACTCATAACTGATCTCCACCTGGACATTGAGCCGTTGACTGCATCTCTCTGAGTGTCACCATCCAGCTAATTCCTGACCCGTTGAGTGGTCCATCCATCAAATCCATGTCTCTACAATTCAGAGAAAAAGATACCTTGGGAAACAGTGTCAAGTGCTTTGCACGAGTCCAGGTAGATGATGTCAGTTTCTCTTCCCTTATCCACCAATGTCATAGCTCCATTGTAGTAGGCGCCAGATTTTTCAGGCACAACCTTCCCTCAGTGAAGCCATGCTGGGCGTCACCAATCACCTCCTTATTTCCCATGTTCTGTAGCATAGTTTCCAGGAGGATTTGTTTCATGATCTCGCTGGGCACCGAGGTGAGACTGACTGGCCTGTTGTTCCTTTTTTCCTTTTTAAAAATTGGGGTTTCTTCTCTTCCAGTCACTGGGAGATATTAATGGGATTCAGGTTGGCTTACTGTTTTGAAATTTTCATGGACAAATGAGATTTCCCCCTTATTGTGGTTTAAAATACAAACCAATAAAAAAACCCTCCATTATAAATTTTTGATTTGAGATAATGAAAAAGAGAATGTGAAGAGAACGTTCCACAGATAATCTTTCACAGCTCTGATGCATTAACGTTATCTCAAATAACATTGTTTTCAGGCCATGTAAATGAGTAAAAATGATTTTCAATGTAATGCTCGTCAGAGAGAAAGTCCTCTTATTTATTCTGTAAAAAGCAATGTTCTGCAGTCTTATGTTTTCAGGATGAATAAAAAAGTGAGGGAGGTTACTGATTCATTTTTATGTAATGGAAGCTCTCAGAAGGAAAAAAAAAAAAAAAGTCATCTGAAGTTCATTATATACTACTTAAAGGCTAGACCTGATATAGATAGTCTAAGACACTGCACTGTTCCAAATTACTCTGAGTATCTAATATTAGAGATGTACCATATTTACCAAAATGTGAGGATCCATACTTCAAAAACATCTAGTAATTTGGGCAAGAAGGAGAAGAAGTCAAAACAAAGAACTCACAGAATGTGTCGTGTAATTAGGCACATAAATAAGCACACCAGGGAAGAAGGGAAAGAGGGAAAAAAATGGAAGAGAGGTAGGGGGAGAAGGATAAAGAAAGAGGGAAGCGGGGGGGGGGGGGAGAGAGAGAAAGAGTGGGAGGGATGGGAAGAGGGAAAGAGAGAGGAGGGACAGAGAGAAAGAGGGGAGAAAGAGAGGGAGAGGAAAAGAGAGGAGAAAGAGAGAGAGAGGAAGTGGGGAAAAGAGAGGGAGAGAGAGAGAGAGAAATGGAGACGGGGGAAGAGAGGGAGACAGACAGGGTGGGAGAGAGACAGAGTGCGAAGGGGGAAAGTTGTCAAAGCTAGGCACAGGAAATTATCCTCAGTTGAACAAAGTCTCTTCTTTCTACCCTTACAGCTAATAAGAGCTTGATAGGAAACTTCACAGAATCACATAAAAGCTGAGTTTGGAAAGGACCTCTGCACACTGTCTCATCCAATCCTTCTTTTCAAAAAGGGACACCTACAGCAGGTTGCTCACAACCATGTCCAGGTGGCTTTTGATGATCTCCAAGGAGGAGACTCCACAACCTCTCTGGGCAATCTGCACCAGTGCTCCATCACCCTCACCTTAAAGTGCCTCTCAAAGTACAAGATCTCATGTGACTACCAGCTGCTGCTCCATAAGAAAGTGAATATGCTCTGAATTTAATATCATATTGACCAGTACCATAAAGTGGTCTTGGATTTCCTAAACTGTGTCAGATGTCATTAGATTCCAGTTCTTAGATACATTCCTTTAATTTAGGGAAGATGAATTTGAGACCTTATGCAAAGAATCATATCCACAGTTCCACAGGCTCTGAATATTGTGCAGGCATCTGAAATAATGTTTCTGGAAGAGAGAACATTGCTTTCAGGAATATCCACATTACAATAACCCCTTTCTCCCAGTCTTCTGTGACTACATTTTGACAATAAAACAAAACAAAAACAAACACCACAACACCCCAAAAATGCCTTAAATAAACAGATTTTGAAGAAAGAAGGAAGGAAGGAAGGAAGGAAGGAAGGAAGGAAGGAAGGAAGGAAGGTGAAAATACCCTCCTGTTTACTCCTGTTTATTACCATTCAAAAATAAAAGTACAATTTTTATTTTATTTTATTTTTTTTTCTGCTTAATAGGACATATCGTAAAAGCCAAACATGAAAAGCTGAGCTAACTGTGGTAGCTGCTCAAGCTTCAAAACACAATTCCTGTACTGATGGAAACCAATAGTTAAATGCAAGGCAGGAAAACTGAAAACTGAGCTTGAAGAAGAATTCAATGCACTACGAGAGGAGGGTGAAGAGATGGAGGCGGACAGGCTGTATAAAGTGGGCTCTAAAAAGTACAGAGGGAAAGAAAAAAAAGAAAAAAGAGGAAGAAAAAAAAAAAAAAAAAAGGAAAAAAGGAAAAAAATAAGCAGATGGCCACAAATCTCCAGGTTTGTCAGTCACAAGTTGAATCATCAGTCATTTATTCATTTAAGAGTACCGGAGGTGATTGTGTCAATGTAATTCTTGAGTTAAGAACATTATTTGAAGGACTGTCCTTGGAGGATCCAGAAAAGGGCTTTTCTCCAAGTTATTTCATTGTCTGAGTATTCATTCAGTATGAAAAATGTGACTGCTGACAACAAAATAAAACAGTATTGATTATAAATATGCTATTAATTTCAAAGTCCCCAGTTACAATACTTAGGAACTACAGTACATGATTAAATATATATGTTATTTTCATGACTTTGAAAGTGCATAAATATTAACTAGTACTCAAAACACCACTGAACTGTAGATAGTTACTGACATCCCTCCTTTACCATTAGAAATGAGAAAGTAGAGATCAGACAGAGTTTTCCTGAAGTTACACAGAGAACACTGGAGTCAAGGTAAAGATGATTGAATCAAAATGCCAGGACATGGAGCCAGAATTTATGTAGGTACTTGGAGGGATTTAACTGTCCTTGACTTATCATTTTGGAGCAACTTACTGAGTTCAGGGTCTGGCTACAGTGATAAATACAGCCTAGCCATCTAGATTTCTGAAGCATTAATTAAGAGAATTAATGTAATGAGATACATTAAATAAGGCAGAGAATCAGCCAGTTAAGCTGTCTGATTGAGTTAATAATTGCTTAAGGAAGAGGGAAATAAATATTGTTCTACCACAAGAACCTTTTCATGGAATTCTACAATCTATTATTGATCAGTTTTGACAAGTTTTTATCATGGTACCTCTTTGTCTACTATGAACAACATGTGCTCACAGAGCCTTCTTCATATATCAGTGACTGGAGTTCAGGCAGAGGACCTATCTCTTTCCATCTCACTGCTTTGAAGTTGGCCAATGAAATACATGTTTTGTTTTGTTTTTTTTGTTTTCTTTGAAGTGGTGAGAGGGGGAAAGGGGGTGTTGGGTTGGGGGGAGGGGGGGGTTGGAGGGGGGTAGGACAGGTGTATCACAATTTCTTTGGCCTAAAAATAACATCTTTTAAATTGGCATTGAGGAGGTAGAAAGCTATGACAATAGAACACAAGTGAATACTCTATAAGAAAATGGAAACTGAAATGGAGAGATATGTGACCTGACATAGAGAATCAGAAAAACTGGTGTATGATTTATTGATTATGGCCTGTCATATGAGAGGGCCTCAGCTAGCTGAAAAGCTCAAAGAAAAGTAGTATTTTTCTCTCTATAGAATTTGGCATTTGGAAATTGCATACACTTTACCTTTACAGTGATTACCCTCTCCACACAAAGGAATATGTGACTTTGCTTTTGCAGGCAGGTATGGTGAAAACTGTATGATTTTTATTTATCTATTTATTTATTTATTTTCATCTGGCAGCCCATAAAGCTATGCATTGCACTATTGATTCATACAGACAACTTGGAGGGCCAACAAAATATTTGATAGAATGCAGATGAGTACCAAATCTGGATGCATTTGTGAATGTGATATTGCAAGAATACAAAAAATACTACCATGAACAAAAGCATCTTTATGTCTCCTTTGAATGCACCACAGTTTTGTTTGCATGAACTTCTGAGCCACACTTCTCTAATCCCACCTTCTTTCATGATTTTGAAAGTCAAATGTACAATCTGTACCCTCGCCCTGAAAATTAACTTCAGAGCGACAAATCTCTACCTAAGTAACCCAAATGAAAATATTCAAACACTGAATGATCAAACTGCATCTCCTTTGAAGTCAAAGGAAATGTGTCTAGAAGAATCTTTGATGTAAAATCAATAAACTGCAAGGTCAGTGGAGGCTACCAAGATTCTTGCAGCTGTAACACAGTCCATGAGCACAAGCTGAGGGACCAGGTCTTATTCAGCCCAGAGAACCATGAACCCATCCACATGAAGCTCATGAAGTTCAACTAGTCCAAGTGAAAGGTACTGCACCAAGGGCATGGAAATCTGAAACATAGTTCAGACAGAGTGATGAATGAGATTGAAAGTAGCCCTGTGGAGAAGGATTTGGTGGATGAAAAATGGGACATGAACCATCAGTGTGCACTTGCAGCCCAGAAAGCCAATTATATCCTGGTCTGCATCAAAAAAAAAA
This sequence comes from Aythya fuligula, assembly GCF_009819795.1. Taxonomy (NCBI): domain Eukaryota; kingdom Metazoa; phylum Chordata; class Aves; order Anseriformes; family Anatidae; genus Aythya; species Aythya fuligula. The sequence continues at coordinate 153,402,907 of NC_045560.1, forward strand.
GCGTAGCTAGCAGGTCAAGGGAGGTGATCATCCCCCTCTACGCCACCCTTGTGAAACACCACCTGGAGTACTGTGTTGAGCTCTGGGGTCCCCAGAAAAAACAATGACAGGGTCCTGGTAGAGCAGGTCCAGAGAAAGGTCACAGAGGGCTGGAATACCTCACCTGTGAAGACAGAAGAGAATCTCTAAGCGTTGAGATTGTTTAGCCTGAAGAATAAAAGTCTCCTTTTGGGACATTCTTGCAGCCTTTCAATGATTAAAGCAGGCTTATAAGAAACATGAAGAGAGTCTTTTACAAGTCTTATCACATGTAGTGATAAGACAAGAGGTAATGGAGTTAGACTAAAATAAAATAGATGTAGATTAGATTAAAAGAAAGATAAATTATTCACTGTAATTTTGATGAGGCACTGGAACCGTTTGCCTAGTGGTTGTGGATGCCCCTCCATGGTATTCAAGGTCATTTTGGGCAGGACTTTGAGCAACCTGATCTAGTGAAAGATGTCCCTGTCCATGGCAGGCATGTGTGAACTAGATGATCTTCAAAGTTCTCTTTCAACCCAAACCTTTCTATAATTCTTTGAGAAGAGATGGCACTGGGGTAACTGAGCAGCACCCTCCAGTAAACTGTAGGGAGGTCACTGAGCAGGTGGAGGCAGGATCTTCACAATAATCTGTGTGGGAAGGTGAGAGACAGGAGACGTAAGTGGAAAATAAAGAGATTCAGACTGGTTATAAGGATAAACTTTCCACCATGAGGACATTCAGGCAACAGTGGTGTTGTCTCCATCCCTGAAGATTTTCAAGACTCAAAAGGGAAATAGCCCTGAGCAACCTGTTTTGACCCTGTAATTGACCACTTTAAGCAGGATTTTGGTCTAGAGACCTCCGAGACCTCCTGAGGTCCTTTCACACCTAATTTATTTCTATTATCTTCATACCTAAGTCTTTCAAGAACTCATGTTAACTCAGAGATTAGTTATATATGTATTTACCAGATTAAATACAGTTATGACATTGACTTTTTTTTTTTTTTTTGGTTTGTTTTCCCTCTAGATGGGAAGGGAAAATTTCACATTACATTTCCACATTAAATTTCATCATCAGACTGCTTTATTAAAATATACTTGATTTCTAGATTTCTAGGAGGGAAGGTGATTCTCTAAACTAATAATATATTTTTATATTATACATCACATATAAGGACATTAAAACCTTCCCAGCTACTTTTTTTTTTTTTTATTAAAAAATAATAATTTATTTTTTTACATAAGATTTTAAAACTTATTTAAATCTAAACATTTCTTAAGCTGTAAAGGAATGTGCACACTGTAAGTCCAGCAACACTGCAAATGTGGAAGAACCTATAGTGCTCTAAAAATGAAAACCTGAATGAACTTGAAATTTGAAATAAGCTGCCAAGGGTACCAGAGTACTGATATTCAGCTAGTGTGTTTAGAACAAGAACGCTACAGGAACAATCTTGTATCCCTACAGCTTCCAGGGTGGCATCCTTTGCCTTAACAATGTTGTTAACTGAACAAAATCTAGCCTGAAATCAAATCAAATATTCAAAGTAATAGAATTAATTCACTTTCTTATGTGCTCAAACACCATTGTCATGGGCTCTAGTTAAGACCACAAATAAAATCAATAGAGATGTATTTCACAGAATGCTTAACCTATAAATATTTATAGTATTTTCTTTTTAATTTCAACACCATTTCTACTTATATGTCCTTAAAGGATTTGTTTTGCTTTATAGGCATTTGAAAGAAGTAGATCTGGTTTCAGTATCTGCTATTAAGGAGAGACCTTCTGTTCAAATGAGTGATTTACTGGCCAGATCATCTGGAACTGTACCTTATCTCATATAGCTGACAAATCTTAAATTCAATTTTTTAAAATTTCGTGCCTAATTTTCTAGCCAGACCTGCAGACATCTACTTGAAAGATTTCTTAGGAATAGTTCTAAATCCTTAGCTCCAGAAAACTGTTTCAAGATGATGTAATTGTGAAACACTTAGTCTTGATAGGGAAAAGAAAAACTAATTAAAAAAAAAAAAAAAAGCAAGAAAGCAATACCTTTTCCTCAGTAGTTTTTCAGGAAAGACAAAATGGAGAATAGCACTGATTGATCAGTTTTGTTGTATAATTAATCAGTGGATCAGAGAGACACATCAATTATTATGCCTTTAGCATTTGAGTTCATTAACTGTCAGGTCTTCTAGGCAAATAGGAAGAAACTACACATGAACTAAGAAATTATTCAGCACAGCAGAATTTGTCCTTGGCATAAAGAAGCAACAAGTGTTGTTTTACATCTGCACTTATTCTTTTATTGTGTCCCATTTATTAACCTATGTTTGTAGTTTAGCGGAGATTCTCCTTCTTTCCCATCATCTATTAGTTTAGGGGTTAAAGCAGGGTCAAATAGAGTATTGTAAATCATGCAGTTTTTATAACCTGAGTTTCCCCTTTTATATTGTTTCATACTCAATTTCAGTACAGACGAAGGATTGTTTAGTTTGTAGGGTGTGATACATCTGGCACAGCATGGCTTAAACTGCCTACTTCAGATGCGATTTTTTTCAATGAACTACTGAACTCTTACTAGAGTCCTTAAGCTGGCAGAAAAGTCTGCAATGAAAATAATAAAGATGTTGATGTAGATTCTGGGCTGGGAATCATAGGGTCCGATCTGAAAGTAGTACTAAAAATGATAAGCTACCATGATCTTATGACTAACAGACAGCCAACAGTCCCTCTTATAGACTAACAAAAGCAGAGAACTGGCCTAGATGCAGGCAGAGCATGAGGGGAGTAAAGGGATTCTAATATGTTCTTATCCTTTTTTTCCTCCACCCCAATCTAAAAACAATAGCCAGTGAGAAAAAAAAAAAAATCATAATAGGAAAATAAGGAGCTCTGGACTGTGTAAAACTGAGCAAGGTCCACTCATTGAACTGTCTCAGGGGAGACTTTATCACTCTCTATAACTACCTTAAAGTATGTTGTAGTGGGGTGAGGGTTGATCTCTTCTCCCAGGCAACAAGTGATAGGATATGAAGAAAAGGCCTCAAATTGTGCCAGGGGAGGTTTAGGAAAAAATTCTTCACTTTTTGTGAAGCATTTTGTGAAGCATTGGAACAGGCTGGCCAGAAAGTTAGCTGAGTCACCATCCCAGGAGGTATTTAAAAGACTTTTGGACGTGGTGCTTGTGGTAGACTTGACAGTGGTAGGTTAATGGTTGAACTTGATGATCTTGGAGGTGGTCTTTTGCAACATAAATGATTCTATGATTTTATGAAAAGTAACTTAAAATATAATCTTTACATCTAATTAACAAGAGAGGATCTAAATCACATAAAGACCATTAAAAATTGGAGAACAAATCTGGATGAACTAGCAACTCATCCCCAAATATCCAACTCAGTTTTAAAAACAGATTCCCCAGCATTTTATTTTATTTATGTTTAAGTTTGGGAGGTATGATTTCTTATAGTATTCAGAGTCTGTGTGAGTATAAAATTTCATTAAACTTGCATGTTTATTTAGATTAAGCTTTCAGAATTCATTACATTCCTGCCACAATTACTAAATTCACTGTATAATTTGATCAAAATGGTTTGAAAAAATATATCTACCTAATTACAGAAGGCTGACAAGTTAGGAAGACAACTATCTGTCTACACAACCCAGCAATTGAATTGTTCCTCCTTTTCCCCCCAGTATTAACTTAAATATTATTATTCCATGTTCTAGCTTTAAAAATAGATCATGTATCAAAGCATAGCTTTTATTTTATTCCCTTCTACTCCAAAGCAATACATAACTCTTAAAAAAAAAAAAAAAAAAAAAAAAAAAAAAAAAAGTATAAATTACCCTTTCAGACAATGCTTCTGCAAGGAAAATATAAAGCAATAACACAGTGAGTTTTATTTTATTGGTCAGGAATCATAAGCACCAGCCTGTATATGGTATACTAGCTCAGCCAAATATTTCAATTGCTACTGCAGTTCAGTGTCAGATTTTTAATTCACAGGTTTTCTCTCAGCCACACAACTGCTTCTCCTTGCAACATCATTCTGATCATTTTCCTTTTGCCTCTTTCTAGATGTTAATTATGAGTGTTCTAGCTAAGCTTAAAAACAAAAACAGACATACCCCCAAACAATCAAACAAACAAACATAAAACAACAGAGATGAAAAAAAAAAAAAAAAAAGGAAGAAAAAAAAACAACACACCCTAAGGGATCAGTTTACAAAAGTTTTTGTACAACTCCTGAAATTAATGATGTCCCCCATACAAAACACTGAGCTGTCTACTTACTTGTTGCATGCAATATATTTGGGTGGATGGGGCAGAAAAGACGTGGTGACAAATATTTCTCAATTTATTAAGTTCAAAATCATTCACTAAAGAATACTGACTTTTCACTAAGATCAGAGCTTTCATCTTAATTACCCTGCTGCTCTAAATTGCACAGCCAAACACAGAAACATCAAATCATTTCTAGAAAGCTAAAGACACTCCAACTTTAAGCCTCCCTACCAGTTATATCCTCCTGCTTCAGTAGATGCTGAAGTTACACTACCATTCACAGAACAGCATTTTCTTAACAAAAGCAAATCTTACCTGTAGAATTCAGGATTAAATACAATTAATGCATTTGAATTTAAATTGCTCAAAGGTTAATCTGAAAATCTCTCCTGAGTCTCAAATCAAAGCTACATATGATTTAGGGAGGAGTTGAGGAGGGCAGGGTGTCGGTCTCTGGCAGAAGTCTTAGTCTCATGTGATTTTAAATGCAATGAGCATCCCCTGAAAACTGCCCATCAAACACCTGCTAATTTCTTCAAAATTCTCAGCTGCTATAAACTGAGATGGCATCATCAATACAAAAGACTAAATTTACGTCACAGAAAGTCTGGCCCTTGTAATTTGATCTTTGCTCCATATTGCATGAAAGTTTTCCCAGGTACAAAAATCACAGGTTTATCGCTAATTATAAAATAAGCAATAGAAAGTCAGAAAATATCATCTTTGTGACACTGCTCTAAAACATCAAGAACGTCCTACTCAAGTAGTCGAGAACTTATATAGAACTATAAATATATATACACATATTTAATGACAACTTGTAGTAGCATATTCTAAAAATGTACCTTATAGTGAGTAAAAAATTTCTTTATGGAAGTAATTTTCTAAAACTACAATGGAGAATGATTAAATTCTAACATATGATCTTTAGACCTGGAGAAGTATGAATGATTTACATAAGATAAGAATTGAATCTTTGAGCAACTGAACCATCACCAGTTAATAGACTTCATTTCACTGAATTAAACTGAGCCTGAGTTGATTTGTAGTCCATTCACCAAAAACTATCAAAGCTTGTCTGTGATAGAAGCACTTTTATGACAAGACATAATGCAGTGAAATTGTATGTTTAAAAGGAATAAGGTGGAAGAGAAAATTTGACATACATGCTTGTATACATTCCAAGGAAAAGAAAGTTTCAGCAGTAGCTTTACTGATTCAATGCTAACTTGTCAAAAAAATTGTCAAAAAACAGAGTCTCCACTTGGGATTCAGGCTTTGCTTTACTAGATATTATGTACAACTATTTCCAAAAAATGGTAAGTACCCTAGAAAGTTTACAAGTCTATTTTATGATCAAAAACAACAGTTGGATAAAACAAACAAATCTAATGAGTGCAATCTGTTTCATTTATCGAAAAAAAAAAAAAAAAAAAAAAAAGGATAACCGAGAAGCAACTTGATTGTGGTTCATAAATACCTCCAAAGGGAGGAAATAGAAGGTACTTAAGTAGTAACAAGGAGCAGATCCAAACAAATGCAAATGAGAAATCAGCCAGAAAACCACCGTAAAGATAATTAGCCCAAGAAACAAAGTTTTGTGAGGAATGGCAGATTCTCCATATTTTCAACATTTCTAACTAAATGTCTAATGCAGGCTTTGTTCATACAACACTCAGATCATCACCACACAGATTTTTGCAGGCAGATGTGATTTTGTGCTATGCTCTGAGGCAGTTGGAAGCAGTTCAGTGGTATCAAAATAATTTTTTATTTTTTTTTTTTCCTAATACAGCTCTCAAAGTGTGTAACTGCCATGAGTTTACCTCTGCTTGCAAAGACACTTGGAATATAAGTGTCATGAGGCAAGATTTTACTGTGTTTGAAACAGAAGACAAGACTTGGTGGCAGCTGAAATGAAAATTTTACAAAATAATAGTCAGATTAGGAGCAGTGATGGCAGTGATGAGGGTTATCAGCTACCCATTTGCAATGAATCTGAAACAAAGGTGAAAAGCTATGTTTTAGTTTTTTATCCTTATGACCAGCTTTATTATTATTATTATTATTATTATTATTATTATTATTATTATTATTATTATTATTATTATTATTTTAATTTTGAAGATAAACTTACAAAGGAAAGCTTTGAGATTCCAAATAGGCCATGGTAAATTTTAGGTTTCTCCCAAAGTCACAAGACATAAAATTTTTTACGATGTCAAGAATAAACATTAATATACTTGTATCTTTTGAATCCTATTTTAACTGTTGCATAATGTAAGTGGCATTAGTCTTGATATAAAATGAGATGCCCAAGATGTCCAGTATAAGAAGAGTGGTCCATTCTCTCTTCCAATAGTTTTCTCCTCCTGTTGTTAGAAACACCTGTCTAGTTGTTCTGGTCAGAAAGGTACCATAAAAAACATCACACTATTAACATTTTCTGGAAGTATGTGAGGGCATTTCTGTTATAAAGTAGTCATTGTCTTAACACTTGGTAAATTCACACAGTGAATTTTCAGAGAGTGTGAAAAATAAAAAATAATAAAGTAGTACCATTTCCTAGTCTATACTAAGAAAGTGTGATTATTAAAAATAAATAAATAAATAAATAAAATCTGAAAATCATTTTTCTCCTTTTAGTAAAAATAAAAATACATAAATAAATAAAAATAGCTGGAAAACTTTAACTAAATTGGGATTTGGATTCTTTTCCACACAGAATTACTTGATGCAGGCTTTGATCAGCTGTATCCAAAACTGTGTGGATTACAGCTGCTTCATCCTCAAACTACAATATTTGGCATGGTATAGAGGAAAGGGTCAGAACTTTTGGAAGAGGCACAAATAATGATAGTTTATGTGCTATGTGATTTCAGGGCTATCTCCAAATTCATCTGCCTGGATTCCCATATCTTAGTAGTGTACCTTCATGGGAAGCTTTGTTGCTAGAGACAAAAAGTTCATTTCACACCTTTGAGAATAAGGATGTAGAACAAAATTGTGGTTTTTAGCACTGTCACTAGTTTTAGTCTATGTTTATACTAGCAAATTAAATTACGCCAGTTGCCATTCCCAATAGGCAGTCTACTAAAGGGTAACCTGGTGTAGTCACATGGGAATAAGCCATACACAGCTTGCATATCCATGCATGGTCCCTTGCCATTACAGGTATAGGCAGCATGTCTAAGCCTAATTCCCTCAGTGGAAGGAAGTCTGCAAAGGAGACAGGAGGAAAAAGGATAATTTATAACTTAGGCTGTTTTCTTTCCCCAGTCTTTCCATCACTCCCTATTATTTGCTCTCCAACAAAGAGTTGCAACAATTTTGCAGTAACATCCAAGAGAAAATACAATGGAAAGGAAATAATACATTAAAATACAAGGCAATATTTCTAAAACGCAGTTTTCTGTGTGGAAAACAGTTTCATAAATCCCTTAACATGGATCTCAAATAACTTTGATGTCTTGCACTTAATTTCCATGCATGATTTAATCTTAAACAGTCAAGGAGAGTAGTACCAAACATGGATTTAGTGCAAGGACTGAAAGGCAATTTTAGTAAAGCATAATGATGAACATCCCAGCCTGATCCTTCTCTCTTTTGTTCTGGTAGAAGTTAGGAGCAATTCCTTGCTATTGAATGTAATCATACTGGAGTAGAATTAGTGTAAACAAGAGTAGACTCCTGCCATCTAAGCTGAAGCAATTTCAGACTTGGCACTAAATTCTGATAAACATCCTACAGTATAGCTATATATTAAATAACCGATTTAGGACAAAAACAAGCCACTAATGCCTACATTTTTCTTCAGACTAATAGGTGGTTGAAATACAGTATTTCTGAGATAAATGACAGGGAGTGTTTTTGAAACATGTTTTCTTCACTTGCCTGTAATAACAGTAGAAAATGAAGGACAGAATGCCTTCATGGAAAAATCATGGAAGAAAAATACGTTTTTGTGCAAAGCAGACATCAAATTCTTTAATATCAGGAGTTTAAGACAGCTTTGCTGAGATACATAAAGGTGTTTAGATACCCAGCCCCTGGTATAGAACAACAGAAACCCCATCTGGGTAAGAGGTGGAAGGAAGCTATAGGAATGTTTCAGATCAGGATATCTGCACCCTGAACTGTAGCTCCAATTCACAGTGGGACACACAGTAGAAGTTCAGGAGCAGGGGAAAGGATATTTAGTCTTTGTCTTTGGGTAGAAGCCCAGAAAAGCCAAAATACTGTGTGAAGAAGCCTCAGCTGTCTTTCTAAGAGGATCATACCAAAAAGCACAAACCAAGTTTTCAATATATGAATTTCTGTTTAATCTGGAAACAAAGAACAAGATGCATTCAAGATCCATTGGAAAAAAAAAAAAAAAAAAAATCAAATTTCTCTTGGCAGATGGAAAAAAAAAAAAAAAAAAAAAAAAAAAAAAAAAAGGAATTACAAACAAACAAAATCTCCCTTCCTGACACACATCTTTAGGGTATTAGTTCTTTTTTAAGCCTTGACATCAAGCCAAGATTTCCAAAAACTTCCTGAACTGCAGCAGACACTAGATGGTCTCCTATGAAAACACCTTCTTTCTATTACCTCTGAGTTACAGCCATGACTATGCACTGGGAAGGCACAACATTCCCCCACTTAACTTCAAATGCAACAGCTAGAACAAGACAAATGCAAATCCTCTTTCATAGAACCATAAAATCTATGGGGTTGAAAGGGACCTTAAAAATTACCTAACTCCAACCCTCCTGCCATAGACAGGGATGCCACCCACTAGATCAGTTTGTTCAGGGCCCCATCCAGCCTGGCCTTGAACACCTTCAGAGACGGGGCATCTACAGCTTCTCTGGGAAACCTGTTCCAGTGCCTCACTACTCTGACAGCAAAGAATTTCCTCCTGGTGTCTAATTTAAATCTATCCCCTTTTAGTTTAAGACCATTCCTCCTTGTCCTATCATTATCTACCCAACAATCCTTCTCCATTGTTTTTATAAGACCCCTTTAAGTATTGAAAGGCCACAATGAGGTCTCTGTGGAGCCTCCTCTTCTTAAGGCTGAACATCCCCAGCTCTCTCAGCCTTTCTTCATAGGAGAGGTGCTCCAGCCCTCTGAGCATCTTTGTAGCCCTCTTCTGGACTCACTCCAACAGATCCACATCTTTCTTCTTCTGGGGGCCCGAAACTTCTATGCAGCACTCCAAGCAGGGCCTCACAAGGGCAGAGTAGAAGGGGACAATCACTTCTGTCAACATGCTTGTAGAAAACTAGCATGGTTGATCTAGGACCTGATGGTCAAACTTAGGCAAAAGAAGGAAAAGCACAGACAGTGGAAACAGGACCACATGTCCTTGGAAGAGTACTGAAATGTTGTCTGGGTGTGCAGGGATGCTGTAGGCAGCTTACTTTCTGGATGGGCCCCCTTTGTGTTATAACTCATCTCCATTTATGTCTTTGTACCTATACATGGATGGATCCCTTGAATCAAAATTGTAGCTTTGTCTTCATTCCTGTCTGTGACTCCACCTTGTTTAGCTCCTGACTGGGCTCCCTAGATGTGTCCCACACCTGGTTCATCACTTACTTTGTCTGCCACTGAGGATGGACCCTATTGCCAGCACATGGCTGCAAGGCTGGCTGTACTGCATGGGTGAGGGCACTGCATGTGCTTGTGTCACCTTCAGCTCCCAGCTCCCCATCAGTAAAGGAACAGATAGAAATTGCTGTCTCTGACAGGTGGATCTAGATCAATGTTGCATGCATTGTTGTACATGTACTGTATGCTGGATATGGCAGGAATGTGCTCACACTGACCTGAACAAGCCTAGGAAAAATGGGTCTTTCATGTGAATTAGGCATTTTAATTTCTAGAGGGCCTGAGGTAGGTGTCTAGGTGCTCAGCTCTACCCAAAACATGGTGATCTAGTAGCAGATAGCAGCAGAGTATCAGGCACCTAAAGAAAACAGCTCCCCAAAAAACAGAGAAACAAAAGCAAATCTGTCGTAGCAAATCTGTCATAGCACATAGGCTATGACACATACCCTTTGCATCTGTTTCATTTAGAGCATTGTTGTTTTATTTTGGATTGTATTTTTGATGTTAATCTACCTCCTGGATCATAGCGTGACTTTACATTCATTTTTCTGACAATCTCCTATTAGATTATACATTCTTTTACGGAAAAATTCTTGCTTCGGTTGTATTCAACATTTCCCATGATAAAGATCCACTTTCAACTTGATGTCTCTAATAACTGCTTAAGAGTATATAATCATGCCAGCAATAGTGATGGTGTCTGTGTAACTGTTGGTTTCAGCCTGACTAATGACTTTTGCAAGGACCTGTTGCACCTACTGCTTTCCATGCCTCATAATTTCACTATAACAAGAGGGAAATCAGAGTTATGCATGTCGTAGGATACCACAAGAAAATATAGCACCCTGAACATCATCTATTACATAAGCAATGTTTCTCAGAATGAAAATATTCCTAGAAATGTGATCCCTCAATTTACTTATGGTTTTAGCATTTTGATGAAGAAAGAGAGAATTTCATTAGTTGAATTTGTATACAGATACTCATATTCACATATTCATATTCACACCTATTTATGACTGGAATATTTAGTATGAAGGGCAAGAGAAATCTGGTACGAGTGACAGAATCTGGTCTTCTTTTTCTCACAGCTGCTGGAAGCATTTGTAATGCCATGGGGTGAAGCAGGTTGATTCAGCATTTCATTTAAAGCTTGCTCCCAGAACTGCTGTAATGATATGGGTGAATGTTGATTTCTATTAAATACATTGCAAATACGTACAGCATGTTCTGTCCCTGGGAAGATGTCACTATGAAGAGATATCACAGCTGAGTTGCCAGAGAATTCAAGTGTGATGGGAAGGGGGAGGAGGAAGGAAGGAAGGCACAAAGAACAATACATCCCCACAGCCACCCACAAGGACAGACTCCTAGTGAGATATGAATCAGCAACAACGAAGGAAGTCCTGATGCCTAAAGGGAATTACGTAAGAATCTGAGATAAGTAGTGTCACTAGCACCTTTGGGTATTTCTCAGGCATTTAACTCTGTCATGTAACCTAAGAATAGATACCCTGAGCTCTCCCTCTAGTCTATGGAGAAAAGCAAGCAGCTGCTGAGGGTGATAACTTCAATAAGGAGCCTAAAGCAGACAGGCTTGTAAATTAGACATCTCAGGTAAGTGGTCTTTAGGTGGGCTGAATGCAAGCCTTAAGCTTAAATCTGCTGTTTTAATGCCTTGTGTACAGCTATTTACCACGCAGTGTTATAGACCATGGTCTTTTTGTGAAGGTACAATACCTCCCCCATTGCAGTATTCTGTCACAAAGGGTAGACGCCAAAAGAATAACAATAAAGCATCATTACCATAAGAGAATATTATAAGAATAATCATAAAATGACAAACTGTAGTCTCTTCACCAAAAAGGTATGTCTTTACATTTCTACTGACCTTGACAAAATAGAACCTTCTGTAGAGACTTGAGATACTACTGCCACAAGAAGTGGCAAGTTTGATTTCTGTCATCTGCTCAGAGATGTCAGTATGGATCAAACTGTGTTCTCACACACACTGATATGTCAAAAGGTAGATGTTCAGGTAGGTCTCTATGGTTTATGAGAATAACCACTTGTATTTCCTTTCACACTTTACTGGAGGGGTCTTGAGTGACTTAACTGTCAAGGTTAAGTGCATAACACTGATTACAACTAGTAAATCAAAATTGTTAGTACATATTTCTGAGAAAGGAATCATTTTGATATTCAGCTAATAATTTTAAGCCAGTCTAGTACTAAAGAGATATTAGGTTGTATATGATATGTAGAAGCACAAGAACATATTTCAGTAGTACTGCAATTGCAAAGTCACTTAGGAGTTGCCCTCTGAGCAATCAGAATGGGACAGCTTCACATGTGCAATTCTATCTCATGTTATACCTAATGTGATATGAAGGTGTTTTTTGTTTGTTTGTTTTCCACATACATGACACTGGCTGATATTTATTCAAAATTATATACCTCAAAGATAAATTGTCCCACTCAGAGGGCTGAGTTTTTGAGTTACCAACAGCAAGATTAAGACATAAACAAGGTCAAATGCTGTCTGCCAGTTTATTACTTGTATAAAAATATCAAAAGAGAAGCAAGAGATGATAAAGGAGGAGTGACAGAAAAGATATGAAATGTGGTATGTTATAGATTGAAATTTATGTTGTAAGGTATTTATTATATTGAAAGAGATAGCCACCACCATGGATCCAGCACCATCCTGTTGGTCCACTGTTTTTCAGTGATGCAGCGGGGAGAATCCTTCATATCTTGAGAAGGCATTATCTTTTTATAGTGTCCCCTCATGGTCTTTTTACCTGGTTTCCAAGGTAACGGCACATAGTCAGTTCCTCACTATGTATGTTCTTATTTCCGACTGGTCAAGAACACTGTCACTGGACAGGGAAACCCCCCAGTATCACGTGCCTAGCATATACCATACTGGCATCTTTCTCCTGCCCAAGCATTCTGGTCTGATCAGGCAACAGCCAGTCCAGGAAAGATGCACTAGTCATAAGGGTAGATCTGCATTGCTAGGCTGGAAACTCTGCAAACAATGTTTGAAACAGAGCATAAATGCTGACTTCCCCCCAGGGACTTCTCACTTATGATCATTTGTCAACGTGCAGAAAGACTGTATAGAAATCAAGACTGAGATGAAACCTTTAAATGCATTAGGAAAGACAGAATTTATATTGTTTGATCCTTTATTCTCAGCAAAGGTTTTTAAAATTTACTTTTATTCCAACACTTCAGAAACTTTAAATGTGAAACGAACTGCAATGCTTTGCTTAGTTGTGTTGAAATACTCACAAAGGAATGACAGGATGAATTGAGATTTATTTTGGTAATTTTTGTACAGTGGACTTGACAGGATATATGGTAAAAGTTAAAAAAGTTCAGCTTCCAGTTGCTGCTTGCATTTAATTTTATTCAAAATTAAATTTGAAATCAATGTTGAGGCAATCAAAATCATTCAAAATGAGAAAAGGTTTGTTGAATAAGTTGGTCTGAAAATACCAAAGTTTGTAGAGACCATCCAGTGCAAGCACTCATTTTCTGATCACTACTCTAGTTTCTTTCATTTGACAGGTCAGACTGTATAGCTTTTCTCATTTTTCTGAGATCAGACTTCTATCTATTGACAGATTATTTTTTTTCCATATTACTTGTTATCTGAGTGTATCTGGATCAACACCAAAGTTTGTTTGAAAGGGAGAGTTCAAAGTAACTTGGAAGATTAGACAGTTATTCTATTTTAGTGTTTAATTGTATCATTAACTTTTCACCACAGTTTCAGAAACCCACAGTGAATACCTCCCCTATACCATTCACCCTCCATTTCTTGCAGTTTGCTACAATCTGGTGTGTAAAGCTTCCAAAAGTTGTATAACAGCCTATTTCTTGAGAACTTGTAAGCAGAAACACATTAATGGGTATCAGGTGCAGCTATGAATTTAATGAATGGTTTGTTGGAAATCACGTTAAATAGCAACATCCGTCTGCAGATGAATTCTGCAATGTCCTTATTTCAAACCCAGGCAGATGGAGGATTTGCAATGCACTTACTGTTTTCTGGTTCATGCAGCATTGCTTGCTTGTAAATACATTCATAATTATGCTTGAAAAATGTGGAGCTTGACTGTCCAGCTTTCTATTTTTTTTTATTTGCAGCTTCCTCTTCAAAGCAATGAGTGTATGAAGAAAGAAACGAGGTTCATCATGAGAATTAAACTAGTTCAGTATTTTGTCCCCTTTACCCCTTTAAAAAATAATAAAAAATCTTATATCTTACCTTACAAACAGCTTTTGCCTGAAGAACGGAGATGGAAAAAAATATATATTTTTTTTTCCTTTTTTTTTTTTTTTTTTAAATTGTCTACTTTCTGATGTTAGTTTACGTAAATTTAAATTTTTATATTTAGGAAAGAAAAAGGGGAAATGCCACATTGGTTTCAAAAACGTAGACTTCCTACAATGAAAGATGATGTCATATAACTCTTTCAAAGCACTGCTGTAAATTATTTTTTAATGCATATATTCCAAGATATCATAATTTAATTCCATTTTCAGCCATTTGCAATCCAAATATCTCCTTACCATATCTACGTTTAGCTGTCTGCTGGGAGAGGAAAAGATGAAAACAGTTTCTCAGGAAAATATTTCTGTTTTTTCTACTGAGCAGGTAGACCAGACTAGCAGTACTGGTGGGAATACTACTCAAGGAGGGAGACTCCACAACCTCTCAGGACAGCTTGTCTCATTGCTCAGTAACCTGAACAGTAACAAAGTGCTTCCTGATGTTCAGATAGAAATACTGGTGTTCCAGTTTATACTCATTGCCTCTTGTCCTGCACTGGGCAGCACTGACAAGACCCTGTGTCTTTGCACCTTCCCTCCAGGTACAGACATTGATAAGGATCCACCCTGATCCTTCTCTTCTTCAGGCTGAACAGTCCCAACTCTCTCAGCCTCTTATAGCAGAGGTATTCTGGTCTGTTAGTCATCTTTGTAGCCCTGTGTTGCGCTGTCTTCAGTATGTCCATGTAACATACAAGGGAGACCAGAACTGGACACAGCACTGCTGGTGTGCCATCACCAGTGCTGAATAGAGGGGAAGGATCACATCTCTTATCCTCCTGGCAACACTTTGCCTAATGCTCTATTTGTATTAATGCTATCCTGAACCTAAATGGCTTCTGCAAGTTGCAATCAGTAACTGGACTATGTTTAACCTCTTGCATATAACTGATCTCTATATCTTACTCTAGATAGCAGAAAATTTAGACCAGGCTTTTGAAGGACTGTGTTACTGAGTTGGTAAAGCAAGATTTCACAGAGAGAAAATAAATAAATAAATGAAAACAGTAGAAAGGTGTGAAAATATTCATTGATAAGGTTATGCTGGTTTATTTAGAGCATATAACATATCTTTCTATAAAATTCAGTTCCAGGTAGGAAAAAAAAAAAAAAAGTCTTTTTACCATTCTCACTTCTACCATTTTAACATAGCTTCATTGACTTCAGAATTATACCCAGCAGACAGACAACTAAATATGTAGCATTATTGAACTCAATAGGCCTCTGATGACTCATGATGGTTGGAGCTGCGGTTCAGCTTGTTGCTTTGCAGAAATTTCCAAACTTGGAAACTCTTTCTCACATTTCCAGCAAAGTCAAAATAGGTCTTTGTGAAATAACTGCAGCAAACAGTAAATGATGTATGAAATGAAATATCTCATCCATCCCATACATGAAGAATGTGCAGAGGAAGCTTTGCCACTTTCACCACGCAGTTTCAAACAAGTCTGTGATGCAGAACCATCATTTTATTGGAGTAATGGGAGAAAAGGGGTGATGCTGTCATTCTTATCAGCTGTCAGGTATGACACTTCTGTATAGAGGGATGCAGATATTATAGCTTCCTTATTTTATGAAATAAAGGCTGTCTGATATTCTCTCAAGCAACTTCTACTGAGGTAACTGGGAGCTAAACCTACAGTGTTGAGGATCTACTTGTCTCTGTCTACATAGATTCTGATGTGTGAAATGTTATATGTAACAGATCTGATCTCTTAGCACGTATCTACAGTGAAAAGTGACATGAAATGTTATAGATCCCTAAGCTTTCCATCAATAAACTGGCATATCTAGTGTGTTGACATACAGACATATTGGCTTACACAAGCAGTACCGTTTTACTAGCTTGGTGCTGTGCCTGAACTAATATCATTTGCAAGAAATGATATTCAAAAAGTCTTCATTTCACTTAAATTCCTCCATTTTGAAGACAGAAGACTGGTTCGTGTAAATTGTCTAGGCTTTTTTACTAGGTACTTCCAAATGGTAGTTCAGCACTTATGAGCTTTCTCTGAGTAGAAGAACCCTGCAGGAGTGGTTTAAATCAGCTCAGTGGAGTTAGGTGTGGTGAACCTGAGCAAACAATTGTAACAAACAATTCAACAGTCATTGCAAGATTTCTGCTGCATATGCAAATACTACAAAAGTGAAAAACATTCTTTATCATTCTGCACCAGAAGAAAAATCAGTCCTAATAAATTCGGAAACTGAAGGGGGGTGAGGGGTGGGGGTAGGGAATGAAAAATAAATAAATAAATAAATAAATAAATAAATAAATAAATAAATAAATAAATAAAGGCAGCAGACAGCAGATAAGTCAGGAAGCTTCTGAAGAGAAGCATTAGTTTCCAGTCCCACTGGATTTCTAGCACTTTTCTCACTTTTAGTGGCATGAAGCTTTAGTGTCATAATGTGATGGGTAAACGAGCTTTTCATTATGCTTATGGTTTTGAAAACCTGAATCTGCAGATATTTCATGTTTTTGTTGCCATCTCTGCTACCACATCTAACCCATACAGAATACAAGCTTAACCATGATATTTTAGCCATTCTCTGCCTACATATCAGTAAGTTTTCCACATTGTAATATGGACGGATATGCATTAGATGATCTGTGGTAAATATGTGGGGACTGGTTTTTAACAGCACCAGTACTTATTTTAACAGTAAGCAGAGCAGCTCATAATCAGAGTAAGGGTGTTTAAGTATCTCTAAAATTCACACTGTTTTGATATATGACATCTCTAAATTCTTAGCATCCTCTGTTGAATAATAGAGGTTTGACTGTAAAGGTCTGCTTGGCATAGATGTGGTAGGAAATCTAGCCATCAGGCTGGGCTGCTTCTGAGTTCCAATGTGTTCTTCCTGAAGGTTTGTCAGAAATTATTTGCATGTCTCTGAAAGCAGGGTGATTTGATCATTCTTGGCAGCCACAGCTTCCCTCCCTTCCCCCTATATTTTTCTTTATTTTTTTTTTTTTTTTTTTTTTTCTTCTTTCTTCTAAGAATGCCAAGAAAATGTTCTTTCTTTTAGAAAACAGTCTTCTCCCTGCAGAACTCACATTTAGATTTCCTCAGAGGGCGTTGCTGTCACCTTCTGTAGATTAAAACAACAGGATGTCTCTCCTTCCTCCCCCTAAGTTTGAAGTACCTCAAACCGGGTTGCCTTGAAAAGCTTTTGAGCTAGTTTGTTATCTACATGCATTCAGCATCATGCCGAAGAGCAACTTCTAAGAACCTGAAAACTGCATTTGCTTTTTAGTAGAAAAGAATCAACATGCAGTTATTAGATTTCCTCAGTCTCTAACACTCCTTAGGATACGCTAATGTGGCAGCTGCTACTGTGATTTCTGTGCAGTGTAGACAAATCCAAGTGAATGGGAAGCTTAGTTTGCTAAGAAGCTAGCAACCATTTAACTCATCCTTTCCCAAATGTCACACTATTTTGTGTTGTTGTGTTCAGCCTGCTCTGCTCTCAAGACAGCTTCTCCCAAAAAAAGTTCATATGTATTTTTACTTGGTTATAAATGCAGTGATGCAGTGAAGATTCATGATACTGGATAAGAAACAGAAATGTCCATATCTCATGTTACTTATCTATTTTAACAATACTTACCTACCTACTTTCAAAGGGGGTGGATGGGTTGACAAGCTAATGTTGGTACTTGCCAGAGCTCCACAGAGAAGATAGCATGAAGTTGAACAGTTCAAATAAGCAGGAGGGGAAAACACAGTGACACAGAATGAATACAGGAAGCATACAGTCTTTCATCCCTACAGCAGGCCGTTGCAAAAGGAATGCTTCTTTCCTCCTCATTGTCCATGCAGCTTCAACACCAAGGAGTGGTAAATACCAGTCTCTACCTGCATTTGGGAGTTTTCAAGGGCTTTGACACATTACAAAGGTATCATGTGTTTGCTCCGTACCATGTGAACCTTAGTAATTTCTGGTGGTGATGAACAAGGTGTGCTTTGACATTACTTAAGCCTCTTCTAAAGTTTGCTAAAAGATATGAAATTACCTTTGATTTCTTTGTCTTGTAGTGAAGAGCCATCTTACAGTATTTGCAAAGAAGCTTCACTTAGAAATCTCTCATCTACTTTATTAGTTAGAAACAGAACATCAGAAATAGTTATTTTGAGCAGAGAACAAATAACCTTGTCATCTTTTTTTTTTTTTTTTTTTTTTTCCATCCAAAGCAGTAGAAAATGTACTTTGGAACACAATTCTCTGGTGTCAGTGGAAAAACAAAAACAAAAACAACAAAGAAACAAACAAACAAAAACAAAACAAAAACCAAACCAAACCAAAACAAAAAAACAACGCTATATTTTCTACTATATCTCAGGCTTCAGTGTATATGTGGGATAAGAAAATGGAGGGAAGCAGTCAACTCCAGTGCTCTTCAGCAGAAGGATAACATTGATGTAATTCTATTACTGAAGACTAAAGATTTTTTATCAGAATATCAGTGGAATTGATTTCGGAAGTGTGTCTGCTCTTTCTAAGCAGTAGAGTAGGTTCATGTTTCTTTGCAACTTCACTGTGAACTTTAATCTTCATGTTCATGTATGTCTGGTTAAATACCTTCAAGGCTTTTCTCTTCTGCTACTTAAGATTTTGTTCCTATTAAATCTGGCATTTTACTGTTGTTTCAAAGAGACTGAATACAGAATCTTGTATATAGCTTGAACCTTTGATATTTGCATCCATGTGCATTCAAGAAATATTACTATATAGTTACAGAAATATCCTATATAGCATGACCCTATAAGAAAAATACAAAGGCTTGCATCAGATCTTTTTGTTCTCTGAAAAGGTGTTTTGCTTTTAATACTATATTTTCCTTGTTTATTAAGGATGTTTACAACCATACGTCATTTCAAGTATTTTGTGAAAATTCAGGAGAACTGGTCAGTCTTGACAGTAAAAAGAAAAATTATTTGCTCCATTCTGGCTCAAAAAGAAATAAACAAAATCATACAAGTCCAGCCACATGAATTTTATTTTACCAGAAATGTTGAAAGGAAAGTAATAGCTTATTAATTGGCAAAAGTGTAAAAATAAAATAAGATTAAATAATAAACAATAAAAAATGCTTTAAAAAATACACCGTATTATCTAGGCAGCCAGCACTAGAGGATAAATGAAAGATTAATAGTTCAAGGTTTTTCATTGTGGTACATTGACACCTTTGACCAAGGGGATGGAAAATATCCTGCTAGAATTAAATAGTGATTTCTTAGTCAGACAACCGCACTAGATTCTTATGGGGGTTAGCAATCAGAGAGAGATCAAGACGTACATTTTCCTAGAGTCTGCTCTGCAATCACTTCCATAGTGCAAAATACATCTAAGGAAGCAATTACAAGTCTAAGTTCTTTTATGCACTGTCACAGGCTTGCTTTTTTAAACCAATACTTTCGTGGAGTTATTGGTCTGGTTTTATTCAGAGAAATAGCATTGCATTTGAGAATTTGCACTAGAGAATCACAGAGAATCAATCATTCAGTGTTGCTTCATTATAAATTTTATTTCACTTTGTACATCTGGTTATGGATGTGGAGTATGCAGTTGAGTAGCATACCTTTTTCCTTTACTTAGGAATGGATGAATTCAGGACACTTAGCTGTTTTCTTGTTTTAGTTTTACAAGGGAAGGTATTGATATTGTAAAAGCAGCATGTAAACGGACTATATTGAGCTTGTCTAAACAGCAAGGTGTGCTGCCATATATATATATATGACTGTGTCCTCTCCCCTTTACCAGCAATGATGTGTCAAACCTCTCCCAGAGCTGCAGCGCAGATGAACATTGCTCTAGCTCTAGTGGGCTGTCCTGTGGAGGCATGTTGTTCTCTCAGAGCTGATTACGTGTTTTGCCATGGTGGACTGGAGACAAATATGGGTGTTACAAACCCCTCAAAGTCAAAAGATGTCAGGCATAAGCCTATCTTGGGGTACATCACCTGGATTTCTGTCTCTGATGCTACAGAACAAAAGAGCCACTGTGTATTTACATTTATCAGTTCCTCTTTCTCACCATTAAAATCAGCACCATCTTCTCCATTGAGAAGGTGGGAAAGAAAAATGAGCCAGAACTGTACAACAGCCACTCAGTGATGTCAGATTCAATCTGTAAACCTCTGCTTGAGAAATCCCTTTACTAGGCAAAGATCTTGGAGCCCCTCTGAACTCTGGGGCCTCTGACTCTGCCCCAGTGTTGCTTTGACTCTGTTTCAGGCTGGAGCAATCAACCCCACACATATCTGGTTTTAATCCAACAGGTGCCAAGTTCAGATGGTTGGGAGACAAGAATCCTGGATAATCCATATTTTATCATGTCCCAGAAGCAAGGAGCTAATGCAGGCAGTGGTTTTTTTTTTTTTTTTTTTTTTTTTTTTTAATGAAAACCATTGAATTCCAATACAGTATCAATATATCTGCACCTGATCTTGAAATATTGTATAATTCACCAGCATACAGATATAATTATCAGCCAGTCACATCTATCTATAACTAATATTGATTTTGGGTAGAGAACATAATTCTCTGTAATGATGTATAGGGTCACAATACAAAAGAAACCTCTCTCTGAACCTGACTACTCTGGCTGTATCTTCAGTTCTGAGATTTTTGCGTTTTTCTACATAATAATGAATTCCTCTTTAAAGATGTTTCTTTTGTGGAGTGTCAATATATAATTAGAGGTGTGTGTTGTATTTCACTGTGTTAGTCTTACAACAAAACATGAAGATTCAGATCCACTCCTGTAAATCAGTAATGCTCCACTGAAATCAATAGAGCTCCAGTGGTTTGATCTTATTGTGCATCTGAATTTCATGATTTTCTTCCTTTCATAATAAACCAAATTACTATTTTCTGAACTCAGATAAATTGCTTCTCTTAAATTTACCCAACGGAATGCTAGATTTTTTATAGAAGTAAATAAATACAGAGAATAGCTATTAACAATGGAAAGATAAAATTCATATTTTAAAACCTTTTTTTTTTTTTTAACAAAAAAAAAAAATGAAGAAAAGGAATGGATTTGACATTCTGCTCTAATTAAAGTACGTTATTTATGGGAACAAATTTATTCCAATTATACTTTGTATGTGTATGTCCAATATATGACAGATTTTTAAATATTTCTGCTAGAATGGAAATGAGATAATTGATTTTTTTTACCTTCTGTTTCAGTTAGAGTTGGCCAATTCCCATTTTCTAATGCCATATATAAAATGCTATTTTATAAATAAAAAGCTAAGTGAAAAAGCAGAATTACTATCATAAATCCATGAAAGATGATTTTAACACAATGAAGCCAACAATAACCACGGGGGCTTGGTATCATTGACTGTTTTCTGATTTAGGAGATTTTAAAAGAAACTCTGAATTCTGAAAGTAAGCTATAGTCATTTATACTCTGTTGGGCACTGTCTTGGTTTAAAGGTACTCTGCTACATGAGTGTTCTGGATGATGTGTTCAGAAAGTTGGGTAGTGCTGGATAATTTTAAAGCCATATCCAGTTGCCACAGAGATTCCCTGAAATAGTCCTTTGTTGTGGTTTAACCTGGCCGGCAGCTAAACACCACACATCCATTCACTCACCTTCCCACCTCCCTCTCTGGGACGGGGGAGAGAAATGGAAAGTGAAGCCCGTGAGTTGAGATAAAGACAGTTTAATAAGACAGGAAAATAATAATAACAATAACAATAATAATAATAATAAAAATACAATGAGGATAATAGTACTACTACTAATAATATGTACAAACAAGTGATGCACAATGCAATTGCTCACCACCCGCTGACTGATGCCCAGCCTAACCCTGAGCAGTCCGGCCCCCTCCCCCGGCTAGCCACCCCTATATATTGTTTAGCATGACGTCAGATGGTATGGAATACCCCTTTGGCTAGTTTGGGTCACCTGTTCTGGGTCTGTCCCCTCCCAGCTTTTGCTGCACCCCCAGCCTGCCCGTTGGCAGGACAGAGCAAGAAGCTGAGACGTCCTTGGCTTAGTATAAGCACTGCTCTGCAGCAATTAAAACATCGGGGTGTTATCAGCACTCTTCTCATCCTAAGCCAAAACACAGCATTCTACCAGCTACTAGGAAGAAAATTAACTCTGTTCTAACTGAAACCAGGACATCCTTCCACTAATGTCAGTGGACTGAGGCTCTCAGATCTCAACTCACTTGCTTAAACACAGTCAACTAGTGTCATTTAAAATGCCATTTAAAAGACATCCAGGTAGTACTGGTGTACACAAACCCAAGACTTTCAGTAGTGACATCTAAACTTAGACCTTGAAGGTTCCCCTCAGGCACAGGCAAAGCGCACTAAATGCCTCTGTGTTGGTAACTGAATGGAGCCTTCAGGACTCAATTCATAGCTCTAAAAAGATTTCAAAAACAAACAAACAACAACAACAACAACAAAAGGTTAATGACGTCTGCACTGTAGGTGCCTAGACTTGTTCCAGTGCTTGAAATCCAAACACTGGGGGTCATCTGCTGACCTGCCTGTATCTGAGTGACCTCTGCAGCTCATATTAGTGCTGATTTCATAACACTTCATCTGCCTACCTTTCAGAACATCTTTGTGTGTTGCGGCTCTGCCTGCTTTCCTGATTAGTGTTCCGTAAACCTTACAAATCTGATTAAACCGAAGAGGAAATTGATAGCAAATTCAGACCTTTGACTCTAGCATGGTAATTACTAAGTAGACTGCCTACATAATGGTGATAATTAGTCACAACCAACCACAGGAGGAAGGTCTTTGTAGTTCTATTATTTCACAACTTCGTTCCTTTGCCTCTGAAAGGGGTATTGGTACTACAAGATACTAATTTAAGGTAGCAAGATCATAAGTGAAAGCTTTACACCAACTTTAATGAACTTTGGACTGGAATTAGAAAAACAAAGTCTCAACAAACATGTCTATTGAGAAAGTGAGTTGCTGAAATGAGTCTTACAAGGCTGCTAAATGATTTCACACTGCTCACATGGCCCTGTTTGCCTTTGTGTTTTTCAGTATGATGCAATCTCTTCACACTATCCCGTGGCTACAGCAGAATTTGACTATATTTTTCTTTCCATTTGAGTTGTGAATCTACATTTCCCTGAAGTATACATCTGTTGCGGGTTGGCCCTGGCCAGCAGCCAAGCACCCACACAACCATTCACTTACTCCCCTCTCCACCCCACAGGATGGGGGAGAGAACAGGAAGAACAGAAGTGAGAAAACTTGTGGGTCGAAATAAAGACAATTTAATAAGTGAAAGAAAGAGAGAAAAAGAAAAAAAAAAAAAAAAAAAAGGGAAAAAGTAAGGTGATGCAAAAGCAATCACTCACCACCTCCCACCCTCAAACCTATGCCCAGCCAGTCTCCAAGCAACAGCAACCCTAGAAGTCAAGCCCCCATCCCCAACTACCTCCTACCCCTATCCCAATTTTTATTGCTGAGCACAACATCATATAATACAGAATAGTCCTTTGACCAGCTCAGGTCACCTCTCCCAGCTGTGTCCTCTCCAAATCTCTTGCCTACCCACAGCCTACTCACAGAGGGTTCAGAGTGGGGAAAAAAAAGAAAGCTTTCATGCTGTGCAAGCACTGTTCAGCAACAGTCAGAACACTGGTATTATGAAAGTGTATTAGCCACAAATTCAAAATACAGCACCACAGCTGCTATAAGATTAACTCCATTGCAACCAGATCCAGTGCATCTAATGTCATTGCCTTCTCTGGGGCAAGGCAAGACCAGAAGTACTGGAGAACAGCATGGGTTATAAACACACTACTTCCTGCTGAGGGTTGGGCACAGTAAAGGGGTAAAGGGATGAGAAAAGTGGAGCAGTTCCAGAAGCAGATTGAACATCTCATCTGTCTTTAGTTCCCAAAGCAACTCAGCTGTCATTATTAAGAGCTGATTGTTGATTTGCTGCATGGATGGTCTAAAATGGAAAACTAGATGGATATTTCTCATTGTTATTTCAGACCAGATTCTTAAGGTCGGGATGAAGGTTAACACTGGATTATTTTAATACAATCAATTTTTTGGCCCTACCTAAACAACATCAGTTTCATTTTAAAGGTAATATATAATTAAGTATATAAGAAGGCATATCAAAACTTTCCCTGTACAATCTAAACCTTTTACCAGGCAACCAGAATCATACTGCTCATCATACTGTTTTATATCTCTTGGATCCTTCTTTACTTTGATTGCACCTACTTTCTCTCCTGCTCTAAATAAATGGAGATCATCACTGCATTTTACTGAACATTTGCCAAGAAAAGGTGATGGTGGTTCTTTTTTTTTTTTTTTTTTCTAGGAGGTGTTAGAAAAATCTTGAAATATAGGTTGTGTAGCACAACACTACTTGTAAATTGTTTTTGGATTTTTTCCCTTAAAAGGTATTGTACTGGCACACAAGATATTTTTCTGTGGCTTTTTGTGTAGAACAGAAACCCAATTAATAGCAAGCTGGTACTCAGCCCACCAGTATTAGAAGTGTTTTATTTGGCAGCTTTGGCCTTGCCTGTTGTATTTTTTTCATTTGAAGAAGCTATTGTTATCACACCATGCAAGCAACTATGGTGCCAACCATTCCCAATATTGTTTTGCTTGCAGCTTCACTGGCACTTATTTAATTATTGGCTCATTTCATTTAAACTACACACTGTAAGGACATTTTGGTACTTTAAGCTAAAGAGAATACTTGAGAACATTTTTATCACTTGTACATAAAGACTCAGAAAAGGATAGAGGCACCTGGATGCATTTCTCATTTCATATATAGTTAAGTTAATTATATTACTTAATAAGAAGGATTGTGCATGAAAGCATGGGATGCAGCCAGGAGGTTTTTATATAATAAGCATATTTTAAAAATACATTGGTTGCATACTGATACTCTGTCTTTTATTTCAGGGCTGGGGAAGTAACTGGAACTCCTCATTGCTTTGTACAAGATTTAACTTCATCTTTGCTTGTATGATGGCAGTAAATCAGAGTCTGGAGCTAGAATCTGGCTTGAATGAGTTTGGCCAAGGTTTCTCGTTATTGCAGGAACTGAGCCAAAATGCTAGATTTAGACATTTTTGCACCTTGGTGCATTTTAAATTTCCATGGCTGTGCATGTTGCAACATGGTCTTGTGTTTAGGTACTTCTGTGAGCTCGGTGTTTAAAGAGGAAAACAAAAGAGCAAACATTAAAAAAAAAAAAAAAAATGTGTTTGTGGACATGTAACTGTTCACCTCAACCAGTTAAAAGCAATCAGTTGTAACATCAGACATTGGGTGACAACTTTAAGACAACTAGAGTTCCTCCAGCCTGTCTGCATACAGCATCTATCATGAGGGAAGAATTCCACGCTGAATTTTGAGTGGGTCCCAATGCCCACATATCACAGTGAAATACTAGTAGGAGGTGTTAACTCACTTCTTTACAGTGCTATGGGTGTAAGCCTGGAGTGGTGATTCAACCAATAAATCCTTCCTCTTAGGGGCTTTGCCAATGTGAGTACAGTACTAAGGTTTCCCTATATTTTGCTGAAGCACAGTCCCTATCAGGCTTCACCAAGTCTCTGGGACATCTCTCTTTTTCAGGCACATCTCTATGCTTGGGACAGAGTTTCTGTTTTTGTTATTTTTATATCTCCCAGTCTCCCTTACATTTGTGCAAGAGGCTGAAGCAGAGTTGCCAAGAAAGCCAACACATTGTCCTGAAATATGAAAAGTATTCTTTCCCTTCCTGATGAAGAAAGAGTAGATGAAAAGTAAAAGAATAAATGAAATAAATAAATAAATCATTCAATCTAACTGAGCAATAAGAAAATGAAAGATTAACAGATGACCACTGAGGCCTTAAAAAATGTGGATATTTCATCTTCTTGGCCCAAGAAGAGTAACATACTGTAATCTTTAATGTGAGAGAATCGTTATTGCCTTCATCGGCAGTACTGATAAACTAAAAATGAGAAAATTAAAACCAAAAGCAAAGTATAAATATTTTTATAGAAGAAGACTGCATTTGGTGAGATCATTTATTAAATTCTACTCTTGCTAGCTTTCAGTTTTTATATTTATTTGTTTGCTTCTAGACCTTCTATTGTTTACATTAAGGACCCAAAGAAATACTGCTTAGCTGTGTAAGGTTTTCTTCTTCTCTAAGTGGATTCAGACAAATGTTTTTCTGCAGCGTGTGTGGATTTCCCTTCAGGCTTCTTTTATGTGCGGGACATGTTTCATTAAAAAAAAAAAAAAAAACAAACAAAAAAAACACCTCAGTGGTCATTCAAATTTTCATAGTTCTATTTGTTACAATGTGATCAAAAAGTTTAACATAATTTTGATAAGAAAGGTCATTTCTCTGTCTGATATCTATCAATGAAGTACTACAGAGCTCAGGAGAGATGAAATTATGCAGTTCTGCAAGAGGGTTATGAAATATCATTAGTGAAGTATTTTACCAGTCTTCAAGACATTCAAAAAAAAAAAAAAAAGAAAAAAAAAAAAGTATCTGATGATTTCTTTAAGATAAAAAGATTTACAGGCTATTTAGAAGGAATAGTGACTAAAAAGAAATGTCAGCAATTCCAGAAATAAATAAATAAATAAATAAATAAATACCAAGAGCCTGGAAAAAGAGACTGAGATGAAATGTACAGCAGTAAATATGGCCATGGGCCATGCAAAAAAAGGAATTAAATTGAACTCCCATGTTTAATCTATTGGAACACATGAATGGCAAAGGATTTGTAATATGTCTTTGTGCTAGCCATCAATATAACTAATATATGTCTCTACAACATACTGCACTCCCTTTCGCCCATGTTCCTGATTGGTATTTATAATAAAGCTAATGGTAAGCAATATGACTATGTTGATCCTGCAAGGAACTTGAATTTGAGTGTGAGATTACCCCTTCTTGTTTGACAGAGATAAAACATATGCAAGAAAGGATTCCTGAGATGTTTCTAAATCAGTGACAGAGTCAAAAAGAATTGTGCCCAGCTTTTTCCCCATTGTCTTCTCCTATAGTATGACATTTAGTCTTTATGTGAACTTTTGCTAATGTGTCAGACTTCAGAATATTGTACCAACATTTTGACCCCAAGGCAGAAATCACACCCAATATTTCCTTAACATAATGTAATTAATTAATGTATTGCTCTTCATCGGAAGAATCTCTCTGGCTGTTTTGCATAATTATCACTGGGTTCATATTCATCAGAAACCTCTTTTAGAACAGCTTTCCTAAGCCCACTGTATCTCATTATGGCCATGTAGTTAACAACCCTTTGTGCCTACCTTCCTCTGAGCTCTCATTCACAAAATTAGGGTCATTTATGAAATCTCCCTTAGGGTAAAATCTCTGCATATTAACACTATCACTGAAATAAGAGGACTGTCAGGACTGTCTCTGACGTGGAGCTGGAAAATGACTCATTAACCTGTATGGAGGATGCTGCATACAGCCAACATGACTTTGAATCACAGAGCCTACAAAGAAAAGTGCAATACCACAACATTGAATTAAGTCATATTCTGGGCGATTCTTCAGTACAAACAGGCCCTCAGTTGACACAACTCTTCCCACATTCTGACTGTTCTTAGAGTGGCTGGTCCTATTTATGAAGCAGTAGATTGTCATTTATGAGATCTAGATTAAATTTCTTGTACCTCTGCAGACTTTTTTGTGACCTTGGACAAAGCTTTTAGGAAAAGACTTTTAAAGGTATTGAACACCTAGAGCTGTAAAGACGTGCCTAGTGATTTAAATGGGGCAGGGACACCTTTGAAAATATCACAAAACACTAAATATACTTATTTCATGTCTTCCTTTTATCCTTTTGGTTCCTCAGTTTCTCATCAGTAGATAAGAGTACTCTCCTTTCTTATAGAATAAAAATCACCAGGATTGTGATATTTTTCTATATGCCATATAAGAAGCCTGAGATTGGAAAATTTTAATGAAGGTGTTGGGTGGACAGAGGTATCTGTCATTCTTACTGTCATCTGATTACAGTAGTACTTATTTTATCACAGTAGGACAGCTTTGAAATCTCCAGGTTAAAATCTCATTTAGCAAATAATAAAATGGTATAAGAAAAAACTCTCCTTCTACACTTTTAATGCTAATTAAGGCAAATGTTTTCAGAAGTAAATGTATTCATACAGGTATACACATATACAGTAAATGGCACACTATAAAATCATGTGTATATAATGAACAAATACAAATAAAATTACAATGGGAAGTGGTAGTGGGATCTAGTAGTATGGGTCTAAGAATAAAACAACCAAGTACAGATACAAAGATTTTTTGCTATAGAAAGGTTATTTTCCTTTTCAGATGTTTCTGTCTATAGCCCTTTTCCTTGGCTTGCAGCATGCTGAAGCAACAGATCAATATTTTCTTTTACCAAAGACTACAGATCCTTTTGACAGCAAAATCCTTATTCAAGAGACGATCACAAATATGTTTTTGTCTAATTGGTTCTAATGCTGCTTGTGCCACTACAGTGTGCCTTTGTAATCATCATCTTTTCATGAGCAGAACTGAGCAATACATGGAAAGTTTTTTGAAAAAGTCTGTTTTGTAGGATAATAGCAAACCAGAGCATCCTAACTTGAAAGTAATGCCTTTTGATGCATCAAGTCATCTGTCTAAGCCTGTCATAAACATAACTATACCCATCCTTTTCATTTACATCATGCCCAGCAGAAAGCATCTCCACACACTACAGTTCTTTATGCTTTATTTTATTTTTTTTTTTGTTCAGTTGTTCTGCCGTTAAGTGGCAGCTTAATACATATATCTTGACTAGCCCTTGTGCCTGTTTGTGCCAATGTGTTGCATAACTTGATGAAAGTAAAGTGAACCCCTACTACAGATTGATGGGTCATCCTGTAAGTGGAAATTCACATCAACCTCTCTTTGTGATTCCATACAATTTGATAATAAGACAAGACCTGATATTGGTTACTGGTGGAGAATACAAGAAATAGGCATTTTCTCGAATTTTATTTTTTATACACCACTTTTATTGTGCTTATCACAATAAAATCTTATCTTATAAAATCTGGAAGAAAAGAATCACTTAGGTATGTAAATTACTGATGTTCATGCCCAACTTTTGACATGTAAGAGCTTCTATGGCCACTATTAAATCTACCTTCATGGTAAGGATTTTCACATGTGACAGCAAGGACTCACACCCCCTTGAAAATAAAAGCTTGTCTTTCAAATAAGGGTGAATTGTGCTTTGCATGGCTTTAATGTGATCAACAACAGACTGCCTTGTAATGTGTCACTTCAAAACAAATGTCAGTCTTTAAAATTGTTTCTTGTAGCTTCCCAGCTCCTATCACTGTCCGCCACTGGACAAGCTGCAGTTTCAAGTGAATGCATAGGAAAGTAATTTAGACTTGAATAACAAACAATAAAACTAAGAGTACTTAAAACATGTTAAGGCAATAATAAAGCTGCCAGAATTTGATGTAAATGGCACCAAGTTTGCAACAGATGTTATGAAAGTCTCATTACAAGAGCTATGGTGGGTATCCATTAAATGCACAAGACCTTTTTCAGACAGCTATGCCAATTCATGTTGGACAACAGTGGAATCTACAGAAGTTGACGATTATGAAATAAAACTCTAGAAGATTTGATCCATTGAGTGTTGTATTGTGTATTTTTGAAGATTAAACGAAGACTTTCTGATGAATCCTGAATGTTTATTTCTTCCACTGCATAATTATAAATAGATACAATACATAACATACAATAAATGCAGAAAACATCCCTGCAAATAGTGTGATATCATTTTTCCTCCAGCTTTTGAATGGCTGGCTTTTTGATGTGCAATTCAACATTTTATGGGTGCAAGTGAAAATAAGTAACTAACTAACCACATATACCTCCCTTCAACAACATCAACAGAGCTATAAGAGCTGGTATATATATATATATATATATATATATATTTATGAGACAATTCTGGGTAAACTTCACATCAGTTATTGAAGGATCCTGAAGAAATGCTGCATTGCTACAACATTATTTTTATGTTCCTACATTGCAATGACTGGAATTTCAGGTGAATACTTATTTGGCTTTGTCAGCAGAGCTTTTTATCTAGACTACCATCATTCTGTGGAAATAAAAGTATATATACATAATGGCTAATTCACTTTGCCCACCACAGTGACTGTATTTATGTCATAGAAACATGTATGAGATCTAAGGAGAACAGCCCTGTAAGAAAAAATCAGACATTTTCTTCCACTTCAAATACATAAAGCTTTGTTTACTAGAGAACTTCTAGAGCTCCTGTATCATGTTTGTATTATGCTTCATAAACTGCACTAAATAAAGCAATAAAGACTAATGATAAGAAGACCTTATTGCTAGGGAGAGTAGAAGGAGTGAATCTAAAATTATTTTTTATAACGGGATAAGGGAGATAATAATCCACAAATAAGTAAGTAAGAAGTGGACTGTCTTGGTAAACACAAGGTGTAGGGTGATGTGCAAAAGAGACACTCTGAAAACAATAACAAGGCTAAAAGAGGGCTGCCCAAAGAGTATGCACAACAATAATGACGTGCCTACTGTGTATCAGTATGGTGAAAGCTCTCATGCCTTTTCTCAGAAATATCTATGACCTGTACACAATTTCAGACAGGACTGACGTCATAGAAAGGTCACTCTCAATTATCTTTACATATTATTGTGGTCAGGGAAGGTTCCTGAGGATTAGAAGAAAATAAATACCTTGAAAATCTTGTCTTCAAGGTTGAGCCAATATCTGGAGAACTGAAGAGAAGTCAGACTCATCTCAGTCTCTGAGAAGCTGGTGGAGCAAATCCTCCTGAAAACAATTTCCAAACATATGAAGATGAATGAAATTGGGATTATTCAATATGGATTTATGAGAAGAAAATCAAGCCTGACCAGCCTGAAGGATTTCTATAATCAGATATAATCTTGGTGGACAACAGAAGAGCAGCAGATGTTTATTCTGGCTTTGTCAAGGCTTTTGACATAGTTGCTCATAGCATCCTTGGACAAACTATGACTGGGGCCAAGATATATAGGCAGTGATGTGGACTAAAAATAACTGAACTGCTAGGCAGAAAGGGATCAGTGACACATCAAACTGGAGGCCAGTCACTAATGAGTTACCACAGGGATCAATACTGCAGCCAATACTATTTAGCATCTTCATAGCTGACCTGGGTGATTGGGCAGAGTGCAAGTCTGCATATGATACAAGACTAGGAGAAGTGTTCAATATACAAAAGGGCTGTGGTGCCATCCAGGGGGACATGGACAAGCTGGAGAAATGGGCTGACAGGAAACTGATGGAGTTCAATAAGTGCAAAATCCTGTACCTGGGGAAAAACAGCCTCAGGCACCAGGACACATTAGAGGGCTAACAAGCATCTCTGCAGAAAAGGCCTTGGGTGTTCTGGTTGACACCAAATTGAACACATGCCAGCAGTGTGCCCTTGCCAGTAAGAAGGCCAGCAGCCTCCTGGGATGCATTAGGCAAAGTATTGACAGTGGGTTGAAGGACTTGAATCTTGTGCTGGGCACCTGGAATACTTCATTCAGTGTGGGGGCTGGATTTTGCAGTCTCTTGAGGTCTATTCCAACCTCAACCATTCTGTATATCCACCAATATTTAATGGGACCATTCCTGAAAATCAGCTTATATAACCATATTTTTTTGTGGAAAACTATCCAAAGGGGCCATGAAAACTGCATAATGATCAACTGCAACATAACAAGAACATGATTATAAGACTCCTGATATGCTACTCTTCTTTTGTAGAAATTCTGGTGATTATGTAAAGATGATGTTACAGGAAGTTATGAAAATTGCAACACAGAGATCTAGAAAACATCAGTAAAACTAAAAAATAATATAGAAGCTGACTGATAAGGAACAAGCAGCCAAAAGAAATAACATTACATTTACCTTGGAAAAATGAAAATTAATAAACTGAAGAGAAATTGTATATACATATATATATTTAAGAGATAAAATTATTAAATAATATATATTTTATTGGAGATTATAATTGACAGTAATAATAAAAATAATAATAAAAGATTTGTGCTGGAAACAATGCTGCAACTCAATTGAAGAGCATAATGAGCTTTTCTGCTGCTTATTCTAAGACCTTGCATCACACCTGGTGAGATAACATCTGGTGTAGTCATATATAGAGACAAATAGAATTTAAGGTCATTTTAATCATTTTTTTCTGATCTCATGCAGCGAGAAAAATCTGAGTTCTGACATTCACTGTATTGTTGTTCAAATTTCCTCTTGACAATTCACTGGAAGTTCAAAACTCAATATTGTCCCAAACAGGTACATAGAGAGAACCACCAGTTAGGAGGTTGCTCATATATTGTGTTTTAGACCATTTAGACTCAGAAAACAGAGTGTATATCTGGAAAGAGGAGGTAGTGTCAAAAATATGTGTTCCTCTAAAGAAGCTATCTTGTAAATAAATAAATAGTCCAGAAAGAAGAAGGTTAAGATCCTGGCTGGAGGAAACATCCTGGAAACAACTAGAAGGAAGTCCTGAAGGACAAATACATGGAATTTCCTGGAGTGGGATTCATCTTAGCCATATTCAGAGACAAACAGTGCATACACTTACATTTGAGTTAATTGTCTGGGCTCTCAGAGAAGAAAACCACAAATTGTTCAGTTGCAGTTCCTTTGATTTATGTTAGAGGTCTCCTTTAGTAATGAAACACAAACTAATTATTTATAATCATTAAAAGAAAGGGAGCCTAGACAATCATGTTTATATAACCTAGCTGCCTTGGGGCATACAAATATCATCCTTATATTATAGCAAGATAGGGTACATAACAAAATGATACGATATAGATTGGTTTGTTTCACAGTACATGGAAAGATTTCAGTGCATAGCAGAGGCTCACAGAGCTCCAGTTAACTGAGCAAATCCTGGAGTTAAAACCTCGTATCAATATACAAAACTGTATGACGTGCATTAGTGCAATCAAATCTCTCCTAGCTCTACTCCCCCTCACTTCACTGTCCTTTGTAAACTTGTGCTTGATTACTCTAATTGGCTTGAAACTGTACTTTATCATTTGTTTATTCAACTCAGGGAGTTATGAACCTAAACTTGTCTCACTGTTCACTGAATCCTATTATGATTTTTTTCTCTGCATTCACCTCATTATAGAATCATAGAATCATATTATCAAATACAGTGACAAAACCAATTTCTTTAATAAACTGAATGGACTGAGCTCCTAAAACATTTCAAGGTAAAATATGATAGCAGTTTTTGCTATCTTCCTGCCATCTTCCTTCTTACGCAAGTATTTCTCTGAGAGCCACAGAACTGACAGGAATCTTGACAGCTGTGTACAGAGACAAGGCAATTTCCCTATTTCTGTTTGACAGTTCTGCTTTTTGTACTTCTGAAGATGATTTTTGTCCTTTTTGTTACAGCACTTCACTGCTGGCATGTTGAGACAATTTTCTACTGTTGAACAAAAGGTTTCTTATTCTTTTTTTTTATTATTATTTTCTCTGAGTTAGTACTTTCATTGGTAAGGCCTCTTATTAAGTAGTTCTATCATGATTTTCTTGCTCATGCATATGTTACTGAGCAGCTGATTATAGGCAAACAATTTTAAGATACTTCAGAATATTCTGTTAAAGAAGCATGTCTTCATTATTTATTGTTACTATTTTTTTTTAGTTTCAAGATTTATCTGCAAATATTTGATACAATTATTGAGATTTTTACTAATAAAATAATTATGAATTGTCAGTCAATTCATGGATAGCTTCTTTTTAATAGATGAAGCAATAAGTTACTTTACAACACTTGATGTTTACTTTTTCCATAGAAATTAAAATATTAAGTAGCTGTTTGTTAGATGCCCTGAAAATGTGCTACATCAATATATTTGTCTTGATCAGATGTATAGCAATGTAGAATCGGAAAAGACATTCTGTGTCATTGAATACAATTTTATTTATTCCAAGCTATGATGTTATGAAATACACATTATAGACTACTCTACAGAAAAGCAGAGCAGTTGACAATTACTATAGTATATCACAACTTCATTATTATTATGATTAAAAACCTTCTTCTAAATTCTAGATTTATTATTTAAAATTTAAATTTTTATTTTTTTTTTTAAATTTTTAAAATTTTATTAATTTTAACTTTTTATTGTCCCTCTGTTGCCCTTTACTGTAAGTAGTTCTTCTGTCATGATATTCAGTCCTAGATATACATGTATTTTGAAACAGAATACTTTCTTTCTGTTTGTTTGTTTGTTTTCCTTTGAAAGGTAAACCCAATCTTCTTGGCTATTAAAATAGTCTAACTGTTCTTGGATTATCATAGAAATTATTTTCAGTGTTTATATAAACATCAGAAAGATGACAGGTTTACTGTATGTGCCAAGTGGATAGCCATTACTCATCTTTTTTTCTCCTTTGTAAATTGGGTTACTGTTTTATCACTGTATTTTTCTCTGGAACTGAAGTCATATTGAGCAGTTCTTAGTTTTTGTAAGAACTGTCTCTCCTACTTAAAAGGAGACTGGTAGTTTCTCCAATGAGGAAGTCTTTTAGCTCCATTTTCTTAATACTGTTTCTTGTTCAGGAAGCTCCTCAAATAGGTCTTAAATATATACATTAGTAGTTTTTAAAATGTTCAATTTTAGCAAATGTTGCTTCTAAACAGAATTGTTAGAAATAACATCTTCAGTCTCATTCACATCACCATACAGAGCAAAATAAAATAAAATAAAATAAATGTATGGAGCATTGTTTCTTGTTGTGCATCATTATTTCTTACATTTCTATTCACATGTAACTGTGAATGCATGCATTACTTAGGGACTCACCTTCATTGTAATATGCCTACCTACTCGGCCATGACCCATGATTTTTACTGGGCCATTTAAACTTCAGTGATTGATTTGCTTCCCTTATCAGCTAGCTGCATCAAATTTGCTGTTTGAATTCATTAAATTCAAGTGGTTGCTTTTCCACATCATATTCCATTTTAAACTAGAATAGTCATTTTCACCTCTTCTTTTAATCAAGACTTTTTTGTGTGTGTAATGAAAGATTCACTGTATTTATGAAATCATCGCTTCTTGTACATCCAATAAAATGTCCTTGAAGAATTTGCAATGTCTATTCAGACTTCTTTAAATTTATCACTTCATATAAATCATCATTAAGTATTGGGATTAAATTTATCACTCAATATAGAACATCATTAGTATTAGGATGTTAATATTAATATAATCTCTTGAATTCAGAGAACAACTTGCCTTTGTCTGTTTTAAGTGATCGTAATTGATGAGTTCCAGAGACTTAATGATGTCCAAAAGTCCAGATGATTTTTGTAGGTGTGGACATATATTTTACTTCCCCGATATAGCTAACATTGAATTTAAGACCTATAACTGTTTATTTAAAATTTTCTGCTGTCTTGAACATGCCACTTTTTTTTTTTCTTTTTTTTTTTCTTTTTTTTTTCTTTTCCATATTTCACACTATATATATTAGATATAAAGATATAGGTATATAAATATATATCTATATATCTATATATCTATATAGATATACTATATCTATATATCTATATATCTATATAGATAGAAAGAGATATATCTATATAGAAAGATATCTTTATCTATATATAGCTATATATATTTATATATGTAGATATATAGATATTTCAGGACACTCCCTTTTGAAAAGGGACATATCTTTGCAAGAGAAGCAGACTTTCCTAATATTAAAGCAGGATGTC
Organism: Aythya fuligula; assembly: GCF_009819795.1. NCBI lineage: Eukaryota > Metazoa > Chordata > Aves > Anseriformes > Anatidae > Aythya > Aythya fuligula. The sequence continues at coordinate 153,439,040 of NC_045560.1, forward strand.
ATTGAAGAACGCAGTAAGTGAGATGGTGCTGAAAGGGTTCAGGAATAATCTATAAGACTCAACATAGTAAAGGTGAACTGAAAGGAAACTTCTTTGGAGGTATTCAAAACCTTCATGGATGCGTTCCTGTGTAACATGCTTTAGGTGACCCTTGAGCAGCTGGGTTGGACTAGATGATCTCTGGAGGTCTCTTCCAGCCTCAACCATTCTGTGATCTGTGAAACAGCCATTTCTTTGGGTTTGCACTTTCCAGGAAAAAAACAAGGGGTGTTAAAATATTTCTATGTGTAACAAAATATGATCTGAATATGCACAATGATACATAGCAGGTATACTATTTCCTGAGCAAGATGTTACAAGAAAATGCTTTCTTTTTTATATGAAAATCTTTATAATAATAAAGGAAAAAAAAAAATCCCCCACCCCCTTTTTTACGTAATAATATTGCACAGAATCGCAGAATCACTGATGTTTGAAGGGACCTCTGGATATATCTGGTTTAACCTCAGTACTTCACTAACCTTCACCAGCTTAACTGCTCTTTGCACTCAGACTAACTTGAAGACTTCTGAAAGAACAATCCTCCCAGCTATACTTTCAAATCTTCTTGTCAAGTGCCTAGAAAAACAAAACAAAACAAAAAAAAAACCACAAACAACAACAACAACAACAACAAAAATATGCATTCTAGCAGCCTAAAAAAATAAAGCAGCCTTCTTTTAAAGTTACCTTTATGTTGCAGCACAGTCAGAAAAAAAGTCCAAATCCCTCAGTCTACAGCCCCACAAACTGACAACTGGGGAATGTATGATTTTAACAGTTGAATCGCAGTAACAATGGAATTTGTGTGGATTTTGTAGATGTCACTTGATGGACTGGAGAATTACAGGGAATTAGATACATGTAAAGTTATATTGAAATCAATTTCCACATGAAATTAAGACTAATACTTTATAGGGCATGATGTTTAAGGCTGAGAGTCAGAGATGTTCAGTCTGGAAAAGAGAAGATTCTGGGGAGACCTCTTTGCAGCCTTTCAGTACTTACAGGAGTCTTATAAAAGGGATGGAGAAGGATTCTTTACTCGGGTAGATAATGATAAGATAAGGAGAAATGGTTTTAAACTAAAAGAGGATAGATCTAGACTAAACATTAGGAGGAAATTCTTCCCTGTCAGGGTAGTGGGGCCCTGGAACAGATTGCCCAGAGAAGCTGTGGGTGCCCCATCTCTGAAGGTGTTCAAGGCCAGGCTGGACGAGGCCTTGGCCAAGATGATCTAGATGATCAAGATGATCAGCCCTGCCTATGGTGGGGTGGGTGGAGTTGGATGATCTTTAATGTCCCTTCCAGCCAGAGCCATTCTATGATTCTATAATGTTCCCCCTCCCAGAAAGCAGGTGACACATTAAAAAGTCCAAATTTCTGAATTGATTCCCCTTAAGCATTCTTTTCTCCAGGATGAACGGGCCCAGCTCTCTCATCCTTTCCTCATAGGAGAGATACTGTAGTACTTAGTGGCAAATTGCTGGATTCCCTCCAGTATTTCAGTGTCTCTCTTGTACTAGGGAGCCTAGAACTGGTCACAGTACTCCAGATGTGCTTCACTAGTGTTGAGAAGAAAGATCACTTTCCTTAAACAAAGAGGTGTTCCATACCACATGACATTATACTCAACAGTAAAACTGGGAGAAGTTGGCCATGGGGAGGGATACATTGCTCGGGTACTGGCTAGGCATCAGTTGGCTGATGGTGAGCAGTTGCATTGTACATCACTTGTTTTATATTATTATTATTATTATTATTATTAATAATAATAATAATTATTAATTCTTATTTTCCTCTTTCCAATTTAACTGTCCTTATCTCAGCTCATGAGTTTTATTTTTATTTAATTATATTCTCTTCTGTTTGTCTCCCTCATCCCACTGAAAAAATTACAGTTTCAAGGTCCTAAGTTAAAAAAAAAAAAAAAATAAGGCATTAGTTCTTCAAAAGAGACATTGAGGCAAAGTTAGGAGAACTTGCAGGAATGTTGTCATAATCACTCCATCTGGTAAGGAATACTCTGTCATGAGGTGCCCTAATAGGGAACATAGTGATTAAATATGGCTAAGCACTAAAGTTAGTTGAGATTATTATTATTATTATTATTTTTTTAATTAAAAGAAAAGCAGTCTTGCTTTATTTATTTATTTATTTTTAATCATAGGAACAGGATGCATTGTCAACCATTGTGCACAAATGTAATTCAATTCAAAAGCTGACTAAGCCTATTAAGGAGAGAACAAAACCCAGCATGGTCTTGTTTAGGCTTTTCTACAGAAATACAGAAACACCTGCAATCCGCTGCATGTGCTAATGGATAATACTTTACATAGCAATACTTTGTATGTTTTTCTTATTTTGAAAATGCCCATATAGTGTCATCTGCTCTAGGTCCATTAAGTGCCGGACAGGTTGTATAGTACAAACATGTCTGAGTCAGGTCCTGTGAGGAAGGAAAAGTGTAATCTGTTGAGAAGTGTATGAAGGCTCGTCTAATCTGCATATTCATGAAATCTCTCCTTTGCAAAAAGAACAAACTCTTTATTTTCTACTTGTCTTATTTTCTATTTTCAAGTATGCTTCCTTTCCTTTCTTAAAAAGCTGAAAATCACCAGAGAGGTTACTATGGTAGGATGAACTAGTGGGGCAAGCCCTGCATTCCTCATTACAGATATATTTTGGGGAAAAAAATAATAAAATAAAAAAAGGTAGCAGCCGTGCACACAGTCAGACAGTCATACAATAATAGTATTTATTGATAGTTATGTCAGGACATCATCAATGTTAAGTATGGTTTGTTTTAATGTCAAATGTCATTGAATATCCTCCACTGTTTTCAACAATTTACTTTGAAGTATAAATGTTGTATCTGAAATATAATACCTAATTATTACCTTGCATAATACCTTGTTACTTCCCAACAAGAGTACAATAACTGATGTTAACCTCAGTAATTTCTTTTCCCTCAATGATCATATGCCAAAGATACCACAGGTGAGTGGTAATCAAATTCTGATCACTTCAAGAGTATCTGCTGTCCTATATTAAATAAGAGGGTAGATCAGCTGTGCTACCTCTATTTCATTCATAATCATGTCTTTTTTTTTTTTTAATTATTATTATTATTATTGTCCATCTGAGCAGAGTGAAGTCAGGGCTAGATTTTTCCTCATCTATACAAGAATCTGTCACCATACTGTCATGGAAACATGCAAGCAACAACAAATTCTGTGCCTAACCTGAGACAGTTCTTAAGAAGCATTATATTAATTCATTGACCAGAGAAGAGTGGGGGGAAGATAGAGAAGACTGTCAATACTAAAATATGTCCATTCATCATGAGGCAGCACTCTGAGATGTTTTTCACATTGGTTGCTGTACCAAGTTAATCCTGTTAACTGTAAATGATGAGTCAAGTTGACAGTTTGGTCCCTATTTATGCTTGTATTTTTTTATGCTCAAAGTTTAAATAAATGTAATTTGATGGGGATGGAGAAAACCCTCAGGCTTTTTACTGAAACAGTTCAGGAAGAGGCTATTTTAAATGGAAATGAAAGAATGCAATACCAGAATTACCTGAGAACAAAAAAGCAGAGCAGTTCTAAAATCATGAGTATCCTGACTAACATATTAATAATGAGAATTTAAAAGAATCTTTATAATTAATGACTCCACTGTCTAATACCTACACCTTGGTCAGCATCACAAACAAAATGGGCAGGAAATATATACATCTTTATTTAATATGATATAATGTTTGTTAGAGGAGATGAAGCAGCAATGGAAAATATCCTTAACAGACAGATTGAACATGAGATAATCAACAAATTTACATTCCAGTTCTGGATGATCTAAAAAGCTATTTTAATCTTTAGTGTAGTATATATTAACTTGTCAGTTCATGCTCAAGATGTGACTAAAACATTGATTAATCCTCTCCTCTCCTCTCCTCTCCTCTCCTCTCCTCTCCTCTCCTCTCCTCTCCTCTCCTCTCCTCTCCTCTCCTCTTTTATGATGGGACCAGAAAAGATTGTTTAAAGAAGCTTTTGAATATCTATCCTTGGAGATTCTCAAAACTTACATATATGTGGCCCTGAACAACCTGCTCTAGTCTACCCTGCTTATATCAGGGTGTTGGGCTACTTGATCTCTTGAGGTTCCTTCCCACCTCAGGCAGTGGGATTATGTAAAGAAGTAACTCCTGCTTTACAAGACAGAGCAAACACATGCACAGACATAAATGTGGTTCTACTAACACTAACATCCCAGCTTTACCAAATTCTTTGAACAATCAGGGAAGAGACAATTCAGAAACCAAGCAAGTCTTGATAGAAAACAGATTTAGATTATTACTACTACTGTAAATCTTAGGAATTAAAGCTGAAATCTGGAAAACCACCAGAGAGGTGCAGTGCAAATCATATTTTATTCAGAAAGAAAGGGAGACAAGGCATATTGCCAGATGAAGTCGTTATCAGGAAACAATGAAATGATAAGATAGATGGTGACCTCTGCACACCAGTGATCCATCTGTTCTTGTATGTTTTGTAACTTTTACATAAAAAAGAAAGAAAAGGACTGGCATTGCACCAACTCCTCCCAGCCATGAAAGGACACTCAGGAGAAAGCATGGACATCCCAGGTCATCCAGAAGCAGGTAGGAGGCTGGTATCACAGGGTATAGAAACCAGACTGTGTCATGTAAACATAGACCTAAGCATAGAGTTCAGCTCCTTTAAGTCTTGCATGCTCCTTACATTACTGTCGGATGCACCTGTGGAGCAGGTCCCAAATGACCTATTCTTTCTTTGAAAGAACATGGTGATTTTTAAGGTTGCATTTGGGATAAGCTCCAGCTCTCAGCCTGTGCTTACACTGCCCAGAAGTTGGGAAGAAAAGCCTGGGCTTGCACTGACCTGCTGGGCTGGGCTTTGAGCTTCTTCCCTGGCACTGAGCTGGAACGGGATTGGTGAGCACCTCTGGTGTATGAACAATGTAGTTGGAAGCAAGCCAGGGTAAGCCCTTAGCATAACTGACAACACAGGCACAACTGCTCTAGGCTGACTTCTTGGAAGAGGGATTTGGGAATGCAGTGGGGGAGAAGAGAGAGATGAGGGCTGAAGGGCATTGTAAATCAAGGAGATAATCCTTGATGATGTTAGAAAGTTTACAGAGGTCTCCGTGACTCCTGGAAGATTTAGTTCTTTCTAGATATATTGTGTCTGATATATTGCTCAAGACTGTTGAGACACCAGTGCAGACCACAGAGGTTTCTGCTAGCACAGAGTGATATAATTCTTATTGGACTGACATTCATTCTCAGGTGTTTCCCCCTTCTCCAAGTTGAGAACTTTCAGCAGAAAGCAGACGGGAAGAATAAAAAGTAACAAGGAAAAGAATACAACACTTTCACAGGTTCTGGGTTTGCTAGGGGTTCATAAATTCACAAAACTTTCAGCCAAAATACAGATATCACCCAATCTAATAAGCACTGGTGTCTCTAAACAAGCATTCATTGATTTTAATCTTGTTAAATCATGTTCTAGCTACTCAAGGACAGAAAGAAGTAAAGAAATCCAAAACTCAACTCAGCAATAACAAGATTCCCCAGGATATTAAATTAACAATTTTACTGAATGCTCAGACTACAGAACAGGAGATTAAAAAAAATTTAAAGGATAGATAATGAAAGTTGTTGTGTTTTACAACACGGTGACATAACACAAATAAGTAGCTGTAGCTACAGAGAAAGTAAAAATTTAAAGGCAAAACAGGTAGGAGACTTTGAAACAGATACTCCAGTGAAATCCAAGATCTCATGAAAACCATATGCTCATAAAAAATGTGGTGCTGTATTTATTTCTGGAGCATGCTTACGAGTTGCTTTGCAAGGTTGAAGCTACCATCTACATTTCTGTAGATGAGTCTCCAGTGAAAAAGTGGTTTCAACACCTTTCAGAGAGAAAGTCTGCAGTGTAAAACCAAAAATCAGTCTTAGTTCTGAGTCCCAGCTCCAGAAATATGCCAAACAGCAAATCTAAGACAAGTGACTAAGTACAGATGGATATTTTTTTTCTTTTTCTTTTTCTTTTTCTTTTTCTTTTTCTTTTTCTTTTTCTTTTTCTTTTTCTTTTTCTTTTTCTTTTTCTTTTTCTTTTTCTTTTTCTTTTTCTTTTTCTTTCTTTTTTCTTTCTTTCTTTTTCTTTCTTCTTCTTCTTCTTCTTCTTCTTCTTCTTCTTCCTTTTAGGAAATTTCAAAGGTGTTCTCAGAACGTACAAAATGTATACTTGCTCTGTGTCAAATGGTCACTTACGGGAAGAGAAAGAAACTGAGCTGGAGTTTAGAGCTTGGCAGAAGATGTCAGATTGCATCCTATTCCCAGTTTTTTCAGTAATTTAAAGAGTACTTCAGGGCCAAGAAATGTTTTTGTTTCTCCCATTTTCAGAATCACAGCATTGTAAATGTGCTTAGGACTTTAAGCAAACTAGTGTGATGTCATTCCTATCATGAAAAGGTAGCAATCAAATATCAGTGCAATTAATACCACTTAATATCCTTGCTTTGGGTGGAGTGAAATTTAAACCAGTAATGCTTGTAAAATGCTTCAAGAGTCCTTGATGAAAACCAGCATGAGAATGTAAAGCATTAGCCTTGGAAATGAAGCAGACACAATTTAGAAGCTAGATTAACAGTAAGATCATTGGGTTAAACTTTCCAAACTCAGAGGAATTTACACTTGCTCCTCACAGCCTCTCTTCCTCAAGAGCATGTCTCAGTAGCAGCTCTAATCCTGATGGTAAGCAGTACTGACTTCAGATGAACACTAGTGCATCGTAAGGTCTCCTTCTTTTGATCCTGAGCTGGAAGGACAGCATTTTGTTGAACCTACTTGCTGATAAATTACCCTATTACATATATATCTCTCCATTTTTTGGTTGTATCCACTGACATTTCAGAACAGGTGGTGGCTAATGCAGCTCTCTTCTTCTGGAGTCAGTTATACAGCTCTTGGGTACTGCAAAGGAATGTCTCTTGATGCACATGGCCTTGGCCTTATAAATACCAAGGAATTCACTGAAGTTCCCTCACTGTCTCTCTGAACAGTTTGGCTGCCAATATTTTTAGGACAAGCCTGCTGACCTTTTACTACTTTTAGCCATTTAGTATATGCTATGTTGGAAATAATCTTCTGGAAAAATCCCTTCCAGGCAACTGGCTGAGACTGTGATCAACTGATTTGTACATCTCAATCTTATCTAGTGTGACTGTGCCAGGTGCACATGGTGTGACTACAGCCTAGATTAAATACTGTGTAATTTAACCCTAAGCCTACCCCAACAAATACGCCTTCTAGCATAAGACTTGGAGCCTTCAAATCAGCCAGGACAAGCATAAACAGAAAACCCAGTGTTGACAGAAGTTATTCCTTGTGCTGACTGTGGATTACTATGAAACGCAAATGTGTCTTTAAAAAGATGCTGCATATGAATGCAAGGCAGTAGAAAATAGTCATGTTTTTTTCTTCAGCCCAGTGGCTGATACTGAGCACAGAACTTTTTTTTTTTTTTTCTCCATAGTTCACCAAATAACTAGGTGTTCATAGGGTTACCTTGTACATCAATATGGTTTATAAAAGTTTGTTATGGTCATAGTAAAATTCATCAAGAGTAAAAAAAAAAAACCAAACAAAAAACACATACATAACCCAGAAAATGTTATTATCACACAAGCATGGCTATTCCATAGTGTCCTTTTGGAAATTTAACCTAGGGAATCTATCAAATAAAAATATTTATTTATTTATTTGTTTGTTTATTTTTGATCCATGAAGTCAAAATATGTTTGTTCCAGGTGTATGACATTCTGCCGAGTCCTGTGTTTGAAATCATAGTGAGCGGAGAGTGAGCAGAGAAATCTTTATGTTTGACTCTCCCACATGAGAGACAAGTGCATGTGTACCTTTACAGATCTATTGTGTCTCATCTGCGAAGCATAGTAGGTTGTTTTGATAGCTGGCAGATCCCATATTATTCCAAGATCTTCATTCCCTGCATTTCTTTTTGTTTCTGCTTTCTCAGAGATTAGGAATTGTCTGAATGTGTGAAACTCAGTGACCTAAGTAGAAATCATTTGCCAGTGAAGGGTGATAATCATTCATGAATAAAATAAACATTCAATCCCTTTCTTCCATCTCCTTCCTTCCATTTCCCCCCCCCCCCCCCCCCAAGTGAACAGCTCAGTCACTCCCAGAGAATAATAACAGAAGGAATGAAAGACAGAGGAATGACATCTGCACTTACTGGGGGTGGATTTTCACCTGGCTGAGATGTGGCATGAGTGCTTGCAACATGTGTAATGGGCATTCAATTTGATTTGTAAATGTACAAATAGCTGCCATTTTTCCTGCAGAATTACTAGGAAAAAGACCTACCCCAATTCTGGCTGTTTCTCTTGTCATTGCTGAAAGTGAAATTACTGCTTTCCTTTGCCTCTAGAGCTGTCAGGAGGCAGGTACAATTGTCTAACACCTTTGGACAGGGAAAGTAATGCAATCTGCTGTAAACATTGAACTGCCTTTATATTTTTAAATCATATGTTAAAATTGTTCTGTCAAATGGTCATTTCACTAAGGCAGCTATTTAATAAAAGGTAGTCAAAGTACATCTTCACAGACCACTGTCTGCCGTTCTCCTTTCTAAGCTTTACCATGTGTCTTTTCATGACCACTGTCAGGCATTGGAAGTAACCTACCTTTTCTCCAGGATTAAGTTTCACCTTTGTGGTATTTCCTTCCCTTCTGCTAATGTGTAGAGGAATGGTAAAGCATTAGCTAACACCACAAGTCCATTCATTTGCAGAAGAGCTATCACAAGATCAGTGCTTGAGATTTTAAGAGTTTAATCTGAATCCTACTTATGTGTTTATGCTCACTACACAACAACAGGAAAATGAGGAAAAGTGCACAGACATGACAGGATCCCAAATTATTTTTTCCTAATTACATATATATTCACTTTCATGATACTCTTCTGCAAATTTATTGTTGTAATCTTCACTAGGAGGTAGGGAAACACATTAGATGGTTTCCAGAGCCTTCAGTGGTCAAGTCCTTTTTCCTCAGTGCCAGAAAGCAGTGAGAGTGGGCTGCTCTGCAAGGGAAGGGAAGCCATGAGCCAGAGGTGACAGACAGGCATGCAGGGCATTGTCCTTGTAGCCATGGGGTGCATGCAGTCCAGAAGGGCAGAGTAGGGCTAATGTCAGTAACTAGGGTAAACACAGAGATATGATCACCACATTAGTCCTAGTAATGGGTCAGGTCTGAGTTCAGTAAGTCCTCATCTGCAAGGTGAAAGGCCAGGCACAGGCATACCTGCAGTGTGGCTCAGGCAAAGACCAAGGGCAAGGGCTGCATCTCTGTTGCAGCTTCTGAACAAGGCAGAAATTGCAAGTAGGGGTGAAGCGCCCACACAAGGCTTCCCATAGGGCTCTCTAGCAGCTTGTTTTCACCAAAGTTTGCTTCAGGGTTAAACAGCTGCATCATATAAAAGCTGACCCTGAACACAAGCTAATAAATTCCTAGACTAAAGGGTATGAGGAAGAGTTTGTGGAGAACAAGGTGTTTGCAGGATAGCCGGGGCAATTAGAGTCTTCTGGTTCACTCAAGGCCCTGACACTCAGTCCTCCACCTGTGACCTTTGAAAACTAATGTTAACACTATCGCCAATTTATTAGACCATGAGTCTTCCCCACAGCATTAAAAACAGGTTATAAGGCAAGTAACATAAAGCTATATTTTAACATAGCCATTAGAGCATGAGTCAGCTGCTGCGCTGAGTATCTGAGACATCTGCAGGAACTGGCAGATATGACACAGGGCTTGCAGAAAACCTGAAGCAAGAGCACAAGCATGGTGCAATAAGGTATTTAAAATGACTCTAGAGACCTAAGTTTAGGCAACTGAATCAAGCGGTTTAGCAGGATCAACATGACTATTTTACCTTTGCTTAATTGGACAATAACTTTTGCTTGCACTTTAAGTGTCTGCAGATTGGCATGCATTGGAAGGCTCCCTGTGAAGTAGAAAAGCCCATCTTTTGAAAATGTGCTGTGTTAAGCAAGCTGTTAGGGATAATTGCAAATGCTAATTTCTCTGACACTTATATGACCCATTAGCTTGTCTGGCAGAATAAAATCCTAATTTCAAATTGTCATGTGCTATTGAGAAAGCATTTTTTCCTTGGTCCCTGGACTCAGTTCTCTATACTGGAAAAAAGATGATAAACTGGTATCCTACATCTGGGGATGTGCATAGGTTTTGTGTGTTTTGAGAAAAAGAACAAGCTATGCATCAATGGTATTATTGTACTTAATTATTAATCATCAGCCCTGATGATTTTGATACCCAGAATGCTGGTGATAAAATCTATTACCTTACTTAATAACAGAGACTGACAAATGATCAGAAGAAACAAATAGTAATGAAGAGCTCTGAAGGAAATTCTTCTGGCTGAGCATGAAACTAGTTTCTACTGAGTTCTACTGAGTGCTAGAATTATGAATGTAAAGTTGTTTTGTTTGAAGAAGAGTCTGAGATGCCAATTTGCAGAGGAAAAAACATGTCCTGTTCCTCAACACTGCAACGGATCTGGATCAAATAACTCTGTAAACATCCTCCTTCACCTTTTTATTTTATTTTATTTTATTTTATTTTTTATTTTTTTTTTTGCACACATTTTTACATGAGCAATGAGCAAGGAGGTCTGAACTTTTTCATGAAAAAAATAATAAATTAAACACAGTCCCAATTTCCTTTAACTTGCACATCAGTGTTTGGCAGGTGTATGTCTCATTAAGTCTCACTGAAACCAGCATCAGTGCATCAGGGAACAATTCTTCCTTCTTGTCATATACTAATAGGGAGTTTATAGATTATGTCTCTACTAGTAGGCTTTTGTGTGTTTTTCACATTTTGTAAACACTAATGTAAATACCTATAAATTTTTGTTTGCATTTATACCATTGTACAAACAGAAATAAAGGTGGTGATTGAATCAGTAAGGGCCACCATATTTTTTGTTAGTGGACCAAATTGTGAAGCTGACTGTAGGCATAAGGAAAAAAAAAAAAAAAATTGTTTAAAAGACTGGGTAAATATTTGTTGCCTCTCCCTCTGCTGTCACTGTTTCACTGTTCCTTTTTTTTTTTTTTTTTTTTTTTTTCTTTTTTCTCTCTCAGATGAAATTAATATTACAGTCCACATAATAAGATGGATTTTTAAGGAAATGAGAGCACATAAAACAGATAAAGATTGAATGAATGCCTCGGAAATTGAAATGTTTTAAAATGGCAGAAATTTGGAATACTTAGATACATCAAACAAATAATACAAGCCACAGAAAGGTCTACACAGCCACCAGCTAGCCTGTGACATTTGCTAATGCTAGAGGTTGTCAAGTCCAATATTGTGGATAGTTATATATATATTTAAAAATGGCATTTATTGTTATGAACCTAAATACATAGTTAGAGGATCATTTGTTTTGGCAGCTCAAATCTCTGCTGTTTACCTCCTCCATCTACAATTTGATCTATTTACTGGCATCTCAATTCTTCCAATATATGCACTAGGATACGTACATACCAACGAAGGAAATGTGTACCTGGTTGGAAAACAGATTTGAGTTAAAAATCACTTTATTTGTTTGTCAAGTTATTTGGCTAGGTGTATTTTATATCCTGACCACATAGCAGACCAGCGCAAATAGGGTAGGGCAGAGAGAGCATTGATTAATGAGTAAATGAGTAAATATATGATTAATGGTTAATGAGTAAATATAGTGATTTGGCCTCATGACTGCAAAAAAAAATAAAGCTTTGTGAGTGAAACCTTGATAGTAAAGTAGTCGTAAACTTATTCCAATTGCTAGAATTATTTTCCTTTATTTATTTAAAGACACTGGCTTTCACACAGACAACATTGGTTGGGAAACTTAAAGCATCTCTTCCTCTCTTTTCTGGAGTTAATAACCACAGCAACAAATAAAACCTCTACTGTCATGTTTTTGAACTCAAGACAACTGGTGAGTTAAATGCTATTTAAACACCTAAGGTCTCACATTCCCTGGAGAAACAGTAGAGGTGGCTTACAAGGCTACTACCCCTTAGCAGCATTTTATTGCCTCCCTCCAATACATTGTTACAGGAACAGCAGAACTGGCACACAATGTCACGGGCTTGTACCATAGCTACTTCATTTCATGGGCTGCTTTCTATACTAAGTAAAAATACCCTAAGCATCTCTGAAAATCTAAATTCCATCCCTCCACTTGATTACCAAATTCCTGCCTTAACAGCTGGAGACGAAAAATCACCATGTATCTACTGGACACTCAAAAGGTAACAATTATGCAACACTATTTTCTGCTCTTTCTGGTAACATTGAAAATAGCTGCTGTTGTATCAAAACAAAACAAAGAGGAAAAATAAAAAAAAAAAAAAAAAGAAAAAAGAAAAAGAAAAAAAAAAGGAAAATGAAAAGGAAAAGGGAAAGGGAAAGGGAAAGGGAAAGGGAAAGGAAAAGGAAAAGGAAAAGGAAAAGGAAAAGGAAAAGGAAAAGGAAAAGGAAAAGGAAAAGGAAAAGGAAAAGAACAAAAATTGCTCTGCTCCCTTCTGCATGGATATTCATGCAATATTATACATTCTTTATATACATATGTGTCACCTGTTTGGGAGATAAGAAAACTCCTGCACCCTGAATTCATGGAGATGTATATTGCTCATTAGCCCTTCAGGGGTACATGGGGTACATGAGGCAGAGAAGTAAGTGGCACAAACTCTTGCAGGAAGCCATTGGTGCAGACCAGTTTTTTAGTCTCAATTTCATGGAAAACATAGGCTAGTGGTGCTTCAAAGTGCTCACAGCACACAACTCTGTTCACTTTGTCATTAAGACAAGGACAATGATGGGATAATGCAGGTGGCAGCACTTGGGCAGAGATTGCCGAGAAGGGATCTGTCTGCTGCTTTTTTAGCCCATCCAGATCTCTTAATCCTCCCTGGCATTCTCACTCACCAGAGCTGTGAAGGTGGCCAGCAGGATATAATTCTTGATGATTGCCTCTGAATAACCTTTCCATGGGTCAGCCTTAGCAGAGATAAGACTGCCTCTCTAGGGAGTGACAGCCATTGATATATTTGGATACTTAGCAAACGTGCTGTCTGAAGCGCCTGTCACTGATAGCAGTGGAACAACACTGGTGTAGAGCTGTTCAAATTATTTCAGGTTCAGAATGATTTTTCAGTGCTATCCACTTCACTGTTTTTTCTCAAGAGGTTTTTCAAATGTCATATCATTCCTACTCTTTAGCACAATAGTCTTTATGTTAAAACTAGCTAGAAAAATCAGCAAGCTCTACCGGGGAATGTAGGCTGTGCATATTTCACAGTGGGGGTGATACCAAATGAGAAGCAGTCAGTTACACTCTGTTGTTGCAGCATGGAGAGAATATTATTGTTGAGTACCTTTACTTTTAAGAACAGGAACAAACTAAATGACAAAAATGTCTTCAAGTAGGAAAAAAAAAAAATAGGATTTTCATCTCTGCTGGCTATTTAAGTGAAGACAATCTGTGATATAAAATTCTACTTTCGCTCCTTATCCATACAGAGATTTATGCTGCTTCAGACATCTCGGATAGACTAGCTCAGACATCCTAACTAACTATATCTTAATGTTAGATACAATAAAGAAATAAAGATCATGTAAGTTAGGAGCTACATAGCCTTGGTGGTTATTTGGCCTGTGGACCTGTCTGGAGAACATTGTGGCAGTCAGCCCAGGTCTGCATAAGGAGAGATATGGGGGCCTCAGAATGAAAACCTAAACTGTCAGGCCCTGAGGAATGAGCAGCTCTCTTGCACTGGAGAAAGCTAATGGAAACCACTAATGATAGAGATGATTTTAAACCAAAATTCTTCTCCCAAAGGCATATAACTCATCCAGTTCAACACTGGATCTAAAACTGAAGCAAAGCTGGCAGAGGGTTGTTCTCCTGAAGGCAAATGTCTCCTTCTGCTTTTCCAAAGTTAGAGCAGACTGTATCTTCCTATAGAAGGCATTATTGGTTTGAACATTTCTTTGGTGTGTGTGGGAAATGAAATTCAATGATACTTTTTAGGCTGGAAGTGCTCCAAACCCAGGAAATGTCCCCAGAAAATGCCTTAACCTTTGGGCAGTTTGTACCCTGTTCCTGCCACTGACACAGAATTGACTGTACTTGGGAGTTTTTCATTGTTTGGACGAGCTTATCACCAGACTCACTAGTTAAGCTATGGGACAGCATGCCAAAAGGGACTGTGTGACAGCAAAATCCTTCTGTCTGCTCAGTGGGGTGCTGGGTACATTGAAGCACATTTGAAATATTTCTACACCAATATGTAGAAACCATTGTGGAATATATCCTTTGTGAAGAACAAGCAAGCAGAGCTAGAAGCCTTGGCTCAGTCCCAGAGCTACAACATCTTTGGCATTCCATCACTGTGAAATTCTACTATTGGCCACCCAGCTAGGATGACAACTCTGATGAATTATTCTTTAAAGAACTAAGAGATACCTCTAGATCAGGCACCCTTGTCCTTATGGGTGACTTCAACTTGCCAGATATTAACTCGTAATACCACATAGCTGATATAAACAGGTCTGGAGAATTCCTAAAACACCTTGATGAAAACTTCTTGGTAAACATACCAAGGGAGCTGACTAGAAAAAGTGCTCTCACGGATTTGATTGTAAACAGAGAGGGTCTTGGGGGTGAAGTGGTGACTGCCACTGTGGCCATAGTGACCATGAAGTTGTTGGGTTTAAAATCTTTGGTGACAGAAGCAAAAGACCCACCAAAACTTCAACCCTGGTTATGGGGAGAGCAGACTTCAGGCTGTTCAGGGAACTCGTTAGTAAGGTCCCCTGGGAAACTGCTTTTGAAAGCTTTGGGGTCCATCAGTGTAGGTTGCTTTTTAAGTACCACCTCTTAAGTGCACAGGAGTAGGCAATTCCTAAATGTCTGAAGTCAAGCAGGTGGGGCAGGATGCTTGCTTGATTGACCAGGGATTTTCTTTTAGAGATTAGTCAGAAAAGAAAGTATGGCCACTGGAAGTGAGGTCAGGAGAAGACTACAGAGATGCTGTTTGCCGTTGTAGTGAGAACATGTGTGCGGCCAAAGCTCAATTAGTTGGCCAGTATTGGGGGGAAGGTATGTTTGTGTGGAAGGGGGGGGTAGGGACAACGACAATAAAAAGGGATGTTACTTGATGAGGATGGTCACCTCACAAACAGGGATGTAGACAAAGATGAGATCTTTAATGCTTTCTTTGCTTCTTTCTTCAATACTGATGATGGGCTCTGGGACCTGCAAAGCCCTGAGTTGGAGGACTGTGACTGCAGTAACGATAAACTCCCAGACAACTCCAAACTTGTGCAGGATTTGCTGCCGGATGCAGATAAGTTTATGGGGCCCAATGGGATTCATCTCAGGGTACTCAAAGACTGATGTCATCACAAGACCTACCTCAATCATTTTTCATTGGTCTTTGGAATTTGGAGAGGCTCAAGTTGACTGAAAGCTGGCAAACATTGTTACAATTTTCAAGAAGGGCAAGACAACCCTGGTAATTACAGTCCTGTCAGTCTCACTTCAGTGGCTGGTAAAATTATGGAGAAAATTATTCTGGGATTTCATAAACTTAATTTCCTTTTATGACAAGGTCACCCATATAGTTGACCAAGGGAAGCCAGTTCATGTGATTACTTTGGATTTCAACAAAGCTTTTGATACTGTTTCTAACAGTATTCTTCTGGATGAAATGTCTAGCATACGTCCAGACAAATACAAAACATGATGGCTGAACAAGTGACTAATGGGTCAGGCTCAAAAGGTTATAGTAAATGGGCTGACATCAGGCTGGTGGTCACTAGTCGCTAGTGAGGTTCCCCAGGGCTCCATTTTAGGGCCAGTTCTCTTTAATGGTTTCATAAATGACTTGAATTAAGAACTTGAAGGTATACTAAAATAAGTTTGCAGACAACACTAAATTAGGAGGAGCTGTTGACTCCCTCACGGGTACAGAGGCCCTGCAGAGAGATTTTGAGAAATTAGAGAGCTGGACAATCACCATCCATATGAAGTTCAACAAGAGTGAATGTTGGATTCTGCACCCAGAATTAGGTAACCTTGCATATATTTACAGACAAGAGGATGAGAGGCTGGAGAACAGCCCCACAGAAAAGGATCAGGACATTCTGGTAAACAGCAAGTTCAACATGAGTCAACAGTGTGCCCTGGCAGCCAAAAGGGACAGAAATATCCTGGGATTCATCAAGTACAGCATTGCTGAGGGAAGCGATTGTCCTGTTTTACCCTGAACTGGTTCAGCCTCATTACAGGTACTGTGCACATTTCTGGGCATCACTGTGTAAGAAGGACATAAAAATATTAGAGAGCATCCAAAGGAGGGCAACACGGTGAATATGGTGAAGAGTCTAGAGGGAAGATGTATGAATAGTGGCTGAGGTCACTTGGTTTGTTCAGCCTAGAGAAGAGGAGACTAAGGGGAGCCAAAAAGACTGTCGTGGTTTAACCCAGCTGGCAGCTAAACACCACGCAGCCGTTCGCTCACCCTCCCCCCTCCCTCTCTGGGACGGGGGAGAGAAATGGAAAGTGAAGCCCGTGAGTTGAGATAAAGACAGTTTAATAAGACAGGAAAATAATAATAACAAAAGTAATAATAATACAATGATGATAATAGTTCTATTAACTAGTAATAATATGTACAAACAAGTGATGCACAATGCAATTGCTCACCACCCGCTGACCGATGCCCAGCTTAACCCCGAGCAGTCCGGCCCCTCCCCCCGGCTAGCCACCCCTATATATTGTTTAGCATGACGTCAGATGGTATGGAATACCCCTTTGGCTAGTTTGGGTCACCTGTCCTGGGTCTGTCCCCTCCCAGCTTTTGCTGCACCCCCAGCCTGCCCGTTGGCAGGACAGAGCAAAAGTCTGAAGTGTCCTTGGCTTGGTATAAGCACCGCTCTGCAACAATTAAAACATCGGGGTGTTATCAGCACTCTTCTCATCCTAAGCCAAAACACAGCATTCCACCAGCTACTAGGGGAAAGCCTCATGGAGGCTTTCTCATGAGCAGGAGAGGAGTGGCAGGCACTGATCTCTTTGGTAACCAGTGATAGGACCTGAAGGAACAACATGAGTCTGTATCTGGGTAGACTCAGACTGGATATTATGAAAAGGTTCTTCACTGACAGGATGGTTGGGTACTAGAACAGGCTCCCTAAGGAAGTGGTCAAAGCAGCAATCATCGAATCACAGAATGTTTTGGGTTGGAAAGGACTGAAGATCATCCAGTTTCACCCCCCCAGCCATGGGCAGGGACACCTCCCACCAAAGTCGCACCCAACGCGGCCTTGAACAATTCCAGGGATGGAGCATCCATAACTTCTCCGGGCAACCTGTTCCAGTGCCTCACCACCATCTGAATGGACAATTTCTTCCTTATATCTCATATAAATCTGCCTTTTATTAGTTTAAAATCATTCCCCCTTCTCCTATCACTACATTCCCTGACAAAGAGTCCCTCCCCAGCTTTCCTGTACCCTTTAGGTACTGAAAGGCCACTAGGAGGTCTCTGAAGAGCCTTCTCTTCTCCAGGCTGAACGACCCCAACTCCCTCAACCTGTATTCATAGGAGACAGCCCCTATCTTCAGCCCTTTATTCATCTTCATGGACCTCCTCTGGACTTGTTCTAATGCTTCTTATGTCCTTCTTTTGCTGGGGGCCACAGAACTGAACACAGGGGTCCAGGTGGGGTCACATAAAAGCAGAGCAGAGGGGGACAATGACCTCCCTCAACCTGCTGGCCATGCTGCTATTGCTGTAGCCCAGCATACAGCTGGCTTTCTGGGCTGCATGCACACACTGCTGGCTCATGTTGGGCTTCTCATCCACTAACACCTTCAGTCCTTCTCCCTAGACCTGCTTTGAGTCCATTCTCTTCCCAGTCTGTATTTGTGCTTAGGACTGCCCTGGACCCGTGACAGGATCTTGCACTTGGCCTTGTTGAACTTCATGAGGTTTGCACAGGCCCAAGATTACTGGAGTTCAAGAAGCATTTAGACAATGCTGTCAGAAATATGGTTTGATTTTTTTGGTGGTCCTGTGTGGAGCAAGAAGTAGGATTCAATGTTTCTTGTGAGTTCCTTTCAACTTGGGATGTTCTATAATTATATGATTCTATGAATAACATTGGGCGTAAGATGGTCAAATGGTATTTGGGCTGTACCAGACTGTGGTGCTAATTAATAAATAATGTTTGAAGAAAAATATATATATCTGCAAGTTCCAGTCTGTTCACATCACCATTTACTGCCCTGTGAAGTGGCCTTATGAATCACATAGTTCCTGCCTTTTGATGATCTTCCAGAGTTACCTCATTGTCACCTCCCAGTGACAAACCTTCTCAGGAAGATGGGACCAGTCTTTGTAGACAGAACCAAAAGTATTCTGTGATCTGATCTCTGTGCCATTAGGGATAAATAGCTCAGTTTCTGTAAGGCCACTGGTACTGTTGCAAACCAGAAGATCCTTTCCTGCAGTGCTGAGTATTTTTGAAAACCATGAATGAAATATTTATTTTTGCCTATGAACTGTAGCATAGTTTAAAAAAAGTCATAGCCAAAGCAGTGAGTAGTTCATAGTGAGAATTTGCTCTCAGAAAAAAAATTATGCTTAGAGTCCTTTGTTGGCATTGCTGATATTTCAATGTGAAACTGTGGCACCTTTGATTTCAATGCCCAAGTTCCAATCACTATTAGTGAAGACAGCATTTAATCCAAAGGGAATTATGTAATTCATTTATAAGAGTCTTCCTAAGCTTTGTGCTGTGCAGTATATATTTTTTTCCTCTCTCTATATTTTTTTTTTTTTTTGTCAAAGCTATTATTTAATCCAAAGGGAAAACAAAACCTTTTACCATGATAATTTCTTTTAAGAAAAGTTGTCTTCCTGAGCCTATTCAAATGATCACAGAATAAGAGATTGTCTGGCAGAATTTAAAATCATATAAATTGTTATACCTGGAAAGGGACTCTTTTATTTGCTGCAGGATGAAAAATTAAGAACCATGGAAAGGTAACTTATTTACCTTTCAATATACACATCCTCAGTCATTTTTTCTCTTTATTAACAAACCTATGTCTCAAGAATATCATGGGATGATCTGATAGATATGCTTGGATATATCTGGGCTATACATCCATGAAAAAAGAAGTCCATCTATATTAGTAAGAATGATTCCATATGGATGAATCTTTTGTAGGATGTGCAAATCTTTTGTAAATAGATATGATGTTGACATTCCTAGAGGGGTTCCAGTTCTTCTAACTCAGTAAAATGCACCTTCTTTTCAGCATTTGTTTACGTTCAATGAGATACCTCAGAAAAGTGTTTTAATACAAAGTATTTTAACACTGAGTATTGAAATTCTGCAGTTCCTCACAGCTAACAAGGCAGACTGCAAGAATATACGTGAGTCAGCTGGTGGTAAAATTATCCCTCTCCCGTTCATTAAAAAAATATTCTTTCCCCTAATGTGGTTCCATCAGCATCTACCCTGAATAAATTATCACATGCCAAAGTACAATCCTCTTCTTGTTGCTGCTCCTTTTATTCCTCCTAATTGGTCATTAATGCAAAAACAGTTCCTGTATGGTACAGATTTCGGCTTTTTAATTGTAAGAGCAGAAGAGATGTTAAAAATTATCAGGTGCTGCCAATTTCCTAGCAAGGGTTCTGAGACTCTCACAATGCTCTCCCACAAATTCCTAGTTGTTAGAGGTAAAAAAAAAAAAAAAAGTGATTTGTGACATCAACTCCTTCTTAGGTTAAGACAAGTTGAAGGCATTCAACATCTGCCATGCTCAGGGTTTTACAGTACAAACCAACAAAGAAGAAAGCAAAAGAAGAGATCCCTGAATGTGTGCCTTGTCTTCTGTTCCTATCTGGGTCATGTGCTATGACAGACTCCCAGGAACCTTTCAGAATGGAAGATGCATTGTAGTTATCTTTCAGAGGAACATAAGAATACTGTGGCTGAATCAAATAAATAGTGGTGACACTTCAGCATTTTGTCTCAAAGACTACTCATATCAAGTATTGTAATAAATATTTTCATATACTCCATATACTTTTCAGCCCTGGAGAAATCAGCTCTAGAGTGGTAGGGGTGCATTTCAAAATGAATTCCCTTTCAGCTCTTTTTTTCCTTTGGAGAATCACCACAGTTGCATGGATTATGAAATGACTATGGGCAGCAGGGAAAACTGGAACCTCATTTTTCTTTGATTGACTTCAGCAACACCACTACAGTAAACCTGTGGAGAAAATAACATGGCAGTTTAATAGCTGGGCTGATATCGATCCATGAAGAGGGAGGTGGAAAAGTCTAAAAGAAGGAAAACCTCATCTGTTTCATTAAAATAGTGCAATATTGACCTCTCCCTAAAAATGGCAAGAGAAGTCAGCATCAGTTTATATTTTTTTCTGTAAGTACCGATATTTCTACGTTCTAGCATGCAGAACTTTCAAAAAGATTTATTTCTTAATATTTTCTACATACAGAAATAAACTCTGCAGAAATATGATCACGTATAATAAGTATTGCTGAGGCACTTTAGCTTTCTCTATCTCTTTTTATTTTTTTATTTTATATATATATATATAAATCACAGGAGGGGCTGTGATTCAGAGGGGAGAGAAGTCCTTTGGGTTTTGTTTTCTAAGTTAGTGTCAGAAATCTGTGATTTTTTAACACCTTTAGTACCTTAATATATATTATTTTTTTTTGCTAGTCTACTTCAACACTTCCTTAAGAAGTGTTTTTTTGGCTTCACTAAATTAATTTGAAAGACAAAATGCATTATTATATAGTATTTTGGTATAACAAAACTCTCATAAAATACAAAGGGTTAACAGCTGAAGAAATTTTATAATATATTTGTGACATAAATACTAGTAACATTTGGTAAACTTAAATCTTTGGCACAAAAATATGGTCATCTAATTAGAGTCATGAGGTCTTATTTCTTTGGACTGTTCTATGTGGTATTTATCACCAGAGCAATTATAAGGAAGTATTATTTAGACAAAGCTGCTAAAGAAAATATTCAATAGTCCATTATGTGATTCTATTGCTGTGAGAAAATTAGGGGAAAAAAGCACAATGGTTTAGAGTTTGTTTCTAATGATTAAATCAACAAAACTATTCCCAAAGTCCCATCATTTGGAGATGTGACTATGAATAAACAGTAAAAATGTTATATCCCTTCATATTGTTTAAAATATATGTTTTAATTTAAAATATGCTGCTTTTTGATATTTGCAAGAACCACTTAAACTGTGCTTAACTGCTATTTCTATACATGAGTTTCAAGCTACCCACTAGCTTGTTTAATCTTAGTATTAAAATTCACAGCTGCTATAAGCAAAGTTTTGTGCCCTCTTTAATATTCTCTGTTGTTCCAATTTCATGTTGGAACCTAGGAAAATTGTTTAATTTCCTTGTGACCTCAGTTCCCAATCTGCAAACTGGTGACCAGGTCACCCTGTACCCCCTTTCTGCCATACACCTGCGCTGTTTTCTTCACAGTTACAGAAACAACTGAGCTACAAATTTATGGAAGCTGAGAACTTCTCTCATGAATTGAGGACTGTATTATTTTCTTAATATCACCTTTGTTCTCTAAGCTTTTGTTTTGGGCCATTGTTAGCAAGAGGATATAGTGTTAAGTGGTCTCACAAATACAGAAACCCTCATTTTATAATCTCAAGCCACTGCCAACAGCAGTTCAGTTTGTATTAGACTCAGGGTTTAAAAGGTTTTGGGGAAAGAAATGTGAAGAAAATAATAGAAGCCTCTTATTTGTACTAGCAGTGACAACCGTTATATAACTACATAAAATTATCATTCATTATCAGTTTCTTGGCAGAAGTACACAAAGAACAGTATTATCCTAGACTTACTTTGGATTTACTGAGAGCAAAATTATATCTTCATTTCTCTAATTTGATTTGTTGGTATTCTTATATTAAAGTTTTTATATGGCTTAAAAAGACAAAAAGACTAGTTGATTATTTATGTACTTATGTACTTATTTACTTACCTATTTACTTATTTAAATTAGAGCCTGGTTTTATCTTTCAATTCCTTGTACATGACTCACACTTGTATATCAAAAATGACTTTAAGCCACTTTTAATACTTGGAATAATTAATTACACATACTAATATTATCTTGAGGGAGGCAAGACATTTTTTTTTCAGAAGGTTCTTGCCATTCTGCCTGTATTGTAGAGAGTGAACAATAATAATGAAAGGTCTGCAACAAAAGTCCTGGATGATCAGGATTAGATTGTGTCCCCAGGTAAGTGGTGAATGCTTAGTATTTCATTGATCCCTTGTTGACTTCAATTATGAGTTTTGAAAATCATGTTTAGAAAGCAAAATTTCTAATGCTGCATTTAGGGAGCTAAGTTTTAATTGGGTATTTAAGTCTAATATAAACTATCTTTAATTCAAACAGTCTTAGTGTTGCAATTCCCAATTTCAGAAATATTCAAGTATTGATAGTCTTATACAAAAGAAATGAATTGCTCTAATAGAATAAATCCACAGTAAAAGAAGCTGTTATGATATATACATTGAGATTGGCTAGAAACTCCCTAGGAAAAAAAAAAAAAACAAAACAACAACAACAACAAAAAAACTATTATCATTTACCTGTAGGGATTATGAGGACAAACTTTTCAAAACCACCTAGTAGTGGCTGAGAATACCTATTTCTCATTAATTTTATAAGGTGATTGTGTATACAAATCCCTTTGGAAAGCTGGATAGATCATTTTCTGAAAGTCCAACAGGCATCTATGTGTGGATAGGGACCATAATTTCTATGTGCTCTTGGGACCATAATTTCTATGTGCTCTGGACACTTGAAAAAATATTTTTCCCATTAATTTTTGATGCAAAAAGTCAGAACTTGACACTCATACAATATGCATATGAAGCTAAAATGGAAACTTTGATCTAACAAGTCATGTGATATGAACAAAAATAGAAAGTGAGCAAGTAAAAGACATAAAAAGATTTTCCTTTCTAGAATACAGTTTACTTCAGGACAGAAAATCATCTATTACAATGGAAAACAACCATTCATTAGTACTGAAGCCATAAACTTACTAGTAATGCCTAACTTTCCTTGTTTGTCTGCTTTTTAGGTCAAAACTCAACATTAAATCCAGAAATTAATTGGACTTATACATTTGTTCTTAAGACAATATTTCTACCTCAGAAAGCCAAGTTTTCTTTATAGGGTTATATCCTGATATGCATGAATACTGATACACGCAGTTCTAAGAAAATTTCCTAGAAGATCTGCTATATTTTAGCAGTGACTGGTAGTGCAGGCTGCAGACCAAGTATTATATAATGATTTCATAACCTTAATTTCCTCTCCCCTCCTGCATCCCCTCAATTTCTGTGTTGGACATTGCATTTTTTTAAATAAAGCGATGTCCATTTAAGTGGAACAGGTGATTACTGAGAAGTGAGTTAACAGCATATTACCTATTACCACAAGTAGAGGTTCAATAATAAAATGTTATTAAAATAATGGGATTTTTTTTTTAATGTAATATTAAAAATAATAGTTAAATGTTTCTTCTAATCATTTCTGAATCTTCTGGGAAATCAGTAGTTTTTTTCACAGTTATTTGAATGTTGTTTCTAAATCTCCTATTTATGTATAGAAGTTGTACTTTCCAATAAGTCCTTTTGTGGTGACATGCTAGGAACTGGTAACACTCTGGCCATGGCCTAGCCTAAGATTCACCTACAAGATGTCACTTGGCCAAAATAGAGTGGGCCATTAGTAGATTAATCAAATATTGACCAACTTGTCTTTATGATCAATCTTTTATTTATTTGTTTGTTTATTTATTTATTTATTCCCCAGCAGATATCCATAAGACCATTTTTATGAGATTTCCAGTTTGACACGTTTCCTAATACCCCAGTGTTATTTCTGTTTTTTTTTTTCTATCGTATTCAGCAATGTGTCCCCACCAGATACTAAATGAACCTGAAGGTTATTTGTACCTGGAACAGTGAAAATAAAGAATAGGAAAAATAAGACAAGCTTTTAATTATAATTCAGTTATTTCCACACTAAATGTAAGCACTCTGAGGCAATGACTATTTTCTCTTTATATGGATATCCAACATCTCTAATGAGCATTCAGTTTCTGTACATTTCTTTGCTCAGGGTAGGGTATAAAGTGCTACTCAAATGCACTGCATGCCATAGCTTTGTATCTCCCACAGAGTATATCAATTTGCACACATTTCTAATTAACATCTAATTTTGGATTAATTTCTGATTCCCTCCTCTGGGCTTTTGTAATGATATCATGAGTTACACTGGCAGAAGGTTTATACTTAAAATGTTTCTATATCATAGAACCTCCTAGGAAGTTAAGTGACAGTGGGATTAAAAAAAGATGTCTAAAATAAATAAACAACAACAAAAGAAAAACAAAACAAAACAAAACATCTCAGTTTGCTAGACATCTGGAATCTGATTTTTTAATTTCATCATCTATAATCAAGGAAAGAATCTAAATAATTTCAGCTCCCAGCAGTTTTCCTTGCCTCTCTTTCCAGGCAATAAGAAGGTCAGTGTTATTATGTTGTTCTTACTTTCCTTCAGTGCCAAGAGTATTACAGTGATGTAGGAAAGTGGACAATTTTACTAAATAAAATGCCTATATTTCAAAATTGAAGTTTATAAGTAATTACTTCTAATTTACTTGCTAAACCTCAGAGCTCTTGGGGGAAATATGTACTTTAAATATAGAATAATGCAGAAGTTATACATTAGTTGGGCTGTTCTTTTTCTCCTCATCCACCACCCCATGCAGGAGTGCATCATTGGAAATATGGCAGTAACACTGTTATTCTTTAAACATGTTGGCATAGATTTTTTTCAGAAGGCCACAATTCCTGACTGGTATCTAAATAACTTTTCCACGGGTATATAGATATCTCTTACACATGCAAATAGTCTATTTAAAATTGATACAGGACTAAAGTACTCTGATGTGTTCTTTTTACAAAACATATGAATATAAGCATTTAAGGTCTTTATTACGCTTAGCTCCCTAAATATGTGAGTAAGCATATAAGGGCTTCATTAGCAAAGGGGTTTTCATGAACAAAGGAACCTAAATTTCAGCTCAGGCACCCAAAACTAAAACTGAGTTCTTACGAGCCAAAGTTTGTATAAGCAGTTCATCTTCAAGATCCTTCCTTAAACAATCCTTTCATCCCATTGTCTTAAACTTATACTTACCAGAAACACCTGTGGTATTATATAGATACCTGTATTGGGTTTATGTGGCAAGATTTTTGTAGCAGTGTCTGTGTGTGTGTGTGTGTGTGTGTTTCAGGGGCGGTTTCTGTCCAGAAGC
Organism: Aythya fuligula; assembly: GCF_009819795.1. Taxonomy (NCBI): domain Eukaryota; kingdom Metazoa; phylum Chordata; class Aves; order Anseriformes; family Anatidae; genus Aythya; species Aythya fuligula. Next base: position 153,464,678 of record NC_045560.1, read on the forward strand.
TGCTCCAAGTTATATGAGACACTTTCAGATGGTTCCAAAAGAGACCTGCCACTGGCCAAAGCTGAGACAATAAACAATGTTGGTTGTACCTCTGTGAAAACATTTTTAAGAAATGGAAAACTTTCTTTAGTTTTCTTAAGCTGCTGCACAAAAAGCATCTTAAGAGAGGAGTGAGAAAATGTAGAGAGAAACAACATCAGGCTATGGACAGCAAGGTCAGTACAGAAAAAGGGCAGAAGGTGCTCTAGGCTCCAGAACAGAAGTTCCCCTACAGTCCATGGAGAGGAGCAGGCTGTCTGCATGAAAACCGTAATGTGGAACAGATCTCCACACTGCAGCCTATGGAGGAGCCCATGGTGGAGCAGGTGGATATGGCCTGAAGGAGGCTGCAGCCCCCACAAGATCAGATTCCAGGTTGGAGCCATAGTCTGTGGAAGGGAGCAGGTGATCGGGTGACAGCTGCAGCCCATGGAGGATCCATTTTAGAGAATTCAATTCCTGAAGGATGGACCTCATACTACAGACTGATATTGCAGTGCTCCTTGAAGAACTGCTGGCTGTGGGAAACCCTCATAGGATCACTATGGGAAGGACCACATCCCATGGAAGAGACCCCACGTTAGAACAGGGGAAGAGAGAGAAGATGACGGAGCAGCAGATGACAAGACATTATGGACTGACCACAGTCCCCATTCCCCATTTCCTCTGTGTCACTCAGGGGAAGGTGAATGGTGAAGTTGTCTTTAGTTTGCTTTTAGTTCTCACTGCTCTCTACTATTGTCAGTTGGCAATAAATTACATTAATCTTTCCTATGTGCAGTCTGTTTTGCCTGTGACAGTAATTGGTGAGAGATCTCCCTGTCCTTATCTGAAACCACAAGCTTCTTTTCATTCTATTTTCTCCATCCTTCTGAGGAGGGGGAGTGAGATTGTCTGGTAGTGTTTAGTTACTTATTGGTGTTACACCACCACTAGCTTTTTCCTAGTAACTGGAAGGATATTATTTCAGAAAGCATTGCAGATCATTGCAGACTACTTCAGAAAGCATAGCAAAGCATTTATTTATTTATTTTTCACTGAATTGCACCTTCTGAATGCAGTGCAAAGCTGAAAAGTAAATAGATTCCCAAACTACTTTCCAGAGGGAAGTGTTCAACATCATCTAGGTGAAATCCACATTTAGAAGTTTTCTGTAGTTAAGCTCTACAAGTACTAAGATCAGTGTCTAGAGTATGTCTGAGATATCAGAGGCTTGCAGATCTGTGATTTATTGGAGCAACCACTGGAGGCCACCTGGAATATCCAAAAACATATAAAATGCTGCCTGACACTGGCATATTTTAGGAAACTTAATATTGCCTAGATTTTTGTGTGCTAGTACTGAATATATACTGTATTCACTAAGCATAGAAGAAAGAACCATTTCAGACAATAATGGTTTCAGATATGGAAGATGCACAAGTTGTGTGGGTGTATGAGAGACATACGTCCTGCTGGAACAGGGCAGGAGGATACGCCCCTGCTTCTGAAATAACACTAGGTGACAGAATTCTGCTCTCCACCTCCTTTGACCTGAAATGAGACCTTCAATGTTTAGCTCACATGAAGACACTCATACTCTGTAGATTATCACCAAACTGAATACCACCTTGCACATGTAGACAGATACTTGCTTCTTTCCTGGTGTTTGCTAGAAGTTGCTGAATCCAGTAGCTGATAGAAGTAAGACAGTCACTGTTCCATGCCCACATCTCCAAACAGTAGTGAGGCTGAACATTCCAGTAGGCACATGCATACTGCACACCTATACAACACATATAAAAATATTCTTATATCTAATATAAGCCTACCTTCTTTTATTTTAAAGCCATTACTCCTTGTCCTATTTCTACATTCCCTGACAAAAAGTCTCTCTCCAGATTTCTCGTAGGCCACCTTAATGTACTTGAAGATGTACTAGGAGATCTCTGCAGATACTTCTCTTCTACAAGCTGAACAATCTCAGCTCCCTCAGCATGTTTTCACAGGAGAGGTGTTCCAGCCCTTTGATCATGGCCCTCCTCTGAACTTGTTCTATGCCCTTCTTGTGCTCTAGATACAAGTACTCCAGGTAGGGTCACATAAGAGCAGAGCAGAGGGCGAGAGTCACCTTCCTCGACCCGCTGGCCACACTTTTGTTGCAGCCCAGTGTATGGCTGGCTTTCTGGGCTGCAAGCGCACATTGCTGGTTCATGTTGAGTTTCTTTTCAACCAACACCCCCAGATCCTTCTCATCAGGGCTGTTCTCAAGCCATTCTCTGCCCAGCCTGTGCTGGTGCTTGGTATTGCCCTGGCCCAGATGGAGGACCTTGGCTTTGTTGAACTTCATGAGTTTCACACAGGCCCACTTCTCAAGCTTGTCAAGGTCCCTTTGGATGACATTCCTTCCTTTCATTGTGTTGACAACACCGCACAGCTTGGTGTCATCAGAAAACCTGCTGAGAGTGCACTCAATTTCTCTGTCCACATCACTGACAAAACTGTTAAACAGTGCCAGTCCAAGTACTGACCCCTGAGGAACACTACTCGTTACTGATCTCCACCTGGAAATTGAGCCATTGTCTGCAACTCTTTGAGTGTGACCATCTAGCCAATTCCTTACCCACTAAGTGGTCCATCTGTGAAACCCATATCGCTCCAATTCAGGGACAAGGATATCACTGGGGACAGTGTCAAATGCTTCGCACAAGTCCAGGTAGATGATGTCAGTTGCTCTTCCCCTATCCACCAATTCTGTAAACCCAGAAGAAATGTATATAAATGTATAATTATTCTTTCAAATTCCTACAATCTATTTTAGTTGACTCTTCACTTTGCATGCTGGCTTTAACAATTTTTTTCTTTAGGAACTAAGTCTGTGTCTAGAGAACGGTTCTTGTCTATGTATTTTATGAAGGGCTATGCATTCAAGAAATGTTTCTTCAAAGCTTTTAAGTACCTGCAGTCCTCTGTGTAGATCTTCTATAGTTTCCAAATGCTATTGAATTCCACAGTGCAATTCTAGAACATCAGTGTATGTCCATTGCTGTTATATATTCCATGAATCTAAAAGTAACCTTATCATCCTGGTGTATCCAGTGACACAGAGCCACAAAGGGCTGGAAGGAAATGCCACACAGTAGGTCAGAACTACAACTGGGCCTAGAGATGAGGTCTTTGGTGTCAGTGGTAAAGGTCTAATTACAAGCTGATAATGTCCTAAAGATGATCTTTTCAGCTATTGTTTGCTTTTTTTTTTTTTTTTTCCTTTTCTTCCCTGAACGCCTCAAATTCTTTCCCTTCTTACTGTCAAGCAATTAACTGTAAACTCTGAACAAATATATATTGTAGGACTGGATTATCCTGGAGATAGAGGCACTGTCTGCCATAGCTTTCTTTTTGGAAAAGATTTAGTGTACATATAAAACAGCCATGCAACCTTAACAGAAGGACATTTATAAGGAAAGCAAAGGTGATTAATTATTACACAGTAGACAGTTAAATATTTATTAAATACAAGGGACACATACTGGAGTGAACCAACTAACATGCACATGAATTGAGTTTATTATCATTATGGAAAAAATATAAGCTCAAATGGAGTTAGGCAACTTGCAAGCATTTAAAATGCCTGTTCCCAAGAGAGATTGCAGCTTTATATAAGATATTTAAGCACAGGTAAGTGGAAGGAAAACATACCAAGCTTTGTTTCTTTATTTGTTTGGTTTGGTTTGCTTTGTTTTTCTATCAATTGAAATAGTAAACTAACTAAGCTGATATCAGAACATAAAAGCAGAGAAATTATTTGCATATATATGTAAGTGTAATGGGTTTACATGTCAAGGTTTTGGTAGCAGAGGGCTGCAGGGGTGGCCTCTGTGAGCAGAGTCCAGAAGCTCTCCCATGTCAGATAAGGGACAGTTTCAGATGTTCCCCTGCACCACTTGGGGGGAGGAAGTGGAAGAGGATGGAGAGGGGGAAGGTGTTTTCAGTTCTCCTTTGTTTCTCACTTCTCTAGGTTGTTAGTAATAGGTTATACATATATATTACTATTATTTTTTTTTTTCTAATCTCCCTATGATGAGTCTATTTTGCCCATGATGATAATTGTTGAGTGATCTCTCTGTCCTTATTTCAATCCTCAAGCCCTTTTCATTGTATTTTCTCCACTGTTCCCTTTGAGGAGGGGAAGTGAGAGAGCAGTTGTGGTGGAGATTGGCTACCCAGCTGAGTAAAACCACTACAGAAAAGACCAAGAAAAGAAAATATATATATATATATATCTGGAAGAGCTTCAGACATACAGCTAATGAGGAATATGAACATCTCTTTCTTTGTGGAAGAAAAAAAAATCACAAAAAAAAAATGCATCTTTAACATCTACCTCTTAATTCCAGGAAACGTTAAACATTTGTTTAGATCTTTATCACCCAAAGAAGTAAAACATACGGATTACTAAATTCTGAAAGTCACTGGTGTAATAGGAGGACTCATTTAATAGCACTGCTCAGTTTTCTCCACTTGTTTAACTCCTGTTAAAGAAGCAACTAAAAAATAGAGATGCTAGGCACTGTCTCTAAGTGTTCGAGTGAAACTAAGGAATAATCTGGCTCCATATGTTGTATAAGTAATGGATAACCTCTTCCCTCAAGTTTTCTATGAGCTGACATAAATAAAACCTGTAGGTTTTACCCTGCATTCATTCTTGGACTTGAGAACTGCTGTTCCTTCTGGTGACCTGAAGAAGTTTTTGTGAAGCCTCTGTGCTCTTTGGAGTCTGCTCACCCCCACTGTGTGGATTGTAATTAAAAATAGCATTTCTTCTATAAACTTTGCCTGTCATATCTTGTGTACTACCAATAAAACCACTATAAATGATAAAATCAATGAATGTGGTAGGAAGAAAAGGCATGATGCAATATTAATAAAATAAGTTAAATTTCTCTTCTAAAGAGCTGCCAGTGAATATGCAATGGCAGCTAGGAAATTTGAAATGATTGCTGCATCTCAGGCAGATAAAAATATCAACAGCAATATTTTTCTTAGCTTGAGTATGAAGAAGTCACTTCACTATAGAAGGGATAAGAGAGAAAATGATGTCTACAAAGAAACACAGTCATCTAGTACAGCTTTGGTTGCCTAAAGTGTCTAAGATTTCCACATGTGACTTGCCAAATGACACAGGGCTTATGGGAGGGTAGCCTCTGTCTGCACAGTCACCTGTAGGTTATGTCAAGATCTGAGGAAATCCTGTTTTGAATGCTCAGTAAACTGAAAAGATGTGTCAAAAATGAATAGTGTTGCCCCATTCCATAGATTTAGTTTTGTATATTCTGTTTTGTAGGGATACAAAATTTGCTTAAATTCTGCTTATTTTGAATAGAATTAGGAAATTCCAGTAAAAGATTTTTTATGAGTTATAGGGAGGTGTGAGAGATTGTGGGAAAGAGATGGGAATGACTGGAGAAAGTGAAAAAGAGTGGTAACAGTCCAGCACTAGGAAAAAGAAAGATAGAAGGACATTTCATGCAAAGCGAGCTAGAGCTCAAATGGCAGAAGTAGCAAATGAGTTGATGTTACTGACAGTTGGAATTGGTCAGTGAATTTTTGGAAATCCAAGCTGTTGGACTTTATCAACTACTTTTAATTAAGTGCTGTAGTTAGAATAACTGCACAGTTACTGTTACAGGGTAGTTTAAGCAGTTTTAACAGAAGCACACATAGCTTTTTTTAAAAAATAGCAATCTTCCTTTTGATTCAAAGACTTTATTTTATGTTTATTTATTTATTTTTAAAAGGTTTAAAAGATGTTCTGTGTATTAAGAGTGTTTCTCTGCTCCAAGAGGCTTTCCTTTGGGTACTGTAAGATGGTTTATTATCCATTATCTGTAACACAAAGATAATGAAAGTGGTTCTATTGTACTGTATTGTGAAACCCACAGGAATACCAGGATTTGACAGTCATGATATATCTCAGTTAGTTTCTAATGTGTAAAGCCATCACAAATCATAGAGCAGACAGTCTGTTGGTTAAATAAGTCTACAAAGTAAGATGATAGAGTTCTTCATTTATCTTCATTGAAACAGCTTTGACTGCTGTGTAGTTGATAAAATAAATCTAGTCTTATTCAGAATCTCTTCTCTTTGCCCATTGGAAGTCAGCAGTTTCCATTATACTACATAAATTCTTATGCAGCCCTCATCACCCACAATATTGGAGTATCTTCCATTAGCACATCATGTAAAGTGACTAATGTGTCAACTGTAGCTCATTTTCTTTCTCTCCCCTCTGCCAGGAAGAGAATTGTGTATGCACTGAAGGGTTTTGCTTGTATTTTTTTCCCACTTTTTTCTATTTGTTCATAAAATTAAAGAAAGGTCAAAGAAGTGCAACAAGCAATGGAGAGGCTCATTGTGATGGCCTGCGCTAAGGGGAGAACATTGTACAGTCACAGAATAATCCCTGAAAATAATCCCATTAATGTAATATTTAAATAGAAAGTTCAGCGGTGCCAATGGATCAGAGCTGCTACTTACATTCTCACTTCTGTTTTGTTTTTCTGTGTTCAATGACAAACAGTGATTAAAACAGATAGTATGTTTATGTATGTTGCATCTCCTGGAAACTCAAGATCTAATGAGTATTTGCAATTAATGGTTTAATTCCTAGATACATTTTGTGGCTGAAACCTGACCAAAAAGTAGGAAAATCACGACAGTCATTTCTAGAGTATCAGTAAGTAGCTTTGCTCAGCTGTTAAAAAAAAAAAAAAAAAAAAAAAAAGTATCACTCAGATGTGTGGGTTTGTAAGACTGTAAAATAGGAATGCAGAATCCACAACCAGTAATAAAATATTGACTATGTTACTCAATGATAAATATGTATGCTTCAGACAACAGCTGTTTTGTAGCAGCAACCTTTTAAAGTGCTTTCCTTTGCTCATCAGGATCATCACTGATTTTTAAAATGTTTTTCATCTCAGACTTGGACCTATTTTCCAAGTGTTATGCTATGTGTAATGAAGTGGTGCATACATATATATTTATATATGGTGAAAGGTTGTTAGCACACAAGTCTATACCATTTTACAACTGCATTAAAATGCCATACAGGACTAGGGAGATAGTTGATTTTTGGTACCATTTTCCATCATGTTGTTAGGATGTACCCAATATTAAAACATTCCTTTGGAAATATGACAGATATGTCAAATGACATAGGGAGGTCTAAGATAAGAACTTCTCTCTGCTAATCATCTTTGATGGTAGCAAGCCATCTACCATGTCACCTAGGCTGTTCATGTGCTGGTCTGAAACTACTATTATGTCAAGTCTAGGACTTTAGCTGTAATTTTGCAGGCTTGAGATTGACCTCCGACTTTTATGTGAAATTCCAATCAAAAAAGTGGTTTGATTTTGGGAACATTGGCAGAGAAAAATACTTATATTTATATTTTCTGAATAGAATTTTTCTTGAATAAAATTGTTCATGTCCTAATCGTTTGATTTTAGGCAGACTTTGAATGGCATTTTATAAAGAGGATATAGCGTTTAACAAAACACACAAGAAAAAGAAATAGTGAAAAGTGAGTGACATCAAAGTAGGATTGTGGGTTGTGAGGAACAAAATGTTTAAAGTCAAGGCATTTTATTACTCTTCCCTCTCACTTTTAATATCATTGTGATTTCTTCAGCATGTCAATGCAGAAGAAACATTAACTTAATATTCAAATTTCAGTAACAAGGAGGAAAAATCCATTTATTGCTGAAATGAAATCTGAATAGTCAGATTTCCATTTAAATTGGTGGAGAGTGGTAGCAGCTGTGTAAAACTTTTTTTTTTTTTTTTTTTTTTCTTTTTCTTTTTCTCTTTCTCTTTCTGTTCCCTGACCAGTCTAGCAGAGTCCTGGTACAAGACAGCTGTCTGGAAAGAAAGTAGGAAGGCTTTTAATAGGTTTACTGAGTTGGTTAGTGGACGAAAAAGAGATAATTGGGTAGCAAAATTTTAGGAATTATTTTCCAGGCTATTCATATATTTGTTTTCTCCCCTCATAAATTAGCATGAGGTTTTGCTATTGTTATGTCATTTTTTTGTATCAGAAATAAGTGATATAATCATGGAAGGTGGCATATTCATTTAAAAACTAGCAGGGGAATGCTTGTCAGCTCTGGGAGGTCCCTACCAATTCCATTTTGCTGAGAGTCATGTAATGATGCTGTGGATGGCATAACATGAAATGCCTTAACTTTTCTTTATCTTTTGCAAATCTTCTGAGGATACACAGTAATTTCAGTTCTTAAAACCTCCTGTCAGGCTAGATAGGCTCAGTGTGAGGAAACTCCTTGAGTTTCCTCAGGATCACAGAGGACAAAGACCTTGGAGTCCCTGTTGTGGTCATGCATAAGACCAAGAGCTAAATAGTACCATAAACAACTGAAAGAGGTCTTGAAACTCAGAATCCAGCAGGTACCTATTGCACAGCTGGATCTTATTTTGAAAATTGTTGTGGTTTAACATTAGACAGCTTGAGTATAGTTTGTGTTTATAGCTGGGTGAAGAGGTAAAAACAATTACATTTCCCTTTCTTTTTCCAATTCTTATGTCTGTGGTGCAAATCTGTCAGACTTCAACAGCCAGCTAAAGCTGGACTGAATTAGGCAGTGTAGTAGAAGGCGAGGGAGGATCAACACATAGCAGCTAATATCTCTGGTTAAACTGGTGTCACTTTCTCTCTTGCATGAACATTGAAACAATGTCCTGTAGCAAACAATAAGCATTGCATGTAATACTTAGAGCTCTTTTATCAAAATAAAATCCAGATAATTCTGGGTTACCCAGTTGTATTGCCAGTGCTCCTTCTGCTGAAGACTGATTGCTTAGTCACATAAATAATACTCCAGCATAGAATTAAGAAATAAAGAAGTAACACTATATCAACACACTTTCATCAAGGAGCAACTAATGCTAATAGCATACATCTGAGTCAAGGATACACTATGACTTCAAATTAATCTTTGGCAAAATTGTGACAAAAGCAGGACCAATCTTCTTTCTTCAATAAAATTTGAGGACTGTGCCCCATACTTCCTGCTGCTTTTAATGTCTATTCATAGAATTATAGAACCATAGAATCACAGAATGGTTTGTGTTGGATGGGACCTTAAAGCTCATCTAGTTCCACCCTCCCGGCCATGGACAGGGATGCCACCCACTAGATGGCATCAGTCCTATGAGGTCTGGATTTGCCAGACCTGTGTTCTTTCGATGGTACTTGTTAAATCAATTATTGCTAAAGAAATACTACTATTGCTAAGGAATACTGTTAAGTTAGTCTCTTACATATACAATGTATGTAAGCTGTACTGAAATTTGCTACATTGAATTCTAGAAAATATATCTCTACAAACAAATAAGGTTTGCTCACAGATGTTCACTGCACTTAAACATCATTTCACTGATTCTAATAACAGAATAGATTATAAAGGTTATTCTAGTCTGGCCTCTTTCAGGCCTTATGCCAGCCAGTACTACCAAATGATAGCTGCACTGAGACTTCAATGTCCACTCCAGGTATAGAATTCTTTTAAATATGCACCATGATGAACTGCAAGGTGCCAGACTTTCTTTGTGACGATGATATGCATTTTTAGATGCATAAAGTCTTTTTCACTTTAGGTGACCTTTTATTATTAAAAAAGACTACATACTTTGCAGCTGAGGCCTACACTGGCAGCAGGACCTTGGGGACAATTAAAAACATGCCTACAGACATAGGAAGTACATCACAATTATCTTAGTGGTGTAGCTCAAATACATGTCTCCCTACTTTAAGAATACCTGGAAAAAAGGGCTGCTGATGTAGTTACAAGGGGAAAAAAAAAAAAAACAATCAACCAACCAAACAAAAACCACACAAACCAAAAGCCTCAAACTTATTTGCTTGATCAGCTCCACCTGAGGTACCCAATACCTGCAGCTGCAGCAAGTTGTTGTGTTTTACATCTAAACCTCTAAGGGATTAATTTCCATTTTTTCATCTTGTGTCTAGAAGAAGGAAGAGATAAAAAGGAACTCAAATCTGATTTTTCAGCCTTTGTGCTGAAACAAAATACCTTCCCTCTGTGCATTAGGCAGTGGAAAGACAAATGGATTTAGAAATAGTCTATAATATTTCCAGAGCGAGGACACCCCTGAAAACAGTAAAACAAACACAAAACCAATCATCCTATGCTTATGCTTTACATAGATGTTGGGTGAATAAGAGGCAACATGCAATAGATGGAAAGATATATATATGTGTATATATATATATATATATATATATATATATATATTTATTTTTTCCCCAGGAATGCTTTGTGCATTCTCAGCTGATGAAGAACATTTTGCAAATAACTTACTGACAAAAAAAGACAGTAAATTTGATCTAATGTAAACCAGCATATATGGTATGAGGTAGGCCACTCAAAACACACTGTCCTACATGCTCTGGTGCTTTTTTTTTCATGTTTTCCACCACTGTGGAGGCAGCTGGCAGGACTGGTTTAGACATACCCTGTGTGAGTTCATGATACTTTGAGATTCAACACAGGATCTGGGAGCAACAAAGGCATGTCTGGTTCAGAAGGGAGAATGGTCAGGAGAAACCTGAAAAATAGCTGTACCGGGTGTCCATGCCCAGGTGCTGGCAGGGGCTGCAGCGCCTCTGTGGGCAGCGGCCGTGTCTGTCCTGTGCTGGACCCAGCCTGTTCCAGCCAGTTCCAGCAGGCTCCAACAGCCCTATGGCAGGGCTCAGCACCAAGCTGGCAGCACCTCGGGGAAAACAGATTTCTGAAAGGGCAGAGCGGGCACAGGCTGAGGAGGAGGCCCAGGGCGAGGGAAAAGCAGCTGAGGGCCCAGGCCCCAGGAGGAGGGGGGCAGGAGGGGCTCCAGGCCCACAGGCAGCAGGGATTCCCCGGCAGCCCTGCAGAGCCCCCCATGGAGCAGATCTCCACCCTGCAGCCCAGGGAGGGCCCACGCCGCAGCAGGGGGACATTTCCTGAGGGAGCTGCGGCCGTGGGGAGCCCCCTCGGGGGCAGGGTGTTCCTGAAGGGCTGCAGCCCGGGACAGGGCCCCTGCTGGAGCAGGGCCATGGATGAAGAGAAAGGGGCAGCCAAGAGGGGTTGGGGGGGCTGAGCACAGCCCCCATCCCATTCCCTGCACTGCTTAGGGGCAAGCAGTCAGGAGCAAGGGGTAGCATTAGACCTGGGAAAGGGGTTAAGGTGAAAGTATTATTATTATTTTATTTTTTCTTTGTCACTATCAGTTCTACATTAAATTACTTTTCCCCAAATTGAGTCTGTTTTGCCTATAATGATGCTTTGTAAATTATGTCCTTGCCTTTATCTTAAACCCATGGACTTTTCCATCCTATTTCCTCTCCCTGTCCTGCTGAGAAGGGAGAATAAGAGAGCAGCTGGTTGGATGCTTTGCTATTTTCCAGGGTTAACCCAGCACAGTAGGCCAGTTTTAGAATTGCAATTTTAAATAATTGTTTTTGGCTTAGCAAATTTTAGCTTCTTAGAAGGATTGGAGGAGAAAGAGAATGCAATTTCAGCCTCACTTTCGATAAATATAATTACTGTTTTTTGGCAAGGAAGACACTACCAATGGAAATCTTTTTCATGACATATACTTATTCCTACCCTTTTGCTATAGTAAGTACTTTATAATCTTTCTTTTAAAAGGAGACTGAGTGACTATTGATCTGTTTAGAACAGTTTGTCGCAAGATGCTTTAAAGATATTATTTGTATCTAGTCACACTTTCAGCTTTGTCATGGGTTTTATCATCAGAAGAAAATGACTAGTGCTGGCTACTCTGTCCAGACTCTCCCTGTGTCTCGCTAGTGAGGTGATCAGGGAACTTGGGCTCTCCAGGTGTGCTACACAGAAGATGAACTTCTGGAGCTTTAAAGAGCATCTGCTAACTCACTAGTCTTATGTAACTTCATCAGCATCATTTTTTTATCCCTCATCATCTGGTGCCAGACTCTGACAAACACATGAATGGACACATGGTTTCTTTATACATTGCAATATCAAGCTAGTATGATGCCTTGTACAGCAAGGCATCTTGGTCAAACTTGGCCAAACAGCTATAAGGTCCAGCTGCATCACAACTTAAAAGATCTTTTCTATGTTTCACCTTTAGAAACATTTAATCCGTTCCCTATATTATTTAATATATCCTGCTCTTAGCTGTCATATTCTATCATATATCGGTCATATCCCTTTTAATTGGCAATTTTGGCTACACAATGAGCTTTCACACAGATTTAAGTTGTTTGCAGCACTCTGTTCATGTTGTGTATTTTGAAATGCTATATTTACCTATTTCCTGTTTTTCATATTCTCTTCCAGAAAGTACCAGGGATGTCTCATGTAGATCTTCATTAGTCCTTTGATGAATTGCAGTCATCCTGATCATCAGTCTAGTACCAGCTGTTCTTCAGTTAAACTGCTCAGTTTTGCTGATGTTGACATTAGCATCCACAATTCTTTTAAAATCAACAGTTGCCCTGTCAGCCCCAAATAAATTTATTTTATAGTTAGGCATACAGTATAAGCTAAGGTTGTTCTATAATTGATTGAAATGGATACCTCAAAGGAGACATTTATGCATTGTACAATGAATGCTAACTTTTAAAAGAAAACCACTCTTCAGACTCTGTGGACTGTAGAATAAGCCTAGATGATTATCTTAGATTTGACTTTTAGATGGCTTAAGTTAGGTAATATAAATCCCAACCTGCATTCCTGGAGTTTATTGGTATTTAATCAACAGAAGTTATTTGTATGCAGCTATCTATTTTTAAACAAATGTAATCCAGTTAATGAAAATAAGCTGAGACAACAAAAGGAAATATTACAGTTGTAGTGCTAGCTCTAATGAAATCAATGGAAATTTATACTAACTTTTCTACAGGCAAGATTTTAGCTTTGGTTTCAAATCCTGATTTAGAGGTATTGATTGCATATATGAGGACTGGAGCTTTCTTATTGACATCATTAAATACTGGGTTATTACTATATTTGAATACTTCTGAGGATTGGGAATTTACTTGTTATTTCAATTCCACAACTAAATAATGAAAGATAATTTTCTTACCTTGATGCTTATGGTAAGATACAACTGTTACATATGGTACAAATGGTACAAAGAGAGTATGTTTACTGAAAAACACAAGCAAAAGCAACAATAACCACAAAAAAAAAAAAAAAAAAAAAAAAAAAAAAAAAAGTATCATAACCAAATTTGTCCTTAGCAAAGTGCTGTCCACCATACCTTTATGTTTGCTCATTTTGTTCACCACATTACATGAGGTTTACAACCCATTAAAAAAAAATATATCCATCGATTACTTCTGTCTCTGTAAGTCAACTGAAGTAATTTTATTTGGAAAACTAAATTGTTAGAAGCTGCAGTTACTGAACAATATGCAACAATAATTAAGCTGAATTATCAAGTCTATGGAATGGACAGCTTAGGACATTAGCCAACATGTTTAAGTACAAAAATTGACCTAGTCACAAAATAAGATGCTTGGGAGAGTCTTTGGGATTTTCTGAAATTCGCACCTTGCAAGTTCCTGAAACAAATGCATTGCTGCGAAGGGAGCTGGAAGGCTAGTTGACACCCTTGTTACAAGTCAGTTTTTTGTGTCAAACCAGTTTGCCTTATTCATGCTGAGAAGACAGTGATTTTTTTTGTCAAGGAAGACAAGCTGAGGGTTTCCTGGGCCACCCTGGGGATTAATGATGGAAGTTGACTGGATGTGCATACAATGCATACCTGACAATTTTAACTATAAGGCAACCTAGAGTTTCATACTTAAAATTGAAATTTCATAGCTTTTGCAAAAATGTTATTTTTTGATTTGCATTTGAAGGCAAGAAGAATGTACCTGCAGATTTTTGCTTTTGCTTTGTTGGTTACCCATAGTATTTACTCATATATAATTACTTGTTCAATGTTAGAAGAAAGATTGTTTTCCAGTTAGTATCTAACCAAGCTTACATGAAAGACTATATGAAATGAGTTTAAAAATTTATTTGCAAACTTTTTCTGCTTTGGCCTCTTACCAGTACTGGTAGTTTCTATACAACATGCTTTTAATGCCTAATTGAATACTAATAAAGATAGTTCATACTCCTGTGGTGGTTTCACACTTATGGCTAGCTAAACTCCACCACAAAAAAACAACTTTACCATCTACTTCCTTCACATGAATGGCACAGAAGAAATGGGGAATGGGGGTTGTGGTCAGTCCATAATACTTCACCATCTGCCACTCCTTCATCCTCACTCTCTTCCCCTGTTCCAATGCGGGGTCCCTCCCATGGGTTGCCATCCTTCCCAAAGTGATCCTATGTGAGCTTCCCACAGGCAGCAGCTCTTCAAGAACTGCTGCAATATGGGTCTGTACCACAGGGTCCATCTTTCAGGAATGGAATGTTCTAGCATGAGTCCCCCCATGGGTGGAAGCTCCTGCAAGACCTTCTGCTCCACTGAGGGCTCCGCTTTATGGGATGCAGGTCCAGCCAAAAGTCTGCTCCTGCGGTGTTTCTCCATGGGTACAATGGAGCAGCTCCTCCCTTCCTTCTCCACTGACCTGAGAGTCTGAAGCATTGTTTCTGTGTACATTTTCTCACTCCTCACTCCCGGCTTCTGTTGTGCAGCATATTTTTCCTTTCTTCAATATGCTTTCACATAGGTGCAATTAATGACACACATTGGCTCAGCATTGGTCAGGGGTTGGTTCCTTTTGGAGCTGCCTGGAAATGTTTCTGAAGTAACTTGGGACAGCTTCTGGACTCTTCAAAGAAGTCCCCCTACTACCAAAACCTTGCCACATAAGCCTAATACAACTCATTGTCTACAGCTCAAACTATCTTTGCATATTATCAGTCATTAAAAAGTTATAAAAGGTGCAGTATCATTTCTCAAGTATAGTGGATTCTGGTTAAGATCAGGTTAATCAAGCTATTTTCATTAGTTAAGCATGCAATATGTTAAAAAGTGATAAAAATATCAGAAATAATTTGTCAATTATATGGGATGTAAATCAGGAGTTGTTTTGTTAATGTCAATCATTGTTAAACAGTTACAGATGAAAACTGTAGCCAAAAGAAGGGGTAATGTCTTCTGAACAGTGAAAACAAGTATTTGTATTTTTGTCTGAAAATTAAGGATTGTGTTCAAGATCAATGAAGAACATGGAAATATCCAAGACCAAGAGTTCTCTTTTCATTACAGCAGGTATTTTTTTTCAAATTTGCCCCACTTGAAATCAGTGGAAACACACTCAATGAGTGTGTTTTGCCATATAGAAGATGGTTTGAGTTCTTGGTAATTTATATAAACAAACATTCTGACCACAACTCAAAAGATCAGTATGTGTATGTGCTTGTTTCATTTAAAGTGCTTGACGGGGAATATGCATTTTTTGCTTTATTTAAAAATATTCTTAAACACATTATTCAATAAGGATAATCTGTTAATGTGGAGTCTAAGACTATGCTGGATCCTGCAAGCTACAACTAAATGAGTGAATAAATGCATTTCACTACTAACAATATGTTTGAATACTCAAAGGATTTGGGCTCAGATATACTTTAGGTTTTCCTTTGAAAACAATACAACCCAAGATTCAAGAATAATAAAGAAATAATTTTCACAGAATAAGAGAAGACTTTTAGTGTCCTAGTTATCTTTTTCTCCCTTTGACATTTATAGATGAAAGACTAAGAAAAGATTAATGAAGTTCCCATTGTTTCCTAGGGGAAAGGCTGAAGCTAACAGGACTTTTCCAAAAACTACAGACTGCTAAGATCAGTGTGTTTTGCCCAAAATATCACTGGCTTGTATGAAAAAATGTCAGAACAATAAAGCAGTTGTCCCCTGGAGGTTGGCCTCAAATTATCATAAATTACTGAAAACTGCATGTTCTTCAGTTGTAGCCAAGCTATCCCACCTTGTTGTTGAAGATGCTGTTTCAAGAATCTAACACTTAAATGACTTTTGGATGGAATCCTGATATTTTCTAGAATCACTAATTGATGCTGCCAAAGCTACAAGGCAATTTACAAGACTGGATAACAATGCTCCAGGAAAGACTTGATTTCAGACAATGCAGAATTGGAATGAGTAAGTTGCGCACCAGATGGTTGTGCTGCCATTCAGAGGGACCTTGACAGGCTGGAGAAATTGACTGACAGGAAATCTGTGAAGTTGAACAAAGAGAAAAGCCAAGTCCTGCACCAGAGGATCCAGAGAATATCTCCAGGCATCAGTACAAGCTGGGCACCAACTGGCTGGAAAGTAGGTCTCCTGAGAAGGAACTGTGGATCCCAGTGAACAACAAGTTGCATATAATTCAGCACTAGGTCCTTGTGGCAAAGAAAGTCAACAACTTCCTGGTTAGCATCCTGGTTTTGGTGAAGATAGAATTAATTTTCTGGACCAGAGAACTAAACTGTGTGTAGTGGGTTTACGTGGCAAGGTTTTGGTAGCAGGGGGCTATAAGGGTGTTTTCTGTGAGAAAGATCTAGAAGCTGTCCCATGTTTGGGAAGGGCCCCATTGTTTTCCAGATCTGAGCCAATAAGCGATGTTGTTTGCGCCTCTGTGAGAGCATATTTAAGACAGGGAAAAAAACGTTGCGCCAGACAGCAGCTGGGAGAGTCAAGGGAGTGAGAAACAGCCTGCACGTGCCAAGGTCAGTGTAGAAGGAGGGGGAGAGGTGCTCCAGGCACCGGAGCAGAAGTCCCCTGAGGCCTGTGGTGAGGACCATGGTGAAGCAGGATGTCCCCCTGCAGCCCATGGAGTACCACGGTGGAGCAGGGTTCCACGCTGCAGCCCGTGGAGGAGACCACGGTGGAGCAGGTGGCCCTGCACCGATGGAGGCTGCCGCCTGTGGAAGACCCCTGCCAGAGCAGATTCCGGGCCGGACCTGTAGCCCGTGGAGAGGAGACCACGCAGGAGCAGGTGACCCGGCAGGATCTGCTGCCCGTAGGGGAGCCAGGTTGGAGCAGTTTTCTCCTGAGGGATGGACCCCGTGGTACAAACCCATATCTGGAGCAGTTCTGAAAGAGCTGCTGCCTGTGGGAAGCCCACGCCGGATCAGTTCATCAAGGACTGCATCCCGTGGGTGGGACCCCACAGCACAGGGGACGAGAGTGACCGAGAAGGAGCGGCAGAGAAGAAGTGCTGTAGACTGACCATAACCCCCATTCCCCCGTTCCCCTGCGCCGCTTGGGGGAAGGAGGTGGAAGAGGGCGGATGGGGGGGAAGGTGCTTTTGGTTTGCTTTTTCCTTTGTTTTCTCACTTCTCTTGCTTGTTAGTTGTAGGCAATAAATCTTACTATCTCCTTATGCCGAGTCTGTTTTGTCCGTTACAATAATTATTGCGTGATTTTCTCGTCCTTATCTCAATCCTTGAGCCCTTTTTCACATATTTTCTCCCCATTCCTCTTTGAGGAGGGGGAGTGAGAGAGCGGCTGTGGTGGAGCTCGGCTGCCCACTCGAGCAGAACCACGACACTGTGCCAGTATCAGTTGCCCCTATATGCAAGATGAAACAGTGGATGAGAAAGTCAGGTTGTTTAGAAAGCAAAGGAAATCCTACTCAAACAGGAGAGGAACAATAAGATGAACCAGGCTACTTTGAAGTGGCCGGGCCATCAGAGGAACAGGAAATGAAGAGGAAAATATCATAAAAGCATCAATAACTACCTATCTTTATCCCAGGGTGAGCTACAAGATATGCAAAAAGACTTCAGTCATTGTCCAGGTGAGCACATTGTCACCTGGCTGCTCCAGTGCAGGGATAGTGGGGCCAATAGCCTAAAATTTCCTGCCTGACAGGAAAGCCAGGCAGCTGGGATCCTTCATTAGAGAAGGAGGTGGACAGGCTGGTCATAGGTCACAGGGTGCTGAGCAGTTGCATTGTGCATCACTTGGTTTGTAAACTTTTTACTATTATTATTATTATTGTTGTTGTTGTTATTATTATTATTAATTTATCTTCCTTTTCTATCCTATTAAACCGTCCTTGTCTCAACCCACAAGCTTTTACTTTTTTTTTTTTTTTTTTTTTTTTTCCCATTCCACTGAGAAGGAGGGGAAGGGGAATTGAACGGCTGTGTGGTACTGAGCTGCCTGCTGAGTTAAACTACAGTAATTATGAAGAGCATTGCCAGCAGAATCTGGCATTTGTCCTTGTTAAATTTCATTCCGTTGCTGATGCCCCAATGCTCCAATCTATCTAGATCCCTCTGTAAAGACTCACATTCCCCCAGAGAGTCAACAGCATTTCCTAGTTTAGCATCATCAGCAATTTTACTAAGGATGTATTCAACTCCTGTGCCCAAATCATTGGTAAAATTATTGAACAGAACTGGCCCTAGAATTGAGTTCTGGGGAACACTGCTATGGACTGGCCATCAGCCAGGTATAGCTCCATTCACTACAACGTAATTATAGGTTGAGCCCCACTGTACCCAGCATTCAGTGTTCCTGTTCATCTCTCAATTTGAGCATTTTGTCCAGAAGGATACTGAGAGGGGCAGTATCTAAAGCCTTGCTAAAATACAGAACAACTACATCCACCTCCTTCCTTTCAACCACTAAGTAGGTAATAGAAAGATAGCAATTTAGTGAGACCAAACTTTCCTTTCATGAATCCACATGACTGTGCCTGAAGATTACATTATCCTTTAAGTACCTTTCAGTGGCATTCAGAATAATCTTCTCCATAGTTTTTTTCCAGGTGTTGAAGCTAAACTAATAGGTCTATATTTTCCAGGGTGTTCTCTCATACCTTTTTTTGTAAATTGGGAAATTGGGATAATGTTGGCCAGATTCTAATCAGCATTCTTACACACATTTTTTTTTTTTTTTAATTCATTGCAAATTGATATTTTGGGATTTATTTCTTTCCTATAGATGTTTACATTTTAAATAAACAGGCCAAGATTCATTCAGAAGACATTTTGAAGGAAAAAGGATAGCAGTCTTAATGTACATTGTGTTCCAGTTCACATTGTCTCAGAGATTTTCTTCATACAAGACCCAAGTTCCTAGTCCTGGGATTCCTGTTGTAGGTTGGTTTCTAATGGACACAAACTCAGTAGAAGTCAGGAGAGGGCCATTGCCTTCTTTGGATAAGCAATCAGTTCCTACCTAGAAGAGGTGACAATATATTTAGGACTTCCAAACACCAGGTAACTTTGCCAACTGCCTTCTGTGGATTTGGGGATTCCACTGATTCTTGAAAATATTAACTTACATTTATCCAAAGTCACATATCCAGGGACCATGACTTCTGGATCCTTTGCTACATGCTCTTCATTTCAGTTACCCTCATTTTCCTTTTAAAATTCATGTCTTTCTGCTGTTAGCATTTTTATTCTGTCCTGGTGGTATCTCCTGAACTCTGTAAGGAGAGGGAAGTAACATGAGTCCAGAATATTTAAAAGGTTAAATTCTCTATAAGTCCGAGTTTATAGTTTTTAAACATACTGTACTGTTCATTAAAATTCTGATGCCTTTGCCTGACAAAGATTGTAATGAGAATAGAAAATCACATTAAATGGAATCCATTCTGAAGATGATTGCAAAGGATACAAGCCTAACTCATTCTCATTATAGCTTTGTGTTGGAGTAATTGTGAGTCTTACTCAGGTACCTGAAATACTTGGAGAGAATTTTATTGTGATTGTAAAAAGGAGCTACTTAATTTGATTTAAAATTGGAACTGTAGTTGCCTACTTTTACTGTACTGCAAATGGCATAGGAACAGCTGACATTGACTCTGTGTAGGTCTGCAGGAATATTTTTCTCCTGCTTAAATCCAGCTACTCATACTCAAGACACCTATATATGGTTTTAAGAATCAGTTTGCTAATCATCCACAAGGCTGACATTTCAGCTGCTCTAACTGTGTAGTTTGTGATGAAACCACATTGTAGAAAATCCTACAATTTTAGATTGTATGGAAGCATGTCCTTGTCTTCATGTGGATTATCTTGAGGATGCTGCCTGGGTATTTGCTAAAGGATTAGGCTAATGTGAAAGAAGGGAGCTGTGTTTCAGGTGTGCTCAGGCAATTCCTAGGACCAATGAGTTCAAGCAACAGAGTAGAAATGGTTTGCTGTCGTGTGGAATACAGAAGTCCATTCATTCCTAAGAACTTTAAAAGCAAGGAAGCTGTGCCACACATGGTACCATTTACTATAACATCATTATAAATTCATGGAAATTTGGTCTGTAACTGCTGAAGCACACATTTACATTTTAATGACCTTTCATGCAGACAAACACTCAGTTTCTCTGACTACAGAATTGATGTATATCTATCTTTTGCAATGAGTTTAGGGATTATCTGGTACCAAAATACTTAGAAACTAATGAAGTGAACTGTTTAGAATTCTGAGTTTTAGTTAAGAAATAGTTTGCACTTATTACACATTTGTCTGTTATTAGATTAACACAAGCAATATTTTAAAGAATGGCTAAATGCTTTAGGAGCCTGGCTTCTAGGTTTAAAAACCAAAGGCTTGGGGAGAAAAAGCTGTCTTTAACCACATCCAGATATCATCAACTTTTAGGCAGAGTGTAACCAACAATCAGTAATTTGCCATAAAAATTAACTCCTATTTAATTACTGCTATCAGGGATAGTCAAATAAGGAAACTGAAAGCAGAGATCAAGTGGTGGCATCATATTTTGGTAAAAAAGTCTTGGAAACCTGCTCTCATGCCTTGTGTCTAATGGAAAGATTAGTTGCATTAGAAACAGCACGTGACAGCTCTATTAGTCTGCTTCAAGTATTATTTACCCCTGAAGAAATCAGCTGCAAAAGGGTGTACTCACATACAGGGGAATCTCAGAGACCTGACATCTGCAGTTGGGCAGAAAAGTACATTATTTTATAAAGATTCTAATAATGAAGGCAAATATGATTCAAACTTAATTACATTCTCTCTTTTTTTTTTTTTTTTTTAATTTTATTTTATTTGGTTTGTTTTTAAAATAAATAACATAATTGTATCTAGATAAGAACTTGTTCTGAGGGTCCTTTTGAGTAAGTATAAGCAAGTTTCATCTTGGGTTTCTTGCACAGCTATATGCTTAAGGAATAATCCATAAAGAAACAGAAAATTAACAACATTTAAGTAACTTTCAACTTTTAATTTCACTTGAGGCAAATCTTAGATCAACAGAAGGTCATAATCCTGTAGAAATTTTAAGCAGATCTATCCTAAAGAGTGAATAACTTGTTAAAATGCTCTATTTCCAGTCTCACACATTCCAAATGACTTGTCTTCCACATCTTTTCCTCTAAAAGTATCTTCTTTTTGCAGAAAGGGAGGAAAAAGAAGAGAAGGAAAATAAATACAAATTACCAGTATAAATTAGCTTAAAAAATAATAAAAAGTATGGTGCATTCCAAAATTGACCATGATGGACAGACTCTTCAAAACTAAAAAATATGTTTTTCTGTTTGCAAAAATAAAATAGTTCTCTTGCTCAAATCAGCTGTTTCATAATGTGGATTATGCAGCTCAAGACTAATGATAGACATTAACTTGCTAAGAAGACCTCAGTCTTAGGATAGGTCCAAAAGCTGTTAATACTTGCATTATAAATGAGAGTCAATCCTTTTAAATCATCCCTTTTGAGTCCTTTTACCCTAATGTATTATTGATAAATTCCAGTATCAGCTTTTTCTGCATTGCTATGTATTGAATTTTCAGTAAGAATATGCAAGTCCCATGAAACCTCATGTAAAAGTTACAGACACCAGTTAGTAATTGACACCGTAGTGTCCTCTGAAGGAAAGAAATGTCATGTAAATATTGCAAGCAGCAGGAAAATATGGAAGAATCAAAACTACAAACAGCTAAAAAATATAAAAAAATATTTTGAAAAATATATATCTTAGCATGTGTGTAGTGCATCCTTATCAAAGTATAAAACTTTGATAACCAAAGTCATAGAAGGTAGAATACCTACAGATGCTCCCTTGTGACAGTCTTGATTTGCATAATACCAAACCAGATGGTTGAAAACATAACAATACAAAACAAAACAGAAGACTCTTCTCAAAGGCAGAATCTTTCCTTCTGTAACAGAAAACCACTTCTTGTGGAGTTCCAGCAGTCAAAGGCAGGGACTGGGAGAATGAAAAACAGACCACTGTAGAATATCAGGTTCAAGACCATGAAAGGAACTTAAAGGTGGACGAGTCTGTGGGACCTAATGAGATGTATCCACGGGTCTTGAAGGAATTGGCAGATGAAGTTGCTAAGCCACTGTCCATCATATTTGAGAAGTGATGGCAATCCAATGAAGTTCCCACTGACTGGAAGATTAGATGGGGCTTTGAGCAACCTGGTCTAGTGGGAGGTATCCCTGCCCATGGCAGGGAATTTAGCAGTAAATAATCCTTAAAATTCCCTCCAATCCAAACCATTCTATGGTTCTATGAGAACAGTCATAATTAAGTCTAATAATAAACAAAAGATCTTCCACTATGTCTCAGAAGCCAAAGTAGACATGAATGTTATTTATGTCACTGCACACATAGTCTTACATGGATGCTACTGACTACAGTGGATTAGGGAAACTTATTAACCACTTTTCAATAAAATATTCTGCCACTGTATAATTGTATACATGTATTCTTACATATAATGTAGTTAGAAATCCTATTGTATTATATAATATGAAAGAAAAAAAAAGTTGTGGACTGTAACAGAAATCTGAGACCCATATACGTTTTTAATTGATTAAGAATCAATATTTCATACAGATAGGACTGTTATCAAATAAGATAGAAAAATAGCTCATCTGAGAAAACATCGATATTTTGCATAGTTCTTATGCAACTCTATGTGTTTGCATGTGCACGTGCCTTTGTGTACAGACATACTTTTGTGTATATTATATTCCAAGAAATCAATACAATGCCATGTTTTTGTTTAAACTTCTCTTTTGTAATATGGATTCTTGGAAAGGGAGATTCATGGCCTGATAATGTGGTGCAAATTGTCTTACAAGATTCTTAGTACTGGTCAATATGTTTACTGTTTTAGGAATAAAGCATTGCCCTTGACAGATATGTCCCATATCCTAAAGAACAATGAAATGTTTGGTGAACAGAAAGCAGGAAATACAAATCGAGAATACACTGAAAAAATTACATTTAAATGCTGTTCCCAGATTCTTCAGCACTTGCTCACAGCAGTTTTTTCCTTGACATCACAGAACAGTTCCTGATTTATGTCATATAAATAACAGGAGAATCCATGCTGTCATTTAAATATGCTTCATTGGAAAACAGTGAAAACAATTCTAGAGGCATGCATTTTTGAACAGCATAAGCAGTTCAACTGCAAAAGCAGATATCTGCATTGATTCAAAGTCATTTACTGAGGAGAAAACAAATAGAGAAAAACTACTTGTTCTCTTCTTGTCTAAGTTTACTGAATTTTTACTAGTTCTATCACCTCTTCTTTCTCCTTAACATCTAGGCAAAAGTGAGTGCAATTAGGAGTAAGCTTTTTTTAATTTTAGGACTACTATATACTATTTTGCTATTATTTACAAAAAAACTTAGGCTTTGCATTGACCTGACCTTGCAAGATTGCATGGTTTATCTGGACTTGTCTTAGCCTGCACTGGTTTTAGCTACTTTTTTGTTATGGCAATAATTGTCTAGCTATCAGGTTAGTGTTATCCGATTTATTTATTTATTTAATTTAGGCTTTACTTTAATGTTGTGGAATTGGATGGCATATTACCTAGATTTCATGAAAAAGTAAAGTTAAACAAGTATGTACTTTGTGCAGGGTGAACTAACTATGACTCAAGAACAAAAATATAGGCTTTAGATGAGTGCAAGCCAAGTGTTTCACAAGAAGCACTACACAGAAATCACAGTGGCCAGCTACTGGTGACTAAAAGAATATACAAGCACTCAAATAAATAAATAAAAACTGAGTCAGGTGAAAGAGGTTTTAGGGATAATTACAGAAAAGAAAACAAAACAAACAAACAAAAAAAGCACAATGCAACATTAGAAAACAGTAAAGTGCTAGGTGAGTTACTGCAAGAATGAAAGACAATAGTCTTATTGAGGACGACTGAAGCTGGTCACCCTTGGACACAAATGGACATTGGGCAGGTGAGAATAACACCACAGGAAAACGAATAGATCCTAGAAGTTTTTTGTTTGTTTGTTTGTTTTTTAATCAGTCTTAAAAGTGTTATTAACTGAAAGTTTCAGTATCATCATAAATTAAGTATAAAAACAGCTGAACTTTGTTTAGATTGCTTTTCACCTTAAGTACTGTGTGCAGTTTTGGGCACAACAGTATAAGAAAGACAAAAAAAAACTGATAGCGTCCAAAGAAGGGCTATGATGATGGTGAAGGGTCTAGAGGGGAAGATGTATGAAGTGGCTGAAGTCACTTGATTTGTTCACCCTAAAGAAAGAGGGGAGACCTCATAGTGGCCTACAGCTTCCTCATGAGGTACAGCAGAGTAAGAGGCACTGATCGCTTCTCTCTGGTGACAGCAATAGTACTTGGAGGAATGGCATGAAGCTGCATCAGGGGAGGTTCAGGCTGGATCTTAGAAAAATGTTCTTCAAAATGTTCTTCACTGAGAGGGTGGTCGGGCACTGGAACAGACTCCCCAAGAAAGCGGTTATGAAACCAAGCCTGACAGAGTTCAAGAAGTATTTGGTCAATAGTCTTAGAAGTACGGTCTGATTTTTGTGTGGTCCAGTGTAGACCCAGGAGTTGGACTCCACAGTCCTTGTAGGTTCCTTCCAATTTAGGGTATTCTGCGATTCCGTGATTCTAAATGTTAATTATGCTAAGTTCTTAGTTTGGTATGTAAGGTTCTTCTTTTGACCCAAGAGAAGGTTTTAAGTGTAGTACTTTATACACTGTTTGCCACAATGTAAATGATTCACAAATACTTGTGACTGAAGCCTCCTCATTTCAAACAGAAGAACTCTTATGCTGGGTTGTGCTGAAACTGTTGACCATGGACCTCTTTCTTTAGAAGAGATGGGTAGTTTATGGTTAAGTAAAGAGTATAAAACTAGGTGAAACAGAGAAGAAGAACTGTTCCTCCATGCTGTCCCTCTCATCACCAGTTTGAAGTTTAGGAAATTCTTGAGTTAAATATGTTTAATAGCCTCTGTTGGACTAGTCCTCCATGAATTTGTCTAAGCCATTCTGAAATAATATATAGCAACTTTTGGACATAAATTCCACGATCCACTTAGACGGTTAAAAAGATAAACATAAAGCAAACCAAACAAAAATACCCACTTTCTTTTCACAGAATGGCCAAGGTTGGACCTCTGAAGATCATCTAGTCCAACACCCTTGCCGAGCAGGATCACCTAGAGCATGTTGCACAGGATCACATCTAGGTGGATTTTGAATATCTCCAGAGAAGGTGACTCCACAGCCCCTCTGGGCAACCTGTTCCAGTGCTCTGTCACCCTCACAGTAAAGAAGTGCTCCCTCATATTGAGCAGAACCTCCTGTGCTTCAGTTTGTGCCCATTACCTCTCAGTCTGTCACTGGGCACAACTGAAAAGAGACTGGCTGCATCCTCTTGACAGCCTCCCCTCAGATATTTGTACACATTAATGAGGTCTCCCCTCAGTCTTCTCTTTTCCAGGCTAAATAGTCCCAGGTCTTTCAGCCTGTCCCTGTACAACAGGTGCTCCAGCTGTATTTTGAATACATACTGATCTTCATTTTTTACGTCAGCAAAAGCGACAGTGCACCTTATCCAGTATATTGTTAAAGTCATTTTCTGAGTTATGCTTTACAGTTATAAACATGTCTGTTGGTATTTTGTGCTTCATTAAGAGTTATTGAATAATACTAATTCAGACAATTATAAACAAATTAAAACAAAACAAAACAAAACAAAACAAAAACAAAAACATAGAAATACATACTTTGCCACACAATTTTTCTGTTTTGTTATTGACAGATGAACCCATCTGCTTCTTTCTTGAGACTTTAGGAGCTGTAGGGTGTACTCCAACATGTTTTTAAGTCTGAATAACCTGACTTGGTCAGTATTTCTGAACAGGGACAAAGAAGTCCCTAATAACTTTGTTTTTATGATTAACATTCATCCTTGGTGTACTCATTTGATACCAAGACATTTATAACAGGGACAATAAACAGGTCTTGGCATTTCCAAGTTCATTTCCTTGACCTAATATAGAGACATAATCATAATCTTAAGTCTTCTTGCAAGAAAGCTTCCCTATTCCCATTAGCGCTGAAGCAAATATTAGCAAAGATTAGGATTGCTTTCACACTGGAGAAAATTTTGCTTTAACACAGTATGTTTGTCAGCTCTTCTGTCCTCTCAATGAGGGCAGATGTAATACCAAGTACTATATCATGCCTATGAAAAAGAGCTATAACAATTACAGCAGTATCAGTACTTTTAAAATAGTTCAGGTTTCTTCCTTTTCAGGTTTTCTTACTCTTCCAGTCGGTATGTGAGTGACTGTCTTCTCCTGCATTTCAATGTTCCTGAACATATACAAATTGTACAGGATTTTACTGCTATCAGGGGGAAGAGCTTGGCTGTGCTATGGATAAGCTTATTATTGAAGACCATCAGATCCCACATCCAGAAATGCCTTCTGTAGCTGTGTAAAGCTGTCTGGCATCCCCAGGACCTGTGTATACATGGTGACAGATCATCATAATTGAGTTTCTCTGCTCTATTGGTTTAATTACCAGGAAGAGTTTGCTTATAAAATGAGTAGTCAGGTTTTATACCTTATTAACTTTGTTACGTTACAGTGCCAGTGTTGCGCAACTCCAGTTAATGTGTTGTCTATCCTTTGTGACCTCTCTGACTTTCTTCCACTCCTCCTTCCAGAATTTATTCACTTTATCATCACTGCAGACAGAAGGTTACAAAGGATGTATCATGGCTGGGCAAAGATGACAGCAAAGAGCTCTGTACGATCTAGGAATACGACATGAGAACTGTTCAACCAGCTGAGACAGCAAATAAAGCAAATTCTGAATATTTCCAGAGGCTCAGAGATGCTCAGAAAGGAGCTGAGTAATCTTAGTGAGTTACTGAACCACAGGATGATGCCATTAAAAGTTATTTATTTCCGCATGTGAATACATTCATACGGGGTTAAAAAAAAAAAAAAAGCATAATACAGAGATCTTTGACTCCGTGGAAACTTGTAAAAGCCCATAGGATACTGAACAGTGTTATATGGTCTTGCCCAGCAGGACCTACAAGGAGCCTATCTATATTTGCTGTGAATAGTGTCCTAACTAATAAATCCTCTCTGTGGGCAGGGATGCAATACCACACACAAACATAGCAAAGAATATCTTTGTTCTGCTTTTCATTTCCCCACCTTTGTGGTTCAGATCTGTATGAAGAATTAACTGCTCCTTGTATAAATCCAAAAATGCTGTACGTGGCAGAGCATAAAAGGCTTCAGTGCTTAGCACAGCACCACTTCACAAGCACTTTTATTCCTGCCCAATCTGTGGACAAAGGTTAATGATTTAAAAACTACTCCAATTTCACTTGGCCATACTTGTACTAGGAGATTATGAAAATAGCATTCTTGATGTGAAACTGAGCTGCATCTGCTCCATCCAGAGCCTTGCAATGCTTTGTGCTTTCTCAGACCCTCATGTTGCTTTCCTCTATTAATGGTCATGCTTAGGTATCCTGTTATAAACTGAAAACACAGCTCAATAAACATGGATTTTAATGCTAGTTGTGTACCAGATCTTAAGCCCTGTATCAGCATTGTTCCTCCATGATATATGTAGTATCTACTATAGGTCCTTAACAGTCAGCATCAATATTGTCTGGAATTCCTGTGACAGTTCATACCAGGAATGTACTACCACGTGTAATGTCAGGCATTACAAATGCATGTTACCATTATCTTTTGAGGTTGTCTGAGAAACTGCTCCAATATTTGCCATGAAATACAAAGTCTTTCCGGTATATGGATGTGCAACAATTTAATTGTCTTGGACTTTCTTGCTCGATCTATTGGCTTGAATCAAACTAAAATTTATCTTATATGAATGCTCCTGGCTCTGGTAACTTGTCCACTATTAAACTATACAAAATCATTTCTCTAGGCCTCAAGTGATATAATTGTTCCAAGATAAAGTCAGGCTGAATTTATTAAAATTTGCACCAGAGATGTTTTTAAACCTTAGATGGCAACTACCATATTGTGGAGAAGCGTATTTCTGCATATCTCACAATATATCAAGAAACTGATGTTTCAGTAAACTTGACTATTTGGAAACTTTAAATATCACACTTAAATATTATAGTCAGATAAGAAAACTACCAGTGAAAATTGTTATCTTTCTTTAATTACTAGGTAAAAATGTAGGACAGGGATTTCACCTAGCAGCCAATCTGATAATAAGATGAAAAGTAGACTGAGATGCAGTATGAAACATCATACCAAAGAGCCACAACTGTGTATTCAGTGAGCAGATGTATTACAGATCCTGATAACCAGGGATTAGATCATAGGTCTGTCTGACTTGTGTCTTGCCTGAAGCACTTGACAAAACCTGGTAACTGATGACAGTTACACTTAGTCTCACAGTTAAATAGGTTCATTACATTACAGGTGCATTAAGTCAGACAGAAAGGGTAATGCTCCTGCCCACACAGAAAGAACAGACTGACCACTGCATTGCACAGATTCACTCCTTGTCAGCCCAGGCTGCTCTCTGCAATTGTCAACAGTTTGCCACAGGTATCACTTGGTGACAAATACAACAATTAAGGATTTGTCACATCACATGTGTTTGGCAGCAATTTCTATTAGCACAGTCATCAGGTGATTTTTCATGGTATCCATTATTACTGATCAAAATATAACTCTAATCAGCAATGAGATGCCGTTATAAACTGCACTGTAATAAGGGGAATGCTGTAGAGAAGACAAGGGAGGCAGTCATTCAGTGTATTATGGTATTGGGGAGTTTAGAGAAAAGCAAAAAAAATACTTAAAACAGGATTAAAAAAAAAAAAAGAGAGAGAGAGAGAGAGAGAGGAAGATGATCTTCTAAAAGGGAAAGGACAAGTAAAATACAAATCTCACCATTGCCAAATAAATAAATAAATAAATAAATAATAAATAAAAAAATATTAATTTGAAGTAAGAAATTGAGGACTGCAGTTTATGAATACTTCTGCTAGAATCTTCGTTTTCAGCAGTTTTTGACACCAGTTTGCATTAGCAAGTCATAGATGTCCTCAGGCTGGCCCACCTGAGAGGAAGGGACTATATTAGACAAGTTCTCATGGCAACTTCATCTCTTCTTTTCAGTGATTGAATCCTTTTTCCTAACTTTGCTATCCATATGCCTGCCTCCTAAATCCTGCTTTCATTTTCTGTGTTCTTCCAGTTTGGTTCCAGAATCAAATTCAAAATAGAATAAAACAAATTTTCACAGTGTATTGAGCTTCCTGGATTACAGAAAGGCCACTTTTATGGCTTTCTACAGGAGCTCAGGTGCCTGCCTTTAACAGTGTTTGCATATCATACTGACTGAGTGTCATTGTCACCTGTTCTATGCTTCCATGACATGATAATGGTGAATTAAGTCGTCTCCTGAGCCACTGATACTTTAAACCTGAAACTCTGGGGTTCTTTAAACTGTGTATCATTACTGTACTGAGTCTGGCTGGGATTTTAGCTTTCCCTGCAGCAGCCCATACAGTGCTGTGCTCTGCACTTGTAGCTAGAACAGCAGTGGTATCACACCGGTGTTGTGTCTGCTGCTGAGCAGTGCTGGCACAGCATCTCTAACCCTCCTAGAGGGTGGGCAAAAAAGTGAGAAAGAAACACCACCTGGGCAGCTGACCTGAACCAACCAAGGGGATATACCATACCATGTGATGTCACACTCAGCAATAAAAGGTGGAAAAAGGAAGAAGAGGTGAGGGGTGGGCTCTCCTTGTGAAAACATCTGTCCCGAACACCGGCTGCGTGCGTTAAGGCCCTGCTTCAAGAACATGGTCAAGCATCACTCATTTGTGGGAAGTAGAGAGTAATTTTTTTCCTCTGCACTTCCACATAGCCTTTACTTTTCTTTTTTCCTTTGTTTTTCCCCCTTTCCCCTTCCTTTTCCCCTTTGCCTTTTTCCCTTTAGTTAAATTGTTTGATTAATAATAATCTTTCTTTAATAATTATTTTTTTTCCTTTAATTAAATTATCCTTATCTGAACCCATGATTTGTTCTTTCCTTTACTTCTTCCCCTCCTCATCTAAGGCTGCAAATGCACTCAGTACTCTGGTTTCTATGGTGTGAAAACTTTGAATTTTGAATTGGGACTACCATGTGATTTCATAGTGTGATTTTACAGTGTAAATGAAAAAGCATTTACATTACAGCATTTTTTTTCCCTTCCAAACTGGAAGGGAATTCAACATAGTATTTTAAGGAAACTTTGTCCAATGATCTCCAGAATCAGATTTTGTCCTGAAGGTCCATTACCATTCTTTTGGTTACCCCCTAGAGTTCCAGTTCTCAAACAAACTCTGCTCTGCACTAAAGAGATAATGAGCATTAAATTTATTGGTATGTCCATTTGGCATTTCCATGTTCCTTTCTTCCCTCTGCAAGAAATGTCAGCAGGATTTTTAACCTACTTGAGCCCCATGCACAAATGTTTGCTAAGAAGGGCTTTTCAGCAAAATGTTTTCTTCCTGCTGTTTTCCCTCATCATCAGAAAATGCTTATTCATCTCAAGGGAAACTTTCTTAATTAGAATGTGTTCTTCTTCCAAGATGTTGTGCTTAGAAATTTCTTAAGACTGAGGGTGTAAGTCTGGGTCAGAGGAATTCCCCTCTGTTGCTGAATAGACCAAGTCACTATGGGATAAACACAATGCAAGTCCTTTTTAACTCCTCTACATGAAGACCATTCCAATGCAAGTACAACATCATTTGATTTTTTTTCCCCCATAATTCAGTTAATAACTGAAAAAATATTTGTTCTTTTTTTTTTTTCTTTTCCTTTTTTTTTTTTTTTTTTTCTCCTTGATATTTTTTCCCTCCTCTATAAGAAAACTCATTGGCAGAGGATTGCTTAAAACAAAACTTAAAAAAAAAAAAAAAAAACCTTAAATAAATAAATAAATAAATAAACAGTTAATATACTAAATCAGAAAAGGGTTGTGTTGTTACTTGCTCAGGCTAATTATGAAGTTCATAAATTTTACATTTGTGTTCTGAAGAACTAACAGTTGCAGGGGTGGAGAGGAAGTGAAATATGTTAGGGAAGAGAATAATTATTTAAATAATCAGGGAGGATATTGCTCTTTTAGCAAGAATCACCAAAAATAAATTCATCTGGCTGCAAGAAAATTAATGAGATACCTGCACCTCTTTATGGTGTGGTGTCAAGAATAAGATGTGAGCTTGAAAGGCTTGGTTGTGTTAAGCTGAGAAAAGTCCTAAAAGCTATGGGGAATTCTACATTCATTTGTACTCATGCAATATGACTGACTTCACCGAGTTTGAATGAAGGTATCCTCAGACCTTTCAGACTTATAGGATGATCTTGTGGACTTTATTTCCACAAAAACGCGTAATATTCCTTCAGTCTTGTTGGGAACACTAAGACTGTAACACAAAGGATTGAAATATCAATACTTTGATATTATTTAATCTCTTTTGTGTCAATGCGCAGAAACAGGGTTCTGGGCTAAAATTAAATGGGTATCTTTTCTATATATCTCTTCTATTGAGCTATCAAAAAGATAGCTCAAATAATAGACCTCTCTGTATGTCTATTAATAAGCCTACTTGTATGTGTACTAAATCATTCACAAGAAAGAGGAGAGTGGAGGAAGCCCGAAAGTCTGTGGAAAAATACTCTGAAATTAAAAGATATTAGAAAGAAAATAATTTATTTAGAACTTAGCTTTCCAGTTAAAATCTAGCATGAAAATGGAGAAATATTTGTGTAAGAAGGAGGAAATGCCATTTTATTTTATCCATTTCACTAATAGCATTCAAAACTCAGTATTTCTCATCTCTATGTTTTATTGCCATATAAATGGTCAACTATTTGGTACACTTTGGAACTTACAAGTATCACTTACAGCAGATCTACAAATGAAACTAATCTTCAGTGATAATAGCACTTACCAAGAACAGTCTGATGGATTTGAAATATATATCTGCTCTTCCTCACTCCCTTCTTGTATAGTAGTCTATCTTGCATAGTAGTCTATCTTTCCAGTTCAAATGCAGCCTTTGTAGTTTTACTTTGTGGGATGTTTCTGATGTCTTCTGCCCTTGTCTATGTAATTTATGTTTGAAATGCAACAAAAGACTTCAGAGAACAAAAGAACTATATAAATCCTTCCTTAAATCCTTCAATCTTCAGATAATAATAATAATACAAAAAATGCATTAATGTTTGTAAATCCAATAATGGGACAAGATCCAACCATTCATGGTGACATTTGCAATTCAGTTCTCTGTTACCATGATGATCAAAGCAAGGACAAATCTCCATGCCCAAAAGCCACTGTTCAACTGC
The DNA here is from genome assembly GCF_009819795.1 of Aythya fuligula. Taxonomy (NCBI): domain Eukaryota; kingdom Metazoa; phylum Chordata; class Aves; order Anseriformes; family Anatidae; genus Aythya; species Aythya fuligula. Next base: position 153,497,366 of record NC_045560.1, read on the forward strand.
ATAAGCTGTCAGTAACCAAAGTGTGCTTTGATTACCAGATGTGCCAAAACATAAAAATACAAGAAAGAACAAAATGGTCATTTCTGATATCTCTTCTTTGAAACAAAAATAAAAACAATTTTAAATGCATCTGTACATTTTTTCAATGGATTTTTAACAGGTGAACTGCTTTGACATCCTGTATGGCCCCGCAGGACTTGTCAAATTATTCTTCCTGATCGCATCATTGATGCAATTGGAATTCACTTGATAGCTGCAGCCTACGGTTCTATGTTCAGGTCAACAATTCTATGTGGTCAACAGTTATACATCCAGGTGGAAGCCAGTAAAAAGTGGTCTCCTTCAGGGGTCTGTCTTGGGATCAGTTCTGTTTTATAACTTTATCAGTGACATAGACAGTGGGATCAAGTGCACCCTCAGCAAATTTGCAGGTGACACCAAGCTGAGTGGTGTAGTTGACACAACAGAAGCAAGGGATGTGCTGCACCTAGGTCAGGGCAATCTCAGACATGAGTACAGACTGGTAGAAGACTTCATTGAGAGAAGTCCTGCAGAGGAGGTCTTGCTTCTGGAGGATGAAAAGCTCAACATGAACCAGCAGTGTGCACTTGAAGCCCAGAAGGCGATCTGCAGCCTGGGCTGCATCAAAGTGACGTGGCCAGCAGGTTGAGGCTGGTAATTTTTCCCCTCTGACCTTGTGAGGCCTCACTTGCAGCACTGCATCCAGGTCTGGGGTCCCCGCTGTAAAAAAGTTGTGGACCTGTTAGAGTGGGTGCAGAGAAGGCCCATAAGGATGATCAGAGGGCTGGAGCACCTCTCTTATGAAAAAAAGCTGAGAGACCTGGGGCTGTTCATCCTGAAGAAGAGAAGGCTCTGGGGAGACCTCAGTGTACTTAATTAAGTACTTAATGAGGGCTTATAAAAAAAAAAAAAAAAAAAGATGAAGAGTGACTTCTTATATGGGTAGTGATAGGACCAAGGGGAATAGTTTTAAACTAAAAGAGGGGAGATTTAGATTAGACATTAGGAGGAAATTCTTTACTCAGAGGGTGGTCAGGCACTGGAACAGCTTGCACAGAGAAGATATGGATGGCCCATCCCTGGAGGTGTTCAAGGCCAGTCCAGATGGGACAACCTGATTTAGTGTCTGGCATCCCTGCCTATGGCAGGGGAGTTGGAACTAGGAGAACTTTAAGGTCCCTTCCAACTCAAGCCATTTTATAATGAGTTCTATGATTCTGTCTCATTTAAGTTAAAAAGTACAAAAGCACCAGCTTTGGCGTCTTTATGCTGAGGGCAATTTGACAGTGTTACTGGAGGTGAGCTGCTTCTCTTATGCGCTGACCCAGGCTAGCAAAATGGCAGTCTGATCTGGCAGATAAACAAGTCTGTGACAAATAGCACTGACATCCTTGTCAAAAGAAAAGACATGACTCAGACCTGATATCTATACACAGACCAATGCTAGCTTTCTGTGACAAATGGTTTTAGTCTGACAGTGTGTTTCACTGCTTGAACTTTCATCTATCAAAACAAGACACAGAAGCATGGGGACACAGACAAGAAACGACCATGAGAGAAAGCCACAGATAGACAGGCAGCCTGCGCACTTATAACAGTATTTAAGTTCTTTCCCAGTCTTTTATTACTTTTATAATTCCCTGATGAATATTTTGCTTCACCTACCTATTTTTCTAAAAATAATAATAATAATTAAAAAAAAGGAAATTTAAATTCATTATTTGCAGATTCAGGCATTACAAAACCAGGATAAAAAGATTTTTAATTTAATCTGTCTGTGTATAGGAAATTAAATCAGACTGTAACAGTAAGTGTTAGACTACTGTATAATTTATGTGTGGCTGGAAGTTATCCACTCTTGCTTTGAAGACATCAGCAGAGAGACAATCAGCACCAGGCACTTCATTCTGGCAGTTAATCACTCAGTTAACAGGTTAGATCTGGATTTCTAATTTGGATTTGTCTGCCCCCAACTTCCAGTGATCAATTAATTGTAACTTTTGTTACAGTATGTTTTCTTTTTTTGTTGTTTTTGTTTTTGTTTTTTAAAAAAAGGGTTCAGTGAACCATTGCTATGTTGTGTCTGTGCACGGTTCTCGGCAGAGGGGGCTGCCTCTTGTATGCAGATGCTCGGGCTCCACTGTGCCAGACCCAGACAATTCCAGCAGGCTCTAACAGCCCTATGGCAGGGCCTAGTTAAGCCCAGCACCAAGCTGGTGGCACCTCGGGGAAAACAGATTTCCGAAAGGGCAGAGTGGGTACAGGCTGAGGAGGAGGCCCAGGGCAAGGGAGAAGCAGCAGAGAGCCCAGGCCCCAGCAGGAGGAGGGCAGGAGGGGCTCCAGGCCCACAGGCAGCAGGGATTCCCCGGCAGCCCTGCAGAGCCCCCGCTGGAGTAGATCTCCACCCTGCAGCCCGGGGAGGGCCCACGCCGCAGCAGGGGGACATTTCCTGAGGGAGCTGCAGCCGTGGGGAGCCCCCGCGGGGGCAGGGTGTTCCTGAAAGGCTGCAGCCCAGGGCAGGGCCCCCGCTGGAGCAGGGCCACGGATGAAGAGGAAAGGGTGGCCAAGAGGGGCTGTGGGGGCTGAGCACAACCCCCATCATCATCTCATTAGATAAGGAGTCTTATTTCATAAGACCTGTATTATAGGATATTGTTTTTACTGAAATTACCTGCATTCCTGTATTTTATTTGTTCATAATATGAACCTTGAGTGATAATGTGAATTTGAGTGTTCCTCTGTAGTGCTCTCTGTTAAAGAGACCTCAAATACTGTGTTCGATTTTGGGCCCCTCACTACAGGAAGGCCAGTGAGGTACTGGAGCATATCCAAAGAAGGCAACAAAGCTGTTGAAGGGTCTAGAGAACAAGTATTATAAGGAATGGTTGAGAGAACTGGGGTTATTTACCCTAGAGAAAAAGAGGCTCAAGGGAAATCTTACCACTCTATAAACTTCCCTCTCAAAGGACACTGCAGCAGACTAGGGGGCACTCTCTTCTCCCAAGCAGTAAGTTATAGGACAAGAGGGAATGGCCTCAAGTTGTGCCAGGGAAGGTTTAGATTGGGTAGCACGAAAAATTTCTTCCCTGAAATGGTTGTGAGACATTGGAATGGGATGCCCTGGGAAGCAGTTGTGTCACCATCCCTGGAGAGGTATTCAGAAGACATGTAGATGTGGTGCTTAGGGACATGGTTTAATGGCAGACTTGGCAGTGCTATGTTAACAGTTGGACTTCGTTATATTGGAGGTCTTTTCCAGCCTAAATAATTCTATGATTCTGTGACAGTTTTCCTTACTTAGTAGACCTGCATTCAACACGTCAGTTCACGTGCATATTTTATTTTGGAATACTCTGCAAACATTACCATTCTTTGGGCTTTGGGAATGTTCTTTTATTATATCCCTGAATAAATATCTAATTCAATATTCAGAGATCCGCTCAACAAACTCCATTAGTTGTTTTGGTACAATTATAAAGGCCTTGGGTTTTAATGTAGACTTCTTCAATTACAGTAAGTCAAAACTATCTGTTTAGTGCATTTCTTTATTATTATAATTTTTATTTTTCCCAACTGTAGAACAAAATCTCTGCCTTTTCTCAACAGTTATTAATATCATCTGTACCAAGCAGCTTTATGCTCAGAATTTGTTTCCTGCATAGTCTTTATTTTTTATTTCAGTCATTAATTTTACTTTGTATTTTCTTATAATTTTTACACTTAATTACTTTAAATTAGTATTGATTACTATGTCTCTTTGTCCCTTTTGATATATTTTCATTTTTATTTTCCAATGATTGCCTTTTTTTCTACTAACAAAATAAAACTTCTAGAAAACAAATGTTTTCCTTAAAAATAGGAAATCATTAATTATCAAGTAAATAACAAAATTATCCCCCCCCCAAAAAAAAGCTTCATAACCCCCCTTTTTTCAGAACTTTTCCTTCCTTCCTTTTTTTTTTTTTTTTTTTTTTTTTTCATCTTCCATTTCCCATTTCATTTAATTCTTCTTAATTTGGAACTTGAGCTTGTATGAAACTCCATATATAATTTATAAGACAAGATGATCACTAGTTTGAAGCTTGATGGTTTCCTAGGAACTGGTGGTCAGGACCATTTTACAACCAGTACAAGGAAAAAAAATAAAATAAAATAAAAAATGGTTGGGACTATCTTTTATCTGCTTATATTCAATATAATCAGGTCATAATCACTAGTCTCTAAGCAACAGCCAGATACTAATCCAACAATTTATTCATCTTTATCCATATAATGAGGTCCAAAATAGAGCTAGCTTGTGTTAAGCATGATGCCTTTAGTGAAAAAAAAAAAAAAGAAAAAAGAAAAAAAAAAAGTTCCTACCTATACATGCGTATATTCAAGAACTGTAATGACTACTGGCTGTGTGAGACCTTTAAATATGTCTCCAAAACTGAAATCCTCCTTAGTAACACAGTTTTTCTTTCGTTTACATAGAGATATTAAAAAGTAAATCATCTGTTCTCTGCTTTAAGTTAGGAGTCTCAAATAGAGTCCGTCTCTGTTCTTTGTTATAAAATGCCAGGGTCCCAGAACATTGTAGTTATTGTACTTTCCAACATTAAAACTGGTACTGACATGCTACTGAATCCTACCATTTCTTCTCATGTTTGCCTTTGCTTTTCACTTCATCCCTCTGTGTTGTTGCTAAACACATTATAAGCAGAACTGGCTATCCCAGTCATGTAAATCAGCACAAGATCAGGGTTCAGTGGCTCAACAGATATATATACAACCAGGGGAAAGTGGAAGTCTTTGCTCTACTGTGTTTGCTGGAGGAGAGATTTACTTTGTATCATACAGATTTATTTAGTTAGTTATTCTTCAAGCATCTACATTCAAACTGCTCACTTTTAGCTATTCTAGCTGGGCTTCAAGTGAGAGAATGTCTCCCCATTTGCTTCCCTGCAAAAGGGAGGCTATCTTGCACATGTAACTGCATTAGCTGTAGCAGCACCAGGCCCTTGCCATCTCTTAACTCCTGTTGAACCACAAACGTAAGCTGGCAATCAACAGCGCTTAAGAGAACCACTTTCAACAAAACTAAACTTTCACAGCAATATAAAAAATGAATTTTACTTGAAGCCTTAAATTTCAACCACATTTGGTTATTGGGTAGCTCCTTGTGGATACTGCATATAAGTTATGGAATCCTAAATGGAAATAGATGCCTATGGTGAGTCAAACACATTGCACCCCAAGGAAGGAATCAGTTTAAAATTAAAACTTATACATTTGTGTCACTATTCACACAGTACTACTTATATTCACTAGTGTTTTTGTTTTTCTCCCCACTACCACCACATCCTTGTGATTATACAATTTCTTTATAGTGTATGGCATGTATATGCTTCTTAGTAGTATGTTATTTCTTAATGGTATAAGTGAAACCAATATGAGACTATACTAAGAAGACACTAATATTGCCTACAGTTCTGCAATTTGTATTCACTCCTTAAACTGCTGAGATTATTCAGATGGAGGACAGCTGCCTTTTTTTGAATAGAGCTATGATGTTAGAAAAGGCTGTAATTCTCAACTGCTCATTACTGCTCAGCTGGTTGAGACTACATCCCTCCAAATTCTGCAGTCAGAGAATCTTATTTAAATGCTCTCTAATTCATTCCAGGTAAAATTACCAGGTTTGTTAAGACTAACAAACTACTGTAGTTAACCCAGGTCATTTTGTCTGAATTTAATTAGTTTCTGTTCATGAAATTTTTCAAAGGCTAAGTGAAGAGGTTGGTTATATTCAGGGGTAATATTCAAGTAGTGGAGAGGGGGTAAAGACAGTAATCTCCTTTTTTGGTTTAAGTGAATGTCTGCCAGGGGCTCAAGTTACCAGGTAACAAGCTGCAGATGTTGCATATAATCCCAGCACAGACTACACTGGAAGTTACAAACTACAAAGAAATGAAAAAAGAGGGATAAGCCAAGGTTAACACAGCTACAAACTCCTTAGTTCCTCTTAAAGATAGCAGACCCCTTTAGCACTCCCATTCCGTCCTCCTGTTTCTTAAATCCCTTCAGCTAGACTTTAAATTTATATTGGAATCTCATTCGGATGGAGTAATGGTGAAAAGTCAAAAAGAATTGGAATTGTCTGAAGTATTCTGTTTTTCATTTAGTTCTATAGGGTATTGAAATATTTGCCTCAAACGTATGCTTCCACCACTAGAGATTTCTATATTTTTGTTTCAGTGACACATTGACCATTCTCTCTGTGTTCCCTTCTGGATATTCTAAACACTTTAATGGTTTTTACTGATAATATTCAGATCTGTCTGAAATCAGGAAGAGGCAGAAGGACTCATCATGTACTGCTCTAACCTCTTTTTTTTTTTTTTTTTTTTTTTTTTTTCCGTTCTTTTGTGTTTTGTTTTGTTTTGTTTTGTTTGTTTTGCTTTGTTTTGTTTTGTTTTTGACACTTAATTCTCGTTGTCAAAAGTGGAATTCACTGGAACTTAAATCCCAAAAGTGAGATTAATTTAAAGAGAAAAATGTTAGACAACTGAAAATTTAGGTGTCTAACTGAATGAACCATATTATCTCCCTCTGGAGTTAATCGAGACATACCTCCAGAGTACCTCAATTTATCAGTCTTTCAATTTATCTTCTATATTTATTTTAGGATGGAAAGAGTCATCCTATGGAGATTTTTACCTCCAGTTGCTATAGAGGAATCATAGCTGTCCGTGTTAGACATGTCACTTTTAGAAAATTAAAGATAGACACAATGAACCCAACCCTCAGCAGCCTTGCAGATCATTTGAGATAGACAACCCATATGGGAAGATCTGGTGCAATGATAACTACTTAGGAGTTAAAAAATAAAATAATCATAACATAATGTCTTATTCTTCATTGGTATGAATATACCTTTTTTGAATACTATTATAAAGGCATCTAGATATGGTGGATGAGCAAAAGTCTGTGGATGTGGTCTACCTTGACTTCAGCAAGGCTTTTGACACCGTTTCCCACAGCATTCTCCTCAAGAAACTGGCTGCTCTTGGCTTGGACTGGCGTATGCTTCGTTGGGTTAGAAACTAGCTGGATAGCCGGGCGCAAAGAGTCATGGTAAATGGAGTCAAATCCAGTTGGAGGCCAGTCACTAGTGGCGTTCCCCAGGGCTCGGTGCTGGGGCCGGTCCTCTTTAATATCTTCATCGATGATCTGGATGAGGGCATTGACTGCACCCTCAGTAAGTTCGCAGATGACACCAAGTTAGGTGTGTGTGTCAATCTGCTCGAGGGTAGGAAGGCTCTGCAGGAGGATCTGGATAGGCTGCACCGATGGGCTGAGGTCAACTGCATGAAGTTTAACAAGGCAGAGTACCGGGTCCTGCACCTGGGGCGCAATAACCCCAAGCAGAGCTACAAACTGGGAGATGAGTGGTTGGAAAGCTGCCTGGCGGAGAAGGACCTGGGAGTGATGGTTGATAGTCGGCTGAGTATGAGCCAGCAGTGTGCTCAGGTGGCCAAGAAAGCCAATGGCATCCTGGCTTGCATAAGGAGCAGTGTGGCCAGCAGGTCTAGGGAAGTAATCGTCCCCCTGTACTCAGCTCTGGCGAGGCCACACCTTGAGTACTGTGTTCAGTTTTGGGCCCCTCCCTACGAGAAGGACATCGAGGTGCTTGAGCGAGTCCAGAGAAGGGCGACGAAGCTGGTGAGAGGCCTGGAGATCAAGTCCTACGAGGAGTGGCTGAGGGAGCTGGGCTTGTTCAGCCTGGAGAAAAGGAGGCTCAGGGGTGACCTTATCGCTCTCTATAGGTACCTCAAGGGAGGCTGTAGCGAGGTGGGGATTGGTCTGTTCTCCCACGTGCCTGGTGACAGGATGAGGGGGAATGGGCTAAAGTTGTACCAGGGGAGTTTTAGGTTGGATGTTAGGAAGAACTTCTTTACCGAAAGGGTTGTTAGGCATTGGAACAGGCTGCCTAGGGAAGTGGTGGAGTCACCATCCCTGGAGGTCTTTAAAAGACGTTTAGATGTAGAGCTTAGGGATATGGTTTAGTGGAGGACTGTTAGTGTTAGGTCAGAGGTTGGACTCGATGATCTTGTGGTCTCTTCCAACATAGAAATTCTGTGATTCTGTGATTCTGTGATATCAGCCACACTAAATGTGTTTTTGTTTGTTTGTTTGTTTGTTTTTGTCATTGTTTTGTTTTTGTTTTTTGTTTGTTTGTTTTTAATAAGCCGAAAAACTGCTGTGTGGTTCTATTAAAATTTATTGCCATGCAGAGCTGTTGTACATGCCTCTTTATAATATTAAAGTACTTCCGTTTTGATGTGCTATTTAAACTTTTAAGCTGACATGGAGGTATGCTGATATTCAGGGAAACATGTTTTCAATCAATTGTGAATCCACAATTTCACCTGTAGGTGCATGTAGATACATGTCTACCTTTTGTGTGTCTCCCTGGATAGATTTAGGTCATCCAAGACCGTATCTAGATAGTTTTTGAAGATCTCTAAGGGGGGAGACTCCACTACCTCTCTGAGGAATCTTGTTCTAGTGCTGTCACCCAAATAATGCATGCTTCATTTCAATACTCTTGCAGTTGTGTTTAGAGGCCATCTGGTGGAAGACACTTCTTACAGAAGAACAAAATATTTCATGGTTTATAATGTTTTTTGTTCTATGATCTGAATAGTATTAAATAGAAAGAAAGAAAGGAAAGAGGTCATTATGCTGACATTTAAGTGCCATCTACTGAAAATCAAAGTATGCTTTCATGTGATTTCCATGGAAAGAAGTCTGTTTAAAGGGAGGAAAAAAAAAAAAAATCACTCTAAAGTAGTCATCATTATATATCTCTTTTGCAAATAAATGTAAATATATATATATATAGTCCCTGATTACTTTTTGCTTGCTTTTCAATGGTATATATATATATGTATATATATAATTTATAATTAAATATTTTAATTTTTAATTAAAAATTATTTAAATAATTTTAAATAATAATATATATATAATAAAATATATATATAATTGAAAAGCAAGCAAAAAGTAATCAGGGACTTACCACTATGAATCTCAGGCTTTTATTCAATTATGCACAATTCCTGGTGATAAAACTATGCACTGCTCCACTGTTATAACTTCTTAACAGCTCATATTGAACAAAATTTCTAAGATCAGGAAAAGCAATGAAGAACAGAGCATTATAATTAGTGAACTGATTTTTGAGCATTAGAGAAGTATGAGAAACAATAATCTCAGTGGTCATTATATCACAGAAACAGAGACAAAGGCTTTTAAATCTGAAGAGGTCATCTGATTAATCTGTTGTGCTGAAGGAAGCACTTTTTGTAGATAAATTTGTCTAATTTCTCCCTAATAACTGTGGCTATGGATATTTTGTTCCAGGGACTCTGCCTGCCCCTGATGTTAGAGAAATTTGTTTTCTGGTTTGTTTAAGCAAGTATTCCTCCTTATAAAGGACACAACTCCTCTCTTTTCACCTGGGTGGGTGTTTCTTTTCCTATTTTAACAGGATTCAGAAGACAAAAAAAAATACTATCTTGCCAGTGTAACTTTTTTTTTTTTTTTTGTAAATGTTGTAAATGTTCACAGTATCTCTTATTCAGTCATTTTTGTGTGTTTAATAAACTCAGCCTTTTTGACCTCTCTACCTCTCTAATGGAGTGAACTGTTACATTGAAGGGATAATTTAAGAAGGTAGGATATAATTACTAGTCCTTCTAAGATGTGGACATGTGGCCGGAGGAGTTATTTTCAGCCTAATCCAGTTTCCTGCTAACAAAGGAATAGAAACAAAAGTTAGAAAAACTTGGTTGGATTACATAATGAAGCAATCACCATAAAAAATAAACAGTTTGAGGGAATATAGAGGGTACTTCATGGGGAAGAAAGCCTACAAGATTTCAATTAAGGAGAATAAACTAAATACAGAAACAGGCTTTTAATGATTTTTTTATTTTTTATTTTTTTTTCCCTGAAATCACTGGATTTCATATTGCAGCAACTTAACACTTCCTTCTACATGTAATCATCACCAGAATCAGACATTGGTCTGCCTAAATTCCCTTAGACAGCTATATCCAGTAACAATTGATCTCAGGGTCTGGGGCCCACCTGTGTGAGCAAATTTGTCTGCTCTAGAACTTATACGTGATGACACCTTGATACCCTGGGTCTCCATCAGTCTAAGTTGTCTGGAATTTGGCCTCTTGGGAGGAGTTTATTTGAAACATACTTTTTTTTTTTTTTTTTTCCCCAGCATAGGCTTCTGCTTCTGCACAGAGTACAAGGGCATTTTTTATTTTTTTAATGATTGGATACATGAAAAACAGTGTTAGAAGATAGCAATCCTCCTTCTATGTATAGACTTGGTTGACTCTTAGCGTTTCTTTGATGCAGACTCATGCAGGGATAAGATCCAGGTTCAAATCCACTGTAAGCAAATTACCCTCACAATCAGCCACCAGACTTGAAGAATACTTAAGCTTGAGAGAAGAGTCCTGACAAAGTTGCTCACTGTGTGCATATTCTTTGGGAATGAGGAAGTTGTTATGAACATCACTCTTCCACCTACCAACTAGACACTCATTTTTTCCCTGAACATTTTATGTTGTTTGCTCAGTGACAGTTTAATAGGAATCTTGGTTCTCTGACTTCAACGAGTGCTCTAATCTTTGTTTAGAATCAGAAAAGGGGAGAATTTGTGTTACCATTAGCTTCTGCTCTATGTATACATAAAATGAAAAAAACATGGAAAAATACAGAACTAATACCGTATGTTGCAAATAAATTGAGTAGCATTTTAAAACTCTTAATGACAGGCCTGATGTAGAAGGTAGGATTTTAGACACTGTCAGGTAATGTATTGCTGTTAACTTATGGGGAAGTTGTGAGGTTTCCCACTGCACATGCCATGTTGCTCATCCTTGTTTGTTAGGACTTAATTTTCCTTTACACTGTTAAAGAGACTAGCTTTTGAGTCCTGTAAGGAAAAAGGGTTATGTAGTTTATCAACTCATACTCAAAATTCTTGTTTCTTTAATTATGCTAATAATAAAGGTTTCACTGACTTCACTGGATATGAAATTAAGCCTTCACTGCCCTGGAGTAATGAAATCAATGTTTCCTTCATCATTAACACGTCTGATTGAATTAATTAGAAATAGCATGCTTTGGGATTTGATCTAGGTTCTCTTTCATGTTTTTAATTAATTATTTGTGATCCAATCCTCTTTTTTTCTAGTTTTCGGTTCGTTTTTTTTCATTGACTTGTATTCAACTAGTGTCCATCAAAGTGTGGACTTCAGCTTGCTGATAGTACGTGTCTGTTCTATCAGCTGTTTTAAATATTCTCTCATTTGAGGATTTGCTTTCATGATTTTTTTTTCCTTGCATAGCTTGGTTTATACTGTTTATGGTCTTTTAACTCTCTCTTTTATTTATTTTATTTATTTTTACACTTTTCATGCTTTCTGCTGTACCTAGACATTTTTTCCAATTCTAGATGCACTTTTTAAGACAGGAGAGTGATTACGGGAATTTGATAATTTGTTTTAATTTCTTCTCTTATTTTCCCCAATGGGATGGATAAGTATCAAATGATGAACAACTCAGTGTTGTGACATTTTAGATGAACAGTTTCTTGTTCTGAAAATCTACCATATTTCTGAGCCTCCTGAAACTTTACATGAGTACTCAGCAGGTGCTTGGGAAATTATTTTCCCAAGGGGCTAGTTTGGGATTTTTAAAGTCAAAGTTCTTTCTATCTTTCAAGCAGATATTCCATTTTTTTTTTTTTTTTTTTTTTTTTTTAATGTGTGTGTGAAAATCTTATCATGAAACACTTAATTGTACTGATGAAGTTAACACAAAAAGTAATTTGTTTTATCTGATTTATTAGTAATTTCATTACATCAGCTGAAGTGAACTATTAGGTTTTAATTTTGTTTTGCAGCATAAAGGTTTTACCTCTGTAATCATGAAGGGGCTAGATACCATCTTGGGGGACACTCTGGAAAAAAAAAAAAAAAAGAAAGAAAGAAAACAAACAAAAAAACATTAGTCAGATTATGACAGATATGATCATAATGAGTGGTAGAATGGGCAAGGCTGAAATAGAAATAGATCCACTACCCTAGTAATATATTCTAAAATTACTAAGTGTTAGACTGAGCCTAATATGCTATGAAACTTTCTAATGACCAACGAATACAAAAGTCTGAGTGAATTAGGAAGTCCACCTAAATCAAATAAATCTCATAACTTAGTATTCACAGCTGATTTTTAAGACTTAATCTGAAGGATAATAAAGGCTGCTCAGGGAAGATTTCATCAACATGAATTCCTGGCCATAGGTGACATACAATTCCCTCTAATAATCACAGACAAATTTTCTTTGGATTTCTAATAACTACTTGATGTACTTTGTAGTTTGCCTTCACTTATAATTTGCATCATATGCAATGAGAATACAGTGATGGGAAAATCATAACACACTTATGAATACAAGACATGGATTTTAGTATCTAGAAATTACTTGTAATTTAATAGCAGAATTATTTGCAAACATGATTCAAAGAATAAACAATTAATAAAAAATAACAAAGAGAAAAATCAAGATCTCAATATGTTTTTATTTAGGTGGCCTTTGGTTCCAAAAGGAAGCACTGAAGATTCAAATTAACCTTGGAGCTTCCTGGTTCATGCACATGCTTTAAAATCTTACCAGTGTGGAAGTTATTGCCAGTTTGGAGATTATGTGATGCATCATCAAGTGGTTCATGTTAGAGTATTTACATGGGCATGAAAACCTATTCCATTTAATATCAGTTGACCATTTTTTGCCAAGTTTCCATTGAAGTTGAGTTCTCAGATTGGCAAAAGATATCCAACTCTTTGATTATCTCTGCTGAAGACTGGCTACCAAACTCTGGTCTTTCTGTTAAGACAGTGGTTAACAAAATTGCTGCCATTAAGCAGAAGTGGCAGGAGTAACACAAACATGCATGTGCACATGCAGAAAAGTCCTTTACTGGTCTTTGTATCTTATTTGGGCTTGGGGATAGTATGCCATGAAAATAACACTGTATATTTCACTGTTGGTACTTGCCTCAACACCTGAGTTGGAGAACTGTCTCCTTGAAATGGTAAAAAGAAACTGTTACTGACTGATGCAGCTGTCATCTGAATCAGGTTCCTGGACTCTGCCTTTCTTGTCTCTAATGCATTACTATCTAAAAGTCGCTTTTCCTTCATTTTCAACATCTTGTTTCTCTTTCTTCTTTGCTTGAAAGACTGAAATTGCTCATTATCTGCTACAAATTGGCTTCAAAGGAGTTATCTCAATTTATACCAGCTGGACCAAAGCAGTAAATGGCTATAAGATGCTGTTCCATTTTATATTAGAATTGGTCTGGATTTAACCTATTATTTTTATTTCACAGGCCAGTTTTATTTCTTTCCATCATCTTACAATAAAAGCATTTAGTAAATAAACATACCAAGCTGTAATATTTCTCCTTAACCTTAAAAAAATAATAATAAAAATTAAAAAATAAAAATAAAAATAAAAATAAATAAATATGTATTTATTGTACTAAGTTCATATCAGCCAGAGTGGGCAAAGTATGTTTGAAAAGTTTTCTCTCCCTTTTCCTTTGAGAAGGGGGAGTGAAAGAGTGGTTGTGGTGGAGTTTAGCTGCCCAGCAGGCTAATACTACCACAGGTATGTGTGTGTATGTACACGTGTGCCAGGGTGTGTGTATATGTGCATGGATGTATGTGTCACACTGTATCAGCAACCAGAATGGGGCTGTGGGACCCAGTACCAACAACTAGGGATACCAGGATCCAGGGGCAGCTGCTGAGCAGATTGAGTGTCTGAGCACAGATGCTAGAAAATATATGTATAAACCCTGTATGTGTTTATGCATATATATTTTCACTAGCGGCCCTCCATCCTGCTCAGAGTGGGGAGCAGGATGAGGCCAATGATGCTATCTGTGTTTTGGTGTTCTGTCTCCATCTACAGTCTGTGTGGCTGCCCATACCTATATGTACACATATGGTATAAACTTGTGCTCTGTGAGCATGTACCTACTGGCAACACCTTTTCAGGGTCACTGCTGGTTGGACCTAGGGATGTGGAGCAGTAGCAGTCTTGCCTCTCTGAAGCTGCTGGATCCAGTGTGATATTTTCATCCAATATGAGCCACTTTTGCCAGGAAGTTTGTGCTTAAAGCTGCAGTTTACATGCTAAGCAAAGAGCAACCACTCTGACTTGCAGGATATTTGGAGAAGCTGTTCCCCACATCTGTCTATTTCCCCAAGTATGCTTTTCAATTAAATAATATAGCAGAATATGCTACTGAAAATTGCTAGCATCATCTCTTTGGTTATGCACATTCAACATCTCAGAAGATTATTTTTTTTTCCCAATGCCTTTCGGGCAAATTAAGTTTTAGAGTAAAGCAAGCAGAGAACAGTTTATTGTGTTCAGAGAAATTACTGTAAATAATCTCTAAAAGGGAGAATGCAAATCATTGTGTCCCTTAATGATGGTTAATTTGACTCTTGACTCTTAATTATCAACAAGAAAATTAGAAGCTCATAGTCATCTCATTTGGAATGAAGTTCTTTTAAACCATTCAGGATATTTCCTGAAGTTTGTCCTTTTTTTTTTTTTTTTTTTTTTTTTTTTTTTTTTTTTAAGTCAGGAGTTGGCGGAATTTCTGCTGAGATCCATGGTGTTCTATATGTTTGCATTGGCTGAGTATCTGTGGATATTTTTTTTTTCCTACTTGCCACAACATTTCTGTGATATACATCCAAACAAACAGAACATTTAAGAACATCCAGAAAGTTTGTAGTTAGTCATCTGTGAGTGATATTATTTTGGAATGAAACAATAAGACTTACTCCCAGAGGAAATCACTGCCAACCTTAGTGCAACTTACATAAAATACATGTAATTTATTATGTAGAATTTTCTGAGGAATATCTAAGTACTGGAAATTAGTTATCTACATTGTTTAAATTACAAGGGCAGTTCCTGGAATAATATCAGGTCTGTTAGCTCTCTTGAAGCAATTGTTGGGAACAATCTGGGAGATTGTGGTTATTCCCCCAAAAATGGTATAAATACAGTCACCCTAGGTGGCCTAGGCCACCTAGTGAGTATCATCCTCACAGCAAGGACAGTTTCAGACATTTTACTTATGAGTATAGACATAACCATCATGACCATCTTTTGTTTAATATTTGTAGAGCTACCATTGCTTACACTTCTTAACTTAGGATCTGTGTTAAATTCACCTAGATAGAACATCATAATGATAGTGGATAATAGTAGTATCACAATGATAGTCAAGTAGTAGTTTTGCCTTTCTCAGGCGAAACCTCACAAGAAGAGAGACAGGAGTCCACCTGAATCAGTCTTCATAGTGAACAGTTATACACATAAGCACAAAAAAAAAAAAAACAGATTACTTTTAAAAGTACTGGCAGATTACAGTATATATGGTAACTGTAAAATATATTGTGACATTAGAGCCTTGCTCAGCCATGTAAACAGGGTGCAGTTAAATAATATTCATTTTAAGTTTTAGAGCTCACTTTCAATTGATGTAACTCTTTGGGGTTATTATTTTTATTTCCAACTCAACCATAATCTTAAAAAGGGCATGCAATTTCTCAGAATCGTTTTGGCTATATTCAAAAATATAAAATCCACTTGGGTCACTTTGGTACATTTGACTCAGGTTGGATTCTATTTAATCTAAATGTGTTCACCTATTTTTACCTGTTAAAATATCCAAACCTGAGTTAATCCTTTTAATCCTTCCTTGCTGAAGGGAATGCAAGTCTGTTTGAATCAGGATTGTAGTGTACTTGTTCAAAAAAAAAAAAAAAAAAAAAAAAAAAGAGAGAGAGAGAGAGAAAATCTGCCAGTGAAGTATAGCAATCTTAACATTTCAGTCTAAATTTTCCCTACAGTACTGAGAAATGTGTCTCGGTGCTTTAGATGGCATTTAACTATATTATTGTTAATTGATAGAAGTAATTTTAGTGCTTTCTTAACATTACAAATCTCTAGTGTGCCATATAGTGAGTCACTGAATGATATAAAATATGCAAAGGGCTTTAACTAAAAGTTCTGACTTCACTTAAATACTGAATTGATATAGGAATATGTGAAAATAATCACAACAGTATCTACTTTTAAAATTTAATAAAGAAATGGGACTACATGTTATCCTGATGCACACAAGTATAGTAGACACAATGAATCAGACCCTTCAGAGGGGGAGGTACTGATCTATTCTCCCTGTTGACCACTGATAGGACCCATGGGAGTAGCTTGAAGCTGTGTCAGGAGAGGTTCATATTGGATATTAGGAAATGCTTCTTCACTGAGAAAGTGGTCAGGAACTGGAATAGGCTCCCCAAGGAACTGGTCACAGCACCAAGCTTGCTGGAGTTCACGAAGCATTTGGACAACACTCTCAGAAGTAAGGTTTTATTTTTGGGTGGTGGAACCAGGAGTTGAATTCCATGGTCCTCGTGAGTCCCTTCCAACTCAGGATATTTTATGATTCTATGACTTTGTGATTAGGCTGTAGATAATAGAGCTGCAGCAGTGCATTGTGCTGATTTATATCCTCCTGAAATATACATGTGCATATATGCAAATGTATATATAGACACACACACATATATATATGAAAAAGAAGCAGTGCAATAGATATAGAATGAAGCCCTATCCATTTATTCTGGATGTATTCTCTATAACCATACCTAGGAAGTGTGATGAACTGCAGCAGTGCTCTAAATAAAATATCTGCAGTGAAACCTACCTAAAGCTGGTCTTACAGATTCCCTTCCCTCAGTGTTAGGGGGTTTAATGGCATCAGAAAAATCCAGGCTAAAAATTTAGAAGTTCCATTGAAAAACCTTTTGGGTATTGATTTTCATGGGTTTGACTGGAATAGAATTAATATTATTAATATTGTTACTGTTTTTTGTTTGTTTGTTTGTTTGTTTGTTTGTTTTTTCATGGAGACTCATGCAATGTTATGTTTTGGATTTTTGATATTTCTGTTAATAAACCCAAAATGCACTTCACAACCAATAGATCACTTTTTTTTTTTTTTTTTTCTATTTTAATCCTGTTCAGTCATTTATAGTTTAAGAAGAAAAAGAAATATGATGTAATAATAATAATGCTAAGACTGGGATAAAATTAATTTTCTTCACAGTATCTCATAAGGTGCTGTGTTTTGGATTTTTAATGAAAATCATTCTGATAACACAGTGATATTTTAGTTGTTGCTGAGCAGTGCTTACACTGAGTCAAGGACTTCACAGAATCACAGAATCACAGAACTGTAGGGGTTGGAAGGGACCTCGAAAGATCTTCGGGTCCAACCCCCCTGCCAAAGGAGGTTCCTCAGAGCAGGCTGTCCAAGTAGGCATCCAGACAGGCCTTGAATATCTCCAGAGAAGCACACTCCACAACCTCCCTAGGCAGCCTGTTCCAATGCTCCGTCACCCTCACCGTGAAGAAGTTCTTTCGCATGTCAGTGCAGAACTTCCTGTGCTCTAACTTGCAGCCATTGCCCCTTGTCCTACCCTCACAAACCACTGAGAAGAGGTTGGCTACATCCTTCTGTCCCCCACACCTCAGATATTTATATACACTGAGGAGATCCCCTCTCAGTCTTCTCTTCTCCAGGCTGAACAGACCCAGGTCTCTCAGCCTTTCTTCATAGGGAAGATGCTCCAGGTCCTGTATCATCTTTGTGGCCCTCCACTGAACTCTTTCCAGGAGATCCCTGTCTTTCTTGTACCTGGGAGCCCAGAACTGGACACAGTACTCCAGGTGAGGCCTGACCAGGGCAGAGTAGAGGGGGAGGATCACCTCCCTTGACCTGCTGGCCACACTCGTTTTAATGCACGCCAGGATCCCATTAGCCCTCTTGGCCACAAGGGCACAGTGCTGGCTCATAGTCAACCTGTCGTCCACCAGGACCCCCAGGTCCTTCTCCTCAGAGCTCCTCTCCAGCAGGTTGTCCCACAGCCTGTACTGATACCTCGGGTAAAGTATCAAAAACTTCACTGTTTCTCAAGCTGCCTGATAGTGAGTAGGCTGGGAGTGCACAAGGAGCTGGAGTGGATCACATCCAGGACAGCTGACCCAAACTGACTAAAGGGATATTTTCTAGGATAAGACATCATGCTCAACAATAAAAAAGGGTGGAGTTGGCTGGGTGGGGGAACTGGCTGGACAATTGTTGGTTGGTAGTGAACAATTGTGTTCTGCATCTCTTGTTTTCTTCTTTGCTTAACATTTTCATTAGTGATATGAATGATAAAGGATGAATAAATAATCTGAAAATAAGCATTTTTGTTTAGGGCGGGGGGAGAACCTTAAAAACCTCACTGCAGCATGATTTAGTTATGCTTTCTTCTCATCACAAAAACTTCTTTTGGGGCTCTTCACAATTTTATTTTCTTCTACCTTCACTTCCACACTTTTTCTCAGCTATTTGCAAAACATTCCTTTGCTCTCAAAAATCAGACCAAGCTTTTATATTATCCACTAGAGCAGACAACCTGGTCTAGTGGAACATGTACATGTCTATGGCAGGGAGGTTAGAACTATATGATCTTTAAGGTTCTTTTCAACCCAAACCATTCTCTGATTCTAAAATTACATAAGAGAAAACATAAAGCAGATCTTTAAAATAAATATTTATTTATTTATTTATTTTCCCGCATGGAGAACTTAAAGTTTATTTGGTTATTAGGTTTTATCTTTACCCTTGCACAATATATATTGGGCCTAATTTGTCCACAGTTAAATGTTTTGTTTATTTATTTATTATTTTAATTTGTATTTTAAGTTCGTACTTCTTATATAAACTCATTTTTCTTTAAAATTAAAAGCTAGTAAAATGACAAGTAAAATGACAAGGCTATTGCCCTGCACATGCCACAGATTAGAAATACACAGCAGAATGAAATACAGTATACTTCATTTACATGGATTCATGTGGATCTTCTTAAAAATTGTCTTTAAAACATACTGTAGGGACACATGACATGCTCCAACTCTGCTTGACACTTCCTGAGTTGATAGGACACAGACAGTGTGAGTTTGCGTTTACCTTTTGTTATTTGTTCTTCATGAAAGCAAATTGGCAACAATATGATGTGAAGAGACCTTATGCTCATGTGCAGAGATAGTTACTCCATGCATCTTGCACTGTATAAAAGCAAATGTGTGAATGATTTTGCTCAAACTATATCTGGAGAGTTGTATTTGATACCGCTTCTACTGTATATAAGTGGAACTGGCCAGTACAGAACAGCATGTGTCTCTCACACTTCTGCTTCCACAAATATCTGCAATACCAGCTACCGTCAGACACAAGTAATAAAAATATTTTGATATTCAATTAACAAGAAAGTCAATTTGGCATTCTGCTACATTAATTGATCTGTACAGTGATATTGCGATGCTCTAATGAGCTTCAATTACTGTGGAAAAGTGCAGGAGACACCAGAGGGCATCAAATTCCTCAGGTAGTTTAAAGTGCAAGACTGGAATACTAGGGGTAACAGAAAAATAGCTATTTTAAATCATAACAATAGAGATAAAGTAGCATAAACCAACAATCACATAAGAAGGCAAGTAGCTATTATATATAGCCAAGTGCCATAGTTTGAACTCAGGTTACAAACGTCTCTACGGTTTTGCAATATGCTTCCTGTTGCTGTTACCCATCCTAGTTAGCTGGGCACAGTGGAACAGTCTGTCCTTCAAAATGGCATACAGGCTTAGCAGATTCATTTCATCTCATTTAAGCATCCAGAAATTAGTAGCTTGTCCTAAACTTGCTATCTAAGCTTCCTTCTCTAGTCAGTGGAGAACAAAAAGTATTTTTGTTGCTTCCTGAAAAAGACATATATATGTCATAAATCACTTTCTGAAAGTGACACTCCCTACTGATTATGTATAGAAACTAGATTAATAACTTTACCACCTAATTTGGAGATGGCTAAATATAAAAAAGTTAAGATGAATTCAATGCATTTGAATTGTAACAGTCCTGGATAATTAACCTGAATTAGATGAGGGTAGAAGTGTACATTTATTTGTCAGCTCACAGCATATCTTTATATATATGCCTTATGCTGACATATTTAGGGGTCAGAATACTACACAGGAGAAGTAGCTTGTTTAGGAATTGACTAAAGTATCCTGTGGCAGATGAATGCATGAGCTGACTGTATCGTATAATTATACTTAGAGGTACAGAACATAAAAAAGGATGGGCTTGGCTATTCTTTGTATATAACTTTTTTTTTTTCTTTTTTTTTCCTCAGAATATCATGCATGTATATAGTGCTAAAATAATTATCTTTTCAATTCAATAAACAATTGAAAAGAAATAAATGCAGTTGCTTATTTGGAGACAAGTTTGTATAACATCTTGTGCTCTGTGCTGGGTGCCAAACTTCTTTCCACATACTGGCTCATTGTTGAATTTTCTGAACATCTGGCCCCAAATCCAGCCAGACCTCTCTCTGGGGATTTCAATGAGAGGAGTGATAGCCTTTCAATCTTCCACCTCTCATTTTTCATAGCTCCTCATTTTGAAATCATTTCAGCCACTTTTTCTTTCTTCATCCTCTTAGTCTGAGCCAAGTAAACATTAAACACAAAATAGTAGATTATAAACAATTCATCTCTATATCATGCCTTCATCATGCCTTCATCATCACCTGTTTTTCCCTTTGCCTCCCATGGGATATTTATTTTTTGGGGGAAAAAGAAAAAAAAAAGTCATCTGTGAATTAAACATCTATCCATGCTGCAGAGTCATGTCAGAGCACTCCAAAGCATCATCTGCTTTTAGCCTTTCCATTCCCGTGTCATGTAGTTGCTAGATGATGTGGTGCATAGCAAATCTGAGAGCAGAACCTCATCAAAAATATGTTTAAAGCTGTAACAAAAGCTGAAGACTGCAAGGAAACTGCTGGGTTGTTAAAAAAAAAAAAAAAAAAAAAAAGAGTTCTTGTCTTTGATAGCTTTCAGTGTCAAAAGATCTAGTCCAATCTTTTCTACTTTTATTTATATTTTAATGGCTAAACATACTCAGACTGCAGAAAATAGCCATTGTAAGATGGGAAGTGAAAAAGCAGAGGTGTGTAATCAGAGCAAGGGAAATATCTTTTCATTGCATCTTCTTCAGATTTTAGTTTCTTTCTTGTGTAGTTTCCATTCACTATCCCCTAACTTTTTACAAAACATACCCTTTTTTAGACTGCAATTACTGTACACCTTTTCAAGGTAACATAAAGGTAAATTATTGACACCATACTTTTCTAGTTCAACAACTGCTGTGTCTGTCTCTCCTGTTTCTAAATCCCGAAGAAGTAAAAAATGTACCATAAATCAGTCAAAAATATAGTTCAAACATTGATTTATCTTTAAAAAGCCTGTCAGTGTGGACTTGCTTTGACACATTGCCTTTCTCTTTCTCTTGCCACAGGAATCCCTATCTCATCCAAAACCTGAACAATATAGAAGAACATAGCAGTGAAACACACCTGCTAAGCATGGCATGCAGTACTTATGCTCAGCAAAAGATGTAAGAACAAGGCAAGCATGTAGGGGTACTCCTTTTAACTTAGTGGCCTCATCAATCACAGAATTTATGTAAATACTTTTGTTTCATATCCTTTCATAGACTTTGTTTCCAAGGCATCATATCACTGAAGTCCAGAGAGAAGAAATGGTGGCGCCAATAGATAAATAGAAATTAAAAGGAAAGAACAGGAAAATAAGGGAAGGTAAATGAAAGTAAGGTAGGAAAGAGAAGGCAAGGCAAAGCAAGGCAAGGCAAAGCAAGGCAAGGCAGAGAGAGAGAGAGAGAAATAAATGAAAGAAAAATAAAATAGGAGAGAAAGAGAGAGAAAGAGAGAAAGAGAGAAAGAAAGAAAGAATGAAAGAACAAAAGAAAGAAAGGAAGGAAAATCTGCCTAATGACTAGAAATTCAAATGGCACTGTATTGTCGGATCAATGAGTTTACTAATATCAGTATATATACACCAGACACTATCTCTGACGGATAATTTAATTAATTTATTTTTCACTTCTTGGATAATCTATTGATCTATACAGCTGACTGCACTGTAAGGTAAATACAGTTGATAACATTCTGCAAGTAGATTTGACTTTCTGCTTTGGGTAAAGGATCAATTTTTACACAGTTTACTTCTGTGGAAATCCTCTTCATAAAGCACTATGTGTCTTAAGCACAAGTATGTCTTTTCTAGGTATATGATTTCTATACCTTGGCATGTATAATCTCTCAGACAACAGAATCAATTTAGCCACAACAACACTTTATTGGCAACAGCAGGAACAAATATAGGTCAGTGCTGTGCATTTTTAACAAGAAAAACCCTGGAACAGTTTTCAGGGGCCTTCTTCAATATTTATTGTATATGCAGATTCCCAGCTCTGGCATACTTATTTCTCTTAGACATTTTTTCTGTTATACATTCATATGAGTTCACAATAATAACAATGAGATATTCCAGAAAAATATCTGACTCACATGGGAATATCAGAGCTAATTTGTCTTGTTCCCTCTTGTCTTGCAATATGTCTGTTTGTTCATTCTTTGCCAAATTCTCCTATACACTTGAATGGAAATGATTATTTTCTAGATTTATTAGTGTTTTCCAAATCATTTCATATTTTTTTTTTGTAGTTGACATGCTGTCACAGACACTCTTCATCTGGTACATCAGTCAGTTCCTGAGGCAATGAACATCCGCCAGGTTGTATTTGGCAAATGGAAGTAGTGAGCTAACACAACGGTGTGGATCCCAGTCAGGAACTTCCTCTCAAAGCATCAAAAAGGGATAGATTTTCAAATAAGTCAAATCAATAAAATTAAGCCTCTAGTTCAGATATTTAGTTGAAGGGCCAAGCAATCAAGATGTCTAAATCACAGGTTAATCCATGACAGTAAAATCAAAATAGTTTCAGAGAACTCACTGGGATGGATCATCAGGTTCCTTTTCTTTATTTATCTGTATTGTCATAAATAAATTATATGTAGCCTACCTTGGACAAATGTATTTGCTGATGGACATTTTCAAGATAAAATTATTCCAGAGATTATTGATAAAACTAATCTGCAAATAGTATGCCTTCAATTTATCTAATCCTGATTATTGAGGTTTGGGGAATAAAGAGAAAGATAAAATGAGGAAACAAAGAAAAACACCACTAAAAGATGTGGAAAATAAAGTTGGATTTAGATTCTACATTCTAGCTCCAATTGTAGTTCTGCTGTAATTCACCTCCCCAAGTTGAATTTTTTCCAAATGTTAAGAGTTACATCTGCACAGGTGGCAAGAATCAATTCAATTTTGGCATAGCTATATGCCACCAAACTGACAAGGAACCAAAACTAGGTTTTACCTTTGAAAATCCTCAAGGGATTCAGTCATTTAAAATATTTTGATAATGTCTAAAACTGACTCCAAAGGGACAGATTGCACAAAAATTGTGTCATCTGCTCTCTTTTTTGAATTTTTGTTCTCTATGAAGGCAGCAAAACCACCCACATATTTATTTTTTTTCCTAACATCTGAGTGGTTAGAGCACTCTGATTTAATTCCAGCCTCATATCAAAGGGTTTCAGATTTAAATTTTTCAGCTGTCAGGAATGTATCCTAACCACTGGCTTATAATATTTCCTAAGATAGAGCATACTTCAGTCCTTCAGGTATTGATATATTATTCTGCAGAAATTAATTTGGACATGGTGGTGAGAAGACAGGAAGAAAGGAAAGTTCTCTAAGTAATTAAAACTTGAATATGGAAAGTCTGGATGGTTAATCTGTACGCCAAGAAACATTTTTAGCCTGCTTTTTTTTTTTTTTTTTTTTTTTTTTTCTTCATTCATTTTTAAAGTTACAAAAAATAGAAGTATCTGTCCATTTCTTAACATTTAGGCTGTGCCGCTAACATCAGCTGAGTCATAAATTAAATGAAAACTGAAATCTGAGTAAAGGGAAAGACAGAAGAATGATCTCAGATTCTTTTATTTTTTTGGCCTTCTGTCTAGACAGTTGGCATATATTTGCTAAAAAGCTGATGAACATATATTCAGTTTTGAAACAGCTCTGCAATGTGTGTGCTGCTTCTTGCCTAACAGGAGAACAGAATATGTGGGAGGGAAGCAAGAGTACTATGTCATTTAGAGAATATCCTGTGTGTTTGAATGATAATCTAGATATGGAATCCCTGAAAGGAAAAATAAAAATAATATTATTAAAAAAATAAAAATAAAATTAATATATATATGTATATATATACACCAAATAATATATATTCTATCAAGTAAAAATATGAGCCAGAGAAACTGTTTGCAGGAGAGAAGTCAGAACAAATTTTCCTCTGCTGGAGATCTCAACCACTTGAATACAGAGTCAAGGCATATTCTTTTCTTAATGTCTCATGCATTTTTTTCTTTTCAACAACATAAATTAAAGAGACGGGTAATAAAAGCCCACTCTTCCTTCTTAGGTCTCACAGCAGACTACTTTACAGACTGATAGCAAGAACATGCTTCAGGAAGATAGTGATACCATTTTGAGTTTCTGAAGTGAAGAAAATAAAATGTTCATTTGCTTCATCCAAAGACGGGGTTCTTAGTACCTGTCCATTGCATAAATGAAAGGTTTTTGTTTTTTTTTTTTTTTGTGTGTGTGTGTCTCTTAAAAGGCAGATTAAACTAAGGTGGTGGTCTCTGCTATATTTTGGATGGTAGTTTGGATTACCAGTAGTTTTGATGTAAAAGTCTGTGGATGAGACACAAAGGGAGGGATTAGTCTGAATCAGTAAATTTCAGTAAATGTAAGGGGACTATTTGTATATAAACACTATTTCATCAGTGATATTGTGTCATCACAGTGAAGGTTAAAAATCCATTCAGATATTCACCTAGTATGTCTCAATTCTGTTATATAACAGTAGACATCTGGTGACATTTAACACGCCTTCAGACATCTGCAGCATCTGCATCAGACTCACAGGTCTGACACAGGAAGTTCAAGAGATCCCCATCCTTCTAGACCAGACGTTGAGACAAATAGAAAAGACATACAGGGTATTTTAAATGATGTTAGTAAATGAATCATGCCCAGTGTCTCTGCCTTTGAGTGATCTGAATAGATTACTAAGTTGTATTGATGGTAGTACAATAATAGACTACACACACATAGACAGGTAGAAGCTGTTCAGCTGCTAAAAGTACATATATATTTAAGGTACTGTAGGTACCCTGACTGGACTCTATCTGCTGTTGCAGAAGGGCATAATTCTTCTATAGGTGTTGAACAGACATAATTTTAGGTGTCTTAAGTACCAAGAGATACCTTAAGAGCACATTAATTTTGCTTAGGCAATTGAACAGAGTATTACCCTGAAGCTGAGCTATCTCTTGCTAGAGCATCCTGAGTGGGCTAAGAACAGACAATCCTAAATTTCCGTCAGAAACAGAATGTTCTGCATGAACGTTGAAAATACAAAAGAAGAAACAAACAAACAAACAAACAAACAAACAAAAAAGATGAAATATTGCAAGCATTAGAGAAGAGTTAGTACAATTTAAAGGGTCATACAATTTTAAGAAAAGTACAGTTTTAAGGATCACGATCTTGTACATGGCTACCTAATTCGTTAATTGAAAATTCTCTGAAGCAGGATGTTATTATGACTGAATATTACTTAGCATGGTGTTGCTCTCAGGTGGAGGCTCTATGTTTTGTCATAATAGAAATAATGAATAGCAATAACGTATGCACCAATTTCTAGAGAACATAGCCCACTACCTACTAATTAACTAGTACATATTTATTATCTACATGGTTTCAATGACAAAAGCTCATATTTTAGAGTTTAAAAAATATTATTCAGGTTCTGCTGACAAACTCTCAAGCTTAAGGCAGTTTTCTTTGAAGTAGTGTCTTCCTGTGTCAGAATTAAAGATATGTGTCTGTACAAATTTCAGTCTCCAGGTTTAGATATACCCTCTGTAGGGAAGACAATCATATCTCTTTAAAGTACACAATGTTTGCTTTGGAGATGCATCCTGTCACAGTGCATTGGTCATAAATATTTATGCTTTCAGCAAATGGAACAGCCATGCCAATAAACACTGGTGTTTTGTCTTATTTTTCAATATTTCAAGAACAGTATAAAAAAATGGGGCTGTGAAATGACACAATCTCCTTCAGCAGCATTGTCTTGGAATTCACAACCAAGGAAAGCTGGAAAACAAACAAACAAAAAACAAACAAACAAAAAAAAAAAACAGACACAACAAACAAGCAACAACAACAAAAAAATCCCAACCCCACTTTTTTTTGTTTTGCTTTGTTTTGTTTTGTTTGTTTGTTTGTTTATTACCATTTCATTCATAATCATTCTCCCATGCCATCATGCTTGCAAGAGGAGATGCTCTAACACATTAGGACTACAACAGTCAAATAAGAGAGCTCATTTTTCCACAAATGAGAAATAACAACGCATTTTAAGGGTAACAAGGCTTTCAATACGGGCTTTATGTCCTTATCTCTGCCTCTCTCTGTCTCTGTCTCTCTCTCTAGGTTGTTTCTAATAATAATTTAAGACGGTGGAAATAATTTCAGGTTACAGAATATAAGTATTTCTCTTATATCAATTCCTTTAAAGTCACACCTAACAGAGTTTCTGCTGCTTTAACGGTCCTACACTTTAGAAATACAAGTTCTCAGAAAATTATTATGATCATATGGCTATCTGCGTGTATATGTATGTATTGGTGTTCATGCCTAAAATCCTTCCTAGTCTCTTCTGTGTTCAATGGCACAGTGATATGACATTTTCATAATATTATAAAAAAAAAAATAAAAAAAAAATCAGTAAACCTGCCCTTGATGTAGCAAGAAGATTTTCAGACTAATGGTAGTAACCAGGGATAGCACAGAAAGGCTTGGACAGATAAACTCTGAAGTTTATTTGATTATGGAGTGATCCTCTTCTCATATTTGCACTAGAGATCATTTTAAATGTTACTGAGGTCAAGGTGGTGCTTCCTTCACCTCCTGTGAGAGGAAAAGTTTGAGAAAAGTTTGATTACTACTAAAATCTCAGTAGGAAATGTATACAAATAAAATGACATATTCACAGTTATTTTGTTGGTGGGCCAGAAATCATGGCCAGCACATGGAAAAAAAAATAATAATAATGAAGGATGAGAGTTTCCTTTTGGGGGAAGGAGTGAAAGCCAACTAAAATACAGATCTCTTGACACTATTCAGTCATTCAAAACACTTCCAGGTTCACATTTCTTAGTGTGCAGTAAATTTTCAGTCTTCATTAAGTGAAGAAAAGCAGGAATACATTATGCCAAGAGTAAACAGAGATCAAATCTGATCTGATCTCTACTTCCACTTCATTGTGCTATAAGTAAAATGTGTCTGCAATGATATTTAGAATTGGCCAGGAAGCTGGTTTCAGCTACACAAAGATACCTGAGCTGTCTGTCATCTTTATGTTATCTCTAAGCTTTATGTTGCTAATTCTTAAATCTGAGGATGGTAAGGCACTGGAACAGGTTGCCCAGAGAAGTTGTGGATGCCCCATCCACATGTGGGTGTTCAAGGCCATTCTGGATGGGATTTGGACCTGCTCTGGTGGGAGGTGTCCCTGCCCATGGCAGTGGGGTTGAAATAGGTAATCTTTAAGGTCCTTTCCAACCCAAGCCATTCTATGATGATTCTATGATTCTAATTTATATATATACAGAGAACAAAAAAATTGTCCAAAGTTCTAGTGCAGTAAGGAAGTAGAGTCATCCTAAAAATGTCTGGATTATTTCCTTCTCCCTGTAGACCTAATTTATGAGAACAAATTAAAGGTCTACTGGAAAGCTTCCGGTATTACTGCATGCTTCACAGTAGCTGGCAGACTACAGTCTCAGGACAAGTAACATTATCGTTATTTCCAAATATATTGCAGAAGGATGTTGGTGGAATTCAGAAGCAAAAAATAATACTATATCAATTTTCAGCAAAACTTCTGGGCTCTGATCAGCTGCTGCAGACTGAGCCTAATGCTTTATGGCATATCTGATCAACGGTGATGAAAAGTGATGCAGAACCCAAGTCTAGTAATAACATATATGCAATGACATTTATATTGACACAAAACCTGAGATAAAAGAACTCTAAACCTGACTGTGATCTTCTGTGTATAATACCATTATATGCTTAATGAAAAGTGAAATTTATACATATTCAAGTAATAGAGAAAAGCAAATGTTTACAGTATGAATAAAGTGATCAGGAAAAAATATTACATAATATAGATACACACACACACATATGTAAATATGAAGAAACTAATTTTATCTTGTCTCCATAATTCAGGTGTATATACTGAAGCAAAAGTTTTCAGCTGATGATTTAATTCTAAACTTGGATGAATTGCTCTTTGATTCCTGTATTACTCTCTTGCCTACAGAGCAAAGATACAACTAACTCAGCTTAGATGGTTAACTTTAATATGGCTCATTGATCAAAATTAATTAACTTCATTGGACTTATAGCCTAAAGAAAATAAGAACATTAAGAAGGCATGGGCAGTTGCAATGAACTCTGCAATGTTGGAGCTCTGCAATGTGCACCAGCACATTGGTACTGTGATGCTTGATGTACCTGGCCCGCTGTTCTCTCAGAGTGCAAGAAACATGCCAGCTGCCTCAGACCCCTGATTACAAATATGTTTTTTATTTATGTGGTATGTGTAAAAATGAAGGATTTGGCTTCACATGCCACTTATATGCCTGTAAAATGCAACCAGCCTTCATGACATTATCTGGATCTGGATTTTTTGTCAGCTTTTAACACTGTTGTCACATTTCAAAATTTCTCATTTCACATCCAGCAGTTTTCCACACTTCTGTTTTGGTCTGCTTAACCTCAAGTCATGACCTAGTCAGCAGCCTAATCATTTGTCTGCAGCCCAAACAAAGAAGCAATCAAATCTGATGGTACAGGCATTGGCCATCTTCATAATTAACATTACTTATTGTCTTCAAATTCTGCATTGATGCATATGAGACAGAAAGCAATTAAAAGGGTTTAGCTTTTCCTAAAGAGGTGGATGAATGGAACTCAGTAACTCTTATACGCGTACTAAGGCATCTATGAACATAAAACCCACTACAGATCTTTAATACATTTTGCCAACAGCAGCAGTTACTACAGGTGCCTTATAACTTGTAGATGAGTCACATTCCTGCAAATTGCTTGAATTGTAGGAATGTACTTAATTCACCCTTCATCTCACACATTTTATATATTTGCTTGAGTTAGAATATTTAGTCTTCAGAAATTATAGAACAGAGTCTGCTTGCAAAATCTTAGGAAGTAAAATAAAATTTGTGCATATGTTAAAAAAAAAAAAAAAAAAAAAAAAAAAGGAAAAATAATCTATCAGGATTATTCTACTGAAGTATCTGTCTTTGAACCATACAGCTTGCAAACATGAGCATTTGGATATTAGAGTACACTGTCTGTGCCTTTGAAATTGTAAGTGATTTGATTTCTTCTTCAAACATAAGGCTCAGAAAGACAATTTACAGTTCACCTTTTATGTTGCAAAGGATACAAACGTTTTGTTTTGGTTAAACATAAGATCTTAAAATATATAGCCCCTTTGTTTAAAAATAAGGAGTTTTTAAAGATAGTTCTGGAAAAAATATTTATTTATTTCTCTCTCTCTTTCTCTCTTTCTTTCCTTCCTTCCTTCCTTCCTTCCTTCCTTCCTTCCTTCCTTCCTTCCTTCCTTCCTTCCTTCCTTCCTTCCTTCCTTCCTTCCTTCCTTCCTTCCTTCTCTCTCTCTCTCTCTCTCATTTTTGTCTTTCTTTCTCTTTTTTTTGGTCTCTCTTTTTTTTCTTTCTCTGTTTCTCTCTCCTTTCTCTCTCTCTCTTTCTTTTTTTTTCTTTTTTTTCTTTTATTTTTTCATTTTTTTTTTTTTCTGTCTCAGCTTTCTTGAAGGTCATATTTGCATAACAGTTCAGATTGCCCATTCATCCAATAAAGATAGATTTCAGTCAGGTTCGATATACACATACAGACACCAGAGATCTCTACACATCTTAGAGAAATATTAGTCAGACAGATTTATTTCCTCACTTTTAAAATTGCATTGATATTTATTGCAGTGTGTAATGACTGAATTATATGGTTGATTGTTTCCAGGTATTAGTGCAATATGAACATATTAGTAGTCACTTTCTTACTGCAATAAAGTACAAAAGCAAATGATATAAAACAGATTGAAATGATGCAATATGTATTTACAACATCCTATAAATTAATATCCAGCAAGTACAGAAAATATAGAGTAATATTTAATGCTTCTTAACCTTCTTTCAACAGTTGTGAAGGACAGCCCTGCCCTACCTTTTTAGTGACTTAGACAATAGGTAAGGGAAGCAGGACAGTTTTGTTTCTGTACTCAGAAGAAAGCTTTGTATTGATAGATTAGGAACTTTATGTCCAATCTTTGCTCTGTTCAATAACACTCATTTGGTCAATTTGTCATTGAAAGTAAATGGCCTAGACAGAAGAGTGCAAAAGAAATATATGTTTCTCTCTTATTGTGTAAAGAAGATTCCTTACCAGATCTCTGAAAGTATTAAATAACACTGAGGGTTTTTTAGGAGATTTGTCATCACTTTCTGTGCTATAAAATATGGAAGTTCAAAGCATAATGTTTAGGGTTTTCAAGAAAATATAGACTGTAAGTCAGAGATGTGAAAAATAACAAAATACCCCATGGAGATATTTAAAGGGTCAAGCTCAAAAGAAAATAAAGGAAAAACAAAAGAAAATTGAGAGTTATCTTGCTTAATTCATAGAAGTATTTTCAGGGACAGAAAGTCAAAACTAGTAGACGCTACAGTGGAGAAAGTTGTAACAAGAACCAAAAACTAGAAGCTGTAGCCAGAAAAAAAATGTATGAGAAACAAAAATCTTATCAGTAAGGGTGATTAACTTATTAGGAAAAGCTACAAAAGCAAATGGGAGAATTTCCCTGGCTTTCTATCTTTAGATGAAAGTTGAGTGATTTTCAGAAATATTTCCTTGAAACATGCCCAAATTATTGGGGCATGGGGTGAAATACAGTCAATCTGGCTCCCTTTTTGCTCCAGAGACTCTGAATCACCTTTCAGTTAGAAAAACGTTGTCAGCAAAATGATGTTTTTCAAGAATAATATTTACTTTCCTCAAAATCAAGTGATTTAGTACCATGCCAACAGTTACATTAAAACGAAGGGAAGGGAAGGGAAGGGAAGGGAAGGGAAGGGAAGGGAAGGGAAGGGAAGGGAAGGGAAGGGAAGGGAAGGGAAGGGAAGGGAAGGGAAGGGAAGGGAAGGGAAGGGAAGGGAAGGGAAGGGAAGGGAAGGGGAAAGATGCAGCTGAGTTTTGAATCAGCTCTCTAAGGAATTCAATATTTTTGTCCTTTACCATAAATAGCTTTAGTTAATCAGATTTGCTGTTAGAGTTTCAAAAGAGGTCTTTAGTTTACACAGTCTATTATTCTCTGTTCTTCTTGACCTTCTCTACTTTCAATTGCTTCTGAGACCCACAGGCCTTGTCATACCACCTTACATGCTAGAGTTGTTACTGTTTTGCCAGTCAAGAGAATTATTGATGGTTTTTAGCAGCACCCTCAGAAATAAATATATTACCAACAGCTGTAAGCAAGTGGCTGTTCTGAGGCTGCCCTGTGACATCAATCTGCTATATGGTCACAGTCTGTGTGTATGTACAACCCAGCTCTCAAGTTTTAGCATAAATAACCTCTTCTGTCACTGGACTAAGGAGTCTCTCTTCTAACAGCAGTAAATCATTTAAAGAAGGAAAAGAAATAAAAATAAAATAAAAATAAAATAATAATAAAAAAAGCAACAGCTGTTGTCATAATTCCTTCATTAACTTAATACTGGTTTGCATTTATGTTATGCTACCAAATGGGAAATCAATGATCTATTGTGCTAGGGACACTTCACACCCATAATGAAATGATAGCTACATCCTGCATTTTACAGTTCAGTATTGTAAAAGGAGACAAAATAGAGAATTTCAGGGAATAAAATCAGAGTTATCAAAGGCAACAATAAAATGATTAATGAAATAAACAGCAATTGTAGTGCATCAACTGTCTAATTGAAGCCAAGTGTAATCAGTATCAGGAAACATTAAAGAAGAATTTCGATCTCTGCTCTTCTTATGTAAAGCATATTTAAGACTGGGGCTAAAGCAAAAGGATAAGGAGCATGCCTTGAGACATAAAAGAATGATCATATTTTGACCTCAGTGGGCTTATATATCTGCAGCTTCATTATGCTGGTAATATCTAAAATTAGTTTCCAATTTTATTTGAACCCAAAGAATATTGTTCTTCTTCTTTCCCTCTAAAGCTCTGTTAAACCATACTAAATCCTTATGATCATTTAATTTGTTTCATTATATCATTAATTGTATCATAGATAAACTATGGTCCTTGTATTTGGACTTTTTATCATTAACAGTTCACTGATAGCAACCTGTGGTGCAAGTTGGATATTTGAGTTTCTTTGTAAATGCACATTAAAACAAACTTTTTCTTGTCCTAAGGCGTTGATATAAGCACACTTCGACCTGAAGTACAGAATTTCATTCTCATCTACTTCTCCCACAGACATTGAAGAGAACTTTGAATGATTATCTTCCTGAAAGAGAAATTAAAGGCAAGCTGTTTAATTACTTCGTACTTTTATCCTGGATTATTTCAATAAAAGTCTTGTAAGAGACTCCACTACATTTCATGTAGGCTTAACTTTAATTGTGTAATGGAAAACAGGCCAACAGTCATAATATTCAATTATTAGGAACATGTATAAGCTATGACAGTGACAGACATTAAAGTCATTCCAGTAGAGAGACATTGGCAGTGGTTGATTAACTTTTAAAAAAGCTGCTTGAATAATTAATTGGTTTCCATTCTCCGTATAATTAGTGGGTAAGTTGGCAGTACCCAGATGCATATCAAATGATATACACATCTCTCATTAAAAAAGCTATAAAGCTCATTTTGTTCCTAGAGAAAGGGAAAATCCTCTAATTTAAATGCATAAACCTCTTTCCTAACCAATGGCCAAACTTAAACAAAAGAGTTTGTGAAATTAAAAAGATGGTAAGTGTCTTTCTGTCTAGTCATGCTTATATGTACTTATATTTTGCCTTTTAGCTCTTTATCTTTTGTCTTTAATCCAGTCTCCCCTAAATTTAACAGGGAAAGTTTTATAGATTTTGATAGCATTGGTGTCCCAAACTCAAAATATCTAGTCAACTTGCTATGCAAATGTAACTGATCCTACATTTTGGTAACCTCCTTCTACACCCTATTTTGTAAGTCTCTGAATCACATAATTCAGTTATATATAGTGAATGCCATACCAAGATGTTTATTGGAAATAATGGATATATTTCACCTGACTTCAAACATTTGCAGTCTAAGGATCTACATGGTGAATAGAGGTTCCCTTTATAGTTATGAAGCCTTTTTAAAGTTAAATTCCAATGCTTATTTTAGCAGCTACTTACAGACAGGGGAAAAGAGGCTGGAGATCAGCCCCATGGAAAATGTTCTGGGACTTAATGGCAAGTTGAATATGAGTCAACAGTGTGCCCTGGCAGCCAAAATAGCCAACCATGTTCTGGGATGCATTAAGTACAGAATTGTTAGCTGGTTAAGGGAACCAATTGTCCCACTCTACCTAGCGCTGGTGAGGCCTCACCTCCAGTCCTGTGTGCAGTTTTGGGTGCCACAATATAAGGAAGACAAACTATTAGAGAGTGTCCAAAGGAGAGCTACAAAGATGGTGAAGGGCCTAGAGGGGAAGGCATATGTGGAGTGGCTGTGGTATCTTGGCTTGTTGAGCCCAGAGCAGAGCAGGCCTAAGGGAGGCCTCATGGCGGCCTGCAACTCCCTCACGAAGGGAGCAGAGCGGCAGGTGCTGAGCTCTGCTCTCTGGGGACAGAGACAGGACCTGAGGGAATGGCATGGAGCTGGGACATGGGAGGGTCAGGCTGGGTGTTAGGAAACAGCTCTGCACCCAGAGGTGGTTGGGCACTGGGACAGGCTCCCCAGGGCCATGGTTACAGTACTGAGACTGTTGTAGTTTAAGAAGTGTTTGGACAATGCTCTCAGATATATGGCCTGATTTTTGGGTGGTCCTTTGTGGAGCAAGGAGTTGGACTGGATGATTCTTCTGAGTCCCTTCCAACTCGGGATATTCTATAATTCTATGAATGAATAAGTTGATTTTTAATTTGAAAATTTCTATGCCTTCATTTTTTATTATTATTTTTAATTATTTATTTATAGTGTAAATAAATCATTTGAAAAAAAATATGCAATAATTGTTTAAAACACTACCATATTAATAAATATATTATGTATATGATCCTAATTTATGTAAATACATAAAAATGCAGGTATATACAGTAATTAACAAATACATGCACATATATTTTTGATAAGGAGTTAAAAAAATCTAACCCCCCCCCCCAAAAAAAAAGTTCATATATAAAATTGTATTTGAATCTGAGAAAGTTTGTTATAATGAATTGGGATATATTGGTCAATACCTATATACAGATATTTACGTGGTGTTATGACAAGTCGAGCTCTGATGAGGCCTTCAACTGCATTTCATTTTTCTGGAAAACAGAATATATTCTGTTATTCTTTGTTCTCTTCATGGCACGTTCAAACAAAATCAGAACTGGCATTGCTGGATGAATAATCAGACAGGTGGCATCCAAACTAGTTTTTTATGTGTGCCCAGAGAAGACATGATGCAGCTGGCAGATTATTTTGCATGCCAGATAAGCCTGGTAAAAAAAAGAAACCCTTTCTACACAAAAACAGAAACAAATATTCAAACATATGTATATGTGTATATATATATATATAAAAAAAAAAAAAAAGCAAGGAACAATGTTAAAAACAGGAAGCCTGTTCTTCTTGGATAAGCCTGTTCTTGGATAAGATTTTTGGATATTGAATATTCTTACAGAATAAACAAGGGCCTAGTGGTTCTCTTGGCAAAGCCACCTCTGTGAATGCTGTGGTTTAGCCCTAGCAGGCAGCTAAGTACCACACAGGCTAAGTACTCACTCATCCTACATGGGATGGTGGAGAGAATAGGGAAGGTAAAAGCTCAAGAACTCATGGATTTAGATAAAGGCAATTTACTAGGTGAAGCAAAAGCTGCAAACTCAAGCAAAGCAAAAGAAGGAATTCATTCGCTTTTTCCCATTGGCAGGCAGGTGTTCCACCTATTCCAGGCAAGCAGGGCTCATCATGTGTAATAGTTTCTTGGGAAGACAAACACCATTACTCTAAGCACACCTCACCCCCATTTTCCCCTTCCTACTTCTTTACCCCAGCTTTAATTGTTGAGCATGATGCCATATGGCATGGGATATTCCTTAGGTCTATCGGGGTCAACTGTCCTGGTTCTGTCCCCTCCCAACATCTTGTGTACACCCAGCCTCCTTGAAGGCAGGGCAGAACAAGAAGCAAAAAGGCTCTTGGATCTATGTAAATACTGCTCTGCAACTACTAAAACATTAGCATGTTATCACCACTAATTTAATCAAAAATCCAAAACACAGAATTATGTGAGCCTCTATAAAGAATATTAACTCAATCTCAGCCAAAACCATGACAGTGAACTTTGAGGAACTGCGAGATTATATGGCTTTGAGCAGTCTCTATGTCATTATGGCTATCTGAATTTCCAGAGTAACATTCAAACAAGAACATAGACAAATATTGGACAAGATCTTAATAGACAAAAATATGGAAGATAGAACAATGCTTTACTTCAGTGGAAAATTTGGAGTCAGATGTGAGTGTAGTCTGTCTCCCAATAGTTTTCAGAATAACCGTCCCAAGGTCAATTTGTTAGATAACTTTCATCTCCACTCCTCAGGCCTCACATTGTATACGGAGTTGTCATATTTGTGGGTGACTTGACCCAAACAACTGTTCAAATTCTGCTACCAAAAGTGAAGATTTTCTTTCATAAGCTATGATGGTGTCCCATGAGTGTACTGATGATAGTTCCAGCTGACAACCCAGGGACTAGTACAGAAATAGTTAACTATCCTTTGCAACACAGGTGCAAAAAGGGCTTCATATCTGTGTAGTGGTTCTTTGCATTTCTTTTGCACAATTATCGGTAATCCAATAAAGTACAAAGCAGTAGATAAAAACACTTGATATTTGATGCATTACTTTGTTGGTTGGTTGACACCTTGAATGCTTTTTAAAATATGGAATTTGATATCCACAACACATCTATCAACATGTTCTTTTATTTTGCTTTGTCTTTCTCCTTGTGAATTGTTTTTGTGCAGAACCCCACAGTCCACATGATATTTATTGTTCAGCTTTCTTATCCATCACACTGTGTGCCTTTAAATCTAAAGGCCCACAAGCAGCTTGCTTTTCCCTTTGTTGGTGGTTTGCAGACAGGGGGCTTGAGGGGGTGGTTTTATCTACCATACTAATATATTCATTTGAAGCTGTTCAGGGGTTTCTGTTCTTCTCCATATTGCTTAGTGGGGGACTCTTTAGCACATTGAATTTGTGATTTTTTCATCCTTATTTGGGCAGGAAAACTAAAGCTGTTAGAAGCCTCTTTGAAAAAACCACACGAATGCCTTTATATTGAATATTTGAATGAATCGATGTTAATTTATATTGGCTGAAGATATGCTTCATCTTTGGTTCATATTACATGCATTGACAGGTTATGCAAGTTATGTTAGGATTGACAACCATATTGTATACCACTTTCCCGTGAGGATTCATATGACAGAGGACACTTGGAATTTTATTGCAGTTTGTAGACCATACAATCATTTTTTGTTGCTGTAAAAATGAGTAGTTTTTGCATGCAGAAGTTGACATGTAAATTATTAAGATAAGAAAGGAAGTGAAAGGTTATTGCTGATTTTTTTTTTTTTCTTTCCAGATAAATTAAGGGACAGAGCAACAAAATGTCTTTTCAAGAATCTCCTGAAAGCATGGGGGGAAATGGAGTGCAAATTACCTAAATTTTGCATCTACACGGATCCTGCCTAGCTTGAACCTTCACATACTTTTCAACCATGGGTAGATTCATAACACCAGTATGGACTAAAACAAAAGTCTAGTGCAATCTACAGCAAGATTTAAGATGACAGTCAAAAGACATAGCACACATTTACTATAGATGGCCCAGCTGTGATGCATTAAAGAGTGTCCTTAAACCATCGCTTACCTATGCATTTTTCTAATTGTTCCAAGGAAAGCAAAAACAGATTCATGTAAGTCACCTGTTTTGCTCTGTCTTGTGGGACATTAAGATATCTAGATAGAGTTTAGAAAAATTAAAACAACCAAAAAACAAAACAGTGATAGTACACAATACACAATTGCACAGAAAATGTATTTAAGAACTTCACTGTGGATGAATACATTTTAAGCAGGTATTCTGTACATGTCTCAGGAACAGATAAAAATTTCCAATGTGACTATCTTCTGTGTGGTGTACAAGACTGATAATATTCCTTTCTTGTCTTTAACCAAACATCATTTTCTACTGTATGTTATTGCACTTTAGTCTTTTTCAGTATGATCACATTAGTGTATCCTCTCTGGTTTGAATAGTAGAGGTTTCATAAGAGCAGACAAAACTTAGTTACTTGGTACCATATTCAGAGCTGAGATACAACCATATAAATAACAACATCAGCAGAATTACTCTGGGAGTAACCTGATGTGACTATGACGTGTACTGGGTACTGTACACCTAATTACAAGAACAGACTGACTGGTTGGATTGCAATTGCTTTTATGGGGAATACATCTTGTTCCTTCTACCTAAGGAGTGTAATAAAAATAAGATTATTAGAACTGTGTTAAGTTGTTATGACAACCTGAATTTAGACCCTGAAAAATTGTGTCTGGTTTCACCTGAGCATTAATAAAAACTTTCCACTTGAGGAATGCTGCTTAAATTTTGTGTAGTTGAAACCTCTGGAGAACAGCTAAAATTCTCAAAATCTGCAGCTCTCATGATGATTGTGAACAGCAGAAACTAATTGCCTTGAAAAAGACCAGTAGTAGAAATGGGCAACACTCAAGGTCAGCTAATGGGGTATATGGGCTCAGGGATGTATGAAGGTACAACTATACTGGAGGTGGGTTGCTCATATAAGCTATGGAGATGTCCTTCCTCCCTACAATCCTCCTTTCTGCCAAATTTTGGAGGAAGTTACTGCCCTCTCTCAACTATACACCTTCTCACCATGCTCAGTGATTGCTCATGCTCATGCTCATTTCTCAAGACAGAACACCAGAAGATAGTATGAGGGACCTGCAAATCCTAATAAACCTGATAAACTATTTTTTTCTCTCTTTTTGTCAAAAATGGAAGAGGAGATGATATTTATCTCTTCCCCTTGTTCATGCTCACACTTTATGTCATGTCCTCAGATCAGTGAGCAAAAAGTCAGCTTCTGCCTAATTCTTGTGTTTGTGGTATTGTAGTACTGTATTTTTTTTTTTCTTGTAATGTTATATACTAAGATGAACATGCAGTTTGAGAGCAGCTCTCATTTTTGTCTTCATCTTTCAATCTAAAAATATATATTTGAGATCTGAGTTAAACTTTTAAGTACTGAACATTAATATTAGGTAGTGGGCACTTAAAAAAAATTATTTAGTTTAAAATTCAATATTAAGATCTCTGAATAGTGTTATTAAATGTGTTCAGATTTGTATCAGTTTTTAATTTTTTTTTCTGTCTTCTTAAACAAAATAAAATAAGTGAAAACAGACAATATTGACTTCCTATTCTTTAACAAAATATTTAGAATTTAAGTTTGAAACAACATTTTGTTTCAAAATTTCTTTTAGATGATATTGCAGAATCAAACTGACAATATTTTTTTCTTTCTTAATTACTGTATTTCATTTGATCAAAACAACCTCCTCCATCTTTTCACTTTTCTAAATAATATTATTTTTAATTACAACATAACTTTTTTTTTTTTTTTTTTTTTTTTTTTTTTTTGATTTGGTGGTGAATTGAAAGTATTATTTCCCTTCTTCTACTAATGAGGCAATTAGTACATTTTACTAAAATAATTCAAAATAAATTCTTTCTGGTTTAAATGTCACTTTAAAATTTTACTGGCCATAATGATAAAAAATATATATTTTTAACAGAATTTTGCTTATTTGAAACTAATATATTTACTTTACAGAAAAGCCTAAAAGTCTGAGGTGAACAAAATGGATTTCATTCAAATGTTTACAGAAAAGTCAAAATTTTCATTGAAGTTGTTAAATGAGGTAAAGAAGCAGCTGCCTCTTCCATCCCAGGACCATTCCTGTCTGGCTGCGGGGGCCCAGCCTGGTGCCCACGGACCTGAGGTCTCTGCCCTGTCCAAGGGACATGTCCTCCACTTTCCTCTTTGCAGGTTCAACCAGTAGTGAAGTTGAGTTCATATCCCAGAGGCACAGACACACAGCACACCAACGTGACCAGTCACACAAACCTGCCAGAAACAAGGTGCTGCCATCAACAACACTTACACACAGGAGTCACGTAAAGCACTGACATAGACAGCCAAGTCCTCTTTGCCTCTTTGGCTGGTAGAGACAGAAGTTCAGTAGTGCAGGCACACACACAGGACTTACCATGTTCACAAGCACACAGACATCTGGGGATCCATCAAGCACGACCCTTCTGTCCACCCAGCATCCCTGCATGTATCCCAGGCCTTCAAACCCATTTCATAAGTTGTCCACTCACCAGTTAGTCCAGCTTGAAGTTCACTGCAAACATACATGCATTCACACACTCATCCTTCATGCATACTCTATTCACAAGTCTCCCTGGGCATGAAGCATGCCTGGGCATGAAGCATTGCTCACCTGATACCATGGCCCAGACCTGACAATAACACACTGACTGGCCCCATTTTCGCATGTAACTGATTCTTTTACACTCTTTTCAACCTATCTTCCTCTTCTTTGTTCCCCCTTCCCCCTGTACTTTGCTCCATGGGTTTGCAGAGATCTGCAATTTCCTGCACCCTCCTAGTCTGGGGCTCCCCCTGGCTGCACAGTCCAGGTTGATGTTTCTGGAAGTGGCACCTGTAGTGTGATAGCTCGCCAATTAGTATGACTGGGAGATTTGTTTCTGATTACTGTCTCCATTTTATGTCGTCATATCTGTGTCTCAGATTTTTTTTTTTTATTAATTTTTCCCCCTTATCATCTTGATCCAGAAATCCTCAGCCATACAACCTTGCTTGAATCAATATTCCCACATTCTGTCTCTTTCCTTATCAATTGGTACAACTGACCAGGTTTGTAACTGGTCACTCTCTCCCAGCTTAGAAGTCCTCAATCAAATAACTTTGCTGGAATAAACATTCCCACACTCTCACATGCCCTCAGTAGTTAATATGACTGTCCAGACTTGATTTCCATCACTGCCTCCCTTTCTTATTATCCTTTGTTGCACTGGAAAATGTCCTTGACCAGAGGGAGGAGGAAGAGGGAACAGACACTCTCCTTCTATATAACTTTACAAATGGAAAATTGTCCTATGTCTGTTTTGCATTTGTTAAAGTTTATATAGAACACTGAAATTTCACATTTGCTTTGAGAAGCCACAGTGACAAGTTTTAACAGGTTTTCCTAGTGTGAGAGCTGTAGATGTACTTATAATTGATGCCTGGTCAAGGTAGGAGAACTAAAACAGTAAAACCAAGCCATGTTCAGAATGACAAGTTTTTACACTGTCTAAGTTTTGAAGAGATGGCATAGAACTATATATGTAATGCTGTACATTACAACTGAAGACGATTGCACAGAAACATATTCCCCCAGATTACTGTACCTGTGGAGTCCATGGGAGACCATGAGCAATTTACTTTGTTTTTGCTCAATGCAGCATAGTAAATCGCTTACACTGTACACTTCAGTTGTTTCGTACGTGAATCATCAAAGGCCTTTGTTGATCCTCAGACTGTTCTGATGGGGCTATTAGCAGCTTCTCATATTCAGAAGAATAGAGATGCTGTGAGCTGC
Source organism: Aythya fuligula (assembly GCF_009819795.1). NCBI lineage: Eukaryota > Metazoa > Chordata > Aves > Anseriformes > Anatidae > Aythya > Aythya fuligula. The sequence goes on from NC_045560.1 coordinate 153,538,705, forward strand.
TGTTGCGGCTTTGTTCTGTCATTTATAAAATGAGTAATGTTTTCTTTGCTACATATAGAAACCTTTGTTTAGGTATACAAATATATATGTGCAAATACACATTTATATAGAATATAGAATAGGTGTGTATACATATGTACATATATATTGTATAGAAAAATATGTAAAACAGATTTTTATATAGGAGTATATGTAGGTGTGTACATGCATGTTGATGGTATATGCAAGCATTTCTACATATAATAAATGTTTGTGGGCTTTTCTGTTTATTTGTCTGTGTATAACTTCTGATTTTTTATTTTATCTTCATATAGCCATAATTTCAGTAATGAAACAATACAGCAATAGCAACAGGGCTTCCTGTACAAAGAGTATTAATTCTCCATCAGTAAAAGATGAGGACAAAATTAAATATTCTCAATCTCTTCTCTGCTTTTGTCCTGTATTGAATGCACTGCCATATCTCTCCTCTGGGAATAAAGGTAATCTCAACACCTAAATTTTGTCATTTGAATCATATCGTGTCAAATGGTTAAAGCTGTCTAAACAGT